>NC_051081.1:29506307-30250682 GCF_004664715.2 Peromyscus leucopus
AGTGCTTGCTCCTCTTTCAGAGACTGGAGCTTGGTTCCCAGCACCTACACAGTGCAGCTAGCAGCTGCCTGTAACTCCATATAACTAACTATACCTCTGGGGATTCCAACAACCTCTTCGGAACTCTTAGAACACACACACACACACACACACACACACACACACACACACACACACACACACGAAGCTATCTTTTGCAAAAAGCATCCTAAGTTTCAGAAGCTTAGATTACTCTTCAATGTACCAAAATAATATTCACTAGTCCAGGGACACTTCAACCTGAATGGTAAGCCTTTGATTTTAGAGATTTGGAATAGCACTCTGGTTAAGCATGCTTCTTTCACTAAAATGCTGTTACAACCAGACAATGAGAGGAACAAAAGCCAGATAGAAAGAAGAAAGGAAGGAAGGAAGGGAGGGAGGGAGGGAGGGAGGGAGGGAGGGAGGGAGGAAGGAAGGAAGGAAGGAAGGAAGGAAGGAAGGAAGGAAGGAAGGAAGGAAGGAAGGAAGGAAGGAAGGGAGAGAAAGAAAAAAGGAAAAGAAAGAAACCACAACAGAACTGGAAGGAGAAGAGGATTACTGAGCTATGAGGATCTAAATGTACAAACCAGCTCATCAGCTGACTTAATGAACCAGTCCAAATTCCAATGACTAAATCTCTAGGTTGCTTTTAATTTTACACTATTGTATTATATTGACACAGCCAATAAGCCTGGTACTTAAACCAGATCTAATCTGACCATTAAGCTAGATAATAAAGCTGTGTTTTAATTCACTTGATAACCAACTCTATAGTCAGAAAAAAAATCATGTGTGAAGGGAAAGAAATAATCTAATATGATCTTCCTCATTCTTCTTAGCTTTGAAGACCTATAGTACTATGAGTCAGTATGAGTGGGCTTAGCATAGATCAAAATAACATAAACATACTTAAGTAAAATAGGAACATTTCTTATAAAGTTTGGTATGGCAGATGAGGGTGACCCAACACCCCCAAAGGGCATTTGGCTGGAGACAAATCCCTGTTAAGTACTTCTGAGAATGTTAGTGTCATGAAAGGTTTTTGTCATAAGCACCCTTTATTTCTCTTTACATTAGTTAATGTGTTGGGAATTAGACATAGAGCCTCAAGAGATACATGGCAGACATCTTCTTTATGTTCAGCTACCATCAGAAAAGAACTTTCATTCGATCAACCATTTGTTTTGGCAACCAGCATGAACATTCCTGAGGAAGCCTGGCTCTTTTGAACACCGCCCCTGCACTCTGAGGAAACACCACTCTACCTACAAATACAATAGCAACTTCAACTTCTGTTGTAGGAGATCTTGTTCCGGTCATGGTTGCTCCAGGCAGCTTGAAGGACTGTTTCACTGGGCAGCTCTGCACAGGAGAGCATTTTCCTTCTGGCTGAAGAAAAGCCTATGACTGGTGTATAGAACGGCTTGTGATTGGCTTATAAGTGAGGCTTGTGATTGGTGCACATGCAAAGCTAGTGAGTAGTTGAACTATATAGCCTGCACACATGCAAAACTGTGGTTGGCTGGGTTATAATCCATACACAAGTGTGCCCTGCTCTGTTTTGTTTGTTTGTTTGTTTGTTTGTTTGTTTGTTTGTTTTAGGTTGAAATAAAGGCTACTTCTTGGTCTTGTCAGATAATCTCAGAGGCTTACCCTGAGTACTTCCCCTGGTATTTCAACATTGGGCTCAATAAAGGCATCTTGCAAAAGTCTTCCATTGTCTAATTGTGCTAGAGATGAGAAGAGCTATGGATTTAGCTCCAAACCCATGCAGAAGGGTCAAGAAGGCAGTTGAAGAGACACAGACAGTGGCCAGAAACAATAACTATGGAGAGGCCTAGGACAACAGAGAGACAAAGGCAAGAAGCTTTAAGCTTGGCAGGGTCAGTGGCAGAGTTCCTGGGAGTGGCCAAGAGTTAAAAGATGAGCTTCCAGAGTCCCAAAGCTTTGTGCTTTCGTACTTGCTACTGGGTGCTGGTCTGCTGGCATCCAAAGCCCAGAAGCTCTTGGAAACCCATTCCATGAGCACCACACGTTCACAAACTTCAGGTTGTCCACACCAAAGAAGATGTTCCTCACCTATTTGTGATCAACACAAACACAGCAAAGGGTTCCTCATCTAGATTCTATGACATGAAGATGTATTATGAACGATAGAAAAGTAGTTAGTGCTCAGAAAGGAGTCAGAAATTAGCAAGAACAAAGGTGATTAGCTCTGATTTTCTATATGCTACTGCTCACATTTATCTTTTTCTCTGCTTTTCCTATTTACTGTAAAAACCACTGCCACCAAGCTGCATTTACTGTTACAGACACTTAGAAGAGGAGAGGTCTCTAGAATTTCTCTAAATTTCATGCCCCATTCCTCCTTCCCTCTCATCTTGCCTCCCCTTCTTCCTCCACTCCCTCTTGCTTAGAATTCTGCCTTCTCCTTCCCCATCACTCTGTCCTCTTCCTTCCCTTATTCCCTCCCTCTACTGCATTTTTTTTTTTTTTTTTTTTTTTTTTTTTTTTTTTTTTTGGTTTTTCGAGACAGGGTTTCTCTGTGTAGCTTTGCGCCTTTCCTGGAACTCACTTGGTAGCCCAGGCTGGCCTCGAACTCACAGAGATCCGCCTGCTCTGCCTTCCGAGTGCTGGGATTAAAGGCGTGCGCCACCACCGCCCGGCAACCTCTACTGCATTTTTAAGCTTCTTGTTTTAAGTCTCTGCCTCTAACTGTATCTCCCACTTCTACCTCAGCCCCTCGGACCCCCGGCATCATCTGATTGAGAAGTGGGGTGACTGAAATAAAGTTTGGTTGCTGCCTTGAGACAGGAACCTGTGGCCAAGGGATATACAGTCACTTTGTAGAAACAAAGCTGCCAGTACCTTTGTGTCTACAGTTAGATAGATGACAAGAAGAGAGAAGAAGATGGGACAAAGGACGGAACAGAATCCACTGAATGGAGCATTCACGTTTCCTCACTGTGATTTTAACACTAGACTTTCTTTGTTCAAAGTTTTATAACACTAAGAACAGCAAGAATATTATAAACATCACCTTCATGAGGATTTCTGGGTAAATCTACCAGAGAGTCTATTAATGGAAGGCTGAAGAGAAAATGGCAGAAGGAATCTCAATAAGTAGGGCATCTATGCAACCATGAAGCACAGGAAAAAACCACTGTCGAATTGTTCTTGTCAGAACAGGATGTGCAATTCTTAATTGTATGCAACAGCAACAAAATGTTAACATAAAGGGAACAGAAAGACTCCAAGTGTCCTGATTTGCTCTTAAACTCTGAAATCCAATGAAGTTAAATCTGAAAAAAAAATCAATAATAGAAAAAGGAAGCCTATTTAATATAACAAAGGGGAAATAATAAACTATCATAGAATTAACTAAAATTAGAAGAGAAGCAAAGAAGAGAAGAAAACCATATAACTCCATCACTAATCATCACACCAAATTAATAAACACTATCTAAAGAAAAAAATTAAAGATACTGTAGACAGTTATAGACTGTAGAAAACAATTATCATGAGAAATACATACCAGTCTTGGAGACAGCCCATTGGCTAAAGAGTTTGCTGTGCAAAAATGAGGACCCAGGGTTCAGATCTCCAGAACCTTTGTAAATACCAGGTAGGTATAATGGCTTGCCTGTAGTCCTCATATTTGGAAGGCAGACAGCAAAGACAGGGGATGTCTGGACCCCAGATGACTAACCAGACTTGCCATAGACACAGCTCTGCATTCAACTGCTAGACCCTGCCTCAACGAATGAGGTGCACAGAAGTCACAGAGAAATATTATGAGGTCAACTTGAGCCTCCACAAGCATGGACACACACATTTACCTATGAACAACCCCATACACATGCAAATATGCACACACAAGCATGAATGAACACATCACATACATACATACATATTGGAGGAAAGAATATGCTTTTTTTTAGTTTTTTTTTAATTTAATTTATTTTATTTTACAATACCATTAAGTTCTACATAACAACCACAGATTCCCTTGTTCTCCCCCTTCCTGTCCCCTCCCCTTCCCCCCAGCCCACCCCTCATTCCCACCTCCTCCAGGGCAAAGCCTCCCCCAAGGACTGAGATCGACCTGGTAGACTCAGTCCAGGCAGGTCCAGTCCCCTCCTCCCAGATTGAGCCAAGTGTCCCTGCATAAGTCCCAGGTTTCAAACAGCTAACTCATGCAATGAGCACAGGACCCGATACCACTGCCTAGATGCCTCCCAAACAGATCAAGCCAATCAACTGTCTCACCTATTCAGAGGGCCTGATCCAGTTGGGGGCCCCTCAGCCTTTGGTTCATAGTTCATGTGTTTCCATTCGTTTGGCTATTTGTCCCTGTGCTTTATCCAACCTTGGTTTCAACAACCTAGATGCCCTTCAACTGAAGAATGGATAAATAAATTGTGGCACATATACACAATGGAATACTACTCAGCAGAGAAAAACAATGACATCATGAGTTTTGCAGACAAATGGTTAGATCTAGAAAAAATCATCCTGAGTGAGGTAACCCAGACTCAGAAAGACAAATATGGTATGTACTCACTCATAGGAGGATACTAGATGTGGGACAAGGATGACTAGACTGCTACTCACATCACCAGTGAGGCTACCTGGAAAATAGGACCCCAAGAAAGACACAAGGATTGCCCAATGACGGAGAAATGGCTGAGATCTTCATGAACAACCTGGACATGAGTGGGAGCAATGAAGGGTGAGGGTTGAGGGAAAGAGAGTGGGAGATCCCAGCTGGATCAAGAACAAAGAGGGAGAACAAGGAATAGGAGACCATGGTAAATGAAGACCACATGAGAAAAGGAAGAAACAAAGTGCTAAAGAGGCCCACAGAAATCCACAAAGATACCCCCACAAAAGACTGCTGGCAATGATCGAGAGACAGCTGGGACTGACCTACTCTGGTGATGCACCCTAATAGTTGTGCCAGAAACCCCATCCAAGGATTGAGGAATCTGGATGCAGACATCCATGGCTCGGCCCCGGGTGGAGCGCCGGGAGTCTAACTAGCTAGAAAGAGGAGGGTTTATATGAGCGAGAATATGCTTTTATAACCATTAAAGAAGACTCAAAAAATGAATGAGAGAAGCCAAAGCACGGCATGAAGAATTCTTAAAAAATTTGTAAGCATAGAGCATAAAACAAAGTAGTATGGCAAAAGTGAAAAGAAAAACATATTTGCTCTTTCAGGAAGAATATAACTTATCATGTCTTCTATGAGAAAAAAATTCCTTCTATGTATTATCTCAGACAAAGTGGAGATTATACATGTAAGTCAATCTAAAACATTACTTCAGAAAAATCTAAAATTACTGGTTTATTAAAGAGACAGAATTCAGAATTCATGATTATAAAATGTGGATTGAATAAATGGCTAATAAGTATAATGTAAGGTAAAGGAAAAAGACTTTGAAATGATAAATTATCAGCAAAATGATAGCAACAGGGCAAATCTATCAATGGTAAAAGATAGCATTAATATTTACAAATAAAATTAGTGAATATTCAAGAAGAAACAGAAGTATATTAGAAACAGAAAATGAAAATGCAGATATAGGTATGTATGATTTTTTATTTATTTATTTTAGTTACAGTCATGATACTCATTAATTACACTCATGATATTAATTACATTTGTGGTATTCATTGATGATTTTAATATAAACTAATTAAATACACATAAATCAGTACATAAGATAATATTAAAAATTAATATATACACAAAAACTGAATAACAACATAAATCAAAGGGAAGATCAATAAAGAAGAAAGTGCATTTGGTGAATTAGAAAGTAAAAATTAACAGTACTATTTAAAGCTTATAGAGATAATTGGGGGAGATAATGAAATTATTTTTATAAACAAAATAATGTAATAAGGATGAGAAACAATACAGAAACACAAATAAACATGAAAATAAGAAACCAAGACTTGTTTTTAAAAAATCCACTTCTCATTGAGAAGAACTAGAATGTATAGAATAGATATTTTTTAAAAATGGATTTGAAATTATTTAACAGGGTCAAGCAAGTTTCTTGACAGAAACACAGTTCTAATCTCAACGTGAACTTCAAATTTGATGCTGTCTTTTTCCCTCCAGGCTTTTTCCAACTCATAGATGACATCAATGAACAAGATACAAAATCATGGTGAGAGCAGTGTCTTAGGGGCAAAGAGATTGAACGAAATTTCTGTATTTTCTTAGGCTGCTCAGGCAGCAACTGGAAAACAGAGTGACGCTCTGAGGAGATAAGTGTAAGGATGCTATCTCCACCATCTGAGCCATTTTCCCCTGGCAATGTAGCTCAGTGGTACAGAAGCTGACAGACAAAAGCGGTCAAAGAGAAATCCATGCTAAGACTCCAAGAAGTTAGGCTGCGTTGTCTTCAATTTTGTGGTGCTGGGGGAAAAAATTAGAATACAAAACCAGCAATGCATGCCAAATAAGATTTAAAAATAAAGCCACCTAAAGAACATTTTAAAAATAGCAAATACATGAGGATCAGGCTTATTTAAAAAAATGTATACACACTCATGACAGGAAACTATAAAATACAAGAAGAAGTTAAAGAATGCCTAAATAAGAAAGAAGATAGGAGATGTTTATGAACTGAGAAACTCATGCCAGTGTTCCCAGTATCTAGGTTTCAATGTGATCTCAAAGACATATCACCAAGTTTCTTTCTACGGTATATAGAGTTTGACAAGTTGATTTAAAAGTGAATGTGGATAAGAGCCAACAACAGCCAAGACAAGTTGGAAGATTTATGCAATCAAAAATCAAGAATTATTATAAAGCTATAGTAATTAAGACATGAGATGGTAAATAAATGGAACCGTAACAGAAATTCCAGGAACAGACTTTCAAGTTAATGACCAAGTATATGATTTATGACAAAGGAGTAATATATTTTGTTCTTATAGGAAATGCATATTTCTGTAACACATTGTGTAGGCCTACTGGATGTCCACATGAAGTTACATCATACACACACACACACACACACACACACACACACACACACACACACACACAGAGAGAGAGATCAACCCTCAAATGAATTTGTAGTCCTAAATGTGAATCATAATTTTAAAAAAAAAATTTAAGGTGACATATGAGAATTGTGTTATAAAACTGATGTAGTCGAACAATAACTTGAACAGATCTTAAGCAGTATAAAATGAAGTATCAACTGATTTGACACATAAAGTTAAGAACAACTGTACACCAAACACCTTCAAGACAGAGCCTGACATGTGCTGTTCTCCCCGTAGCTACATGGGGTGGTATCCAGTTTTCCCACAATATTTATCATTTCTCTTCTCAAGAAACTCCAAGGATTTCTTCCATCTATGTCTCTCCTATGTGTCTCCCAAATCAGAACTGTCCATTTCAGTGGAACCTAAACCCAGACAGTTGTAATGCACAAAATAGTCTCACTGTAAGTCTAATAGTCCAGAGAACTTTTGGGAATGTTTGTACACTATACAATTGCCTCTAATCTTTAAAGCAATTCTCTTTCTCCCCATCACCATGTATTAAGTGTTCCCTCCCAGCAGTACTTAATGCTGTTCACTGGATCAAGGGTCCACAGACTTCTCCCATCTATGGGATTTCAGCCTTCCAACTCTCAGCCTTCTCAATAGCCCCAAGATAAGATGGAAGAAGAAAGTTGGATTGTCCACCTGGGTCCAGTTTTTTAAATCTCAGGGGAAAATTCTAGAAGTTCTCTTTTAGAGCATGAGCATAGGCACTACCTGATTGTCTCAACTTTGGGCACTATCCAAAGCCTGGTAAAAAGATACATCCTATGTCTCATCCTGTTATACCAGCTTACTTCATCTCCTCTTGTTCTATCTTTTATCTACCCATTCCTGCATAAAAGACAGCTGCTTTGTGTTAGGAAGCAGGTTCTATAATTCTCTGGGTATCCCCAATCATCTCTGATCAAGTACCATAGGACTGGGTGCAAACTACCTGATTAATGAACACGTAATTACTTGTGATATTATGGATCTGTGCCATATAGGGCTTACAGATCACCTGATTAATAAATTACTTGATTACAAAATTACTTGAGTAAGAAATGTATAATTACTTGTCATATTATAAATTCTTAACTTAAAAGTGGATGAAAGTTGACTACATTCATCTGCAAGGTGCCCTGACTATTTCCTCCAGACACCCCTAATTTCCTTACATAGTTACAGTCTGGCATAACTGGGTGGCTCCACCATCAGAGATCTGTCTGTTTCAAAGATACTTACATGACACAATTCAGGACTGCTTCCCTGAGCCCTCTGTGAACATCTGTCACTTTCACAAGCTAGTGTATACCATGCCTTCCTTGAGCTTCCATTAAAAGGTAGATATTGAGAATTCGCTACACACCCATGCCAGAATCATTAAGATAACTAGGATGTGACATCTAAACAAACAAGCCAAAAGATTGGAAAATACAGATAGGTAAGACAATGATTTCTCTGTACTTTAGAGAGTACAGAATGCTGCACACACAAAGCTAAAGTCATGCATGGATGGCTGGATCATCAGAGAGGCATGATAGCAGAAGATATATCCAAAGTGGGCTTTGATTTGTTCCAGGAAGAAACAGAGTTTCTTTCACCCAAACAGAGAAAGAAATAGGTAAAAGTAAAGAAGCAAGAAACATAACCCCTCCTCCAATGCCCACATGAAGCCCCTCACTTACAAAGAAGTAAGGAATCAAAGAAGAGGTCCACAATGCCAAAGACACATATGCAAAGAATGGTATGGAATCTGTTCTATGTTTGTATATACCTTCTTTGTCCTTATGTCTATGTTAGAGCCAAGTTCAGTTTCTCTTTCAAAATAAGACACAGTGTTAATAAGGAAGCATATTCTTACATTTTGGCAAGTCTATCGAGTGAGAAAAGATTTTTTTAAAAAAGTATTCTCCAGGAGTTATATATTTAGTATTCTAAACTTGAAAATTTGCCAATATTTTTTAGTCAGAGTAAATAAGGAAATTGAGAATTTACCAAAAAAAATATGCATAGCAAATTCAGCATTTCTAGAACTATCTTAGCATGCCTTTTTCATAAGCCATCCAAGTTGCAGTGCTTTCAATTATTTAAAACAGCAAGATACTGGAAAGATGTCTCAGTTAAAGTGATAAATTAAAACCTGTCAAGATTTTTCTCCAATCTAGGAAATTAGGTTTTGCACAAGCTATATGCAACTCTAGACTTTGAATCTACCCAAGTCAGTGATAAAACAAGAGGTGGTGTTACCTCTATAGCTCTCAACAAGGGTTAAATCTGAACAGGAATTCTTGCCCATCTCCTCTGAGAATCCCAAAGGTGTAATCCCTATTCTCCCCAAGACAGCATAGTCCCACAGACTTCTTTGAAGTTCTCTCTGTAAATGCATGGTTCAATGTGAATGTTGAATCGAGATTAGTAGAGGCTAAGAAATGTGGGGGGGGAATTGTAGGAAATTGAATATCAGCTGCCTATAGTCAGGTAGGAGGAAATAATTCTAGTGTTTGTAGCACAATAAGATGACTATACTTCATAAGAAATTGTTGCATATTAATATCTAGAAAGTAGGTTTCAAATACAAAGGAATAAAAGGATGCAAATTCTAATTACATAGAGGTTATAGTGATATATTGTACATTTATATCAAACAAATGCTACTTCATAAATGTAAGTAGCCATATATTTATCAAAAAGTATTTCAAAGACTGTTAACATGGTTCAGTGGGTAAAGACTCCTGCCACCAAGCATGATAACCTAAGTTCGATCCTTGGAACACACAGATGGTAAAACGAAAACAGTGAGTGGGTCCTGCAAGTTGGCCTACAATCTCCACATGTATGCTAACACACACACACACACAGGCGCACGCACGCGCACGTGCACGTATGCACATGCACACGCACATGCATTCACACATGCATGCATACATACAAATGAAATAAAATAAAGCAAATGTAAAAAAATTTTAATTGAAATAAACAACTGTACACCAAACACCTTCATTCAAAAGATTTTATAGTCTTTGAAAAGATAAAAAAAAATTTGAATGGATACCAGCAAATGAGAACCTCAAGATAATAGCCTCTATTTATCTTTTAACAGCTAGCATCCCTCCAGCCACTTCCCCCTATCACAGTCTGGAAAACTAGGATTTAGTTTAAGAGACTTAAAAACCTTGATAACAATTGCTGGTGTTAACCAGTATTTCCAACATGAAAGGCATGTTTAATCCTTTAATCTTCACAACCACGTGATGAAGGTACTAAATGTTCACTACTTATTGGGTTCCTCCTGAAACTGAGAAGGAACCTGCAGAAAGTATAAAGCCACTTGCCCAAGTTAATCATTAGTCACACACATTCCAAGTCATGCTCTAAAGTCTATAGTCTTAACCAAGTTTTAATGACTCTCTCACATAAGCTAATTATAAGTTTAAATTGTGAGTTTTGATTATTGAAATCATGCATGATATATGGCTCTCTTTTATCCTCTATGGATTCTCCCCCAACCGGTACTACAATCCTGCAGTGTACATGACTTTCACAGTTCATATGCCTAAGAGTGCCAGAAACATGGAGGTGAGGAGGGATGAATTTCATAAACATAAAAGCAGACCAAAAGGAGCTGGGTATGTTTTTATAAGATCTCGCAACTAGTAGAATGGTGAATTCTTCAACAATCAAGCACTTTGGGGTGTGGTCCCCAAATACGTTCCTCTTTTCATTTCTACATCATTGCTGGCACCACAGAATTTAAAACTATAGCTGTCTTCTTCACACTCTCACTTGTATTCTGTGGCTTTTGGTATTTACTTTTCTTACACTATGTCTGCTTTAGAAATGTCCGTTTTGGTAGGCTGTGAGCCTAGCAGTTCCAGTTCACAAAACTCTCTTATTACAATGCCAGGAAACAGAAAGAGTAGGCAGCACCTGCTTTTCACTACCTCTATCCCAAATCTGCAGGAAAGGAACAATTCTTTTTTGACATTCATGCCCTGTTAATGCAGTATTTAGATTTAGTGATGCTCAATACATAATTTAGAAAAAGATGGGGTTTTTTTGACAAAATAATCTTATTTCTGCAAGTTTTACAACCATGTGAAATCACAGGAACCTATTGCTGGTACCACCTAAGCCCCTTCATCACCCACCTGTTCAGAGCTTGGGAAGATGCTTAGAAGGTTCAACATCATCCTACCTCAAGGTCAATCTTCTCTGCTCCAATTTCCTTCTGTTTCATAGTTCAGTATCTATCCAGTCGTCTGAATTTTGCTATTTAGTTTCCTATTAATCCACCTTCCCCTGTAAATGTGTGCTCCATCTTCTTGACCTGGGGACACCCTATCCTGTTAGGCTAGAATATCTGCTTAGCTCTCACTAGGCCACGAACTCCTCCAACCCTTTAAGGCAACTTAGGTTGCCATGTACACCTCTTGACAGGCTTCTCTCTCCCAGTCTCACAATGATTTTCTTCCATGGCACCGCCTGTGTGAGCCCCATCTGGCACAGACTCCATGTCAGTACACATGGTTGTGGACAGGTTTCATTTTTTTTTGCCTTGAAGCCTCTTCAAAACTGTAAGCTCTATTGTCTTATTCCCTTTCAATTTCCCACATATGCGCATTTCCTATGGCATATTCCTCATTGTGGACTCTGTTGGCTTTCAGGCAATATTCTTAATTTGTTGAACTTCAACATGAGTTCAGTGATACTGCCTGAAAATAAATAAACTAACAGGATCCTAGATTTTTCTCTATGGTCTTTAAATGTCAATAATATTTGAAGAATGCCAATAGTTCATGAAGAACTCACCACCAATGCTGGTGACCTCCAATATTTTTCCTCACCAATTCTTTTGTGCTTATTAGTCCCCACCTTATGATAGTACAGTGTTCTCCCTTTTCAACCCCAAACTTCATTCTTATATGCTACTTTTATGCTCTTATTTATGCTTGTATATTCTCTTATATGCTTTATTCTTTATGCAATTTTATTTCAGCTTATCTTTCCAACTTGACAAAATAACTTCAACCATCACTGTGCCTTACACGGTGATGATTCTTTCAATGTAGTCCCATATATAACTTACCGACGGCTTGAATATATTATTAAGACGGGTAACTGATTCCTTTATTATTCTCGACAACATAAGAATTTCTCAAATCAAAAGGGACTGGCTCCTTCCCATTGTTATCATTTTTTGCTTTTCTCAATGTTCAGCTAGTCCAGTAACCAAAATGCTTATTCTATGTGACACCTTTTTTTTGGGGGGGGGTCTTTATTTTCAAATACCTTCAATGGGGACTCTACACAAAACACCCACAAGTTCCCACTTTTCAGGCACATGTCAAACCATCTCAGTCTGGCGTCCACTCAGGCCAGCTTTCTGAAAAGGCTCTTGTAAAGGTCAGCGCTCGACAGCTAATTGGCTAAGTGGCCTTTCCTTTAGTCTTTAGCTGCCTTAACTGTGTCGTGTCGGTATTCCTGACAGACTTTCCATTTAAAAAGTATCTTCTCCTTTCTTCTTTTTTTTTTTAACGTGCACCCTGACTTTTTCTCTTGGTGTCTTGTACTCTTTCCACTTTTCAAAGAGGGTTGTTGCTGACGACCTGCCCTGAGCCGACTTGCTCTCTGCTTTGTCTCCAAGGATATCTCTTTCCTTTCTCTGACTTTAACCATGACAGATACGTAGATGACCCATGAATGGATTTATCAGGTCAACCCTTATCCTGAGCTTCAGCCCCGTAACAAGGACCTCTTCCTAAATGCAATAAAGGCCGCTGAAAGTCACTGCACAAAACCTTTTTCTGATTTATTTAACTTCAAAATAAGGCTAATTATAACATTCATAGACTAAGTAGGATGATATTTGTGGCTCTAACAAGGTAACTCAGAAATCTCAGTGATTTTATACAACATAAATGTATCCCATTCATCTAAATCTAAACTACAAGCAATAAGGAAGTTCTTCCTTTTCTGTGGTTTACTCAGGGAATAAAGAAAAACTGGAATATATGCTACCTGTAACACGTCCTGTATATCAACCTCAATTCATAGAGAAAGGTGAAGGTATCCTAAAGTTTTTGTTTGTGTAGCCCAAACTCATAGCTTCACTCACACTTATCCAGGGAGAAAAATAGCAAACCATGTAACCTGATTGAAAGGCTGGCTGGGAAATATAGTCCAGTTCTGTGCACAGGGAAAAAAAATGAGATTAATAGATACGCAATCAGCCTGTACTAATCTATGCTGTTGAGTGACGAAATCTCGATGATAGACTCAAGACCCAGAGGATTTGCTCATGGCAATTCACATCTCATCTGCTTGTAAGAATTTCTTATTGTTAGGGAGAAGCCAGCCTTTATTTCATGAAGACTTTAAAATGACTGAGTGAATGTCACCTATGTCATGGATGACCATTAGATCAACCCAAAATCTCCTGACTTAGATGTAAACCTTGCCTGTAAACAGAAATGAATAATCTGGGAGAGAAAAGACGTTGGCGGGGACGTTTTATTGTGGCTTGATAAACAGGAGCTCTTAGTATGAATGCACGTACCATTGTATGTGCATATATTTTATATTTCCTAATATATAAAGCTAAAAAATAGACAAAGAAAACCTAGAGAAGTAACACAGTATCTCTGCCACTCTTATAAAATGAATGTGAATTTCTTTTGATATCATTTCCCTATTTGTGTGTTCCTGTTCTCCATTGACACTCCATTACAGCAAACACCTGAAATGAGATTACTCTTATTTTCACGGGTTCATTACCATCTCTTTCTAAAGACAGGAATGCGGAAACTCTAAGCCATAATCAAATAGCCATCTTATCAATACTTTTTAAACATCTATGTGGCTTCTAATATTTCTATTTGGGTAGCTTAAAACTGTCGATTCATTAGCAGGAGTTCAAGGCCTCAACCCTACACAAAGAATTACAAGCAACTAAAGAATGCTGAAGAGAGTCATAGAAATAGTCTATACAGACTGATCAGATTATATCTAGGAATACGTATGTATATACATTTATTCATATAACAACAATGAATGAAAATCACCCATAAATTTAAAAGAGAGCAAGGAGGGGGTAGATGGAAGGGTTTAGAGGGAGGAAAGGGAAGGGGAAATTATGTAATTATATTATAATCTCAAAAATAAAAGAAATAAGCAAGACAGATGACTGCTTTAATGTTTTTCAAAGAATAGAGATGTGATGAGGTCTATGCTTCAAGTGATGGTCTCATTCATGTAAAAGCATCAAACATTTTGATGATTCAGACACCAAAGAGGGTTAATCATCTCTTTCAAGTGATTCTGCACCTTAACTGTGCAGGGGCAATACCAGCTGCTCTGATTTATTTGCAAGTGTGAGATGTGCTCTCTGAATTCATAAAAGTTGTCAAATAGTCGATCCAAGCTGACTCATTCCATCCCTCCTATATTGTGCTTTGAAGGAAAGTATATGTAAAACAAAGGAAAGAGTGATGTTTACTCCTTAGTGTTTCTCTGACAAATTCAAAACAAGATTTTCAATGTCTTTTACTCACTTAATGTTACAGTGATACTTTTTAAAATATTTGTCCTCCTCTTTTACTGGCTTTTGAGACCCTACTCCTCAAACTGGGTTGCCTTGCCTAGCCTTAATACCCACGGGAAGGTACTTAGTCTTACTGCAACTTGATATGCCATGTTTTGTTGATACTCTTGGGAGACCTGCCCTTTCCTAAACAGAAATGGAGGAGGAGTAGATTAGGGGAATGGAAACAAAGTGGGGTGGAAGAGGGACTGGGAGAAAAAGAGGGAGGGGAACCTGTGGCCAGGATGTAAAATAAATAAATGAACTAATTAAAAATACATTTGTCCTCATTTGAGAGAAGAGGATGGAATCCTTGATCATTGTTAAAGCTACAAGGTTTGTTTTTGACAGATTTTCTTTTCCTTGTTACATAGATCATGCTTGTCTTACTATAAGTAAGAGAAGAAACTCCGAGAAGAAAGCAGAAAAGGGACACCGGTTGTCTCACTTTGTATACTCTCATTTTCTCTAAAGGTCTTCCCACCTGCTCTCAGAATACAGCTCTCCATCCTTAGAAATACCAAGCCCTCTGTTTTCACTTCTGGAGATTCTTATGTTGTACTCCCTAAAAAGGCAAAGCAACCCTGCCATTGTCTTTATCAAACTTGGAGTTAGCAGACTGTCTCGAATGCATTCTTATAGGGTTGCATAGCCCAAGTGTCTGTAGCAGTTTTTACCTTGGAAAAGAAAGAATGTTGCTTTTCTAACATGAAGGTTCAAAGGATATGAATATTGCTTTTGAATTCATAATTGCTGGTGAAACATGAGCAGTCAGAGTGTCCTGAAAATCTCATCCATGACAGGAAATGATGGTACAGATATTTTAGTTAATTAATTTTGAGAAGATGGAGGTGTGGGGGCGGGGTTCCCATGGAAGAAGTCTGAAAGACCAGCTTTGGTAAAGTTAGGTAACTGAGTTAGGCAACACTTAGGAATTTCAGTGTTTTTACAGCCAGTTGCCCTGTGGGAGCTTAGTGTTTACAATTTCTCAAACTTTACTGATTTCTGGTTTTGTTGTTTTGTTTTTTTATTTGAGGATCAATAAGGCATCAATTCTTTTGTTAAATAAAAATGTTAAACAAGTACTGACAGTCATCATTGTTTCATAATTTAAAAAAAAAAACCATAGAAGTAAATAGAACATATTCTTGGAATAAAGACAAATGTAGTTTATAGAATAAGTTTACTTCTAAAAAACTCATAGCATTGATTTTACTTTTCATAGTTTCTCTACTGACATGAGAAAATCTAATCACTGCCTTGCTCTTGCCCACATGGAAACCCTCACCAGATCATCTTTTTAAAGTGCCAATTTAAAATGAGAAAGTATCTTCCTCCAGAGGGCAATAGACAGACAAAAAATCTGAGCAGGTCAATAGTCAAAAGATGAATGGCTTTCATCATAAAGATATTAAACACTGGGCATCCTTTGTTGGAATGCCCAGTGTGGCATAGCTTCGGGTTGCTTTGTGATCATGAATCTAGTGACAGGTTAAGGATGGAACTCCTTTTTATATCTACCAACGTTAAGTGTTTATTTGTTGGAATACTAATTCTTTGTCATTTGTAATCAGTATTATTTTTCCTGGTATAACTACAAAATTGGTTCTTACAGAAACTATTTCAGCACAGACATGATTTTATGGTAAAAAATAAAATTTCTAGCATTACTCTGGAAAATACGTACATATAAATTTATGCTCTTTGAGGAGTAAGTTCAGGAGAGAGTGAAGACAGAATTCTAACTATTTGGATGAATAACTTCCCAAACATAAAATAAAATAACAAAAAATAGTGAAGTTTTCATATGTTTCATCTAAAAATAGTATTCGGATCCTTATTCCACTCAGCCCCAATATTCTGGTAAGATTTTT
The DNA here is from genome assembly GCF_004664715.2 of Peromyscus leucopus. NCBI lineage: Eukaryota > Metazoa > Chordata > Mammalia > Rodentia > Cricetidae > Peromyscus > Peromyscus leucopus. Next base: position 29,522,841 of record NC_051081.1, read on the forward strand.
CTTAGTATTCTAAAATTCAATGACAGGATCATTTTTGCATCAATTTGAAATTGTGAATATATTGGTGTGGAGAAGCATAGAATTCTATTCTTAAAGAGAATTGAGCACATAATTTAAGTGAATTGCATGATACCTACAATTACATTCACAGTGACAAATCTCATACTATATATTAGAATCACTTAGTCTTCCTTGTTACTATATTTAGAGCATTTATTTTATTCATTTCTTAAACTAAATCTATTGTCAACCAGGAAAACTTCAAGATCTCCCTCCCTCCGTTCTCTGAGTTGGTAATTTATCACATACCATCATCTAGAACATACTGGAACTAATCCAGTTTCTATTCTATTATTGTGATCAAACACAGAGACCAAAAACAACAGAAGAAAGGGTTTATTTCATCTCATGCTTCTATGGCACAGTCCACCCCTGAGAGGAGTCAGGGCAGGAATTCAAGGCAGGAAGCTTGAGGTAAGACTGCTTCCCATTCCCCAAACCATTATCTCTGACAAAGGAACTCACTCAGAGTCAAGGAAGGACAACAGAAATGAGGGAGGAACCCAGTTTTCTAGATCACTCACGGGCCCTTGTTTATTTAGCTTTCTTATGTAGCCTGGGACTACCTGCCTAGGAATGATACTACCCACAGTGGGCTGGGTCCTCCTGCATCAATTAATAATCAAGACAATATCAAAATGCTGTGGGATAATGCTTTTGTACACTGGTTTAATAAAACACTGATTGACCAGTATCCAGGCAGGAAGTATAGGTGGGATAAGCAGATAAGGAGAATTCTGGGGAGAGGAAGAGCAGAGTCAGGAGTCACCAGCCAGACACAGAGGAAGCAAGATGACAAGGCAGAACTGAGAAAAGGTACCAAGCCACATGGCTAAACAAAAATAAGAATTATGGGTTAATTTAAGTGTAAGAGCTAGTCAGTAATAAGCCTGAGCTAATGGCCAAGCAGTTATAAATAATATTAAGCTTCTGAGTGATTATTTTATAAGTGGCTGCAGGGTCCATGGGGCTGGGCAGGACTGGAGAAAACTTCAGCTTCAGACACATCCACAGGACAATCTAGTCCAGGCAGTTCCTCAGATGAGGCTCTTCTCTCAGACGACTCCAGACATGTCAAGTTGACAACTAATGCTCGCTAGGAAAGGTCCCTGATGTGTCTTAATCAGTTCAGTACCGAATCATCACTCATTATGTTTCTCTTTTCCCCCAGCTCCTGCCGTGCCTTTCTAAAGCACTATTCTTTATTTTTTTTCCTTCCCCTTAAAGTAAGCCTTAGACAGAAATATTCCAAAGGGAACTACGCTAGCTATCTTAATTTTTAGCACAATTAGTGAAAGTTTCAAGAGAACATCTCCCGAAAGGACAACTGCAGCAAACAGAACAGAGTTTGGGGGCCAGCTTAGTCATCCCAGCATATCCACAGATTTGGTACCTAACTTACATGCGTGAGCAGGCTGCCTCCCCTCAACTATTCTACTTTGGCAGTAAGAACTGCAGCACATATAAACTATTTTAGCTGTCAATTTCTATTCATTGAAGAAATTGAATCCTGTTTCTTTTGAATTGGATAGATTACCATACACCTTTCCTAAAATTTCATGGCAACCACTCAGTGAAAAGGTGTTGCTACGTACCCATGGACTAGATGAAAGGATGGAGAGGTGGTTCTCAAGATGGCCTCTTTCTCCGGTCTTGGTCCTGAATGCTCTCCACCTATTTTATTTTCCAGAAATGTATCTTCCCTCCACAGCCCTTTGTTTTACCTTGGAGAGTAGTGGGGAGGTATGAATGTCCTTCCTGTTATTATGTTCAAGACCCAATCCATCTACTTCACCTCCGTAGCCAAACTATCCTCAGAAGCATATGTTTATAACAATCCTTTTTCTTTCTTTAAGCCATAACTTCCTTTATTGTTCTTAGCTTTATAACTGTAATCTCTACAGTCTGCTTCATCTCTCCAGCTATCGACGAGTGAGTTTCACTCTTTCCCCAACACATTTGACAACATTTCTTTTTATTTTCCTAACTTTTCTTCTGCTTGGTTGAAGTAAAGAAATGGCTTATCTTTACAAACAAAACTGAGCCGGGTGGTAATGGTGCATGCCTTTAATCCCACCCAGCACTCCGGAGGCAGAGGCAGGCTGATCTTTGTGAGTTTGAGACCAGCCTGGCCTACAAAGCGAGTTCCAGGAAAGGAGCAAAGCTACACAGAGAAATCCCTGTCTTGAAAAACCAAAAGAATAAAAAATAAAAATAAAAACAAAACTGAATGAAGCAAGATCTATCCAGAGTTATTTTATAACAAGGAACATGTCGAAACATAAATCAGCCTGATTGTGATCATGTTCTGTCCTATCCACAGGGCATCTGCTGTGCCAACTCCAAATTCTCTAACATTGACTTTAACCATCTGCTCATGTCTCCATAGCCTAAACATACAAGGATTTCATTAATTAGACACCATATAAACGCACTGGAAGTTTTGCTTGTCATGTTATCATTTGTAAATGACTGACCTATATTTGAAATGAATGCTCTCCAACATTTAACATGAAGTTAATCTAAGCAGGAGTCATGGTCAGGCAGTCTGTTTCAATGGGTGGGGCCTATTCTGTGATGGACAGGGTGCTGAATATTGAGAACTCAACAGTCAACAGCCAGATATTACTGCCTAGTTTCCCTTTGGATTTTTAAAACTACTGCCTTAACTATTAAAAATAGAGTAATCTGTCATTAACTTGCCATGCTTATTATTTCTTTGCATTATTTGGACGTCTTGCTAATGACTCTCTATGGGGTCATTTTGCTCACTACACCCTCATCTTTGACTTAGTAATTTTATTTCTGTCAAGGAAAACAGTCATCTCTACAACAATAATGCAAGTATGCTTAATGTGGACCACAAACATCTTAAAATCTGCCAGCACCAAGCGCTTATTTTACATACATGTTGTGTGTTTTGATATTTAATTGGCTCTGAGAGGTTTTAAAGATTACATTTTGTTAGGACTTCTATAATGAAACACTACACACTGAACAGTTTAAGACAAAACTATGATATCAATGCTGGAGGCTGTAAGTCCAGGGCTGAGGTCAGGCCACATTTGGCTTTATCTGTCATCTGGACTCATGGTTACCAAATTTTTACATTAGCCACAACGTTGGCCTCCTTCAGTGCACAGGTATGTCTGATACCTAAATTTCTTCTATATTGGATCTCTAAATATCTCATTTGAACTCATCTTTTTAAATACTTATTCTCTAACATTGAATGCATTCTGATAAGCAGAGAAATAGAGACTGAACCTATAGATTTTAGTAGACACAATTTAGCTCATGACAAGGATACGTACTGCCATATGTCTATAAGCAACTTTGCATGTTAACTTGGCCAAACCACAATATCCAGATGTTTAGTCAAACCAAAATCTATGTGCTTCTGTATATATATATATATTCTCAGACCAGGGTAGCATTTAAGTGAGTAGGCTTTGAGTAAAGCAGATTATCCTCCATAATATAATTGGTCCTTACTCAATCAGTTGACGCCTTTAATAGCAGAGGACTGACTTCTCCAACAGAAGGGAGAATTCTGACCACAGATTGCCTTTGGACTCCAAGTGCAGCGTTTCTCTGGGTCTTCTGCTGCTGCCCTATGCTATAGATTTTTCAGCGTGTCATGCATGGTGGATTGCAGAACTGAAGGATAGAATAAACACAAATGCATGCAGAGAAGAAAAGACACTTAGAATGGGCTTCGCAACTTGATGAATGCAGGGTCTATATTAAGTAATGTGTACTTGAGTATGTAAATTTAGTAGAGGTCAGAGGTTATGAATGGGGATTAAGAACAGTCTCTAAGGGAATAAAATTCTTAGTCATTCCTGTATTGTTTGCCATTTTGCATTGTTCCTGCCCATTTGGAGCATTAACATTTGGATATCATATTCAAATCAGATGCAATGCAGGGTTATAAAAATGCAACACAGAAATATTCCCTACAGAAGACCTATATATTTCTTCACTACAGACAGTGTGCTCTCCTAGTAAAAATGTTAGCAGCCTATGGGCAAGGATGTCTCCTTTTGTGTCAACCACTTATAATCAGAAATTGAAATATTTGAATTGTCAAATTTGAAAAGGACTGGTAAGAGTCTGCTTCCATTCAGAAATGCATCAAGTAATCACGTGGACTAATCAAACAGTCTGGGAGATCAACGAGCTTTGTGTCTTTTCCAGTGTGTTCCATAAGATTGAGTTAGACTGTCTCAGTGTGAAGGGGTAGAACTTGGTGCTTGTCTCCGTTAATGCTGATAATGAGAAACTGTGATTCTTGACTGTGCTCTTTTAACACTCCACCATGGGTCTTATTTTTGAGATTATAATGTAATTACAACATTTCTTCCTTCCCTTTTCTCTTTCCAAACCCTCCTATACACCCTCTCCTCGATCTCCTTCTCGTGGCCTCTTTTGTCAATAATTGTGTGTGTGTGTGTGTGTGTGTGTGTGTGTGTGTGTGTGTGAGAGAGAGAGAGAGAGAGAGAGAGAGAGAGAGAGAGAGAGAGAGAGAGAGAGAGAGGCATATCCATCGGTGTCATCCTTGTTCAGCTCACATTTGGACTCTCCTGTTAGTAAGATCTTATGGGTGTAGATTCCAATATTGTAAGGAAACACAATCTCACAGAAAGCTCCCTGATCCTCTGGCTCTTAAAATCCCTCTGCCCCTCTTCCGTAGATTTCTTTTAATGATAGGAAAACCAAAAGGAGGAATCATGATGTAATGAAGATTCCTTTCTAGGGAAAAAAAAAAGTACCTTGTCTTGTCTGTTTCACCGCTTGCCTTTGCATCAGCATCCACATGGAAATTCAGGTTTATATTGGTATTTATCCTGGGAACACAGCAGTTGCTTCTTCTTATTCCAGGCTCTCTCTCATTTATATTCTCCTGCCACTATTTTTACTGTGTAAAATGTAAATTTATATTTAAAAAATACAAAAATCACAAGAGCCTGTGCATTTTACAAATTTGAATCTCTCGATACCTCTATAGTTTGATTTTTTTTCCCCTCTATTTTAAGACTCAGACTTTTTGTGTGTCTTATGGTAATACTACCAACTCACTTTTAGAGAGGAAAAGCATCAAGTGTAGATCAACCTATGGATAATAAGAAAACTATCAGTGATGGTAAGGAGTTCTTTTCTTATTTCCATGTTAAGAATTCCGTAGCTTCATTCTTTGGGCTGCAATTTCCATGGTTCTTTAATTAATTCCTTGTGCCCTACCCAAACCCTACTGATCCTATACTGGTACGGTCCTCCTGGCCTCATGTGGGGACTTTTTCTACTCCTAGCTTTTAGCTGAGATTCTCCTGAGGAACGGCTAGGGCTGCCTGGAGAGCTAACACTGGGTGAGAGGTCCTTAGGAATGTACATCCCCTGTGGGTAGCCCTTGTTAAATGACTGACTAGACCTCGGCTCCTTTGCCTTCGGCTGGTACACAATGTGGTGTCTTCGTCACCCTCCAGTGGGTCCTACTTCAGCAGGCTGAGCTGGGGCAGAGGCTGAAAGAGAAAGTAAGGCTGGAACGTCACCTGAAATCACACATTCCCATGGTTTTTCTCATTGGTTCTCATTTATTCGGGTCACTTCGTGATTATTCTTGGGACATGTAATACATTTGCTGCATGTGAATTCACTCGGGGTTTCAGTTCTGGTGAACTTGACCCCAAATAACATTTATTGAAATTGGACATGGACACACACACACACACACACACACACACACACACACACACACACACAAAATCTTATAACTTTAATAAACATAAGAAGGAAGAGAAGAATTTTTAAAAGTTTGTAGAATTGAATAAAACTTAAAATGTCAGAACCTTGAATATAGCTCGGCCTATTCTAAGAGGAGATTTTTATGGCTGTGAGCATGTACATTGGACAGATCACAAATAAATAACCTGAATGTGTCTCCAGGTTCTAGAAAAACAAAACAACCCAAACTCAAAAGAAAGAAATAAAAACACGAGTAGACATTAATGAAATGAAGAATGTCCTGGTTTGCTTTCCATAGTTGTGATAAAACACCATTAGCAAAAAACTACTTGAGAGAGAAAGGATTTAATTAGATTACGTGTCCCCCATCATAGTTTAGCACTGAGAGAAGACAAGGCAGGAACCTGGAGGCATGAACTGAAGCAGCAACCATAAAGGAGTGCTCCTCCTTGAATTCTCATCATAACCTTCTTAGTCACTTTTCTTGTACAGCTCAGGACTTGTCTAGTGTTGGCATCACTCACAATGGGATGGGCTAACCCACACCAATCATCAATCCAGAATATTCCTGATAGACTTGCCTATGGGCCAATCTTGTGGAGGCATTTTTCTCTATTGAGAGTCCCTCTTCTGGAATGACTCTAGCTCATGTCAAGTTGACATAAAGCCTGGAAACACAGCAATCAAAGGAACAATGTATGCAATTAACCAAAATAAGAATTCGTTCCTTGAGAAGATAAACAAGACATAAAACCGCAAAGTAAAATTACCAAAAGGAAACATACAAAGCAAGAAGTGACTGACTTTTCCAATGAAATACTGAGCATCAGTAAGATACACTTTGAAAACTAGTGTTCAAAAAAACTGGAAAATATAGACCTGGGGAGCTTTTTAAACACATAGGACAATCAAAAAGGTCAATCAATAAGAAATAAATATCTTAGATTTATAGCAAGCAATGAGATTAAAGCAGTAATTAAATATATACACAAAAAAAAACAGGCTTGGATGGATAACTGTTGAATTCTACCAGACTGACACTAGTACTTCAAAAAACCGTTCCACAAAACAGAAAGAAAAGGAACAGTACAAGTTTCTTCTTATGAAACCAGTACTACACTGATAGCAAAACAGGAAATTACAGAAAGCCACCTGAATCTGTTGCCCCCAGAGGTAAGTCTGTTTATGGTGCCTTCTGAGTAGAGCATTTAGGAAAGTCTGGATGTGGTCCTAATTTTGGTATCCAGGATCTTCATGAGATATCACCAGACACCTTGGTTTAAGTCTGCATAGTAGCGACTTCTGGTCATTTCTACTGTTTGCCTCTCTGTGTGTCTCTTTGTGTATTTCTGTCAGTTCTGTTGGTTGGGGAAACATCTAAAATGGGGAGGGGAGTGAGCAGTACCAAGGCACCCCCAAAGTGCATGTTAAAACACTTCAAGGAGTGCTTTGCAGACAAGGACAGGTATGGTGTTCATGTCTCATGCAAACTATTCCAGACTTCTTTAAAATTGACTGACCCTCTTTTGGAGTCAGGTGGCCCAGTGAAGGATCTCTGGACCTCTAGATGGTTCAGACCTTTTAAAACATGGTTACTGAAGACCCGCCCCCATCACTATGACCAGTTCCTATATTGGCCAATGTCTTGTTCTGATTCAAGAACCATCCCCCTGGTTTAAGTCCTGAACCCTCTTGTTGGGGAGCAACAAGATTCTGTCAGGTTGCCCAGAAAAACCCAAACCTCCACCTGTTCTCTCAGCCCCATCCCAGGAAGTTGAATTTTCCCCACCAGATACCACAGTATGGCCTTCAGTAGCACCTGGAGATGGGGGGGGGTTCCCAAGCCATTTTCCCTTGAACCCTCTCTTCTCTCCACATAGGAAAAGTGGCTCTGCCTATGGGGGCTCCAGGAGGAATTTCCCTTGTGCAGAAGCAGCTTTCCTCCATCCTCCCTCTAAGAGAAGCACCCCCAGTGGGCGGGCCCAAGACCCAAAACTTCCCACCACCACCCCTTTTATGGTTTATGTCACCTTTTCAATTAGTGATCTGTATAACTGGAAGAGTCAGAACCCATCATTCTCTGTAAAACCTCACATGCTCGTCTCCTCAAGACAGTCTTTCATACCCACCAACCAACCTAGGATGATTTCCAACAGCTCCTGGCCACCCTCTACACAGCCTTAGTGGGATAGGTTCTGGCTTGAGAGTAGGAAAGCCATTCAGTCAGGGCAGAGGATCTGTTGAGAATACAGCCCAAATACAGTAGATTTTTTTTCACCTCTGCCCAGCCTGATAGGAAACACAACACTGACCATGGTAAGGAAACTCTGAACAGTTGTACCAAGGCCCTTTTGGGAAAACTGTAGGCAGCTACTAGAAAACCTACCATTCTGTCTAACTGTGAGTGAAGTTACACAAGAGCCCCCAAAATTGCCCACTGGGGTCCTGATGTACTTCTACAAGGCTTATTGGGTGTTACCCCATAGACCCAAATGCACCGGAAAACCAGCAAGGAACTAATACGGCTTTTGTTATGAACTTGGCACCACATATTAGAAGGAACCTTCAGAAATTAGAAGGGATTGAGGGTATGAGTAGGTCCCAAATATTGGAGATTGCTCAAAAGACTTACAGTAACCATGCTCTGCATAAGAAAATCAGAACAAAAGATTGAATTGACCAATAGTGGCAGCGTTTGGGGAGACTGATAAAAGAGGTCACAGAGGTGGAAGCCAGAGACATCAGGAAAGGAAGAGGCTAGAAAGACCACTGTGTTTATTGTAAGCAAAAAAAAAAGGACACAGGAAGAATGAGTGTCCAAATCAGAGGAAGGAAGTAGGGTGCCCTGTCCTTCATTTGGTTACTGACATATGGGGACAGGGCTCCATTCCACTGAGGCCTATACAAGCTGAAGGTAACATTAAAGGTAAGGAGCAAATCTGTTTAATTCCTGGTCAACATGGTGGACATGGGAGCAGCCTACTCAGTCTTGACAGAGCCGCTTGGGTCAGACATCTCCACGGATGCCCATCCAAGGGACAACTGGACACTCCTCTCTCTTTCTGGGCAACCTCTCAGATGGTACTGTGAACAAGGTACTGTGACTGACTCCTTCTTAGTCATGCCAGGCTGCCCCACCCCTAACTGGAAGAGGTCATCAGAGTTGAAGAGCAGTTCTTGCTCCTCGATAGCTGCAGCACTCAGGAGAGTGGCCTCTGAACCTTCCTTGGGCAAAACAGTAGTGCTGGCCCTGATGGTCTAGATGTAGAAGTGCTGACCCTGAGGATGTGAAAGCAGGAGAGCTGGCCCAGTCTCTTGCTCATCACTGCAAGGACAATGCTGGAGAGCTCACCTTGTTGGTGAGGACAAGGGAGAGCTGGCAGGCTGACCAACCCTGCACTACCGAGGCCCAGAACCAGGCTTATGAGTTAGCCCACACCAATATCCACCCCATCTGTGATCTGCTGGAACACATGAAGGGGCCAGTCCAACAGACCCAAAGCTGCAGGATCTCCATGACACAAAGCAACAACAGGATATCCAAGAGGAGTCCCAGTGAGGTCCTAGTGTTGATAGCGTGTAGAAACCAGAGACAAGAACAGTGATTCTTTGCCATGAATACTTGCAAGTAAAGATACATGAGTAAAAGAATTTACTGCATGACCCACTACATCCTCCATGACAAGATTTATTTTTTTTCCTTTTTTGTTTCTTTCTTTTTTTCCTCTTAAATTTTATTTTATTTTACTTGGGGGAGGAGGTTGCAAGGACAGAGGGTGGGTTCAAAGGGACAGGAAAATGAATGGGATTGAGATGCATGATGGGAAAGACACAAAGAATAAAGAAAAAGAAAGTTTTTTAAAAAGTGTCATGTGTTATGAGTTATCAGGTCACAAGACCCCTCTAGGGACTGTGTTCATGGGTGCAGGTGCAGGCACTGAGAAATAGTCACAATCTGGATAGTTTCAAGGGAAAGCCAGTGTTCCCTGAGAAACCACCTCTAGAATTAGGAAGACAGAGCATTGAGAATTACCCAGAAAGGTTTCACCATGAGCAAGTGGGGAAAAGCAGGAGACAGAGACAGGGAAGGCTGGAGACACAGCATCTTTAGGGAGTAGGCACATCAGTTTGGTTTCAGATATGTTGAGTTTGAGGGATTGGTGCAATATCCAAGTGAAGATGCCAGACAATTGACTGGAAAGCATACTGATCTTGGTTTTAATAAGTGAGTCAGCCAGCCCCATTTGCTTGCACCACAGTTCAATCATGAAGCTCCTGAGCTCACAGCATTGAAGTATAGGACGAAAGTTTGCTGGTGTGTGGGAATTAAAATTCAAAATATTAAGGTTAAAATGACTATAAATGTCACCTGGCTGCTAGGATATGTTCCACTACAACACTCTTAAATTGCTAGGAGTATGAACTGATTTGGGGAAAATGTTACACAGTACTTATTAACTTTGAATGTTTATTTCATTTATGACCCTGCTATTGTGATTCTAGATAAATATCCAGTAGAATTAATGCTGTGTTGACCAAAAGACCTCTCTGTAAGAGTGTTTCTAGCCACTTGTCTGCAATATCCAAAAACCGAAACAAAACAAAATGCAAATTCTTATGAAAATAGATTAAATGCATAATATATTCTCAGAATGAAATATGACTTAGCAGCAAAATGGGTAACTACTGAAACCTGAGACATCATGGATGACTCTCATAATTTAAACTGAATGAAATAAGCTAAGTAGTAATGAATACTATGATGTTTCTGTTGAAGAAGTCAGTGAATGGAGTAGGGATGGCTCAGTAACCTGAAACCTATCACACTGGATCAAACTACACCAGAGAGAGAGAGAGAGAGAGAGAGAGAGAGAGAGAGAGAGAGAGAGAGAGAGAAGGAAGAGGAGGAGGAAGAGGAGGATAGAGAGAGTGTCCAAACAAAGCAGCTGGCCATTCTGCCCTAATAACTCCCTAGCAACAGCCTAGCAACACATCTTGAAATAAAGGAAGTGAGCCAGTCCAGCCTGGCTGGGTTTAGGTACAGGTGCAGTAAGGTGAATTGTGTCCTCGGAATGAAGTTTTAGGGGAAAGTCTTCTATTTGTCATGCTATGCCTGTGCAGGATTGGCACGTAATACATGCATCACAAAAAAAAAAGGATATACTCAGTGAACAAAATCTTATGTGACCCAAGACTATGAATCAAAAGAGAAAATAACCCATACCCTAGCCCTAGCAATCAATTTGTCTTCTTCCTGAACCCACAAAAAGGAAACTCTAAGAAGTAGTTTTGGGGCCCTTAAGCAAATCTTGGTTATGCCCGGTTCCCTTACAGTCTATCTGCTCTGTCTATACTTTCCCTTTGCTTTTGAATAAAATCCTTTTTACCTTGTCTATTTTAACAAGATGCCAAGAACCTGGAATCTCTTGGTCCAGACAGCAGTCACCATTAATGGACCATTAAGGAGATCAGACATGGTTGACCTGAGATAGCCATGGTTATAACAGTGGTTAGGCACTATGATATTACAAGGAAGGGATACAGGAGAGACTGTTGGAGTTGGATGACTGATCTGGATCTTAATACAGATGTTAATTAGTTTGGCAGCATTTAAACACTTATACATACAAGCTTGAACATATGTTATCCCTTGAGAAATCAAAGCAAAAAAAAAAAAAAACCTAGAGAAAATGGAGAGTCAAGAAAAGGCACTTAGAGCAAGTGATAAGAAGGAATGACAGAGTTCCATATTCTGGAAGCCAAAGGAGAGATGAAGAAAAAGAAAGAAGTCATCTACCAGTTCACGGCGTGGATCAAGATGGCAGCTGAGAACTGATCACTAGATGTAGCCATGGAAGACGTTGGAAACATTGGTGAAATGTCTTTGATAGACCCGTGAAGGCAAAACCTCGTTGGCCATGGGTTTCTAGAGAACTTAGAAATAAAGGAATTGAGATTACAAAGAGATATGATTCCAAGACTTTCACTGCGCAGGTAGCACAAGAAAAATAATAATAGCTATTTCCTGGAGGAATAGAATCCAAAGGGAGTTATTTTTAAGTGGTAAAAATGACCAAAGTTTTGTGCTAATTATATAGTAAGAAACAGGTGGAGGAGCGTCGGGATTTAAGAAGAAAGAGAACTAGAGAGGTGGGTTCTGGAGGTGGGGGAAGCTACAGTCTAGTTCACAAGTGTTGAGAGTAGCTTGGAATAGGAACATGGACACTAGGCACAGGGTGCAATGGGAAGGGGCTTGGACCTTCCTCAGCTGAGTGTGCCAGGCTCTGCTAACCCCCCCATGGGAGACATTGACTTGGGGGAGGTGGGAATAGGGGGTAGGTTGGGGGAGTGCTGGGTGGAAGGAAGAGGGGGAATCTGTGGTTGGTATGTAAAGTGAATGAAAAATTCCTTAATAATAAAAAAAAAAATGAAGGCTGACTTGGTGAGTAAATATTGTCATGGGAAGTCTTACTCCTGCTCTTCCTGCTCTACTTTTTGTGATGACATTATTTATTTTCTTGTTCCTATGATGTAAATGCAAAAGCAACTTCAGAGGAAAGGAGGCTCTTTGTGCTATAGTCACAAAGGATGCATGACTAGTAGGGATACATGACGGTGGGACCAGAAGTCTAGTTGGTCACATTGCAGCCATTCCCAGGAAGCAGAGAGAGAACAGGAAGTGAGGCCAGGCCTTAAGTCTTCAAGCCCGCCAACTGTGACTCACTTCCTCCAGGAAGGTAGACACCTCCTAAAAGTTCCACAACTGTTCTGACAACGCCACCACCTGGGAAATGTTACACATTCAAACTACCACATTAGCAAAGTGAGAAGCAAGGACGGATGCTGGAAGCAAGACATGGTTGGCTCCAAGAGAGAAAGAAATATGAAGTATCATCAGGGAGCAAAAAGGTAAGTTGAGTTATGGGCTGTTGAGAGTATTTGCTGTTCTTGCAGGGAATCTGAGATTTGTTCCCAACCCCCACAGCGACCAGTCCACAACCACCTGCAACACCAACTCCAGGTGATCCCATGTTCTTTTCTGGCATCAGAAGAAACCTGTACTCACATGCACTAGTCACATTCAGACACAATGCTTATACGCCTTTTTTTTTTTTTAATAATTAAAAGGAAGAGGAGAGTTGGTGAACTGAATAAGCACACTCTGAAGACAACATTAGAGGCCAATAGAGGTTCTGAGGTGTGAATTTGGTGTGGGATCAACTGGTATGGTTGAGCAGACAGAGCTGAAATTCAACCAGAGCTGTGACTTTGCCAACTGATGCCTAATAGCAAATAAACTCTCAATCAAAGCCACCATGTTAATAAGGTCCTACGGTCTGGACCCTCTACTCCACTCCAAAACATGCTGGCCTTCTATCTCCCTAAAAACTGCCCCACCCTACCCAAAGGCCTCCCCTCCATGTCATTTCTCTTAATTGAGCTTGAGCTCCTCCAGTTCGTATTTCCTTATCCTCCACTTCAGTATCACACTCCATCCCCAGAAAGGTCCTCCCCCACCACCTGCCTAAGAAGCCTGCCTCCCCATCTTTGTCTCTTAGAAGATGTTGCTCTCGGAACTATATTTAGCTCTTCATTTGCTATTGTCTTCCCCTTCCACCAGGCTGAGAGCTAAGGCCTCAATGGTAACATATGTTTGTGGCTGAGCCTGCTGCCTAAAATACTATGGGGCTAAAGATAAATGTGAAGTACATGAATTATTACTGCCTTTATATTCAATGGTGTTATTATCTAGCCAAGTGAAGAAAGATATACAATTGAAATAAGATTTCTAAAGCTTTATATCTCATTGGGGAATTCTTATATGATACTGAAAACAAGGTCTGATCAGAAAAAAAATGATGTTTCTCCCACAAATGCTTGAGACCCCACACATGGTGCTCATAATTTGCTTCCTTTATGAAATTTTATAAAGGAAAATGATATCAATATTTACCCTTTCTTGTCCATGGAGATAAAAGCTAAATAAAAGTAGAAGCAATTATATTCAATATACAGACTTCATAGTCTTCCTCCTCAGAGGCAGTTAAAAGACAACACAATTCTCTGTTATTTTTTTAAGTATTTTTCACTTCAGAGTACTGTTCCTGCTGGCTGTTTTCTCGATGCCTTTATTTATAGCCATTTTCCTGTTCAAAATCCTGACATTTCCCTGATGTGTTAATTTTAGCTGTAAACACCTAATCAGACCTTTAAGAATAATTTGTAGCTTGGCTAACTTTCTGGAGGAAATATGAGTGGTGTTTCCAAGAGGCTGGCATGTCTCCAATTATAAAGATGGGGAAAATAAAAACAACATGATGGTAAAATGCATCGAGGAGCAGATTGCATTTTATAGGGAAGATAACTTTGTTTAGCTTCGGTCTTCATGTCTTGCAAATATGCTCAGTACCCCAGCATCCCTTGGGTCTCAGCATCAATATTTATTTGCTGGAATACTTCACTGCCGCATAAACCAGGCAGTAACGGACCATTTTTATGGACCATGGGAGCCATGTCATACCACTAAGTTTCCCAAAGTTCTATATCTCCCTCACATTTTTGTGAATGGATTCTCACAAAGATGCAACTGGATCAATAAGAAGCATTGTCCTGTGTATGCTTGTCCCCTGGCTTAGCTACCAACCATTTCTAAATTTCCATTAAATGTAATGCAACTCAAACCTAGGCTTTGGTTGTCAAATTTTAAGGCTGTCTGGTTTTGGTTTAATATAAATTTCTAAAATCTTTATGGAAAGGAATCCTAGCATTTAAAACATTAATTTTGAAAACAAGCGCTCTTGTAAAGAGAAAGACCTCTAAATATGCAATATCTTTGGGGGCTTTAAAAATTATAGAAAAATACTACACTAAATATTCAAAAGCTGTGAGTACATCTCACTGTTGCATTATGCCTACTTCATAAGAACAAGTGTCCTGTGGAGCCCACAGTGATGTTTCCTGTCTCAATTTCTTATACTTCCTAGGACATACACAATTATGTATAAATGTATTCCCTAGAGGAGTCCTAGTCTTTGTACATCTTCTTGCCAACTTACCAAGGTGCTCACCGTCCCAAGTGTTTGATAACCTCCATACTTTTCATCACTATTGCACTGCAGTGCAGAATCTAGGCACTGGGCCAGAATAAGCTCACCCATCAGATTGTTGGTCATGTGTTTAAACAAAAAGGCTCTCAATAAATGAGCTGGTACACACATTATGTTCCACAGTACTGTGTTTTATAGGGTGTGTGTCTGTCTGTCTGTCTTTCTGTCTCTGTATCTAGACTCCTTTTCCTCTCTCTCTCTGTCTGTACCCCTCCCTACACTCTCTATATGCACACACACACACACACACACACACACACACACACACACACACACACACACTTCCTTCTTTTATACCACCCTCTCTTATTCACACACATACTCATAAGAAGTCTATAGAGAGTAAGTTAAAAAGATGCAGACTGAAAACTGAAGCAAAGGAGCTGTTTATAAGATTTCTGAAAGCATCAAATATATTAGTATGCATTATCCATAATGAAAAAACATGACATAGGATGTAATGTTTTCCAAATAGCCTTGGTCCTTTATTGCCACAATTATTTATTGAGTCCTACCTATATGCAGCATCGGGAGGTTTGAACAGCACACAATGAGATGAGTAAGATAGATCCCCTACCTAAAGAAGCGTATACTCCAGAGAACACATCATATTCTTTAGAAATGTACCCTCCAGAAAGGCAGCCACTACTCAGACAGGGATCCCTAAGTTGGGTTAAGAAATAGCATTAAATGCTCTTACCTCCAATAGAAAGGAGACTCTAAGACCCTGAGAGGGGAGGAAGAACTGTTTGTTTGTGTGTGTGTGTGTGTGTGTGTGTGTGTGTGTGTGTGTGTGTGTGTTTGTTTGTTTTACATCCCGGCCACAGTTTCCCCTCCCTCTTCTCCTTCCAGTTGCTCCCTCCCAGTCCCCCTCTGTTCTTACTCCTCGGCTGTCTCTGTTTAGGACAAGACAGGTCTCCCCCATGGATACCATGGCACATCAAGTTGCAGTAAGACTAAGCATCTCCCCATGTATTAAGACTGGGAAAAGTGACCTAGTATGAGGAGTAGGGTCCCAAAAGCCAGTAAAAGAGTCAGAGACAGGCCCTGCTCCTGCTGTAAGGAGTCCCATAAGAGAACCCAGCTACACAACTGTCACATATATGCAGAGTGCCTAGGTCAGTCCCATGCAGGCTCCCTAGTTGTGGGTTCAGTCTCTATGAACCCCTATGGGCCCAGGTTAGTTGATGCTGTGGGCTTTCTTGTGGTGTCCTTGACCCCTCGGGCTCCTACAATCCTCTTTCCCCCTCAGGATTCCCTGAGCTCAGCCTGATGTTTGGCTGTGGATCTCTGCATCTGTTTCCATCAGTTGCTGGATGAAGCCTCTCTGAGGAAGCTTAAGAGAGGGAAAAGGGGGACTGAAGGAGAGAACAATGGAATATGTGGGACACGGAAGCAGAAGAGGGCTGTTTGAAGGAGGACAGGGAGTCAGAGCGAGGAGGGTTGGGAAATGGTTCGTGGTAGTGGGAAGTGGAGGTAAATGACAAATCAAAATGCCTTGTAATTAACATGACAGCAGAATCAACCCTGTTATTTTTTCTAGGCTCACAAATTTTGTTTTTTGGAAGCTTCTCAGTTCCTTAGCAGTACTGTCCTATTTTGAGATCTGAAATAGCCACGTAGTGATCAAAAACCACCATATTGTATGGTGCAGATAGTATCTCCCCCATCACACAATGCCCTATGGGACAGAATTGTCCAGAATATTCTGTTGTATCTGTTAATCATACACTAAATAAATATGACCTTTCATGTTTTATATAATTCTGCTTTCAAAGAACATAAATGTTTTCCACATTTTATCCAGCTACTTACTGCATTTATCTTCATAAAAAATTTAAGAAACTTCTCTCTTAATAGGTAGAAAGTATTCATAGTTCTTTATTTTGGGGGTTTTTTCCCTTTCTTTTATTGAAAACAGATTTTCTTTTCATGCAATATATTCTGATCATGGGTTCTCTTCCACCCAACTCTTCCAAGATTCCCCTCACCTCCCCTCCCATCCAAATCCTTTCTGTCTCTCATTAGAAAAGGGCGACATCTAAAGAATAATAATAAAATAAATAAGCAAATAACAAATCAGAATAGGACAAAACAGACAAAAGGAAAAAAAAACAAAAACAAAAGAAAAACATACAGACACAGAGACATACACATGTTCATGCACACAGGAATCCCATAAAAGTTACGTTTCAAAGATGAAAAAACTGAGTTTGAAGAAATTAAGGACCACATATTTCTGAGTCAACTGAGCATTCAAAATCCAAAAATCTAATTCAAATAATTTTATCTTTAAAATTAATGCCCTTCCTATCACATGATACCTGTGTCCCTTGTAAAGCCATGGTAAAATCACTCCCAGAAATGTATCATTTATGCTTTTAGAACATTTTTGCAACTCCTGAGGTATATAAAAATGACTCAGCACTGAATCCCTGTTCAATGTTGTTCCAATGTATATCAATGACTCAGAGAGTGTGTCATGATTTTCAGAAGTCTTCTTCAGATGTCGGCCATTTCATTTTCTGTCTCAGTTCACACACTTTCTTTCTCCAATTATCTTTTTCTTCAAAGGTAGAAATATCACAAAACAAATTTTCCCTACATTAAAAGCTGAATATACAGAGTTCTTATCACCATATCTCAGGAGAGCTCTGGATTAAAGAGCTAAATTGGAATTTTTTCAATCAACCTGAAGATCACAGTTGCAAGAATGGATGTGATTTTAAAAAGAGCCCATTATTTGGTGGGTGTGTCAGAACTGGAAATATTTATGAATGTCTCTCATTTATGAATCCCATGTGAAAGTAGTATGTTGTTGAATTTAGTCACACTGTTCTTGGAGACTATAGAAGGGCAGTCCAAAAGACAAACAAAAAGTGGGGCCTCAGGGATCGGATCCAGAGAGAGTTTCTTAAGATGATTCAGAGACCATGTGTTTGTTTTGGATGTCTGTGTTTCATTATTTTTGTTTCTTTGTTTCATCCTTTTCCTGACGTCAGATGATCACCTGTACCACTTAAATTTTAATTGAAACTTGAGGATATTGATTTATACCTATTATGGTAGATAGACCTTTTTAGTCTTTTAATTCAGAAAAGAGAAAAGTTTCCTCCATAACACAGACATGTAGATTAATTTAGAGAGTTTATTTCTTTTATTTTTGAGATAACATATGGACATCATTTGTCCTTTTTTTTTCCTTCCTCCAAAACCTCCTATATATCCCTCCTTGCTCTCTTTCTAATCTATGGCCTCTTTTTACATTAATTTAATTGTTATTATATACATATACAAATGCATACATATATATGCATGTTTATATGTATATACTATATAGTATGTACATACGTATTCCTAAATAAATAAATATAACCTGCTAGTCTGTATGATGTTATTTATAAGCATGTTTTCAGGGCTCACCACGTAGTATTAGCTAAACAAACGGTATGACCCTCCCTGGAGAAGACTACTTCTCCTACTTTGGGCATTTCTTGGTTGCTTGCAATTCTTTGTGTAGACTTGAGGTCCCATGGGCTCTCCTCTGTTTTCTTTAGCATGCCTCTATTGGTGTCATCCTTGTTCAGCTCATGTTTTA
Organism: Peromyscus leucopus; assembly: GCF_004664715.2. Classification (NCBI taxonomy): domain Eukaryota; kingdom Metazoa; phylum Chordata; class Mammalia; order Rodentia; family Cricetidae; genus Peromyscus; species Peromyscus leucopus. The sequence continues at coordinate 29,541,351 of NC_051081.1, forward strand.
GACTAAATGGGCTTAAGATCCACTTGACAAGAGGGAAATCATGCCTGGAACTGGAAGCTAGCAACCTACCCCGAGAGAGTGAAGTCATGGATCTTGGAAGACAACCTACAGCTAACACTTTACTAAACAGCATAACTCCTAACTACATTCTGAACATTTGTCCTTATACCCACAAATAAGTGTAGTCCTCAGCCCTCAGCAAAGAAGCTTGTCTTTGCAACAGATCCAGACCAATTTAGAGTATTAAAAAAACAATCCCTGTTAATATGCTGAACCTGTTGGCGCCAGACAGAAACTGCTGTTGATTTAGTATTGTCACTCATCTGTGTCTGCATTTCCCAGTATAGAGCTCACGTCATCAAAAGGAGGACACAGTGGCTTCCATTCAACCAAGCTGAGTTGAGGAAAGAGCAATGGGACCTCTGTGGAAGCAAAGTCATAGGAAATCCACACATAAAATTCCATGCGACTCAGTTAGCACAGGTTTTTTACAAGGTGGTATTTGGGTTGGGCACTTAGCCAACATGCACAACATGCACAAGGCCTTGATTTCTATGCCCAGCACCAAAGTGAGCACAAATGATTGCGTCCTTTAAAAACGGGTACTTACAGAGTTTTAGACTTGCTCATTGCGTTAATCAGGGGTCTCTAGAGGAAAGGAACTATTACAATGAATATATATCACAAAGGAAATTTATTAGTTTGGCTCATACAAAGTGTTCTGCATAGTCCAATAATAATGGCTGTCTGGTCACGCCTTTATCAGCACTCCAGAGGCAGATTCTGCGAAACTGAGCGAGTTCTACACAGAGAACATGGCCTTCATGAGATGAGCCTCCCTATGGATTCCCACTCTGGCAGTGAAAGCTAGAAAAATTCCTGAAAGGCTGATGTTTCATAGTCCATGTCGAAAGTGTTCTGACATTCATGAAGTTTCAAAGCACCAGCACCAATAACCTACGTGCCAAAGGGTTTGTTTCCAGAGCCAATCCAGTTGACAACCAAGATTAACCATCCAAGACATACACTATAAGATTACAAAATAAGACCCAACAAACAAACAATCACACACACACACACACAAAAAAAAAAAAAATAAATAATGTAAGAATTTAGGCCAAGAGGGTGAGGACATAGTTTGTAGCTCAATAGTAGAGTGATTTCCTAGCATGTGTGCAGTCCTATGTGAGCTCCCCAGCACCAGAGTAGGGCTATGTACATTAATAAGGTTTAGAGCCAGACAATCCGAAATGTATTTCCTGAATCCAAAATTTCTCCAGCTCCCTTCCAGACAGATGAAACCCAACAATATAAAAGACCAGCCTATCAAAAGTCTCTTACAAACTTCTTTCTCTTTCCCCTGTGGCATGCTGGGATGTTAAGGGTGGCAGCAGCCATGGGAACAGCTTTATATCAGCGCCCCCTGACCTGCCTCCAAACCCACATAATGGCAGAGCCGCCACCATCTGAGTCCTCAAAAAGGAACCTGAACTGCTGGCCTCGTCACACCTACCTACCCGGGACTGCTACATAGACAAGGAACGCGTTCTTATTAGCTCCGTGTCATTGTCCATGAAGGTCTGTTTGTGACAGCAGCCAGCATTACCCTGGCAGGCACACACACACATGTGCACCTAGCAAAAAGTCAGAGTTGATGTTTCCTGAGCTCTAAGTCTTGCACGCCATCTTTCAGGCGTTTTTTAATTCTTTATCTAAAGTTTTGAGCGGCTTGAAAAAAAAAAAAAAAGTTAAGTTCTCTTTTACTTGTGGTGTTTCATGGGGAACGATAAAAAAGCGTAGGATCAGAGCATGACTAGAATTTTACTGATGACCCAAGGCAAAATAAAATTCAGCCTGCTCTTTTGCAGAAATATTAGATCTGCTGCTCTTTTGGCAGTAAAATCGTGTTTTGTCAGCAGCTACTGAGAGCAGATATGACTCAGAGGACACATAAGAGCCCACGTGTTAGGTAACTAGCGATTATGCTTGGAAAACTTCTATTTCCTTCTTTTGCCATGTAAGTACACTCTGACTTTTCTATTTTCAGTAATCGCAATGGCTCTCAGAAGGTAGGCTCTCAAAAACAGGATGCACCTCTCTTTGTGTCCCAAAAACTTAAGGCAGATGAGCGATATGAAAAACCGTTAAGGACAAGCATCAGATCACAAACATTAGACGTGCAAAGTACTTAAAGATCGCTGAGCATGACTCCTACGACTACAGAAGAGAGGCCTGGAAGGACTGTGGGAACTGCACAGAGTTCCAGCTGGGTTCAGTGTCACCTTCAGAAAGCTCATTTTTCAGGCAACTCTTGGCTTTCAATGCTTCAGAGTTGTGGTTGCTATGGTATTGTTTTTATTTTTTCTTTATAAACGGATACTATGCTATGAAAATTCTATGACATTGGGCTAGCAAAAATAACACTTCCAAGACCTAGCGATAGCTGTTACATAGATGATGCTCAACAGATGCTGATTATTTAAGGTTATGTCTTTCACTTCTCACTTACTAGCATGAGAATTTTGCAATGGCCTCATGGTCTAAATGCTTAGGGTTTCTATCTTTTAAGGATTTGGAAAGAGAGAGTAAGAGATAAAAATGAAACATTTAAATTTAAACATTTAAACATGTTTTTTTTTTGTGATATATATTTTTTATTTTACAATACCATTCAATTCTACATATCAGCCATGGGTTCCCCTATTCTCCCCCCTCCCACACCCTCCCTTTACTCCCAGCCCACCCTCCATTCCCACCTCCTCCAGGACAAGTCCTCCCCCCGAGGACTGTGATCAACTTGGTAGACTCAGTCCAGGGAGGTCCAGTCCTTCCTCCCAGACTAAGCCAAGTGTCCAGCATAAGTTCCTGGTTTCAAACAGCCAATTCATGCATTGAGCACAGGACTTGGTCCCACTGCCTAGATGCCTCCCAAACTGATCAAGCCAATCAACTGTCTCTCCTATTCAGAGGGCCTGATCCAGCTGGGAGCCCCTCAGCCTTTGGTTCATAGTTCATGTGTTTCTATTCATTTGGCTATTTTTTTTCAATAATTGAGTAAAACTGAAATTTATTATAAGCCACAGTCGTCCTAGGGACCTCCATGCTATATATATATATAGCCTTTATGGTTCTATGGGTTGTGGTCTGATTGTTCATTTTATATCTAGAATCCACCAATGAGTGAGTACATACCATAACTGTCTTTCTGGGTTTGGGTTACCTCACTCAGGATGATTTTTTCTAGTTCCATCCATTTGCCTGCAAATTTCATGCTTTCATTGTTTTTCTCTGCTGAGTAGTACTCCATTGTGTATATGTACCACATTTTTTTCATCCATTCTTCCGTTGATGGGCATCTAGGCTGTTTCCAGGTTCTGGCTATTACAAATAGTGCTGCTATGAACATAGATGAGCATGTATCTTTATGGTATGTATCAGCATTCTTTGGGTATATGCCAAGAGTGGTATGGCTGGGTCTTGAGGTAGTTCGATTCCTAATTTTCTGAGAAACCGCCATACTGATTTCCACAGTGGTTGTACAAGTTTACATTCCACCAACAGTGGAGGAGTGTTCCCTTTGCTCCACATCCTCTCCAACATTGGTTGTCATTGGTGTTTTTGATCTTAGCCATTCTAACAGGTGTAAGGTGGTATCTCAGAGTCGTTTTGATTTGCATTTCTCTGATGATTAAGGATGTTGAGCATTTCTTTAAATGTCTTTCAGCCATGTGTAGTTCTTGTTTTGTGAATTCTCTGTTTAGCTCTTTAGCCATTTTTTAATTGACTGTTCAGTGCTTTGATGTCTAGTTTCTTGAGTTCTTTATATATTGTGGAGATCAATCCTCTGTCAGATGTGGGATTGGTGAAGATCTTTTCCCAATCTGTTGGCTGTCTTTTTGTCTTATTGACTGTGTCTTTTGCCCTGCAAAAGCTTCTCAGTTTTGAGAGGTCCATTTATTAATGGTTGTGCTCAGGGTCTGTGCTGTCGGTGTTTTATTTAGGAAATGGTCTCCAGTGCCAATGCGTTCAAGAGTGCTTCTATTTTCTTTTCTATTAAGTTTAGTGTAACTGGATTTATGTTTAGGTCTTTGATCCACTTGGACTTGAGTTTTGTGCATGGTGACAGATATGGATCTATTTGTAATCTTTTACATATTGACATCCAGTTATGCCAGCACCATTTGTTGAAGATACTTTCTTTGTTCCATTGTATAGTTTTGGCTCCTTTGTCAAAAACCAGGTGTTCATATGTGCATGGATTAATGTCAGGGTCTTCAATTCGATTCCATTGGTCCGTATGTCTGTTTTTATACCAGTACCAAGCTGTTTTTATTACTATGGCTCTATAGTAGAGTTTGAGGTCCGGGATGGTGATGCCTCCAAGGGTTGCTTTATCATATAGGATTCTTTTAGCTATCCTGGGTCTTTTGTTTTTCCATATAAAGTTGAGTATTTTTCTTTCCAAGTCTGTGAAGAATTGTGTTGGGATTTTGATGGGGATTGCATTGAATCTGTAGATTGCTTTTGGTAAGATTGCCATTTTTACTATGTTAATCCTACCTACCCATGAGCATGGGAGATCCTTCCATTTTCTGATATCTTCTTCAATTTCTTTCTTTAGAGATTTAAAGTTCTTATCAAAAAGGTCTTTCACTTGTTTAGTTAGTGTTATCCAAGGTATTTTATATTATTTGTGGCTATTGTAAAGGGTGATGTTTCTCTGACTTCTTTCTCAGCCCTTTTATCATTTGTGTATAGGAGGGCTACTGATTTTTTTGAGTTGATCTTGTATCCTGCCACTTTACTGAAGGAGTTTATCAGCTGTAGAAGTTCCCTGGTAGAGTTTTTGGGGTCACTTATGTATACTATCATATCATCTGCAAATAGTGAAAGTTTGACTTCTTCCTTGCAATTTGTATCCCTTTGATCTCTTTTTCTTGTCTTATTGCTCTAGCTAGAACTTCTAGTACTATATTGAATAAATATGGAGAGAGTGGACAGCCTTGTCTTGTTCCTGAATTTAGTGGTATCGCTTTGAGTTTCTCTCCATTTAATTTGATGTTTGCTGTTGGCTTGCTATAAATTGCTTTTATTATGTTTAGAAATGTTCCTTGTATTCCTATTCTTTCTAAGACCTTTATCATGAAGGGGTGTTGGATTTTGTCAAAGGCTTTTTCAGCATCTAGGGAGATGATCATGTGGTTTTTTTCTTTCAGTTTGTTTATATGGTGTATTACATTGACTGATTTCCGTATGTTGAACCATCCTTGCATCCCTGGGATGAATCCTACTTGGTCGTGATGGATGATTGTTTTGATGTATTCTTGGATTCGGTTTGCCAATATTTTGTTGAGTATTTTTGCATCGATGTTCATGAGGGAGATTGGTCTGTAGTTCTCTTTCTTTGTTGCATCTTTGTGTGGTTTGGGTATCAGGGTAATTGTAGCCTCATAAAAAGAGTTTGGTAGTGTTCCTTCTGTTTCTATTGTGTGGAACACTTTGAAGAGGATTGGTATTACTTCTACTTTGAAAGTCTGGTAGAATTCTGCACTGAAACCATCTGGTCCTGGGCTTTTTTTAGTTGGGAGACTTTTGATGACTGTTTCTATTTCTTTAGGGGTTATTGGTCTATTTAAATGGTTTATCTGGTCTTGATTTAATTTTGGTATTTGGTATTTATCCAGAAAATTGTCCATTTCTTCCTGGTTTTCCATTTTTGTGGAGTACAGGTTTTTGAAGTATGATCTGATGATTCTCTGGATTTCCTCATTGTCTGTTGTTATGTCTCCCTTTTCATTTCTGATTTTGTGAATTTGGGTGCTCTCTCTTTGCCTTTTGGTTAATTTGGCTAGTGGTTTGTCTATCTTGTTGATTTTTTCAAAGAACCAACTCTTTGTTTCATTGATTTTTTGTATTGTTCTCTTGTTTTCTATTTCGTTGATTTCAGCCCTCAATTTGATTATTTCCTGGCGTCTATTTCTCCTGGGTGAGTTTGTTTCTTTTTGTTCTAGAGCTTTCAGTTGTGCTGTTAATTCCTTGGTATGGGATTGCTCCATCTTCTTTATGTGTGCATTTAGAGCTATGAATTTTCCTCTTAGCACTGCTTTCATAGTGTCCCATAAGTTTGGGTATGTTGTACTTTCATTTTCATTGAATTCTAGGAACTCTTTAATTTCTGTCTTTATTTCTTCCTTGACCCATTGATGTTTCAGGTGGGCATTATTCAGTTTCCATGAGTTTGTGGGTTTTCTATAATTTTTGTTGTTATTGAGTTCTAACTTTAAGGCATGGTGGTCTGATAAGATACAGGAGGTTATTCCAATTTTTTTGTATCTGTTGAGATTTGTTTTGTGTCCAAGCATGTGGTCAATTTTTGAGAAGGTTCCATGGGGTGCTGAGAAGAAGGTATATTCTTTTGTGTTAGGATGGAATATTCTGTAGATATCTATTAGGTCTATTTGAGTCATAACATCTGTTAGGTCCTTTATTTCTTTGTTAAGTTTCAGTCTGGTAGATCTATCTTTTGGTGAGAGTGGTGTGTTAAAATCTCCACTACTAATGTGTGGGGTTTGATGTGCGTTTTAAACTTTAGTAGTGTTTCTTTTATGAATGTGGGTGCTTTTGTATTTGGAGCATAAATGTTTAGAATCGAGACTTCATCTTGGTGGATTTTTCCCGTGATGAATATGTAATGTCCATCCTGGTCTCTTTTGATTGATTTTAGTTTGAAGTCTATTTTATTAGATATTAGGATAGCTACACCAGCTTGTTTCTTAGGTCCATTTGCTTGGAAAACCTTTTCCCAGCCCTTTACTCGGAGGTAGTGTCTGTCTTTGGAGTTAAGGTGTGTTTCTTGTATGCAGCATATGGATGGGTCCTGTTTTCTTATCCATTCTGTTAGCCTGTGTCTTTTTATAGGTGAGTTGAGACCATTGATATTGATGGATATTAATGACCAGTGATTGTTAATTCCTGTTATTTTTTTGGTTGTGTTGTGTTGTCCTTCTGTGGTGTATGTTGGTGTAGGATTATCTATTGCTTGATTTTTCATGGATGTGTTTAGCTTCTTTGGGTTGAATTTTCCCTTCTAGTGCTTTCTGTAGGGCTGGGTTTGTGGACAGGTATTGATTAAATCTGGTTTTATCCTGGAATATTTTGTTTACTCCGCCTATGGTGATTGAGAGTTTTGCTGGGTATAATAGTCTGGGTTGGCATCCGTGGTCTCTTAGTGTCTGCATGAGGTTTGTCCATGATCTTCTAGCTTTCATAGTCTCTATTGAGTAGTCTGGTGTTATTCTGATGGGTTTGCCTTTATATGTTACTTGGTCCTTTTCCTTTGCAGCTCTTAATATTTTTTCTTTATTCTGTGTGTTTAGTGTTTTGATTATTATGTGGCGAGGGGACTTTTTTTTTGGATCCAGCCTATTCGGTGTTCTGTAAGCTTCTTGTATCTTCATAGGTATTTCTTTCTTTAGGTTAGGAAAGTTTTCTTCTATGATTTTGTTGAATATATTTTCTGTGCCTTTGAGTTGGTATTCTTCTCCTTCTTCTATCCTATTATTCTTAGGTTTGGTCTTTTCATGGTGTCCCAAATTTCCTGGACGTTTTGTGTTAGGACTTTTTTGTCTTTATTGTTTTCTTTGACTGACGAATCTATTTTCTCTATCATGTCTTCAGCGTCAGAGATTCTCTGTTCCATTTCTTGCAATCGGTTGGTTATGCTTGTTTCTGTAGTTCCTGTTCGTTTTGTCAGGGTTTCTATTTCCAGCATTCCCTCAGCATGTGTTTTCTTTATTGTCTCAAATTCATTTTTCAGATCTTGGAATGTTTCTTTCATCTGTTTAATTGCTTTTTCTTGGCTTGATTTGATTTCTTCCCATTTTTTGTTCATTTTTTCTTCCATTTCTTTAAGGGAGTTTTTTATTTCCTCTTTAATGGAGTTTTTCATTTCCTCTTTAAGGGAAGTTTTTATTTCCTCTTTAAGGGAGTTTTTTATTTCCTCTTTAAGGAAAGTTTTTATTTCCTCTTTAAGGTAGTTTTTCAATTCCTCTTTAAGGAAAGTTTTTATTTCCTCATTGAGGGAATGTTTTATTTCTTCTTTAAGGGCCTCTATCATCTTCTTAATGTCATTTTTAGGGTTGATTTCTTCTGTTTCTTCTGTCATGGTATGTTTAGGTCTTGCAGGTGTAGAATCACTAGGTTCTGATGTTGCCATATAGGTCTTTATGTTGTTGCCTGTATTTTTGCACTGGCGTCTACTCATCTCTTCCTCTGTGAGGTGCAGGTGGTGTCTGTGTCTGAGAGTGCCTCTCTTGTTCTAATTTTTAGTCTTGGTTTAGTAGGGGTTCTTGGTTAAATTGGTGCTATTGGGCTGTTTCTTCAGAGACAGCTGATTTCAGTCGGTGAATTATATACTTATGATTCTGGTGATCTGGTTTGGTGTCTGGGTAGCGCCTTCTTCTGTGTTCCCAGGTCACGTTTTGTTCATTTGTCAACTCCTCAGCTGATCTTGATTCCTCAGACTTTAAGCTGTAGGCATCTGAATCCTCTCCCAGATGGGTTTCAGCTGAGCAGGGTAGTCTCACCAACACCTCCAAATTGTTGGGTTTCACAGGATCAGCAGCTGGGCCCTGGGTTGTTCTCAGACGGAGTGTTCAGATTCGTTCTGGTTCTGACCCACCGAGATAGCTTCTTCCCAGATGTTGGGGTTAGGGGCGTCCCTGTTCCAAGCTGCGTCTGCTTGTCTCCGTCCTGGGCCTGTTTACCTCTGCAGTCCGCCACCGGGCCTGTATGTCCCTGTCAGCTGCCGCTGGCCTGTCTGCCTCTGGAGGCCGCCACCGGGCCTGAATGTCTCTGCAGGCTGCAGCCGGGACTGAATGTCCCTGTCAGCCGCTGCCGCCGGGACTGAATGTCCCTGTCGGCCGCTGCCGCCGGGACTGAGTGTCCTGTCGGCCGCTGCCGCCGGGCCCGTTTACCTCAGCGGGCCACTGCTGGGCCTGTCTACCTCCACAGGCCGCCGCCACAGGCCTACCTGCGTCTGCTTGTCTCTGCCGCCGGGCCTGTCTACCTCTGTGGGCCGCCGCTGGGCCTGAATGTCTCTGCCGGCTGCCGCCGGGCCTGAATATCCCTGTCGGCCGCTGCCGTCGGGCCCGTTTACCTCAGAGGGCTGCTGCTGGGCCGTCTACCTCCACAGGCCGCCGCAGGCCTACCTGCGTCTGCTTGTCTCTACCGCCGGGCCTGTGTACCTCTGTGGGCCGCCGCTGGGTCTGAATGTCTCTGCCGGCTGCCGCCGGGCCTGAATGTCCCTGTCGGCTGCTGCCGCCGGGTCCGTTTACCTCAGCAGGCCGCTGCTGGGCCCGTCTACCTCTGTGGGCTGCCGCTGGGCCTGAATGTCTCTGCCGCCGGGTCTGAGTATCCCTGTCGGCTGCCACTGCTGGGCCCGTCTACCTCCACGGGCCCCCGCCGCAGGCCTACCTGCGTCTGCTTGTCTCTGCCGCCGGACCTGTCTCTTAAACATGTTTTTAAAGGCTCATTCTTACCATTTTTAATATGTATGTGTGTGGATTTGTACATAAGTACAGGTACCCAGGCAGATACCCCTAGAGATAGAATTACAGGTGGTTGTGAACCACCTAACATGGACACTGGGAACCAAACTTGGGTCCTCTAGAAGAGTAATATGCACCTTAACTGAATCATCTCTGCATCCCAAACCATCATGTTTTATAATACAACATAAACTAACCACTACATCTATTTTAAATTAAAGCTAATAATTTTAAATGTGGCCATAATAAAAAAAAAAGAAAGAAAAAAAACATGAGCTTGGGACTTATTCTGACCATAAAATAAGTGCATAACTGAGTAGAATATATAAACAACGGTTTGGAAACTAGACAATTGACAATGTAGAGTATGAGATGTAGACTATTAAGAAAAGCAAAGCACAGGAAGCAAAGACAGTTGTGTCTACTTCTGTAGTCTATCCTTTCAGACTGGAGCTCGGGAGAGCAAACAAAGACTTCTTTGTTTGACAGAGGAAAAAACACAAATACCTAACTAACCAGAAAGCTGTAGAACATCATTTTTAAAATACTAAAAACCAAACACCATGGCCCCAGGTTTTATGGTTCGGAATAAAGAAGAACGAGTTAAACTTTCAGAAAACCAGAGTCAGAATACTCAACATTTATTACAAGACACGTTACAGAATGGGTTTCAGATTGAGGTTGCATGACCCCAGCTCTGACACGTGTCTGTCACAGAGATCAGGACCTTTGAAAAATGAAGATCAAGTGCCTCAGCGGCTTGCTTCATTGTTCATGAGCCAGAGTGGTTTCCAAATACTTATGTGATTGGGAAAAATCAAAAAGAATGACAATTTAAAATGAGACAAGTTCCGGGTATTGTAAAAAATCACATAAAATAAAATTGTTGAATTTATTAATAAAATTTTATTGGAAAAACAGTCACTATAATTTGCTTTAAGATTGTCCATGGCTCTTTCACTTCTCATAGGCACAGTTGGGAATGTATCCCCCATATAAGGCTTAAGGTATTTACTTCTAGGGCTTTGCAGAAGCACCATGCAGAATGAAGAGCACCATTATCAATAAACATGTGTTTACAACCTTTGTGTATCTTCAATTTTATTTAAAATACTGCTGAAAGCAAAATCAATGGCAGTAGACTGTGTGTTTAGCATATATAAAATACAAATGAGAAATAATAAGAGGGGCACAATAGGAGCACAATGATATATACATCTTAACTACCCTCTCAAGAATACTCTGTGTTTAAGAGTGCTATCTCAAATAACATGAGACGCTTACAAAATGATCATATAGGTTCCATGGTTTGGGAGGCTGAGATGTCCAGAGTAAAGGGTCAACAAATTCAGGCCCTGAGGAGAGTCCTGGTTCTTGTTTGCTAATAGACAACTTTTGGTGTATTTATTGAAGAAGAAAGAGAGGGGAGGGTAATTACATCTCTTCTTTTTTAAAATAATATTTATTATTTATTTATTTATTTTACAGCCTGACTGCAGTTTCCCTTTTCCCCTCTCCTCTGCCCCACCCCCAATCCACTCCTCTGTTCCTGTTCAGAAAGGAGCAGACCTCCCATGGGTATCAGCAAAGCATGGCATATCAAGTTGCAGTGAGACTAAGCACCTTCCCTTGTATTAAGGCTGGGCAAGGCAATCCAGTATGAGGAATAGGTTCCCAAGAGCCAGCCAAAGCTCCCTGCTCCCATTGTTAGGAGTCCCACAACCATACCAAGCTACACAACTGTAGAGGGCCTTGGTCAGTCCCATTAAAGCTCCTTGGTTGTTGGTTCAGACTCTGTGAGTTCCTAGATCAGGTTAGCTGTTTCTGTGGGTTCTCTTGTCATGTCCTTGACCCCTCTGGCTCCTACAATCCTTCCTCCCTCTCTTCTTCATGATTCCCTGAGCTCAGCCTAATGTTTGACTGTGGGTCTTTGCATGTGTTTCTACCAGTTACTGGATGATGGCTCTCTGATGACAATTGGGGTAGTCACCAATCTGATCACAGGAGATGGTGAGTTCAGGCTACTTATCCACTGTTGCTAGGAGTCTTAGCTGGGGTCATTCTTGTAGATTCATGGAAGTTTACCTTGCATCAGGTTTCTACCTGACCATAAATCACATCTCTTCTTTTAAGGCTATTAATCTCAGAATGAGCATTCTGCCATCATGACTTAATGATCCTTAAAACCTGTAGTTACAAATACTATAACAACAACAAAAAACACTGCGATATATGAATTATAGGAATGTGGTGGGAGCACAAACATTTACTATAAGGATGTAATATTAATTAAAGCTAGATTTTAACAAGCTAAAATATGTTAGTTTCTATACCAAATTCTAATTTTTATTTTATTTTATTTTTTTTTTGTTTTTTTGGTTTTTTCAAGACATGGTTTCTCTGTGTAGCTTTACGCCTTTCCTGGGACTCACTTGGTAGTCCAGGCTGGCCTCGAACTCACAGAGATCTGCCTGCCTCTGCCTCCTGAGTGCTGGGATTAAAGGTGTGTGCCACCACCGCCCAGCCCAAATTCTAATTTTTAAGTGATATATACAATGAAATATGATAAAAAATAGAATACTAAAGGACATTCAAATAGAAAAAGTAAATCATAGCAAAGGAAGAATGGGTGTATTAGAAAAAAGTAATAGTCTTAAACCTAACCATATCATTAATTACATTAAATATAAGCAGACAAAATATTCTAATTAAAAACATAGACTGTTGTACTGGACAAAAAGTCAAGCTCAAATATATGCTGTCCATAAAAGATGTATTTAATTATAAAAATGTACATTGATTGGAATTAAAAATGATGGCAGAAGATAGAACACAATAAAAGTATACTTTAGAAAGTATATTGATTATATTTAAAAATTAGACAAAGAGAGCTTTGAAAAGATAAATAATTAGTATGACAATTAGAAAGATCATGCATAATGATGAAAGAATGATAAAGATCTAAAATACACTAGCAAACCATTTGGAAACACTAATCGGAACTACACCACAATTGGCATTACTTTAAATTTTTTTTACATCACTTGTGTGTGCATGTGTGAGTTTGTGTTGTCATATGTGTTCAGACCAGAAGTCAGCACAAGTGTTAGCAACAGAGTTCGGATATCTAAAACCTATGCAACTATTAAGTGGGTGTGGTAGCCCATCTGTAATCCTTGTGTACAGGAAGAGGAGACAGGGGACCCCTGAAACTACTTGGACAGCTACACTAGCCAAATTATTGAGCTCTGCATTCAAGTAAGAGACCAAGCTTTAATATACAAGGTAGAAAGTGATTGAAGGCAATACACAGCATCAACCCTTGGCCTCCATAGGCATGTGTAAATAGGTTCATACACACCCATATATACATGTGCATATGAATGTGTGGACGCACCACATGTACATAAATGCCAAAAGAGGGAACAAAAAATGTAGGTCAGAAGGCAGTTCATGGGGGAAATCTATGCTATGTGCTAATCATAAACTAAAGTGATGATATTGACATTATATGGAGTAGACATCAAAGCAAGAAATATTACCATGGATAAAGATAAAGGAACCATAATGATAAAGGAATTCACTGTGAAGGGTTAAAAATGTAAGTGCACCTAAAACTAAATCCTGAAAATAAGTAAAGCAAAAACTGACAGAAACTTTTAAAATCAATAAATAAATTAAATGAATCTACAGGTAGAGCTGGGAACTTGAAATCCTCCTAGAAATCCATGGGTAAACAGAAAATCAGTAAACAAAATGACTCTGGGCTGACCTTCAGAAATAGAAGCATACACATCTGTTTTGAGAACATGTGACATATTTACCAAGAACGCCCGGCACTGAGCCGTAAATCATGTCTTGGTAACTTAAAAGGATTGCAAAAGTTTAGTTTATCCCTGTTTCATCGCTTATTTAAAACATGTTTGAAAGAGGCCTCTGCCAGTGATCTCTACAAAGCCTACATCATTGTACATGAACATATAGCCTAGCTTAAAAAGATGTTATCAAATAAATTTTAAAAACAAGTGTTTGGGTTTTTTTTCTTCCATCTTCTTTCATGAACTGGATGATATCCCAGGATCTACAGGAGAAAACTTTTCAGTGAAAGGTAGTTTTAAACAATCAATCAAAAGATAAATGATCAAAAGTCAGCTGCTCTGAAAACCCAACACACTGTGAGTACTACTAAAATACAGCCAACAGTCAAAAGTCCTAAGTGTGTTCCATCAAGTAACTGAAAGCGGTTTTACATTGAATGAACCATCTTAAAGGCAAGAATGGGGCTATCAAGAGTGATTCTTTCTTAATTCAAATAAGACTTAATTATGTAAACATGGCAGCCTGATGTGTTGCTTTTAGAGATCTGAGGAAGGTGTATCTGCTGTAGGTGAATAGCAATCTGTCCGATTGAATCGGGTGAGGCTCTGACGTCAATACACATGATGCTACCTGGTACTCAACACTCTTTTCACTAGTCCTGTGACAGGATCTCTTTGTTATTTCTTTAAAACATGTGGTTTGGTGTTTGGAGCAGAACTATACATGTTTTGTTTTGCTTTCGATGGTGCTTAGATTCAAATCCAGAGCTCCCTCATGCATGCTGGGCAAATGCTCTATGTGAATTGAAGTTTCTTGATCCCGCCCAGTCCCACCCAGGCAGCAGCTGTTTTTATATTTTATTTTTATATTATATTTTGTTCAGAGGCTTAATATCAATTACAAATTGTTTGATATATGGCTCAGGCTTATTGCTAGCTAGCTATTATATCTTAAATTAACCCATTTCTATTAATCTATGTATTGCCACGTGTCTCATGGCTTTATCTGTCTTCTATTACATCTTGCTCCCCTAGCGGCTTGCAGCATCTCCCTGACTCTGCCTTTCTTTTTCCTGTATCTCTCTTGATTTCCTGCCTGGCTATATCCTGTATTGCCATAGGCCAAAACAGCTTCTTTATTAACCAATAGTAGCAACACATATTCACAGTGTACAGAAAGACCATCCCACAGCACTTCCCATTTTCTGTCTAATCAAAAAGGAAGGTTTTTAACTTTCACATAGTAAAATTACATGTAACAAAACAGTTATCAAGAATTACAATTATAGCTCTGTAACACTGAACCTCACCCTGAGCCCAAATTCTTGCTTTCTGTCTGAATGTAGAAGGCTTCTGGTATTGACATCTAGTCATATTTTGACATAAGAGATGATAGAGGTATTCTTGAATGTCAGAATGGAAGTAAGAGATATACAAGAGAGATTGATTACTGAGATATTATCTGTGGTGTTAATGGATCTAGACATCTAGGAAAGAAAAGAAAGAGAAGGGAAAAGAGTCTGGGGTGGGAGCATGACATGCAACTAATGAAAGGATCACCACTGGCAAAGGCAGAGGAGGCAATGGTTTGTGAGCAATGATTCCCCAGGGCCTAGTAACAAAGCCAAGAGTGGAAATGGTTGGAGATACTACAGACTGCTCAGAAGTGAAAAGCAGATCCAGAAAATAAGTTGTGTAAACAGGATCCCAAGCCTGAAATTTGCACAGTACTCGAGCTGAAAAAGAGAAACAAGATGTGTGAGGACCTCGACAGACCCGCAGGTCCGAAACAGGACCTCGAGTTATCCAAAAGTAGAGAGGCTCAAACACTTAGAGCAACTAATTTTAGCAAAGGAAACTTGGGCAAATCAGCTTAGCTGACATCCTAAAAGGTGTAATTACTGAGTTCTTGCTCTGGGGATGGGAATATAGCCACTAAGCTGATCCACATGGTGAGTGGTAAGCACAGGGAACCTTACCGAGTGTGTAGCCTGGCAGGTTATTTGGAGAAAGAGCACCAAGATGGGCTTGAAGCTCAGGCTCCCACAGAGTTGCTAATATAGCAGAGCTGAGGTCACCAAAAGAAGAATAATCCTGTGGGCATGATCAACCGCCCAAATAAATGTGGGTCAAACTAACACCGGACCATTTCCATCAGAGGAATGAGTTTTAAGGAGATGTGAATTTTTATATCATTTTTAAACTCAAGTGTCTCTAATATAGCTGGAATGCTGATAACAAGATGTCAAACATGAACTGCATAAGTGAAACTTGACTCATAGCAGAAGACACTGGCTGGCCATCTGATAACCCTGAGAATTAATCCTCAAACACATAAAAAGCCATTCCAATTACTATAGAGTTAGCACCTTAGTCATCGGGATTTATGAAAAGAAATAGCATTGCCTACTTGTGGTCACTAATAAAAGTCACTTAAAGAGTGCTAGCTCCAGATTTAATGAAGAATTTATTCACAAGAAGCCCTAAAGTTTCCAAACTGAAAGTCTTTGGGGAGAAGAAGGTCATCAACGTTTTGGGCCCACAGACCATGCAACGGAAACAGCTCCCATTTGCTGTTGAACGTCATCTGCACTGAAATGACAGGTGGCCCTGGTCCTGTTCACAGTCCTGTCTGTGCTAACTTCATTTATCGGGAAGGTTGACTTCATGACAAAGACATCTCCCTGATGCCAGGGAAACAGATGACAAATGAGCTTTGGTTTAGGTCTGTAAATTGATTTAATGCACCTTTGTGATAGCATTGCAATAGACACTGAGTCCCCTTCTTCTCTTATGTCCTCTTCCCCAGTTGCAGAAAAAATGTCATTCTTAGTCCCCTTCTAACCCCCACTGATGAATCAACTTTGTCTAAAGTTTGGATTCTGCCCCAAACCCAGCACTTAGTTCTCCAGCTTTCTGCAGACCTCCCTTACCATCTGTGTTGTTACAATAAACCCTGAACAGATCTTCATTGTCTCAGTCACTTCCTGAATCCGGGTACCTCCATCTCATCGTCACTCTCAGCCATCAAATCATCTAGTTAGTCATTGGCACCCCCTTTCCCCCAGAGGATCCTGACCCAGCCTTGTTTACAGGAAGGATCCCTCCAAAATAATGTTAAGTCCACTCTTTCGAAATGATTAAGAGTGCACACATTTCCTGTACTTTTTCTCTTAATAAGGGCAATGATATTATGCTGAACTACTTTTACTATCCAAGTCCAAGGCCGTGGGCTATGGGAGAAAGTTGTTAAAACAATCTGCTTTGGATTTCCTAGTCTCCCAGGTATATTTACTAAGGAAACTGGGTCTACAGAAGAGATGCCATGAATGAATTTGTCTCCTTTACAAACCCTTGCTGAGCAAGCACTCTTGAGTGTACAGAGGAGAACTGAGCTCATTATGGAGGGGAATGGAAGCAACACACAGCTAATGATGAAACTAATGAGTTACAAAGTCGCCTCCCTTTCATTTCCCACTGGGGTGTAAAATGGAAGTCAGGATATGTCATCTCTGAGGTCTCCTTGAGCTCTTGGAGTCTTTGTAGAGAGTAGCTATATTTAACAGGACATTTAATGTTAAACTCACAAAATCTCCCTGGCTACAAGACCATAATTTCTGCAATACTAACATAGATCTGGTTTAGCATAAACACAGGATTTTTAAAGGGAGATGAAAAAGCACACTGTGAATTGAGGAGTCACATCTAAACTTAATAATCTGTGGAGCACCTGTAAGGGCTCTGTCCAAAGAGTATTTGACAAGCTCACATTTATGACAATTTCTTATTCATCAGCTTGTTCCCAGAGCGAGAGTGGGGAGGAGGTTGTGGATGCAGTACTATGTGGGAAGGTGTTGTTTCTTATCTCTCGGGAAATGATGTCACTGAACAAGAAATTGAAAGAATTTTACTCATCAGTTTTTCCATCTACAGCCATGAATGAGGAAACACCTGTCAGAAAGGAAGACATGATGCTCCACCCCTCCGGTTATGACTGAATGACCCCAATTTCCACTCATTGGTATTTTGAAGATACGATTGTCCTTTGCAAAAAGTCTTCACAATTTATGAATGGCTTGTTTTCAATGTAAATACCTAAATGTATTTTTCTATCAGATTAGTTTTCATTATGGAATAATGTACATCAATTTCATGCGTAATTTGCCCTCTTATAGCTGAAACATCAAGTGGAAACATTATTATTAAATGTTGATCTGTGAAGCAAAAAAAGAAAAAAAAAGTCATTTTTTAAAATTTAAACCCAGACTCATGTTTACTGAGCCAACAAGAGCTAAGAATTCTGCAGAGGTCATACCACTTTCCTGAGGAGACTTCTCTCCCAACACAGCTCTCCACTCTCACTGGCTGTTGGCTGCTTATGGCACAACTTTTAGACACAGAAACCTCAAAAGATCAGAGGTTGTGCTAGATCTCAGGGCTTGGTAGACAAAGGCCTGAGAGCCACACGAGCTCCTGCCTGTTCTGATTCAGCTTATTAACCAAAGACAATCACTGCATTTTTAACATCTGGAGACAAGAGAGGAGAAAGGAAAAAGAAAGATATTTCAGAGGAAAATGATAGGAAGAAGTTGTACCAGTGTCCAATAAACAAGTCCTGGACGATAGTCAGACTTATCAGCTTACATATTGCTTAGAACCTCTCTCCTGCTGGTCCATCAAAGAGCAGATACAGAAAGCAGAGTGTGCAAGCTGTACTTCCTAACTCGCCTTTAGAAAGAAAGTATGCCAACCCTGGCCCTAAAATATCCAGGAAATTGCCTTTTGCCAGATAGAGCATCAGTGTATCAGTGTTCTAGCCAGCAAAGACAAACCCTTTGCTTCATGCTTGGTGGCATAGATAGACGATAGATAGATAGATAGATAGATAGATAGATAGATAGATAGATAGATAGATAGATAGACAGAAAGACAGACAGACAGATGGTTGGATGGATGCTGGATAGATAATAGATAAATTCAAAACAAGCCCCCTTGGTTTTAGCAACTGAATTTCTCAACAAAAACCTTTCCTTTTTTCTTTCTAAAACTTCTCCCATTTGTCTTCAGGCTCAGCCACTTGGTCAACACCAGTGCCTCTACTCCCTGCTCAGGTCCTTTTTTTTTTTTTAAAAGAAGTCCAGCACCCTGATGATGCTAAAGTAGCCCTCTTCTTTGTCCTTTGTAGCAGCTCCAACCAGATCTCTTCGTAGTGTTTATCTGGCAATGAGCATTACTCGCTTCATATGCATATCTACTGAGAGCATAAATCCAATGTGGCTGGAGTCTATGTGTACTCTGTTCACTGACTTACCACACTCCTTTAGGAATATTTATTACAGTTGGTACCAAGTATCTTCTGATGCATGATGATGTATACTAGATACTGAACAAGTGATGAATGAAAAAAAAATGACTAAATTAGTAAGTTAGAACACAAGAGATGGCAAAGGTAGCGAAATTAATCTTGGGAGGCATGTGTTTATCTCCCCCAAAGATCTATTTCATTTGGAAAATAAAGCCACAACATATAGAATATGGACCCCATACCAGATGCTGTACTGTCCCTTGCCTCCCAAGGCTATGTAACATGTCATAAGTGAGTTAAAAGAGCATAAATTTGTTCACCAGCTCTGAAGACCATCAAGTCTAAGATTAAGGTACTTTTTAGACCAAGTAATTAATTGTCACATTTCCCTAGAATTTCTACAAGATGCTTCATCATTGCCTCTTCTAGCTCCTCACTAATGTTACTGGCATCCTTGACTTTAGCTGTGTCCACTCCAACCTTAGTTCATGTCTTATACAGACTCTCTCTCTCTCTCTCTCTCTCTCTCTCTCTCTCTTCTCTCTCTCTCTCTCTCTCTGTGTGTGTGTGTGTGTGTGTGTGTGTGTGTATTGTGTGTAGGTGTGTTGTGTGTGCATTGAAGGTACACACATTTGTATGTGTGTACACATTTGTCTGAACGTAACAGGTATATGAGCGTGTATTTGTGTGTGCACATGTGTATGTGTGTTCCATTCCTCTCTCTCACTGGACTTGGGCTCTTTTAGGTAATTACAAAACCCTTAATTAAATCTGCAAAAGTCCCTTTTATGAATTTGGTCACATTCCCAAGTTCCAGGAATAAGAACATGAATATTTGGGGGAGAACTTCCATTCAACCCTCTGCACTTAACCTTAGATTCCTGGTGCCTGCACGGTCTCTCCTGTTACCTCTCAGGAGAAAAAAAATTCTAGTAGTAATGTGGAAAAACTAGAAAGTGAAAGTGCAGTCTCTCCAGGTTTAAGTATCCCCTTAATGAGTATGCCATTTTACCAAGCAGGGTCACTTTCTAAATTGCTCAACCTGCAAGCTGACTCTATGAGAATCCCGTCACCTTTCAGTCTCCCTTCCTTTCACCTGCTTATAGACCCACTCGATACACAGAAATAGAGGCTGCGTCTCAGGTCACCAGGAAATCCCCAGTTTACCCTCAGGGTTAATCAGACACCATCAGACACGTTCTCTGAAATTAACTTCGTGTTTCTCTTAAGGTAGTTTTGCTCAGTGCTCCTTAACGGTTCCGAGAAGGTTGAATGACCCCCCCCATAAGCAGAACAGACCCATGGGGATGTATAACATGTTCAAGATTATGCTGTGTTCACTTCACTCACTCTGGCAATCATAAATGTGTGCATTTTTTTCTATGTTGGGATGCCAAGAACACTGGAGCATTTCTCTTGGTGACAGAAAAGGGTCTCTTGGGTCAGAACCTTTGATGTCACCAGTGGATGAAAGCTGTGTGTCTCTTTCCCCGCTCCCCTCAGGATGGCCTCACCTAAAATTCCAACAAATTGAGTGCCTTGTGAAAATTCCCCTCGTCACGGCATGAGAAAATTGATGCCCTTTCTAACATAAACAATTTGCCCCTTTCTCAAGCTGGATCGGACCTGTGATCAATCATCTGAGTCAGGAGAAAAAAAAAAATTGAGGCAAAGGGATGGAGGGGTCAAAAGCCAACCACCTAGAAATTTATGTCAGAATGTATGCTTACTCTCCTTTACTGCAAACAAATATTGCGCTCCCATACCACAGAGGCGAAAGGAAAACCTTTGGTTTGTGAGCTGTAGACCAGGCAGGATGAAAAAGCAGCCACCATACAAGAGTCAAAGCCTGCCCTTCACCTTGGGGAAGAACAAAGGGCTTTGTGTTGTTTCTTTTACCACTGCTGGAACTTGGGCTCTGACTGACGTTGTGAACAGGAAACTCACAGTGAGTGAGTGGCTTTTGTTTACCTGATCGTTCCATGGTAATGACATCATTTTAGGGCTCACAATCACCCTTGAAGGGAGAGAAATTGCCTTCATTTTTTAACTGAAGAAACTGATGCTTGGAAAAACCTCCTATCTTACCAAGCTTCACCCAGCCGATTTGTAATGGCACAAGGAAAGCCCAACTGTGAAACTCATCCATGCCAAGTTTGTTCCTCTGCTCCCGCCAGCATTTATATACACGTATGCTTTTAACATAATGACAGACAAAATGTTGCAATCAAGTTATTACAGCATTCGGGTAAGCCTGCAAGTGGCATGTTGTTCTTACTGACGACAACCAGGATCAGACATTGTCTCCTTCCATTACACACAGCCAGCAGGCTGACTGTCAAATGCCAACCACTGCGATCTACTTAGCAAGGTCGGCCGCTTGATCGCTGTGAATAATTGGATGCCATTAATAATGGTCAGCTCCAGGATACGGGAAATTGGTCAAGCATGATAATTGTGTTTTGAATTCCAGCAGATTATTTCCTGGGGAGGAGAAAGAGGTTGTATGAGTTATAGTTTTTCTAAGTACAATAGAGATAATTGCTTCCCTAGAGGTGAAGGGGACAAACCAAGGGCTCCTTTATCTAGTGAGAAACACAGAGGTCAAGGTTTCACAAGCCATGACCAATGCACGAAAGCCTGATCCTTGCTACACATCATCAGGTGTTGTTTCCTTACCCTCTCATTCAAATGGGCCAGAGATTAATATGCTAATGGGTCTCTGTCCAAATTTTGAAACACTAATAAGTCAGACCAATGTCTAATTAGAAAACGTACTATAATTGACATCCTTCTAAAAATGTCCAGCTTACTTCTCTTGCTTTTTAAAATACATTAGACATCTACTCTATCTTAAAGGCTGCAAATACTAAATGATTCTATGAAGCAATATTACCTTTTAAGAACACCTAAAAAATAAAAAGCATTTTAATAATCTTCCAGGCATGAGAAATTAAAGAAATTATTCAAAGATACATTTATAATCATGTGAAAAGGGGAGATTGAAGTGATTTTAGAGGGCCCAGAGAAATGGCTCAGTGGTTAAGAGTACTGCCTGCTATTCCAGAGAACATTGGTTCAATTCTGAACATCCATTATTACCATCCGTAACTTCAGGCTCAAGTGATCCAACACCCTCTGCTGGCCTCCTCAGGTATCAGCCACACACAGGGCATACAGACTCATAGGCAAAACAGCCATACACACAAATTTTTAATTTTAATTTAATAATAAAGTTAAATTAAAATTATTAAATAAAAATTTAAATAAAATTAAAAATCTAATTTTTTAAAAAGTGGTTTTATAGAAGAATTGGATTTGGGTAGCAAATAAAGAGAAGTAGGGGGTCTGTGTATGTGTGTGCATTGTGGGTGTGTGTGTGTGTGTGTGTGTGTGTGTGTGTGTGTGTGTTGTGTGTGTGTGTGTTTGAGGCCAGCCTGGTCTACAAAGGGAGTTCCAGGACAGCCACAATTGTTACACAGAGAAGCCCTGTCTTTGAGAAGAGAGAGAGAGAGAGAGAGAGAGAGAGAGAGAGAGAGAGATTCTTCAGGAGCCAAATACAGTGACCATGACCCAGGAACACAAACCAGGTCACCCCAAATTTCATATTCTAAGGTGAAAATATTTTAAGGAAGTTTTTATAGTAAGTAAACAAAAGAAGTCATAAATTGAGGCTATTTTTTAAAAAATACATTGGTGTAAACATCAGGTAGGTGAGTTACAGAAAAATGGGGAGATCTCAGTTGTAGGCTTCAGATGCTAGCCGATGGCATTCTTAGCCTTTCCAATGGTGGAAGCAGTGATCTGACTGTACACTCCAAAAGATGTACTTAATGGTCACAGAGATGTTAGATCACTTACAAAGTTGAGTAGTAAATGCCTATTAAGAAGCTAAAAGTGACCCAATATGAGTTGTAATTAGACTCCAAAACTGCAACATTCCAACCTCTCCAAAATCTTTGAAGTTTTTACCGGTTGATCAACAGCCTTGGAAAAGGTTCAGTGTAAGTATGATTCATTCCAGGAAATTTCATTCACAACAATGAAAGATTTTTGTCTCCATATAAATAACCAGCAATCAGAAATATCCCAATTCTATCAACTGGTGAGTGCACCACTAAAACGTCATTGACTCCTAGGATGAAATATTATCCAGCCACACAAAAAAAGGAGTGAAATACTGATGTGTACTACCAAGATGCTTGACACTTGAAATCATTATGCCAAATGAAAACAGTCTTGTCACAAAAGGCACTATGGTATATGGTTCTATTTCTGTGATGTCCAGAAGGAGCAAATATAAAGGGTAAGATGATAGACCATGGCTTATTAGTGCTGAAGCAGAAGTAGACAGGAGAATGTAAAAAGCGGTTGTTAATGCGTATGGTGCTTCTTTTAAAGAAAATGAAGATGTAATATAATGAGACCGCGGTGGTTGTTTCGCACCTCCCTATGAACATGCTCAACAATATTTAAGTGCATACTTTCAAGGAGGGAACTGCATAGTGTATGAATTATGCTTCAAAATCATTAAGCTATTTAAATAAATCAAATGCAAGCAAAAGCAGCATCAGGTACCACTCACTTTCTAAATGACAAAATCATCTCTTCAGAATGCAGATCCAGGGGAGTGGTGAAGGCCCTGCCTGACTTGGTAGCTAGGCAAGTTCCCTAACGGTTTCTGCTTCGGAGTTTCCTAGGTCCAGTGATTTACAAGTATATGAACTCTCTGCAGCCCGACTGTTTGGTACTGCTGTCTTTTCTCCTTGGTATTGACACTTTCTTTTGCATTTTCACAGATACATTCTATCACTTCATACACGGAAAACACTGTGACCTACAAGGATTGGTAATATGAGCCTCATGAATGCCTGCTTTCCTAGGAAAATACCAAACAGCTACTGAAGGATCCCAAAATGTGAACAAGGTCTAAATGGACCTCTGAAGAGTATTACATGGAAGCTTGCATTGCTTCAGGGTATGAGAAAAATCACATAAGTAGGTGATCTGTAAAAGACCCAGAACCCTAATTCCCCAGTCCTTAAATATGTCTCATATGCTTAACAATAGGCATAAGCAAGTACAGAGAGTCAGCACTTGGCCTTTTCAACTTACAATAAATGCCTTTTCCTGGTAAGAAATACCTATTGTCTCTTCTTTTGTTACTAATATTTCTATTTATTCTTCAAAAATTCTATATACGTACATATTTTGATCATATACATCTTCCAGTACCTCCCTCCACCTCCCTGTGGAACCCTCCTTCCCAGTTTCGTGTCCTCTTTTATTATTATTACTAACCTTGTGTCTGATTTATGTTGACCACCTGCACATGGGTGAGGGCTATGCACTGGGGCATGAGCAACGTCCTTCACTCCTCAGCATCCACTGGCTGCTGATGGACTCTTAGCTAAGAGTGGGAGTCTGTGCCCCATTCATCCTGGAATTTTCACTGACTTCATCTTGTGCAGGTAACAATACTTGTGGGTTGATGCAGGTAACAACCATGTCACGCTCAGAAGATATTTCCCAGGACTCCTCCCTGGATCCTCCAGAGATTGGGAATGCCCATTTTCTTGAAAAGTCACCTTGAATCCCACATAGGTGTGGTGACAGTAAAGAGGGAAGAGAAGAGTCTCATCTGCACCTCAATATTCACAAAGTTCTCAAGAAACTCATGAAACTCAAAGGTCACAGAAGGTGCTTCATACAGTGTTGTCTTTCTCACCCATGCAATGGTGACAGTGACCACCGCCCTCCCAGGGGAGCTCATGAGGGACATGGCTTGAGTCCAGGTTAGAAGAAGGAACGGGGATCAGTATCTGTGCATGTGATACAGATGTGGGTTGTGACTGTGAGGTGTATGTGTGTGATTTGGGTATGACACGTGTGGTGTTTATGCGGTGTACATATGCATGGAGAAATCTCTGTGCATATGTGTGAATTATGTGGGATATGTGTATATGTGCATGTGTTTGTCTGAGCAGGGAGCAGGAATAGAGAGAGAGCTTAGGGAGCATTTTAACTGTTTCCACAAACAAAGGAGATGAAATGAGTTTCACCTGTGATTAAAAAAGAAGTGTGCAACAGATGAACAAGTGAAACGTGTGCTTTTGTTCTTTCTTAGGCGTTCCAGGACAGAAATGAAAAGGTGGGATTTGTTTTGTCCTTATGCTATCTTTTTTTAATCTGTAATCAATTTGCAGTTTCTGAGTTCCTACTGCTCCCCTTGCCTTTTGCATGCAGTTGAGCTATTTTTATTCCTTCTTCCCTTCATAAAGTAACCATGCCTCGCCACAAAAGCACCAGCAAGCCCTTGAGATCGAGTACATTTGACGCAACCTTCTTGCCATCTTTTCAACCACCACAAACCTACCTGAGTGAGAGAAGGAGGAAAGGTGAGAGAGGAGAGTGAGAACGTACGGCAGCCTATGTTTTATTCATGTCTCCGGAAAGCTGTGGATATTAACTAATTACCCAACTCAGTACACCCCTGCAGGATGAAGAAGGGTTATCCAGCTGTGCCCTACTTTAAGAAACACTGAGTCAAAAATAAATTATGAAGTGAATCATGAGGCATATTTAGAGAAGGGTTCAACAGAAGGTTGTATTTTTAAGAGAGTGTTCCCCTAGTGCATGTAAAACATGACTTCATTTATAAAACTTGAGTCATTCTTCGACAGAATGTCATTATTAAGAGTTCCAAGTCTGTAAAAGCAGGTGTGCTAGGGGCTTAATTGTTAAGTCCATAATAAGATTCCTTTAAATAGCATAACACTTCTGCAACCCTGCTCCTATTGCTAAAATATGAATTGGTCTGCCAGCAATTGATTAAATGTAAATTTCAGGGAAACATGACTATTGCCAGAGCTAACTGTATGCCTGTGTTTGCCTTGCTGTTTCTGTGAGTAAACAGGAAAATTGAATACCTGAGAAAAAGGCAGTTATTTCTTACTAAGTTTTATAATTAAGTACTCATGCTCTTATCTATAAAATCTTATTTATAATGCTAAATAAATTACTCAAGCTAATGGAGAAGGCAGAGAAACATGGGACTTAGGAATGGATAATTCCAAAATGATTTCATCTCCCCTTTTGATTATGTTTTCCATTTTAAATCTTTGCCTCCAAATTTTGAGTGATCCAAAAGAAGTCAACGAAAATCTAATCTTCCTGCATGTGAGTCAAAGCTGTATAATGTTAAGCAGACTGTCTAGAAGTCCACATGGGAGTACCTACATGAGGAAGAGGTCTCCCACACATGCTGTGATCTGTGCAGATCCCAATGCCCTCTGATGTTAGCTGAACCAGGCAAAACAAAATAAAAGCTTTTAGGAGCAGACGACAACACTTTTCAAATAAGCACCTTGCATTTCCAAATAGAAACCCACCCCCATCCACAAGATATCTGCACTTTCAGAATTCCTTTGCCTAGACTGCAACTGGTTTCTGTTGTTGTTGGCAGTCATTGTTGGTGTTATCTTGTTTTGTTTCTTAGAGCACTGAAGCTTGCTTTCTGCTCTGGGGGACGATCCATATAACAATACAGCAGCCCTCTAGATCTGGGAGATGCTACTTAAGACGGCTACTTAGAAACTTCTACTTCATCTCCCAAAACAAAATTCAAATACCCACCTACAGGAGATGTGCACACTATAAATATGTCACAACGGATCATTAGAAACCTCAACAGTCTGAATGGGTGGTAACTGCTCAGAGTTCGACCCAAAGTAGAACAGTGTGGCCAATTTCAAACTGAACCTATGAATAGTGTTCCAGATAATTTCAAGGCAGACCAAAATCTGAGCTTCATATACGATTCTAATCTTGACTACGGACTTATCTTATTAATGTACACCCTTGCTCAACGATCAAGTTCGACAAGGCCAGGTAAAAGGAAATATCATTCTCGATAAAATAGGAGCATGGGACTAAATTACAGGAGGGACTAAAATTGCTTCTAACAATCTATTTAAAGATTCCATTAAGTAACGCTGGTTCGTTCTGCATCTTGAATGGAGCTACATGTGTTCCACATGAATTGAGATGATTAAAAACAATGCTCTCAGACAATAAGCATTAAAGTGAGTTATGCTTGTGGAAAACAGATAAGGGAGCCTTTGACAAAACCAAAACACTGGGTCTGAATATACATATCGGGTATTCCAGGAGAGGGAGGTTATGGCTGGATAGAGACTCTAAAGAACACGGCCATGCAGTGAATAGGGACAGCCATGCATGTAATTTCTGTCAAGACAAATTGGCTGATTAGAGCTGTTAGATATTGTGATAATACAAAAGGGGGAGCTGGTGAGAAAATTCACCAAGCTCAAATGAATAACAAAACTGAAGATGAGCAGAGATTATAACATCACTTCAAAACTTGGAGCTAACAATAGTGCCTTTTTGTCCACAGCATTCTTGTCTTAAGCAGCATTTCATGAAATCACTGAATCATAACTTTTATAGTTGAAAGTGGCCAAAAAAAAAAAAAAAAGATGATCCAGTCCAAACACATATTCAAGACTTCTGTCTCCTGAAAAACATGCTGCTCACAGTTAGCCCGTGTGAACATTCCAGAAATGGCATTTCCTGCTGAGTGGACCATTCCAAGTTTATTGAGAGTGACGGGTATAGCGGTCACATCACAGGACAGGACAGCATTGCATTGTGACTGTAGTGACTCTGGGGCAAACATATGTACTGAGATACCAGTCACATAAATGTATAATTTACACGCTTTCTACAGGAAAAACACTTGGTAACCATAATGAATGACTGTCACTGGTGTGTGCATTTATTGTACTTCTATTATTATTTTAAAGGGTTCAGCCCTATTTTTGGCCTGAGGTCTCTACTTCCTTCCTTGGAAAGTAAGAAACAAGTCTCAGATGCATGCTGTAGCCACCATGGACTCTGCCATGCCTTTCCTGCTATCATAGATGGTTCCTTCTCAGACTAAGAACCAGAGTAAACCCTTCTCTTCAATTTCTTCTCTCAGGTATTCTATCACAAAAAGAGAAAAATAACCCATCCAATGTCTGCAGTAGTAGACATGATAGTTGCCTTGATTGGATGATTACACACTGTATGCAAATATACATATGCGTTCACTAAGTACATGTAATGTCTGTGTCAAATCAAAATTTAAAATACATCTTAAGATGATAAATAAAAAGCTGGTCATATGTTAGGAGATTTTTTGCTGGCTGGTAGAGGTCGCAGTCTGCCATAGCTTAGCGGCTTTCTCTCTAAGCTGGGCAATAAGGAAATTCCCTCCCTCCCCAGCAAAGCTTCCTGCTCTCTCCCTACCCTTTTCTGGAGGATGTCCCTAGGCCTGGAGGACTGACCTTATCTGAAAGCTGTCTCTAAACCAGATGCCTGACTTATCTTTAGCTTGAACCCTAACATGGATCCCTGCTAGAAGGCTCCCTTGTTGCGCGTACTAGGAGCCTTATGGTAGGTGTGTGCCTCCTAACGCAAATTAGGTGATGGCCCTGCCCTATCCTAGCAGAGACCCCTTGCAGGGTAAGCTTTCAGTATCATGCAAACTTTTCTATTTCCTCAAGGAGCCTTTAAATTCACAAATGAAGCCTAGAACCAGAGTATGTCTTACCAATTTGGGATGCACAGGATGATCACCTGACCTCCCTCTCTCAGGGAGATCTCCAACTGTAGATCCTTACGTTCTAGCTAGAGGCTGATAATGGTGGACAGAATTGAGGTGGCTGTGACCTTGATGGATGAAAAAGCCTTTATATTCCCCTTTCTTCCTGGGATAAAGGGGAACTGTAACATTTCACCATCTCCCCAAAGAGCTGTCTCCACCGACTCACAAGCCGTGAGACCCTGCTCACTCATTTTGGCTCTCTCCCCTCTCACCAAGGATCCTGAGGAAGAAGCTCAAAGTGAACCGCAGTTGTAAGAATGCTTTCCCTGGAGTGACAGTTGAGCAACTCTCTAAGGAAACTCAGGTAGATGTCTAGGTCCTGAGAGAAGTGAACATCTCCGTGAGGAAGGAGCATTCTCATCAATGGGACCAGAAAGAGCCAAGGCTTGCAGGTGAGTAAGCTGGAGGTTGGGATCAAGGGACCTAGAAGGCAAGAGTCTGATGCAGAAGAGAGGAGGTCCTCACTGAGGGGAACACCCTTGGGGATACTCTCTCACCTTGAGGAAGTTTCATTTCACTCTTCTTCGTAAGAAACTGTTGGCAGGGTCGCAGGAAAACTGTTCTGGATTCTCTCCTGTGAGCTACTCTGTAACCTTGATCCAGCCTGTCCCTTGGCTCAGGTACTCTCTAGTGAGACCCACATGCCTTGGTGCCCGCCAAATGTGTTCTCATGCCAGAGGCAAGAAGCCTCACTAAATCTCTACCCACATCTAAGTAGATATGAACAGATATGGTCCACACCTGCACTCTTAGGATTTGGAAGGCTGAGGCAGGAGGATCAAAAACACTAGGCCAGCCTCAACTATATACATAATGACACTTTGGCAGGGGAAGTATCTGTCGCTTCCTACCCTCAAATAGCATGTGTATTACCATGGCCTGATATTTACAGATGAAATCTGGCTCTGAACAAGAATTATCCCAACAGGCAACAAAGAAAATCAATTTTACTTCTTCTTAAAGACACTGCTTGATATGTGGAAAGTATTCACCTGGTCTGAGAGGCTGCAATCAGAGCCACCCTGCTGCCGTCCATTACCATGTGATATGTAGGAATTACAGAAACCCATGGTTACCCGGCAAGGGGTCTCTGCTAAGTCCAGGCTTGTGGGTTACTGGAGAAACAGGCTCTGTCGGTTGTTCTGATACCCAATGCGCCAATGATTAGCCAGTCCACTCTCAGAATGCATTAAGCTCCCAGTATCATGCAAACTTTACTATTTCCTCAAGGATCCTTTAAATTCACAAATGAAGCCTTGAACCAGAGTATGTCCCACCAATTTGGGATGTATAGGCTGGTCACCTGACCTCCCTCTCTCAGGGAGATCTCCAACTGCAGATCCTTACATTCTAGCTAGAGGCTGATAATGGTGGACAGAATTGAGGTGGCCTGTGGCCTTGATGGATAAAAAAAAAAAAAAAAAAAGTATGTCTTTGTTCTTATTGTCAACAGGGATTTAGAATATCATTTGTAAATAAGCCAAAAGAATCACATAGTTAAATCAGTAGTACTTTCTACTTATAAATCCAGGCTGTTACAGTTGTGTTTCCTGGAAAATTTGCTTAGTCAGAAATGATGTGCTAAATTTCTGTCAGTTGTTAGTGACATGCATGTTTGTCCTCAAGAGAAATTGGGTATTTTCATATCACATTTTAATTGACCTAGATTCCTCACTATCATTTACAATACTTCAATAGCATGGGACTAGTAGAGCTCATCACTAGCTCTTATATATGTTAATAAAATATACATATTACCATTTTGCCAGTTCAGTCTGTCGTATGTTGCCATTTTCAATATCATTTTAATGCAGTGTTACACATAGCTAACATACATAACTGACTTCATTTGTAGCTCTATTTATTGTACTTTAGACACTTGCTGCCAAAGGAAGCATTGTACTGGGGGGGGGGGGGACGACACGGTGCCAGAAGGGGAATAAAACAAAAAGGAACATGGAATAGGGTGAGGAGGATATGAAGACATGCCTCAGGACTGATGGAGTTCAGAGGGTGTTCTCATTGGTTGGTATTTGACCCTGTGGGCTAGAGAATGACACAGGGAGTTTTATGAAGAAGGTCCTCATCAAATGACAGTTGGCTGATGCTGTACTGCTCCAGGGAGCCAGGGATGCCTGCCGAAAACTGTCACCGGGTGCACAAGCAACCCACTTCCCGGAAGGTATACAAACAACAGAGAGAAGAAAGGGTGTTGGCTCATGGACACATCCATGAGCAGCCCAAGTGAGCCTGGCCTTGACTGTCTCTGATCTCACTGTTCACTGGTTATTTTTTCATATTAATTAATCATATCCCTTATGACACCACCACCACCCCTCCAAATCTGCTATCCTTAACAGCATTCCCTTCTAACAATCCTTTTGGGGAAAAAAAAAATTACATCCCCATTGCTTGATTTTGATCTTCGTATTTCCTATCATGTGTCTCTGGTTATTTCACTCATGTATTGCCTCCTCCACTGTGATGTTGGAGCCATCGACATCTCTGTGAACACATGCTACTTGAAAAAGCTTCCGCTGTCCTCCAACCACACCAGATGTCCTCCAACAGGTGCAATTAGAGCATGGAGACAGAAGAGCTGGCAGAGAGAGAGAGAGAGAGCACAGCCCTCTCAAGTTAGCCTCCAGTGACCAAGTTTGGCTCCCAGCAATGACCTCCGGCTAGCAGCAAATGACTGCCAACTTCAGATTCCTTTCCCATTGTGACTTTAAAATTCAGCTAACCAGAAGAGTTCACAAGCTAAATTTAAAAAAAAAAAAAAAATAGTACCCGGAATATGTAACTGGAACAGGCTGGATTTGAGTAGAGAAAGGAATGACTTGCCCATGGGCAGGGAAGGTAGAACCACTCCCTCTTTAGAAGGTGACAGAAGGGTTGGTTCCAGGAGGGAAGAATAAGAGTAAAGAGGACTTTCTGCACATCACGTCTGCATAGACTGTCATCATATATTGTTATCTCAACAGTGGAGACCTGAGAAGCGCGCAACGGCACAAGGCCAAGCTTCTGTGAAAGTAAACAAAACTTGAAAAAGAGGTATTTGGGGTTCTTTTTTCTTTTTAGTTGCAAACCGATTCTGACTTGCTGGCATATTTTTCAAAAGCAGGTTTTTAACTGACTGCTCCACAGAATGGGCTGCCTCTTTCTGCCTCTTAGGAAGATACTCACGGAGTGGAAGATGGAGAATTGCACTCCTTCCCGTACCCACGGGCCTCCTGTGGGTTTCCTCAATGGAATTTCTCCTTCATAACCTTGACTGTTACCACTCCTGGACTCTTGAGCTCCAAAACCTTTCTCTCACAAACCCCTTCTCACCTGTCAACTTTTAGTTTGTATGTCATCATACCAAAGAGGCCTTCCCCTCACCAAAAAATGAGGATTACTCCATTTGTATTCCCCCTGCCCAACTCTAGTTCCCTATTTGCCTCAGTACATTAATCTTGTATTACAACTTTATTTCTCTGCTTGCCTCCCCCTGTCTTCTCCATGAACTTCTCGTTCTTTAATACTGCCATATTCTCAGCTGGCTGAAGAGCGCCCACCGTCTAAGCACTCAATAAATACACGGATCAAGTAAATATTAGCAACCGCCCGTGATAGGAGTGAGTCTATGGCAGAATCTGCCTGCAAAGTTCTAATTTGGGGAGTCTGCCTATGGAGCAAGGTGGCACATACAAATTCACATACTCAAACGGATCTTCCTAGAGATAAACTGTACTAGAACAGTCAAAGTGTTTGATTTCGTAGCAGTTAGTTCAGCTATCCTTAACTAACCTGCCACCACCAGGGAAGGAAGGTCTTAGTTAAATTGTGAACTTGCAAAGAGCAGTACCCTGC
The DNA here is from genome assembly GCF_004664715.2 of Peromyscus leucopus. NCBI lineage: Eukaryota > Metazoa > Chordata > Mammalia > Rodentia > Cricetidae > Peromyscus > Peromyscus leucopus. Next base: position 29,573,547 of record NC_051081.1, read on the forward strand.
TCTTGCCATTTCATCTACTGATTTCTGACATTATAATTGGCAAGTATTGCAGACTAGCCATGAATGTTAATGCAGGTAGGCTCAAGGTCGCATATTGAAGTGCAAACATGCAAACTGTTTATGCTTGGATATGGGGCCGGTAATGAGGAATGCTTCTTGCCTGAGCCTGGCCGTTCTACCTGACAACTGGTTACGTTCTCACAAGTAAGCATCCAGAAGTCAAGGAGTATAATGTAGACTTTTTTCCTTTTATTGAAAATAGAATTTTTTTCTCACATAATATATCCTGATTACAGTTTCTTCTCCCTCTACTGTGGTGGTATTCTAATTGTACTGAAATGTGATTTTGATTGTATGTTAATAAATAAAGTTGCCCGGGGGTCAGAGCTATTAGAGCCATAGCAAGAGTGTGGCGGTGGTGGCACACGCCTTTAATCCCATAGATCTCTGTGTGTTCAGGGATACAGCCAGCATTGGAGACATATGCCTTTAAGACCTAGAGGGCTGTACGTATAGACAGTGACGAGGCAGTCACGTGTTTGGGTTTACAACCAATGAGAAGGCAGAACAAAATACTTAAAAAAGACGAACAGACAGGATATAGCTCTCTTTCGGGAAGCTGGGACACGGCAGGAGGAAGGGTGAGATTTTAGCTCTGAGCTCTGACCTCTCGGCTTTCTCTTTTACATTGTTTCTGTCTTTCTTATTTAATAAGATTGTTGGTTACATCTACACTCTACTCTTCCCAGTTCCTCTTCACTTCCCCTCTTATCCAAATCCAGTCCCTTTCTGTCTCTTGTCAGAAAACAAATAGGCTTCCAAAGGATAATAATAATAATGTCAAATATAATATGGTAAGATAAAAACAAAAACTAATGCAGTGGACCAGAACAAAACAAGCAGACAGAAGGGGAAGAGCCTCAGAGAAGTCACAAGAAGGAGAGACCCACTTGTTCCTACACTCGGGAATCCCATAACAACACTACACTGGAATATACACAAAGGACCTATAGGGTGAAAAAAAACAGAAGAAAAAGTATATAAGTATATACAAATAAAATAAAATTTTAAAATAATAAGAAAAAACATTTAAAAAGGGAAAAGCTCTGACACGATATTTTGAGTCAAGGAACCTCGAAGATGCCCTAGAATTCATTTCCTGGTAGCCATCTACTGCAGGGAATATAGCCTATATTTAAGAGCGGTTTGTTTTCCCAGGAAGACTCCCATTGGGAAAACTGAATTTTCATTTGCAAGAGGTTATCAGTTAGAGATAGGGATGGGAGCATGCGTTCACTTCTCCTCTCAGTTCTACAACCCCATCTGGTATAGAGCTGTGTAGGCCCTGTGCATGCGCAGTCTCTGTGAGCTCATGTGTGTGTCCATCTTCGGGTGTAGAAGGCCTTGTTTTTTTGGTTTGGGTTTTTTGGTTTTTTTTTTTTTTTTTTTTTGGTTTTTTCAAGACAGGGTTTCTCTGTGTAGCTTTTCGCCTTTCCTGGAACTCACTTGGTAGCCCAGGCTGGCCTTGAACTCACAGAGATCCACCTGGCTCTGCCTCCCGAGTGCTGGGATTAAAGGCATGCACCACCACCGCCCCGCACGGCATTGTTTGTTTTCTTAATGTTCTCCATCCCCTCTGGCTCTTATACTCTTTCTGCCTCTTCTTTCATGGGTTCCCTGAGCTCTGATGGGAGGAATGTGACAGAGACATCACATTTAGGGCTGAGTGTTCCAAGGTCTCTCACTGTCTGCATAATACCTGGTGATGTCTCTGTTCTCAACTGCTGTAGGAGGAAGCTTCTCTGATGATGACTGAGCAAGGCATTGATCTATACTTATGTCATTCGGAGTCATTTATTGCTACTATTTTTGTTTTGGTTTTTGTTTTAGAACAGTAGTATTTGGCTTTACTCTAGGTTGCTGGGCTATCTAGGCCATAAAGTTCTTGGTCACCCAAGCAGTGTTGAGTATGGGTTCCATATTGTAGACTAGGCCTTAAACCAAATGAAATATTGACTGGTTACTGCAAAAAGCTTTGTACCACCATTCCACTAGCATATCTTTCAGGCAGGACATGATTGTAAATCAAAGGGTTTGTGGCTAGCTTGATGCATATGTTTTCCTTTGGTAACATGTGAAGGGCCTTACTGTATGAAGGATGACAGTCCATAGGAGTAAAGGTTCTATATATACAACAGGTCCACTTCTCCACGTTCAGTGAATTGTGTACATGCTTTCTTCAGCAATGGGGCTTAGTGTTAGTTTGTGGAGAGCAACCTATAGTCCCAGCAACAGCCAGGGTTATTTAGGGGTTCCTATGTGACCCTATTGACCAACAACTCAATTAACTATAACCCAGTCCCAGGACTTATTAGGTTTCCATACTACTCCTCAAATGACTTATAATTTTAGCTGTCTCTCCTTATATTCCCTCCCTGACCCTTCTCTCCCTCTCTCCACTTCATCCTCCCATTTCAGAACCCCACTCCCCATTCATCCATAAATATCTATTCTATTTACCTTTTCTGTGGAGATCTATCTGTTCCCTCTATTCCCTTACTCTATATCTAACCTCTATGGTTCTACAAGACTGTAGTTTGGTTATCATTGACTTAACAGCTAATATCTACATATAAGCAAATTTATACCATATTTGCCTTTTGGTGTCTAGGTTACTTCACTCAGGATGATTTTTTTTCTACTTCCATCTATTTTATTTTTTTTTAACAACTCCGTTGTATAAATATACCAACTTTTTTGTCCATTCTTCAATTGAGAGACATCTGAGTTGTTTCTAGTTTCTAGATATTATGAGCACCTATGAACATGGTCACTAAGTGTTTTTTTTTGTTTTTTTGTTTGTTTTTTTTTTTTTTTTTTTTTTTTTTTTTTTTTGGTTTTTCGAGACAGGGTTTCTCTGTGTAGCTTTGCGCCTTTCCTGGAACTCACTTGGTAGCCCAGGTTGGCCTCGAACTCATAGAGATCCGCCTGCCTCTGCCTCCCGAGTGCTGGGATTAAAGGCGTGCGCTAAGTGTTTTAATGGTAGGATGAAATGTCCATTGGGTATATGCACAAGATAGTATAAATGGATCTTGAGATGGATCAATTCCCATCTTCCTGAGAAACCACTACACTGAATTCCATACAGCCTATACAAATTTGCACTCCACAGCAATGGACGAGTGTTTCCCTTACTCCACATCCTTGACAGCATGAGAGTTGTCACTTACTTTATTTATTGCTCTTAGACATTCTGACAGGTGTAAAATTAAATCTCAAAGTAATTTTGATTTGCATTTCCCTGGTTGTATCGTGGAATGTCTTAATATTTCCATCTATTGTGATTGAAAGTTTTGCTGGGTATAGTAGTCTGGGCTGGCATCTATGTTCTCTTAAAGTTTGTAGAGCATCTGCCCAGGCCCTTCTCCATTGAGAAGTCAGGTGTTATTCTAATAGGTCTGTCTTTATATCTTACTTGATCCTTTTCCCTTGCAACTTTTCATATTCTTTCTTTGTTCTGTACATTTAATATTTTTACTACTATGTGACAAGGGGAATATCTTTTCTGGTGTTCTGTATGGTCTTTGTACCTTGATAGGCATATCCCTGTTTAGGTTAGGGAAATTTTCTTTCATAATTTTATTGAAAATATTTTCTGTACCTTTTGCCTGTGTTTCTTCTTCTTCTCTATTCCTATTATTTTTATATTTGGTCTTTTCATGGTGTTTCAGATTCCCTGAATGTTTTATGCCAAGTTTGTTTTTAGATTTAACATTTTCTCTGACCGAGGTATCCGTTTCTTCTATTGTGTCTTCAGTGTCTAGGATTATCTCTTCCATCTCTTGTATTCTGTTGTTGAAGCTTTCCTATTCGAGTTCCTAAATTTTTTATTTCCAGATTTCCCTCACTTTGTTTATTTTTTTTTGTTTTTTTATTGATTCTAGTTCCACTTTCAGATCTTGAACAATTTTATGTGCTTTCTTCCACTGTTTGTGTTTTCATAGATTTTAAGGGATTAATTTATTTCCTCTTGAAGGACTTCTGTCATATTCATAAAGGAGATTTGAAGGTCTTTGTTTTGTGCTTCTCAGGGCCTGCTGTGGTAGGGTTGCTGGGCTCTAATGGAGACATCTTGTTCTGGCTGTTACTGATTGTGTTTTTACTCTGGCACCTAGGCATCTGGGATTAGAAAGATTGTAGTTCTAGGCGCTGACATCTAGTCTTATGTTTGTTGGGTAGATGCTTTGTTCATTGGTTTTTATTGCCCTCTCTGGCTCTTAGGAGATTTTGGTGACTGAATGTCCCCTGTTAGTTATTTTTTTCTGGGGTCCTGATAGGTGTGGTCACTGGGGGTTCTGGGTAAAATGTGTTTCTGGGTATTGGGAGCTGACACTTAGGATGGGAGATAGGCTAGGAGTGGTAGCTGTTGGGGTGGACAGGAGGGAGAAAAACAGGCAGTTCCACCAGGATCTGCTCAGTACCCTGGGGATGGGGACAGAGAACAAGGAGAGGCCACAGCAGGTAGTCTGCTATAGAGCTAGGGATGAGACTGGGGGATTGATATGGAGGAGAGGAGGGAGAATGAAGAGTTGAAGCTCACCTACTTACTTTGCTGGCCTACTTGCTTCTCTGGCAGGCTTGACTCGAAGGTTCCCGGAGAGTGTCTGATGGAGAAGTGACTGGGATAACAAGATAAATAGGGAGAATGGTTGGATGGGGATGATGATTGGAGATGGGAGTGGGGGAGGGGTGGGTGCATGGCAGGTGGTCTGCTCCAGAACTGGGCCTGAGACTGGGGGATTGGATTTGGAGGAGAGGAGGAAAAGGTGAAGATCTGAAGTTAGGCTACCTGCTTCCCTGGCAAAAGTGGACCAGAGAATGCATGCTGGGGTTCCAGGCTGGGATAAAATGAGAAGTGGGGGTGGGGAGAAAAGCTGACTGGCAAGAGCTGTGTGATTCAGTGAAGGTCGGCAAGGGAGGAAGGTAGTCAAGGCTTCATAGGCTACAGACTTGGGCTGACACTGGGGGATTAGGTTGGGAAGAGAGAAGGGAGAGGTGGTGATCTGCAGCTAGCCTACAAGGCCAGTGTTCTGCTCTGGAGCTAGGGATGAGGCTAGCGGGTGGATTTGGAAGAAAGGAGGTGTAGGTGAAGATCTGCAGTTAACCTGCAGGTTCCCAGGGAATGCCTGCTGGAGTTGGGGGGCAGGATAAAGTGAAAAGTGGGAGGAAGGAAGGTTGGAGGAGCTGGTCTAGAATAATCTATTGGAGGTGGGTGCAGAGAAGCAGCTGGTGGTCTGTTATAAAAGTGGGGATGAGAGTGGGGGATTGAACTTGGAGGAACAGAGGGAGAGGTGACGATCTGTAATTAGCCTACCTGCTTGTCTGGCCAGAGTAGCTTGCTGCTGCTCCCCAGGAATATCTATAAGGTAGATTTTTAAAAGTCAAAAGCATATCTTCAACACAGCCCTGGCACTTTAGTCTCCCAACAACACAACCCTTTCAAAAAGTATGGACTGAGAATGACCGGGATCATCACATCCAGTGCTCGAGCTCATGGCTGATTCAGAATTGAGGGATATAAACTGACAAGCAGTAACAGTTGAGCTTCGATGCCTCAGCTCATCACCACTACATCAGAAAACCTGTTTTGGTATAACTTAGGCCCCCTTTATACAAACTGAATTCCAAGTGCTCATCAAGATTATATTGTGTCTGGTCCCGGTGGTACATGCAAAGACCCTGAGAGCCTGAGAGCGGCTTACAGGGGGATGATGGGTGTTTAGACCTCAATCCTGATTGTGCAGCCAAAGAGAACAGCTAGATCTGCTGTGCTCACTTGCTAAACAGCCCCCAAGAAGAGAGAAGGGTGCTAACTGGTTATTTCACTTTTCCCCAAAAGGCTTGAATTTGCAGATGTCCAGTCAAATAAAGGGTCTGTGCCCTGCCTGAAATAATGAAGAATTGTGTTCTCTGCCCTGTAGAAGTCTCCACAGCATCTTCTTGATAATGATCTCCAATCAAGAGTCTGACAGCCTGCAAAAATACATGATGTCGCTCTTACTGTCTGGTTGCTGAAGCTTCCAACAGCGCACAAACAGTCCTTCATGTTTATTGTGCATGCTCTTTGTTTATATATGTGTTTTTAAATAAAAAAAAAAAAACCAAAATTACAGATATTTATGGTATGCAGCAGGTTTTAAGGGCCAGCTACCCTGAGCTGCTTAACTCATCGTACATTACCTCATAATGTAATCATTATTTTTGTTAGTGAAAGCACTTAAAATATCGAGACAAGTGTGGCGGTACACTCCTGTAATCTCAGCATGTGGGGAGTGGTAGCAGGAGGATAAGGAGTTCAAGGTTATCCTTGGCTACATAGGAAATTTGAGCTAACCTGAGCTATTGGGGATCTGTAGGGGGTGGGGGAAGATGAAAGAAAAGGGAAGAGAATTAAGGGGGAAGGAAGAGTAAGCACTTAAAACGTTGAAAGCTTGTGTGGTTTTGAAGTCACACAATTGTCATAAATCATCATGTCATGTACAACAGAGCTCTCAAACTTGCTTCCCTTGTCTGACATAAACACGATGCCCTTTGACCACCATCTTCCTAATTTATGTGAAATTATTTTGTTATGGAGAATTTGACCTCACTCATTTGAACACCACACACACACACACACACACACACACACACACACACACACACAGAGTAATAATAATAAAATAATAAAATAAGCACATTTTCTCAAAGAACTCTCTTCCATTGTTGGTCTCCTGGTCCTGTATCTGTGTGTCTTCTATTAAAAGCTTCTGTGTAGCTGGAGTTTTTTCTCTGCGTCCTGCCAAGCCCCCGCAGTTCCTTAGCCCACAAATCTATACCCTGCCACACGGCTCATAGCTTACCGGCATCTTTTCATGCCGCTTGTCAGAGTGGTGGCTGGCAGTGACTCCTTCTGCCTTCCTGTTCTTTTATTTCTCCTCTCTGTTAGTCCCGCCTATACTTCCTGCCTAGCCACGGGCCAATCAGTGTTTTATTTATTGACCAATCAGATCAACTTGACATACAGACCATCCCACAGCACAGCCAAGTGCAGGCCATCTCAGACACCTGCACTCAGGCTTGTGGTCCTAATCATCCTCTATGCGGACCTGCTGGGTAAAGCCACGAGGAACCCAAGAACGGGCTCCCACAGGACATACAGAACATCCCACAGCACATATGTTTATTTATGTATATGTAATCATACGTGTGTGTATGTTTATGTACATATAATATGTAACTATTAATTAGTTCTCATTACTATGATAAATTCAGTCACATAAACTGATATTTCTTTTAAGAACCAGAAATAAAACCATTCACTTTAGATCATGAATGGATTTTCTTCATGAGACTCACGGTATCCAAATTTAAAGATAAAGAAATGAAGATTAAATAATGTATTAACTTGCCAAGTAGTAACCACTGTGGAACTACAGGGCCAGCAATCTGAATTATTGCATTCTTTTGTTAGATTTATAGCTTTGAAAGCAAATGATAAACAAAACATACATTCTCTTGGAATATGTAGGACAACAAGATGGAAAATAAACCCCTTGCTAGTATGACTGAGGGTTAAGAATTCTATAAGTGAACTTCCCTTGCAAGTGACAGCATGATACAATTTCTATGGCACACATCCCCCAGTAGGATAGAGGCAGTGTTCTCCAACTTTGGTGAGTCTCCCTTTCCATATTCCTTTTCCTGGGCCTACAACATCCCCCAATACCTTAGGTTGAGACAGGTCAGTAATTCTTGATGGCTTTCTTTCTTCCTGATGCCTCCTCTGGTTCTCCTTTTTAACCACTCACATTATATAGATTTTTCTCTCCTTCCCTGTTCTCTGGCTTCCCACCCTAAGGCATCACCTCCACCAGCTCACAACAAAGACTAACCCCCCTGGAACAACTTCACTAGAGGATGATGCTGAAATGGTATTCTGCCAGGAGAAGGGGAGTTTTCCCTACTCCGACTACTCCTGCCTCCCGACTATCCTAGGAGTGGGAGATCTATAATCTCTAGAGGATAAATCCTCAAGCAAACATATATGGAGCACGGCAGTGAGGAAATAGAAGGGGCCGTGAAGAGGAATAAAATGATGTGACTTGTAGAAGGAACACAAACATTTGTGAAAGCAATTCCTTAAGATACAAGCCCACCAAAACTCAGACATATGTGAGCAATTAAAATATTCCTCCTCTCTCATACAAATCATGACTACACAAGCAAGCCCCAGAAAAACAATGGTGTATTAAGCTATATACTGCAACACACACACACACACACACACACACACACACACACACACACACACACATCCTTTCTTCCAACAAATATACAGAAATGCCCAAAGCCAAAGCCAGAGAAAAACATGAGTGTGTTAGCAGCACTTGAAGGCTCTGATGTTAGCAATCACAGTAAAAACTAAAAACATTCCAACTGCAGGTCATGTTAACAAAGACCATCATGCCAATGGCCTTCTTTCTTCAGTGGCTATTATCCACACAAGCATCCAGCTTTCATCCCAAAGATACAGAGCGTGACAAAAACAAGAAAGACATACTGAAAAAGCAGTAATCAAAACCAGATTTGAATAGGATACAAAAATTAGGATTATTTGTCGGTACTTCAAGGAATTCATAATATCTATGTTTAAAATGTAACAGGATGTAGTGGAAAGGAAGATGACAGACAAGAGTGATCAGGTCAGAGGAACAATGGAACCCTCCAACAGAGAAACCAAACTCAATGCTAGAAATAATGTGTGTGTGTGTGTGATGAAAGAAACAAAGAATGCCTTTGATGAGGTCTTCATTAAAGTCAACACAGCCAAGAAAACAACCCAAGCCAGAAGACATATAACTGGGCGATTTCAAAGTAAAAAGGAGAAAAGAAAAGGAAGCATCCACGACTCACAGAACAATATCAAAAGAAGTGGCACACAGAACCACAAAAGGTGAAGAAAGGATAGAAGAAATGTTTAAAGTAATAAGAAAAGTGAGCTTTCTCAAACTAATAACAGAGCCTAACAAAGACACCAAATGCAAACAAAAGAAAATTGTTCTTTTTTTTTTTTTTTTGATTTTTCGAGACTGGGTTTCTGTGTGGTTTTGGTGCCTGTGCTAGATCACTCTCTGTAGACTGGGCTGGCCTTGAACTCACAGAGATCCACCTGGCTCTGCTGGGATCAAAGGCGTGTGCCACCACTGCTCGGCAAGAAAATTGTTCTTAAAGCAAGATACAGGCCCCAAGCAAACCTCAGTGGGCTGTATTTAAAATGTGAAAAGCAATGACAAAGGGAAATTTTTAAGGAAAACAAGAAAAATGAAATAACTATAGCAGAAAAGAACAAAAATTATATTTCTCATTCAAAATAACTCAAGGAGAGAGTAAAATATTTAAAATGTTCAGATGCAGTAAGAAAATCCAAACCTGGGATTCTATAATCAGCAAAGACATCCTTTTTTTTTTTTTTTGGTTTTTCGAGACAGGGTTTCTCTTTCTCTGTGTAGCTTTGCGCCTCTCCTGGAACTCACTTGGTAGCCCAGGCTGGCCTCGAACTCACAGAGATCCACCTGGCTCTGCCTCCCGAGTGCTGGGATTAAAGGCGTGCGCCACCACCGCCCGGCAAGACATCCTTTAAAAATAAAAATACTCGGGCTGGAGAGATGGTTCAGTGGTTAAGAGCACTGACTGCTCTTCCAGAGGTCCTGAGTTCAATTCCCAGCAACCACATGGTGGCTCACAACCATCTGTAATGAGATCTGGTGCCCTCTTCTGGCCGGCTGTCATATATGCTGTATACAAAAAAAATAAAAATAAAAATAAAAATACTCTCCAAGACAAATAAGAATACAGAATCCATCACTAGCAGACCAACCAAATGAAATACTAAAGGAAGCCTAGAGAGATGAGTTAGTGGATAAGGGTGCTTGGCACACAAGTCTGAAGACCTAAGTTCAAATCCCCAGCACCCATACAGAAGCTAAATGTATCTGTAACTCAAGAATCATGGGAAACAGAGACAAAAGAGTTGCCAGGCTTACTGACTGTGAGCCTAACTCCAGGTTCTATGAGAGATCCTGTGTCAAGGGAATAGTAAACGGTGACAGACCAGGACACCCGATATCCTCCCCTTTCGTTTGCTCTGTTGCTGTGGTAAACATGGTGACCAAAAGCAGCTTGGGGGAGAAAAGGGATTAGGAGGCTTACAGCTCCATGTTCATCCTTAGAAGAAGTCATACCAGTAACTCAAGCAGAAATCTGGAGGCAGGAACTGAAGCAGAAACCATGGAGGAAAACTATTCACTGGCTTGCTTGCTTCCAAGCTGAATTTCACCTACCTTTCTTTTTTTTTAAATTAACTTTATTTATTTTATATCCAAACCACAGTTTCCCCTTCCTCTTCTCCCCCTATTCCCTCCCCACTACCTTTTCTTCCCTCTACCCCCCATCTACTCCTCCTCTGTTTCTATTCAGAAAAGGGCAGGCCTCCCATACATATCAACAAAACATGGCATATCACGTTGTGGCTGGACTAAGCATCTCCCCCTGTATTAAGGCAATCTAGTATGAGGAATAGGTTCCCAAAAGCCAACCAAAGCATTAGGGACAGCCCCTGCTCCCACTGTTAAGGAGTCCCACAAGTAGACCAAGCCACACAACTGTCACATGTATGTAGGTCAGTCCCATGCAGGCTCCCTGGCTGTCAATCTAGACTCTGTGAGCTCTTATTAGACAGCCCAAGTTCACTTGCCTAAAGATAGTACTGCCTACAATAGGCTGGACTCTCCCACATCAATTAATAATCAAGACAGTTCCCCCACAGACATTTCCACAGACCAATCTTATGGAGTTAATTCTTCAACTGAGGTCCTTCTTCGTCTAAGTGTGTCAAACTGGCAACCAGAATTAGCCATCACATCCTCTGCTGGCCTCTGCATGCATGAGAATGCACCACAAAAAACACTTGTGATTCCTAAGGCCTGCCTCAGTGACCCAGCGTGAGTCTCCATCTCAAGATTCTGAATTTAGAATGTCCATGAGGTCCATGAGTTTTATCACATAGGGAAACATTCACGGGTTCAAAAAAATAAATACCTGGCTGTCTTTGGGCCATTAGTCAGCCTATCACATGGGGTAGCACTTTGGTACCACCATCTGCCTAGTCATTCACATGCAGGATAAAGCTTGAGATGTTGCTTCACATTAACAACACAAGATGCCAGAGGACTTAAGAAAAAAAAATGAACTAATATTTTTTTGTTAGACTCAATGCTTACATAAAAATGTTGGCAAGCGTGGGCCTCCTTTATTTTACAAAATGAAGAAGTCAACTGTCATAGTGTTGCTTACACAGACACTAATTGCAAAAGAGATGCTGTCTTTATGGACTTCCACATTAACTCACAGCAGGACTTTATTCTTCAGTGTAACACTTTACTTGATAAAGAAAAGGAAAAGACAGTTTGTTTCCTTTGGAAGTTGTCTGGATTTGAGCAATTTTAGGGGAAAAAAATAAGCTTGTACTCGTGTATGGGGTGTGTGTGTGTGTGTGTGTGTGTGTGTGTGTGTGTGTGTGTGTGTGTGAATTCATATTGCAAATACAAGTATTCACAAGAGTAGAACCTCCAGTATTACTCCTCAAGAGCCACCCACCTTGTTTTTGGGACAGCATCTCTCACTGAGAAGAAGGAAAAAGGCAGTTAATTTTGACTGGAGGGTAGAGAGTAAAAGGGTGGAAGGTTATGGGATTAAATAAATTTATGAAATTTATGGGAGTTTAATATTGTGTACCATTTGCACAAACCAATTAAAGGCGATGCCAGGCGGAGAAGCACCTCAGATCATTACCTGCCTATATATACTGTTGTTACAAGATGCAAAATTATCACACACACAAAAATTAGGAGCCTGTACTCACTGCAGTTCACAAAATTAGTCTAAATGTGTTTGTAATCACAATTTTAATCTTTAAAACTGTTGGCTTAAAAGAAGCATAGAGCTTCCTTTTGAAACTAAAAGGAAGGGTTCCTGGAGAGTGAACTCGGCCTCACCTTGCTCATCCTACATAAACGTTGGCACTGAGAAGTAATCAACTAGATCTGTTTGTCGTTGACTGACAGCCCATAGGACACCTCAGAAGGTTCTCATCAACTGTTTCCCGTACCAACGCTGAGACAATATGGCCGACACCATACTTCTCCAAAGGGAATGAGGACTGCGTCTCAGGAGTGAATGCAGCCTGCGTGCTGAAGGCTCTAGAATAACGTTGCAATATTTTATGGCAATAAAGCAGAGGAAGCTAAAATGTGAAGACAAAGAGCTGAGTGGCAAATTGGCGTTGCTAATGCCTTGCTTCTGTACCAGGCTGTACAGTTTACAAACCATGCTCACCTATTTCCTCCAGTCATTCTTCATTAAAATTATCTTACTAAACCTACAAAGTTAGAATTAAATCCCGTGGTTCACTAGTGGATAAAATGAGGCTTGTGCTTTCTCCTTTTCTCTTTCCATTTGAGTGGTAAGGAATTGCTACAGTGTTTTCTTGCGGTGGTTCAATCGGTCGATTTGGTCCATTCAGTGAACCAAGAAGACAAATGGAAAAATTATCAATAACTGATTCTGAACACCCAGTCTGGTCAAACCAAGCAATTCAAAAACAGCATGTGAATAGATTAAAATGTCACAGGGTAAGGGCTGAACAAATGACCTCTGCACCTGCACCATCATGTCACCGGCCACCTCCCCTATCACATCAGCCCATGCCACAGAGCACTTAGGACTTATTCCATGTCCTTGTGAAAACTGGATGATGGCGCAGCTAATAACAAATGCAGGCAGGCAACAGCTAATTGACAGATGAAAGATGAATTGGAAGTTTTAATGCATTTTGCAAACGGGGCCAGACCAATCTAAAATAACAAAGTCCTGAGAAATCAATAGTTTTCAATATATCAACTAGGATTCATCCTTTACTTCCTGGACATCTGACTGCTTCCTTCTAGACGATCCTCTCTCACAAGACACAAACTCACATAAAAACAACAAAACTTATCCAGGTCTCCACATCCTGACAAACACCTCCCCGCCACCTGAGGAGTTTGGCAGATGTCCTGAAGTCAAGGAGCACAGACTTGCCGCTCCAGTTGGTCAGCAACAGCAGGTCTACATGACAGGTCTACATGACAGGTCCCAACATGCTACAGCTGAAATTTGGCGCAAGTGTGAAGTTTCCTTATGTTCAGACACAAGGTCAAGCCCATTCTTGGTGACTACTGTGCATTTCTGTTCAGCTTGATCTCCTTGGAGGAAAATTTCCCAAGTTACAGAGGGAATATTGGTTTCACAATCACTGAGATGAGCAACAGGGCTGGGACCCACCTTGTGCACTTAAAATTGACTTGGTGCATGGCAGAAATAATAGAAAAAACAACACTCTCAGTCCCCAAATTGTGGCAAAGAGTCAAGCAGCTATAAAACAGAACTTCATGTAAGAGAGTAGATGGGCTTTTGGTATCTTCCTCAGTTGCTCTCCCCTTATTTTTTTTTTTTTAGACAGGGTCTTTAACTGACTTAGAGCTCACTGATCAGCTAGACTGGCTGGCAAGCAAACCCCACAGATCCTCTCATAACTTTTCCCACCATGATGGGGTACTGGAAATCCAAACTCAGGTCTTCATGCTAACACAGGAAGCCCTTTACCAAGTAAGCCATCCCCCCAGCCCCAAGCAAAGAGCTTCTTAGACCAAAGCAGTCTTTGGAAATACTCCCATACTTAACTTCCTCATCTCCAAAAAGGCCTGAAAAGTAACCCTGGGCATGATTTGAAGATGCCTTTAGCATATGACTATTCCACACTGTGTTCAAAAGTGAAGGGATAATTTGGTGACTGCTAAAATGTCCTGGTGTGCTGTGCACTGATAACTACCATAAGAGAAATTCCATTCCTTCCTCACAAAGTCCTATGGCCCAACTGCTACTGCTTTTGAAGCTGCTGTTTCAAAGTCATGTGGCTAGTGTAGTAGTCCGAATAAGCAATGTGTCTCATAGGCTCAGTTATTTGAGTACTTGGTCTGCTGTTGGTGGCACTGGTTGGCAAAGTTATGGGGCATTTAGTAGGTAAAGTCTTGTTCAAGTAAGTATGGCACTGTCCATGGGCTTGGAGAACTTCACCCCACTTTTACCTTGCTGTCCCTACTTCCCCCTCATGTGGATGAAGATGTGAGATCTCTCAGCTTCCTGCTCCAGCCGCCTGCTGTAAGCTTGCCCTGACCTTATAGAAACTCCCTCTAGAATAGTAAGCCAAAATAGACTCATATTGCTATTAGTTGCCTGGTTATGGTGTTTCATCACAGCAGCAAACAATAATTAATACAGCTAGTGACAAGCTTAACAGTGTCCTTAATTTCTGTAACATATTGCTTCTTACCCACCTTCAACTTTTAAGAAAAATTGAACACTGAATGCCATACAGCTTTAGTGGAGTACAGTGATATTTTTTGAATGCCCTGAATACTTTCCAATGATGGTATCTACTTACATCTACCAAGTGCATCGCTATCTCTAGACTATTTACCCTCATAAAAGTATATTACTTTATACATTGCATCTGAAAATGATATTAAGTACCTTTCCACAAATTCCTATAAATCCACCTGTTGCCTTTCTGTCCCAAAGTAGCATGCTGAGAATGATGGTTTCTTTTCCCCTGGCCTTCTTCTCTCCTGCTGACACATCTTATCATCCTCAGCTGCAGCACTGACATTCATCAGAGAAACATTTGCGTCCTCTGGCCAGGTTCCCTGTATGATTCCCAGCTCCTGCAGTTATGCAGAGGAACATGCAGAGCTCTGGTGCTCTGCATTTCCATTTTTCTCAATTCCCCCCAATTCTACTTTCTACCTTAAGTCTTTTTTTTAATTTAGTTTTACTGACAGACAAGTGTCTGGAATGGAAGAAGAAATCTGGATAAGTAGGCTTTTAAAAAAAAAAAAAGAAAGAAAGAATTATAAAAAATCTTCCATATTCTGAAGATGTTAAGATAATTATAAAGCAAATTCCTTTAATCCAGATATAAGCAACAGTGTAATTTTTCATCATCTTGGTAGCTAATAGGTGTAAAGGATTACTGTATGCTGATTATTCTAGATAACATATCTCATTCAAGTTCCAAAACAAGTTCCTGCTAGTTGGATATTATCTCACTAGGGATGGTGAGATTCTGTCAAGATGTCCCTACTTCTCTGATATGTGGCTTAGCCTCTGAAAGGCTTTTTGTACACCTCTAGTCTTGTGTTCATCACATTACTGTGCAATTCAGCGTTTTCTCATAGTCCACTATACTTTGAGCTGAACTTTCTATACCTGGTTCTTCCTAGATCTTTTCAAGGCTCCAGACCAGTGTGGGTATAGACTCCAGTCCTCCCAGTTGCTTATATTATGATCTGGGTTATAGGTCAATGATACAACATTTTCCTAGTATATACAAGACCCTGGATCCAATCTCAAAAGCTGGACCAAAGGAAGTTAAGAGTAAAGAAAGAAAAAAAATAAGACCAAAAAGGGGAGGGGGACAATCTAGAGTACATCTGAGGAGCTTTAGAATTTGAAAAACAGCCTGCTTTCTGTTGTAATGAGAAAATTGTCGCTGAAACAGTCCCCTGTCCCTAAATAAAGTCTAAAGTAGGATGCAATATCAAAAATTGTATTTGGATGCAATGGACTTTGCTCACCAGTGTGTCCCTGGAGCTTGGTGCATAGGAGAAATGTAATATACCATGTTTTAAAATGAATGACAGAAAAGGAATAGGAGATACAGACTCAATCTGATGATAGGAGCTTCCTTTTCCTAGCAAGAGTTATATCCCCTAATATGTGATCTAAGGACCCCTACTGCATGCTGCTGTCTTTTAGTACAGGAGCTGAGAGCTCCGTGAGCATCCTTTATTTCCGTACCTCCAGGCGCACATCAACACAGGCTTCTTCCTGTGTCTCACACTCACAGTCAATATTATAAAACACAGTATACGGCCCCCACAAAAGGAACCAAGTGACAGATCCACCATAGCCCCTCCTTCAATAGCATATTAATTTCCAAGCATGTTCAAGTGATAACCTACACTGATCATCATCATGAAATTTATTTCCCTTAATTATTCAGTTCTATTATAGCATAATTTGCATTATGAAAACTGGAGCTATAGAAGTAATGCCTGCCTGGGCATCTTAGATCAACCACACAAATGAATTACTGGTTTTATCTTAAACCCAAGATATCATAAGGTCGTTAGCACTGATCCTCACACTTAGGAGGTCAATCATCCTGAGCTGAAGCTGAAGCTGGGGGCATGCAGTGTCTAACAGACCCTAAGCCTCTTCCTTACAGAGGTGGAGATATGCAAGTGCTCAACATGGGAAAGAATAAAGCTCCAACTGCATCCAACCTGGAAGCTGTCAGCTTCACATACAAAGGCTGTACACAATGGTTCTGGGTCATTTGGGGAGAAGCAGGGTGGTGAATGGTGCTTCTTGCTCACGGCACACACCTAGGAGAGCTTGGCTTTCTCATCTTGACAGAATGATTGCTAAGGTTTTGACAGGTGCGATGTTACAGTGATTGCATCTTTTCAGTCTTAGACAGAAAACATGAATTAATGAGAAAGACAAGCACATTCTTTTGAATCTATCAAAATCCTCTTAAAAAAAAAAAAAAAAAAAACCAGCCTCTAAGGGAATGGTTTTCTGATTCAAGGATCTGAGGCAACCTCCTTTCTGAATTAGAAATGGAGTCAAGGGGCAATGATTCTACCATGTGCCTGCTTAACCAAGCTGGGAGATATGCTAATTAATAGAACTTACTGCTAGCAAAACCCCAGGCAGGCCTCATTTGTGAAGATAAAACTAATAAGCACTAATGTACGGGTTTTTTTTATTAGAGCAGATAAGTCATAATCCAATTTTGTGGTGCATACATCTATTGGTGCACTCATTCCTATCTCAGTGGCCATATAAAGTATATGAAATGTAATGAGTATACGAGTTTCTGATTAGGTTACCAGTCATTCTTAGGGAAAAAAATTGTATTCTTTAATAGCATCCACATTAATGACTCCTGCTTAAGAAGGAAGGACACTCAAACATAGGGAAAACTCTTGAATTACAAAATACAGCCAAAGAACCATTACAAAAACTAAATGTTTGCCAAGCATGGAGAATAGATTGATGGACTCTAAGTTGTTGGTAACTTTGAGTTTGTATAAATACATAGAGGGTATGGAGTAACTTCTTGGTCTCTGGATGTAAATCCTCTCCGAGTAGCAACTGCAAAGATTTCACTGAACCTCCCTCTCAAAGAAAGTTGGAGAGAGATGGAATATTGGTAAATTGCCTACTACACACCAAATGCTTTCCAAGAAATACACACAGAGCATTGAAATCCAGCCTCACATCTGTAATTATTTCATGATTGAATCACTTTATGACACTCTATTTCACAACATTTGAATATCCGTATGTGATACATATCGTTAAGACAAGGAACATTCAGCAATGATTATACTAAGTAAGTCTCTGCTCCTATGAATACAGACCAAGCAATATCACATCAGTAAGCAAATAAATAAATGATTGTAAACATTTACTACAAGTGTGTAACACAAAGACAAAAAAAAGAGTCAAATGAAAGTAAGTTGAGTTTTTATTTGAGGAAGTAATATTTCACCTTCCCCAGCCATGTTCCTTCCTACCAAGTCAGATGTAATAACACAGTACAGAGAAATCCTGTAGAAATCACTGAGGGGTCCAGCTCACATTGAAAGCAGTGTCTCAGGCAATGGTTTTCTAGATGTGGAATTTGCAGCAACTCTGTTTTCTAAGTGGAGAATGGAGAAATTTAGAGTATCAACAGTGAGAAACCCTGCTGTATTTAAGGTTTCAGAAAATCCCTGAGAAAGTCACAGGAGAGCTGGGACCAGAACCATAAAAACAGAAAAGAAGAGAAGAGAAGAGAAGAGAAGAGTAAAGTAAACCTCAGAGCACTGGTGTGACGTAGAAAGGACAGTTGCAGAGTGAGCAAGAGAAGGGGCACATCAAAGAGTTGGTAAGCTGCCGGCGTGGTGGAGGCGCACGCCTTTAATCCCAGCACTCGGGAGGCAGAAGCAGGCGGATATCTACAAGTTCGAGGCCAGCCTGGGCTACAGAGCAATATCCAGGAAAGGCGCAAAGCTACCCAGAGAAACCCTGTCTCGAAAAAAAAAAAAAAAAAAAAAAAAAAAAAAAAAAAAAAAAAAGAGTTAGTAAGCAATTCAAAAGTTGACACCTAGGACCCTCCTAGTCCTTGTGCTTACTAGGGGATGTGTTTTCTTCAAGACTTATGCTCTACCTCATGCCATCTTCTAAAGCAGTAGTTCTCAACCTTCCTAATGCTGAGACCCTTTAACTCTTCATGTTGTGGTGACCCCAACCGTAATTTTTTTTTCATTTCTTTTTTTTTTTTTATTTTTTATTGATTGATATCACATGCACTCTGTGATTCGTTAGACGAGTGGGGAACAACAGCGAAACTGATAGAGAAGGAAAAAAAACTTTTAAAATAGATACATACTTCAACAAATTTGCTCTGAATAATTTCTCAAATCAGTATGAGAATCAACATTAAATATGTTAGTTTAGTGAAATGTGGGACTCAATAACATAAACGTAACTACTTGACAGTACTCAATTGATGAAATGATGCACTACTACTTGCTAGACTATAGCAGTTTTAAGAGGGGTGGGGTATCTCTGTATCTGTGATAAGAGTGTGTAAATACAGGCACCATGCCCATACATGTGGAAGCTAGAGGAGGACGTCAGGTATCAGATATTCTGCTCTGCCACTCTCAACCTACTTCTTTCAGTCAGGATCTCTCACCAAACCTGGAACTAAGATAGTAGACATTAAGCCCCAGGAGTCTGCCTATCCCCCCCCTCGATAGTACTGGTGTTTCAGACACATACATGGTAATTCTCAGATTATTATGTGGGTGGACGATCTGAACTCAGCTCTTCATGATGGCACAGGAAGAGCTCTTGCCCACTCAGCTATCACTCCAACTCCACAACAGAGTTTTGAAATCATCATTAATACATTCCCCATGGAGGGGTACTTAAGGAAAAGCAGTAGGAGAGAGGGATGAATGAGAACAATGTGTAATGACATATGTATGAAAATGCTGTAATGAAGCATTACTCTGTATGTTAAATAAAAAAATTAATAAAAAATAAAGTGCATAAATATTCCTCATTGAAATATAAAAATTGCACTGCTGTTCTGATACACGATGTACAAGATTTGCTTTGTATTTCATATAAACTTCATTGAAATACCACCACATCGTAATTATAATAAATGATGATTCACAGTCGCATATTTATTTCTTGTCACTTGTTCCTTGATTTTTTCCCCAACTTTAAATTTGTGACTGACATTAATTAAAGCTAAAGTAGTCAAAACCCTCAAAACATCTGCAAAATGAAAAGTTGTGTTTGTATTTTTAGAACAGTTTTCTCTGAAAACTTTCAAAGTGTGAGTGTGGTTGATCTGGGATGAGAATGCAGTCAAACAACAGCCATTTTTCAAGCAAGATCATTTTGCAGACAGACATCTAAAATGATGGGACAGCACAAGGGCTCAGTGAGTAAAGGTGCTTTGCCATGCCAAACTGGCACCTGGAGTTTCATCCTAGGAATCTACCCATAGGTAGAAGGAGAGAACCTACTCCTCAAAACACTTCCCCACAGACATACACATCCACACATACCCACAAACACCCCACACACCAATATATTTTTAAGTAAGTGAGTTTGTGGTCTTTATGATTGTGATTTTTTTCTATTTTATTTTTTTATTAGGAAATTTTTTTCATTCATTTTACGTGCCAATCAAAGATTCCCCCTCTTCCCTTCTCCTGCCCCCCCCAGCCTCCCCCTCCCAAACCACCCCCTACTCTCCCCACTAGAAGGCAAGGCCTCCCATGGGAAGGCACATCCAGTAGAGGCAAGTCCAAGCCCTTCTTCCCCTGCCTCAAGGCTATACGAGATGTCCCATCATAGGTAGTGGGCTCCAAAAAGCCTACTCATGCACCAGGAATGGATTCTGATCCTGCCACCAGAGGGCCGCCAAGCAGATCAAGCTACACAACTGTCTTGCCATGCAAAGGGCCTAGTCCAGTCCCATGCAGTTCCACAGACATTGATCCAACTTTCATGAGTTCCCACTAGTTTGGTTTGGTCATCTCTGCAGCTTTCTCCATCATGATCCTGATGCACTTCCTCATAGAATCCCTTTTCTCTCTCTTTGACTGGACTCCTGGAGCTCTGCTTGTTGTTTGGCTGTGGATCTCTGCATCTGCTTCCATCAGTCATTGGAGAGAAGCTCTATGATGACAATTAGGGTATTCACCAGTCTGATCACTGGGGTAAGCCAGTTCAGTTCAGGCACCCTCTCCACTATTTCTAGTAGTCCAAGCTTGGGTCATCCTTGGGGATTCCTGGCAACTTTCCTTTCACTGGGTTTCTCTCTATCTCCCATGATATCTCCTTCTATCATGGTATCTCTTTCAATGCTGTCCGACTCCATCCCTGTTCCAGCTCATCCATTCCATTCCTTTATGTTCTCATCCCCTATCCCCTACCCTCCATTGTCCACCCTTCATCCCCAGTTTACTCAGGGAGATCTCATCTATTTCTCCTTCCCAGGGTGATCCATGCATCTGTCTTTGGGTCTTCCTTGTTAGCTAGCTTCTCTGGAGCTGTGGGTTGTAGTCTGGTTATCCTTTGCTTTACATCTATCCTATGAGTGAATACATACCATGTTTGTCCTTCTGAGTCTTACCTCACTCAGGATGATATTTTCTAGTTCCATCCATTTGCCTGCAAACCTCATGATGTCATTGTTTTACTCTGCTGTGTATATATACCACTTTTTTTTAAAAAATCCATTCTTCAGTTGGGGGGCATCTAGGTTGTTTCCAGGTTCTGGCTATAATGAATAATGCTGCTATGAACATAGTTGAGCATGTGTCCTTGTGATATAATTGAGCATTCATTGGGTATATGCCCAAGAGTGGTATAGATGGGTCTCAAGGTAGATTTATTCTCAACTTTCTGAGAAACCACCATACTGATTTCCAAAGTGGCTGTACCGGTTTGCACTCCCACCAATAGTGGAGGAGTGTTCCCCTTGCCCCACATCCTTTCCAACATAAGCTGTCTGTAGTGCTTTTGATCCTAGCCATTCTGACAGGTGTAAAATGGTATCTCAGAGTCATTTTGATTTGCATCTCCCTGATGACTAGGGATGCTGAGAAATTCCTTAAATGTCTTTTGGCCATTTGAAATTCTTCCTTTGAGAATTCTCTGTTTAGCTCTATAGCCCATTTTTTAGAGTGGATTGTTCATTATTTTGCTGTCTAGTTTCTTGAGTTCTTTATGTATTTTGGAGATCAGCCCTCTGTCAGATGTGGGGTTGGTGAAAGTCTTTTCCCATTCTGTAGGCTGTTGCTTTGTAGCAAAACTTTCAGTTACCATAGATGGATTGAACAAGACATTCCAAGACAAAACCAGATTTAAACAATACCTATCCACAAATCCAGCCCTACAGAAAGCACTAGAAGGAAAATTCCAACCTAAGGAAGTCAGTACACCCACAAAAGCACAGACAATAGATAATGCCACAGCAGTAAATTCCAAAGAAGAGAAATTCACACACACTACCACCAAAAAGATAGCAGGAATTAACAATCACTGGTCATTAATATCCCTTAATACCAATAGACTTAATTCACCTATAAAGAGACACAGGCTAACAGAATGGATATGAAAGCAGGACCCACCTTTCTGCTGCATACAAGAAACACGCCTCAACTTCAAAGACAGACACTACCTCAGAGTAAAAAGCTGGGAAAAGACTTTCCAATCAAATGGACTTAAGAAGCAAGCTGGTGTAGCCGTCCTAATATCTAACAAAATAGACTTCAAGCTATTTTTTATATGAGTTACATAAGGAGTTGGAAAGAGAGATTGAACGGGCAGAACGAGGGATTTACAATGAGAAACAACAGGTAAAATGCAAGCACTATAGTACTAAAGCTGTAGTCTACACTGATGAAATGCCACCAATAATAGCCATTGAGAGACAAATCCTGGTGAGGAATAGAGCCTGATTCCCTAGAATCCATATAAAAGCCAGTGAGTGATGCAGCCCACCTGCACTCCCAGGTACCTGAAGGGATAGCTAATGCAAACTGAAACTAGCAGAATTGGTAAGCTCTGCTTTGAAGTGAGAGACTTTGCCTCAACATATAAGATCGAGATCTGCTAAGGAAGACACTCAATGTCAATATGAGGCCCATACACATATGCATCCACACACATGTAAACACACACACACACACACACACACACACACACACACACACACACACACACACACACCAAAAACAAAAGGCAAAGGTACTAACAGCCCAAAGGTTATTCTTGCTCAAACTTTTTGAGGGAGGAACATCATTTGAAGAGCAGCTATCTTTTGATGGGCTAGCTGGTGTTTCTTCAGTTTTGTGCCCCTGTAAAATGCACGTTGATGGGCACTGTCCTGCTAACGAGCTCAGAGAACCTTTCTCCTGATCTAATGCTCGTATCCTCAATGAGGAAATTTTCTGTGGAAAGCAAACTGCTTGCGTTGGGAGAATTAAAAAGACTGATCAGCAACAAAATGATTTCAAATCTTGAGCATCTTTGTTTTAGAACTTTCTGAAATGTATAAATCCAATACATGGGAGAGTATGGAAGGAGGAAAGGGAAGGGGGAATAGATATATTAGAATCTCAAAAAATACAATATTAAAATATACATTTGAACAATTTTTAAAAATTAAGACCACGTGAGAAAAGGAAGAAACAAAGTGCTAGAGAGGCCCACAGAAATCCACAAAGATACCCCGACAAAAGACTGCTGGCAATGGCCGAGAGACAACCGGGACTGACCTACTCTGGTGATGGGATGGCCAAACACCCTAATAGTTGTGCCAGAAACCCCATCCAAGGACTGAGGAATCTGGATGCAGACATCCACAGCTAGGCTCGGGGTGGAGCGCCAGGAGTCTAATTAGTGAGAAAGAGGAGGGTTTATATGAGCGAGAATTGTTGAAACCAAGGTTGGATAAAGCACAGGGACAAATAGCCAAATGAATGGAAACACATGAACTATGAACCAAAGGCTGAGGGGCCCCCAACTGGATCAGGCCCTCTGAATAGGTGAGACAATTGATTGGCTTGATCTGTTTGGGAGGCATCTAGGCAGTGGTACCAGGTCCTGAGCTCGTTGCATGAGATAGCTGTTTGAAACCTGGGACTTATACAGGGACGCTTGGCAAAATCTGGGAGGAGGGCACTGGACCTGCCTGGACTGAGTCTATCAAGTCGATCTCAATCCTCGGGGGAGGCCTTGATCTGGAGGTGGTAGGAATGGGGGGTGCGCTGGGGAGAAGGGGAGGGGGGAAGGAAGGGGGAGAACAAGGGAATCTGTGGCTGTTATGTAGAACTGAATAGTATTGTAAAATAAATTTAAAAAAAGAAGCAAAATAAATAAATAAATAAATAAATAAATAAATAAAGGTGCAATGGAAAAAAAAAAAGAGTCCTGCAGGAGTGACTAGCCTAGAAGACTTCTAAGACTCCTTCCTAAGCAGCCTAGAACATAAAATGCAGTTACATTTTGATAGCTGGGACAAAATACCATGACAAAAAGCAACATAGGGGATGACAGAATTTTATTTGGCTTATAATTCCATTTTCGAGAAGTCAAGGCAGAAACTTAAGCATCACAACCACAGTAAAAAGCAGGAAGAGACATGTGTGCCCATGCTGCATGCTTACTCTCAAGTCAGTCATCTCCATTCTTACACATCTCAAGACCCACTAATGCGGGGATTTAACAAGGCAACTCCCACATAGTTAAAAGGAGGTTTATTTGGGGGTAACTTGCAGCCAGTAAAGGGGTTGGTTACAGGATCTGGGAGAGGTGAAGTGCAATCCAGCAGGGTTCTCTGAGAACTCTGACTCTCAGTCTGCCATCTAGCATCCAGGATCATGAGGAACCAAGAGAGCTGGCATGTCCAGATCTCAGGTCTTAAGGCCTCCTGTCCTGGCCATGTCCCAGGGGCAGGTCCTAGGTTGGCATGGCAGTTACGGGCTGCCTAACTGGCGTGGTGCTTCAAGGTCAAAGCTGGAACAGCTACCCACTACAACCCACTGCCCAAGGAATGGTGCTACCCACAGTGGACGGTGTTAGTTAACAATACCCCACAGGCATGTGCACTGGCCAGTCTGGGCTAGGTAACCCTCTAACTGAAACTCCCTTCTCAGGACAATATAGGTTATGGTAAGCTGACATTTAAAACTAAACAGCACAATGGGTGAGAGTCTGCACCCATTATAGGATTTTTTAAAATGGAGATGCTCTTGTCCTTTCTACTGCCTTTTGAGGTGTCTTCTGCACACTTGACCACAGTCTATCTTCTAAATCTCACTCTTATCCTCATTTTTCCTTGCTTCCAATATCAGGAATTCTCACCGATTCTCTCTTTCCCTATAACACTCTAAATTCATGGACACAGAGAAATGATATTTTGACTATATTTATTTCTTCTCCAAATGTTTAGCTTCTAAGAAGCCTCCAAATGTATGTTAAATGTAAAAAAAAAAACAAAACTCTATCTTAATTATTTACTTTTAACTCCTGAAGACATTTTTATTGCTTTTGACATACTTTGAAATCTAGTTCATCCCAAATGTGGATAAATTTAATTTTTAAAATATGTCTCTTAACTGCTTCTGTCTTCCCAGAGCATTTTCCAACTGCAGGCATAATTCTCTTTGGAGTCAGAATGTTTAAATAAGTTCTACGTTGCATTAAGACAGCCAGCTCTTTTTTATAAAATCATGTTGAAAAACATGGAATAATACTCAGCATCAGTTTTCACCACATCTTTCCCTACCCTATCCCTCAAGAAACAGCATGCATACTGCGTGTTCATTTTCTGAACACATTCTGGTCCCAGAGGAATGGTTGATTCCATATGCACACATGGAGAACCAGCCTTAACATCCCAGGAAATATAGACAGTCTCCAAACTCCAAGGTTCAACTTTATTGTGGCATAAAAGTGATGTGTCTTCAGTAGAAACTTTGAATTTTGATCTTTTACTGGATACTGATATGAAATAGAACACTCTCCTGGTGCTGGGTAGAAGAAGCAAGGGACAAGTCCAATTATCCATATGATAATAAGGGTAAACAAATAATTCTCTGCAAGAACACTGTGCTCCTGTTCTCTAATATTCAATATACTAGGTACAGTAAATGCACTTTTAAATTATAGAATTATAATCTACCATGGGTTGGAAAGGGACAAGGAAAATCTCCAACAAAGTTCATCAAATATATTAGTCACTTAGTCTCTGTCAAATCCTTGATACTTGCTTATTGTGATGTTTGACTTTATGTGAACTTAACTGAACCATGGGACCACTAGGGACTTAGCTAAACATCCCCCTTTGGATGTCTCTGTGGGATATTTTACAATGAGGTTTGCATTTGAGTTAGGGGGCCCAAGCAAGCCTGTTGACATTCCTCACCAGGGTGTTCCTTTCTCCTCAGTTGAAGGCATGACTGAAACAAAAAGATTTTAAGACAGTCCTTCCCTGATCTTACTGTTGAAATGGAACATTGGTTTTCTGCCCTGAGTATAGAATTAATATGATTGACTCTGCTGAGGGCCCAGCTTCCCACCTCCCGAGATCTGGGGATTTCTTGGCCACCATAAACACGTGGTCTAATTTTTTTTTTATATATATAGCCACGGTCTTTCTCATTTTGTCTCCATAGAACCCTGACTAACACATCACTATCATATCCATTATGAGGGTCTGAAAATGCTCTTGTGGTTTCCTTGTGTTTTGACTCTGTGCCCAGCATGTGACTATGCTGTGAGTGCCATATAAATACTGCTAACTGGATCCACAGAGAAAGAAACTCCACTGTTGCAATCCCTTACTGAGAAGATAATGTATCAGTGTAAGCAGTATTGATCATCAAACCCATCAGAAGATGGGAAGGGGTGCCTTTCCTCTCAGCAGAGGATGGCTGAGTCAATTCTCCTAAGGGGGCATCCTGAGTGCTTTCAATCATTATAGAATTTCCGAAATGGCCAGGAAAGATGCAAAGGAGCAAAGAAAAAAAAAACAGAGTTCTACTTGTCAAACCAAATCAGATTGAAAATTAAAGAACAGGAACTTTGTGGAGCTGTTCATTTCCATTATAAAAATTTCATTTAAAATATATATATATTTACTTGCTTATTTACTAATTCATTCATTCGTGTGTGTGTGTGTGTGTGTGTGTGTGTGTGTGTGTGTGTGTGTACACGAAAATATATGTATGAAAGTCAGAGGACAACATGCAGGATACAGTAGTTCTTTCTTTCCACTGTGTGGGTATTGGGGATAAAACTCAGGTCACCAGGCTTGGCGGCTTTGTCTTTATGCATTGAGCCATTTTGCCTCCTTTTTTTCTTTGCACAAGAATGATGAAGGGAGAAGGGAATGAAGAGCAGCTGTTGCAGCAAGTGCAGAGGCTGCATCTGGAAGGCCTTCCCAGAGCTACAACCTTCATGGGGGCTAAAAAGAACAAGAGTCTGGCATGTTTCTCTCTCAAGAGAGCCTTGCTAAGGCAATGACACCACTTCTTTCTCCATAAACTTTAGAAGCTGAGTTGGTTACTCAGCCACAGCCAGGGTTATTTTTCAATAGGGTCTCTGGAATTCAAGGACAGATGTACAAATCCAATTTTAAATATTTCTTCCATTTTGACCATCCAGTTGGATGAAACTTACCCTGGCCTTGGAATAATCAAGGTTGTCTTCCTTAAAATTAATTCAAAAACTTGATTCCCCCCCAAAAAAAAACCTTCAGGGAGAGAGTCTGACATGACCTTGTCAGGCCTCAGGAGGTTTCTACTCCCACTTTCAAAGAGGAATGCTGTTGAACTGTGTAAACAATAAGCCACGGGATTCCAAATTTAAAAAGAAACCTCGAAACATCCTGATACAAGTGCTAAACATCCTGCTTCTTGGAAAAATCAACCTGGAACCTAAATTTAACCTGGAATTGGCCCAGCATATGAACACTGATTAAATCCCCCAAATTCTCCCTGCTCTTATCTATGGAGCAGTAAGCTCCATTTTCTGTGACTCTATAAACAGATACCTTCTTGCCAGCCATTTAGATCATTACCTTGTGATCCTACATGGGTAAGTGATACCTTTCTAGGTTTTGGGGTTTGTTTATTTTGTTATGGGCTATCATTGAAACTCGTGCCTACATACACAGTTCTGAGTAAATTGAAATACCCACTTCCCACCAATCTTGACTATTTTAGATTTTTTTCAATGAAAAATGTGTTAAAATCTGATTGAGCCTTGCCATCCTCATAATCAAAGTTAACATAAAAATCCAGAGAACTAAAAGGGGCATTTAATGCTTCATGCAAAGAACATAACTGATTAGCGTAGGCTAGTCTGTTACATAAAATTAACCATTCCATTTAATCCAAAAAGAAACACTAGGATAAGGGTTTCTGCATAGGTGTGCACAGGCTGAAATACACCCACCCCAAAGTAATTCTCTGCTCATTGGAAAGA
This sequence comes from Peromyscus leucopus, assembly GCF_004664715.2. Taxonomy (NCBI): domain Eukaryota; kingdom Metazoa; phylum Chordata; class Mammalia; order Rodentia; family Cricetidae; genus Peromyscus; species Peromyscus leucopus. Next base: position 29,601,324 of record NC_051081.1, read on the forward strand.
CTGAAATACGTAATAAGACTTAGGGGTGAACTTAGGTAACAAGTCATAAGAGGAAGGCTATACATAATATAGAATGATATCCCACCTAGAGAGTTCCTGTGATGTCAGGGCATGATCCCAAGGTGATCACATTCCATATGAATATACACAGAGCACTGAAGATACAATCTCAGAGTGTTGACAAGCACAATTCAAAACTGTGCACAGAAAACAAATCTAGAGCTTCAAAATTATTCTAGAGAGGGCTAGAATAAGGCCCAGATCCAGAGGTGAAATATTAGGCAGATTCAAAACTGCTGAGTAGCCAACAAGAATACAGTAGATGAACATAACAAGCTCACTGCACATGGTGCTAGCAGAATACCTTTATAATAATATAAACATTTTCCACCAGCATAATAGTATATGCATCTTGTATGGGTCCTGCTACACACATGCTTAGCCAAGGTCACCATGTTTAGAGTCACACTGGTGACATCATGGTTAGAGTCACAGTGGTGACATCATGGCTAGAGTCACAGTGGTGACATCATGGTTAGAGTCACAGTGGTGACATCATGTGTCATGGTTAGAGTCACAGTGGTGACATCATGGTTACAGTCACAGTGGTGACATCATGGTTAGAGTCACAGTGGTGACATCATGGTTAGAGACACAGTGGTGACATCATGGCTAGAGTCACAGTGGTGACATCATGGTTAGAGTCACAGTGGTGACATCATGGTTAGAGTCACAGTGGTGACATCATGGCTAGAGTCACAGTGGTGACATCATGGTTAGAGTCACAGTGGTGACATCATGGCTAGAGTCACAGTGGTGACATCATGGTTAGAGTCACAGTGGGTACATCATGGCTAGAGTCACAGTGGGGACATCATGGTTAGAGACACAGTGGTGACATCATGGCTAGAGTCACAGTGGGGACATCATGGTTAGAGTCACAGTGGTGACATCATGGTTAGAGTCACAGTGGTGACATCATGGTTAGAGTCACAGTGGTGACATCATGGCTAGAGTCACAGTGGGGACATCATGGTTAGAGTCACAGTGGGAACATCATGGTTAGAGTCACAGTGAGTACATCATGGTTAGAGTCACAGTAGTAGGAAGGGTGACATGTATATAAAACATGGAGGGAAGGATTTTCCTCTCTCCAACCAATGAACATTGTCTCCAAAGTATGTGGCTCTCACTCAAGGGGAGGGTAAAAAGCCAGACTGCACCTTTGCATCCTAGCCCAAAACAAAGGCACTTTAGTAGGAACAATGCAGGCAAATTGTGTGATGTGTGTCTGTAATTTCAGATCCAAGGCCGGGGCAGACAGAAGAGGATTCCTGAAGGTTGTTAGCCAGCATCTCTCTAACTGAATTATGAGCTCCAGGTTCAGTGAAATGCACTGAAAAAACAAAAAGAACATACAATGGAAACCAATTGGTGAAGACACCCAACACTGAGTACTGGCCTCCATAAGCACATATACACATGTGCACATGTACCTGATTTTACACACACACACACACACACACACACACACACACAGTGTACATATGCAAACAGAGAGAAATGAAACATGTAAGTAAAGAACTTAATGCTGAAGTTCCCAGCAGTGTTATCAGAAATAATTGAGAATTACTGAGTAGATGAGACTTTTGGGAGTCTATGAAGGATCAGCTAGACCAGTGCTCCACAACATTCTTAATACACCCAACCCCTTAATACAGCGCCTCATGTTGTGGTGACCCCAACTGTAGCATTATTTCATTGCTACTTCATAACTGTCATTTTGCTGCTGTTATGAATGGTAATGTAAATATCTGATAGGCAGATGGTCTTAGGCAACCCTGAAGCGTTCATGACCCCCAGGCTGAGAACCAGTGCCTTAAGCATCATATCATTTCATAGAATCACAAGAAAAGTAAATACCATAGGATAGGAGGGAGAGAGGGAGAGAGAGAGAGAGGGATCATGTTCATGTAACTTTTACTCCAGCATGTGGTTGGTCTTGTCCTTCTTCTTTATTGGTCATTATTCATTCCTCGCTGTGCCTAATTTGTTAATTAAAATTGGAAGTCGAAGAGATAAGTCAGTGAGTAGAGTGCTTGTGCTTGCTGCAAAATCACGATGTCCTAAGTGTGATGCCTGGCACATACACAGAAAGCCAGGGATGGTTACATGCTGCTAGCCCAGTTCTGAGGAGGCAGAAATAGGAGGATCTGTGGGGCTCGTTGGCTTAGCAGCCTAGCCTACTCGCCTAGTTCCAGGCTCCAGTGAAAAAGCTTAATGCAAAAGCCAGGTCGACCCTCCTGATGAATGATACTCAAGGTTGACCTCAGGCCTACACACACACACACACAGCACCACCCACAGACGTGAGCACATACACATACCAAACACACACAAATACAAGAAAAATAAATCTAATTTATTTATTTATTTATTAAAATTTATCACAAGATTGCGCATACAGGGGCTCGGGGAGAACGTTTCTGGGGTTTGGCAGTGGGTGGGGTCGCAAACCTTATGAAATACAGTCCTTGTGGATGATGGGGGTCTACTCTACTTCTATTTATATTTAAAATTTGGAATATGAGTGCACTCAAGTACCTGTATGCCTCATACCTCAACATGGCCCTCCCAACAGAGTTGGGATACAGACTTACAAAAAAAAGGCTAAAAATGGTTCTGTTTTCCTAAACATGTTGATGACTGCAAGATAATTTACATAATATGATATTAACGACAGCAGTGCTTCCTAAGGAAATCTTAAATCCTCCTAATAGAGGGATCTTGGCAGGTTCTTCTTTTGCAAATGCCTGCCAAACAGGAGCTGTGAGTTATTTAAAATTCCCTCACCAGGCTGAAGTTGTGGCCAACGGCTTCAGCATTTTAACACTCTCTTCTGCTAACTAGACTCAACACTCCCCCAAAAAAGTCTCCCTTTTTTCTGTTTTCGTTTCCTGAGAGTTGACATTCTCTGGAATTATGCATGTAACAGAATTCCAACTTTTCTGGAGAATTACTAATGTGGTGTGAAGACCAGAGTGTGAATGCAGACCTGGTTTGGACCCGGGACCAAAGCCTCCATCCAAACTGACCTTCAGCAGAGTAATAGTTTCTTCATCTACAACACAGTAAAAACTAACTTGATGGTGCAAGGCCATTGTAATTATTGAATCACCTATGCCACATAAATGGGTAACAACCCAGCACACAGAATCTTTAAAACGTGGTTGCATATCTCATTACTAGCCATTTTAAAAGGAGACATTTATTTCATAATAAAATGCAGTACATTTATGAGTTTTCGAGACAGCCTAGACTGGCTTTGAACTTGTGATCCTCTTGCCTCAGCTTCCAAGGGTGACTGAGGGTCTACACCCTTGCACTTTGCATCGCTTGTACAATCTTGCTACAGCATGTGAGACAGATTTCAAATCCACCTTTGCTGAGGAGAGAAATGGAATCTAGTAGAATCTAAACTTTTGATCCTTAAGGTAAACTTGGCAAAAATACTTGACTGTGTCCTTTTATTTTTCTCATATATTGATAAATTAATGTACATGTTTTGAGAGTACAAATTTATGTTAAAATTTTTGAGACAATGTGGAGTGATTAAAGCAACTAATTATCATATACAATTACCTTAATTATTTAACTTAAAAATAATATTTGTATTTAATCTCTGAAATGTCTTGCATTTGTATAGTGTAATTTGACATATCCGTCCACCACTACCTTCCTCCAACTCAACTCTGCCTACTGCACTCCAGCCTGTTTTTCTCCTGATTTCTGACCCCTTTTCTTTTGCTACTACTAGGAACCACTTGAATCTAATCAGCCCTTAACTTCTTTTATTAAGAGCAGATTTTCTATGAAGCCCAGGCTGACCTTGAACTCAGAATCCTCCTGTTCCAACCTCCCAATGCTAGGTATGCAGATATGATCAACCCACAAATATTTAACATGTTTTGCAATGAGAACACTTCAAATGTACTCTCTTACTATACTGAAATCATAGTGCTCATTTATTAGCGACATTCACCACTCTGCAACAGATCTCCAAATAAGAACGGAGAAAAGAAAATCAGACTCACTCATTCATCCTACCTAACTGAAGCATTTCACATATACTCACTCTCCACCAAACAATAACCCACCCATACAACCCAGAGTAAACCACCCTCCAACTCATAGTAATTCATCCTCAAGTACAACGTGAGTCACGATCCAGGCAATCAGTTATCACTCTACTTTTTTGCAATTTCAATTGTTTTAATTCCACAAATTAGCAAAAATATCCATCATTTGTCTTTCTGTATCTGGCTCATTCCACTTAGCACACTCTTCTCCAGTTTCATCCATGTTTTGACAGATGGTAAACTTTTCCCCTTTTAAGGGTTGACTCAAAGTGTGTGTGTGTGTGTGTGTGTGTGTGTGTGTGTGTGTGTGTGTGTGTGTGTGTTGTGTGTTCCTAGGTTGATTCTGTAATTTGGCTATTATGAACAGAGCTACAACAGTTGCAAGAGTGAAGGCATCTTTTCAAAATCAGGAAATGGGATTCCTAGGTTACAAGTAATTCATTTTTAGTCTTTAAGGACTCAAAGTTTTAGTCTTTAAGGACCTTTCCTGTGTCTTCCCCTGCCTCCTTCAGGTATGTGAGCTCTAGTGTGACAATAAGGCCTGTCCTGTCTCTCACATCACTGAACTCCAGAACTGTGAGGGACACAGAGAAGGCTCTCAGCAAAATAATCACTTGCTACATACTTGAGTGGAACAGTAAATACAAGCAAATCTGAACTATCATATTAAAGCCTGTACTAATTTATTGCCTTAAATTTGTTTCCTTTCGTAGCGTGGTAACCTGTCAGAAATTCCTAGAAACAAAATATATCTTCACAAAGTGTCTATTTCCAATGTATAATTTAATGTTGACATCATGAGCAAAATAATTGCAGATGTAATAAATTTCTTAGAATTCTGCCAGCCATATCTTTCACACTGTACAGACTTTATGAGAATGGAAACTGGAGATGACAATAAAGTTCTATGCATTAATTTGAATTTTGGTTCCCAAATCAACTAAATTTAGTGGGTGAATCTAGTTGCAGAGTGACTAATAAGAATTCAGAATGATCATAAGCTAGAAAGCGGTGATTCAAATTTGTTTCAAAACTCTAGGATAACCACAGTTGACTCGGATGATTGATAAACTAGGAATCAACATCTTCCTGATACTTCCTTGTTATCATGTAATAAGAAAACTGATGCTACAATGATTTATCTTTCCCATTTATCCCACACCCCTGTGGATCATCCATGGGTAGCTAAACAAATCGCGCAGACGTGCGAAAAAGACTACCTGGGTCTATTACAGATCGAATATTTTTAAACAAATGCCTTCAGGATTTGGGTAAATGTAACTGTCTCAGTGGTCTAAAGCCTCCCTCTGTTTCCTACCAGTTACTGCCCCTCTGGCTTCCAACATGTTCTCACTAAAACAAATCTAGCAACACCCCTGAAGATGAAGGACCCTGACCCTCTCTCTACATATGGCAGTATCAAGAGTCACACAAATTTGACTCATGCAAACTTTCTTATAAAAATGTTCTCTCACTACCACCTACATGAGTTCAGAAGAAACTGATAGACTAACAACAAGAAATTAAGATGAGACATCTAGAAGGCAGTTAATTCAATGACTAGTCATTTCTTGTCCCTCTCTCCTTTCCCGCATACATGTGCTATTGCCAAATGCAGTCAAATTAGAAAGATTTAGAATGACGAGGCATGACCTTGATGAGTCAGTCAAGACTGGAATGTTTTAATGAGAATTTTTTATAGCTTGGTGTTAGCATGTCACTAAATTATTCCAGCAGAGCCCAGACATGCCTGTTTTCCTACTGTGAAATGGAAGGCATTATTATCCCACCTCAACTAGATAGGTGTTTCACTGAGTCTTGGAGATGTAAGTGGTAGACTGCACTTGAATGCTAAATGTTCAGTTACAAGGCAGAGCTTCAACAAGAAGGACTGTCTGGAAATAATAATCCAGATGTCACCGTGAATCCCTCAGAGGGACTTTGCAAGGGACAGCTTCATTCCCTCCTTGGCAAGAAGGGTGCAGAGATCCCTCCTGCAACGTGGAATTCATCCATTCTACCAGACTGCCCCGTCATGTTATCTGTTTGCTCTGTGCATAGAAGAGGACTGAAGACTGACCTCTTGTGAATAAAAAGAACACCTGAGCTGCTCCTACCAATGCTTGACGCCACCCCTGCACAAAGAAGTCACCATTGTCAAAACATGGAAGGCTTCAGAGGACAGTGCCCATTTGTCATTGTGTTATTCTGAGTTTACACCAGTAAAGAGTAACTGCAGTGGTTAACTATAATGGGGTAAGTAGTAGGAACCCAAGCCCTAAAAGGGGGACCTTCTCTGGACTGTAATTGGTTAGAATGGGGTCACATCAGATTAGGGCAAGAGAGATAATTACCCACTGATGTCAATAAATAAGAAGACACACAGAAGACTGCTGTGTGGAGAATGCATCAGATTGTTGGCATCTAATAGAATCCAGGAGAAAGGAAAGAAGGCATCTTCTCTAGAGCCTGTGGAGAGGGCACAGCAACACTGCCAACCACTCCCCCCCCCATTAAGGTGTCTAGAAGACTCAGCTCCTTCTGAAATGTGAAAGGATGGCAGCCCAGAGAAAATGCACACAGCAACCAGCATAGACCATCCCCTAGCAGCCCCTAGATTTATGTGGGAATGCTTTCATAAGAATTAAGTTTGTAGGAAGAAATAAAGGATGAGCATTTAGATGACCCTGACAGCTCAGGGTTATCAGCAATGCATTACACCAGAGAGGTGGTGTCTCAAGGTCTGACTACACCATGATCAGTATCAGGACCCAGCCGCACAATGAACAGAGAAAGCAGCTTCAAACTGGGTTTTTGTAGCTAAGGCTAGTGAAGAGGGGATGGGGAAGCAGGGTTCATTAGGAGCAGAATGGGGAGGTTCTCTGTTTTCCGCAGACAAACTGTATTTGAAAGACAACAGAAAGAATTCTGTTGTCTCTTTTTGCATCCACTGGGTATCTGGAGTCAGTGACAGCTGCTTCTCTTTGGCAGTCTCCAAAAAGCTGACTTTCTGGAACAACTAGCTCAGTTTAGGACCTTGCCTTTTGACATGGAGTGGGGAGTAACTTTAGTTTTATTCTGGGATTGCAGTTTGAAAAAATAAATAAATAAATTATAAGCTAAGAATGGGCTTATCAACAAAGTATTTTTTGTTTAGTTGTACTTTGGTTGCTTGATTTTGAGATAGGGACTCATACAGTCCTGGGTGGCCTCAAACTTTCTCTACAGTTGAGGCTGACTTCCAATAAACTCCCCAGCGCTCAGATCACAGCACAGACATTCACATCCAACAAGTATTATTTTCTTTTATGAAATAAGATCTCACTGCGTAGCCCAGGCTCGCCTTCAACTTCTTCTTGCTTTAGACTTCAGAGTGCTAGGATTAAAGACAAGAGAATGCTTAACCACATCATTCCTTTAAAAAAAAATACAGGCTATGGTCATATCAAATGGGAATGGGCACCCACCTGTTCTACTGGGAGAAATTTCTCGATGCAGTTGGAAGTCAGAGCCTTATTGACCCTCATCTAATTCTTTCCCATTTCTCATACCTCATTTTATCTAAAGACCCCAGTGCAATGCGCTACCAGTCGCTTGTCAAATGGAGACAGGTTTTTGTTTTCATCCTTGAAACTTTGTTGTCAGCTCTGGGAGCTAGCTGTGTGGTTCCCGCGGAGGTAGACTCACAGCTTGCGACCCCTGGAAAATTCCCAGGTGTCATTTTGTCAGAGTATTCCAGAAAATGAGGAGTTAGTCAGAATTAAAGGAATTGCAGGTTAAACAATCTCCCCCCAAATAAGGTGGAAAAACCTTAAGAGAAATATAATTAAGTAAATGTGAGACTTCGTTTACATATAAATTAGACATCGTGAAATTGAGTGCTGCCGGCCAAGGGTAAGGTGTTTGCATCCAATTTGTAACTCACAGTGGGCAGCAAACAAGAAAAACCAAAGGTGAAAATTCCGCCTAGAAGACCCTCTCTCCTCAGGGCAGCTGTTCACTCACTAATGGCTTTGAGACGATGATGCTTCTTGTGTGAGCACTCTGAGCATAGCCATGGTTTCCAAAAGTCACTTTAGCCACACAAGACTTTGTGGCTTATTCTGATGTTGGCGTCTCACAAAGAAAGAAAGGAGGGAATTATGCTGTTTTTATTCATGCCTGGCTTTCTTTAATGCCAAAATACAGAATGCAGCTTTCAAAGGAAAAGCACAACAAAGAAAAAAAAAATCAATAATAAGAGCCATCTAATGGCTAACCATCAGTAAATGTTTGCTTGTACAATATTCCAGCAGCTGGAAGGGAAGGGGTGGGGAGGGGAATGGAAGGGGAGATAGGAGAGGGCAGGACAGGGCAGGGGAGGGGAAGGGAGGGGCGCAGGACAGGGCAAGGGAAGAAAAGATAGGAGAGGGCAGGACAGGACAGGGGAGGGGAAGGGAGGGGCGCAGGACAGGGCAAGGGAAGAAAAGATAGGAGAGGGCAGGACAGGGGTGGGGAGGGAAGGCAGGACAGGGCAGGGGAGGAAAGGGGAGGGGAAGGAGGGAGGAGGGAGAAAGGGAAGGGAAGAGAAGGAAGGAAAGAAGGAGAGGCTGAGAGCTCCCCTCAGGGGAGTTTGTTAGTTCAAAAACAGAAGCAGAGCAGAATGACGTGACAGATTCCATCTAGGCCCATGCTCTGTGCTCAGACATTTTTGGAGAAATGAAGCTTTGGGTTCTCCCTAAGCCTCTCTTGGGTGTGTGGGTGGCAGTGGTGGGGGGTGACATGGGTAGGGCTTGGCTTTACCACATCTACTCATAATGCAGGAATGGTGGGGCAAAGTGTTTGGTTTTGCTTCTTATGGTTTTGTTTATTTGGTTGCTGGGTGGTTTCGGGTGGGTGGGGTGGGTGGGTGGATGGATGGGTGGTTGGCTGGTTGGTTGGTTTGGGTTTCTTTTTTTTCTTTTTTTTTTTTTTTTTGGTGGTTGGTTTTTCTGCACATGGCCAGTAGCTCAGACTTAGTGTAACCTGTATCCTAACAGTTTTCTTCCTATGGTTTGGATATGGTTTAAACATATCATTCATCCCACCCCAAACCTGGAGTGTTAGAAGCTTGTTGCCTGATGTAACAGCAACAGTATTCATAGGTGGTGGCTCTTTCAGGGTCAGAGTCCCATAAGTAACTGGAGAGACATCTTGGCAAGAAACCCATGTTACTCTTCTAGGGCCAGGTTTGTTCTTTGTTACTAAGCAAAGCTACCCCACAGACGAGGCTGCTTCTGCATATGACCAGCAGCCCCTTTCCATTCTGTCATATCACCACACTGCCAGGAGAACTCTAACCAAATGCCAACGACATTGTCATGATTATCTAAATTATTCTATTATTAACAAAAACTCGGGAGTCAGATATGAAGTTAAAATCTGATTGATCAGGGAAGCGGCAGAGAAGTGACCAGTGACAAACTCTCTGTCTCCTTCCTCGATCCAAAAAGCCACCCATCGGTCCAAGTGCCTCCCTAACTACTTCCCGTGTCTCTCTATATGTCCCCAGTCTTCCAAAATCTCTATGGCTAATTTTGGTCAGCTAGTAGCTAACTCTGCCCTCTGATTCAAGGTAAACTTTATTGGCACAGCAGAGCGGCAGTGCAAACAAATCTCCTGCAACATTTCCCACCCCTTTGTCTAAATAAAAAGGAAAGGTTTTAACTCTAGCATAGTAAAACTATATAAAACAAGAACAATTATCAAGTAAGAAATACGTTCACAATGTCCAATCCATTAGTATTTGGTAAATTCGGAGAAAATACTCTGTTATCTATCCTATTTTTGGTGTGTCCAAAGTTTTGGGCCGGTTTGCTCTCTGTCATAACTACAGAAAACTGTAACTATAACTATCTAATCTTTCAACACCATCAAAACTCAAGAAGGATATAATATTACCTGATTAAACAGGAAGTGCAGAGCAAGAAACTTCTAAAACTATAGAAATGGCAGAGACATCTGGCTACCTGGACAGTCACCACAAGGTTCCTCCGCAATGTTGAGGCATCTATCTTTGGCCTATGGGCCTAGAATATCTGACAGACTTCTTGTGAAGCAGGAATTTTTGAAGGACTGTCTTACCTTGCCTTGGCAAAATTCGGCAGTCACCTTCTTTTGTGTCCTGATTATCCAATTTGAACAGCATACTGCCAGCAGCCAAAGCAATGATAGTTTCTTGCCCAATGGCTAACCTTGCCACAATGTAAGCAAACTCCATATAGTGTTTCTTTGATGCCCAGCATCTTTTTTTAAGTAAATTGGTACTGCCAAGAGTAGACATGTCTCACTGTCATGAAAAGCCTTATGTTATTAAAATATTTTCAATGTCATGTTCTTCAACTCTCTGAAGTATTTGAAGACCATATATCTATTTAAAATATATCTCTGTTAGACCTTGAAAACATACCTAACATGACTATAAGTTTGATTGTTATAGATGACTATTAACCTGTTCTTCTTTATTATCCTTGATAGCTTTCAAAAACTATAACTTTATATTACATTTTTAAATGAGTTGCATAAGTACAATACCTTAAACAAGAATAAAAACATATAATAAAGTATAACAAAAATGACCTTAAATTTCTATCAACATACAAAAATATCCTAAACAAGAGTAGAAATATATATACAATATAACAAATATAACCTTAAATTTGTATCAATATACAAAAATCCATACCAATGTGAAATATTTAAGACTAGTAGTTGCTTTTTTACTTTAAAAATAGATTTAATAATCTACCCTTTTATCCTATCATTCTTATATCCATCCCCCTTTTTCTTTTCAGAATGAGATCCTAGGGTCTAATCTCCTTTGCTTAGTTTTCTCCTTGACCATGACTAATAACAGCTTGTAATCAACCCTCCTAAATGATGATAAACATCCACCAAATGACCAAAACCACCCACTCCACCTCTTGGAAATGTGAATGTCATGTTCTTAAAATTACTTCTTCTTGTCTGGAGGTGATGGCATCTTCAGGGGGACCCTGAAAAAATTGAGATAAAGATCAAGTTCAGGGAGAGTTAGCTGTTGTCCAGTCTCTGTGTGATGGGAAAGTGCAAGGCTTATCTGAAGTTCTGGCTGGAGTTGTCTATGAGGCTGGACCTTCTTAGCTAACTGCCTTGAAATTGTCCTGAGCAGTTTGTAATCCAAAGCTGATCTTTGGGTGATGTTCATCAGGTTAGTGGTACTGTCACAATCCAGGTGGAAGCATCATTGTGGGGCCCTATCATCCTTTTGGAGACTTCAAAGAATACTGTTAGGAATGGTCACAATTCACTGTAGAAAACTTAAACATTTTAAATGTAGTATGCAGCAGATCTCAGAGAGGTTAAAGGACTGCAATCTATTAAATACACCCAGGATATACAAGCTTAATACCTAATTATCTGATTCAGACGCAAGGCCAAAGTCACATACAGGAAGGTAAATGAAGCCTAATTCTAGAATTAGTACTCTATATGACCATTAATATCACAACAGAATATATATTAATTTTTATCATTATAAAAATTATAAATTTTTATTTATTATAACATACTATAATAAATAATATATTAATCTTATACATTTTGAGATAGTATTTACATCTTAAGAAAATTATAGAAGAGTCTAAATAAAACCAAAGTATTATGAGATGGTATGGTGGGCATACTTCAATTTTCCAAACTCAAAAAAATGAAACATCTATTTGCCACATTTCATATTTTTGAGTACCATTTAGGTTACTTCTTGCAGGTAGTGGAGTTTGATTACACAAAGAAGAAGTAGGACATTTCCTTATACTTTCCTTGGCTTGTTGCCAAGTAACAAAAAAAATCTTTCTTCAAACCTTTTCTATTAACATGGTGTTTCTTATGAAATTCTGAGACTTCTAGCACATTTCCTACCAATAGCTGATCAATTTTATCATTACCTTGTGCTAGAGGGCCTGGTAGGTCCGTATTGGCTCTGATATGTGTTATATGTAAGGGATGGTTTCTATTTCTGATTATTTCTTTTAACTGAATTAATAACCAAGTTAATTCTGAATCAACTGGAGTAAGTTCAGCAGTTTCAATATGTAAAATAACTCTTTCTGATTACTGGGAGTCAGTAATTATATTAAGAGGTTCTGGAAAAACTAATTATACCATGAGAGTAGCATATAATTCTGATTTTTTGTTTGTTTCTTTTTGCTTTTTTCAAAACAGGGCTTCTCTGTGTAACTGCCCTATCATCCTGGAACTAGCTCTGTAGACTAGGCTGGCCTTGAACTCACAGATATCTGTCTGCCTCTGCCTCCTGATTATTGGGATTAAATGCATGTACCACCATAGCCTGATTATAATTTTGATTTTTGAACAGAATCATAAGGGCTTTTATGCTGTGGATATTGCTCTGTATGCTGTGAATGTGTTGTTCTGATTGATTAACAAATAAAGTGCTGATTGGCCAGTAGCCAGGCAGGAAGTATAGGCAGGATAAGCAGAAAAGAGAAAGCTGGGAACAGGAAGGCTGAGAACAGAGAGGACGCTGCCAGCCGCCGCCATGAGAAGCAAGATGTAAAGATATCAGTAAACCATGAGCCACATGGCAAGGTATAGATTTATAGAGATGGATTAATTTAAGATGTAAGATCTAGCTAGCAAGAAGCCTGAGCCCTTAGGCCATACAGTTTTAATTAATATAAGCCTCTGTGTGTTTATTTGGATCTGAGCGGCTGCAGGTCTGGGCAGGACTGCAGAAACTCCATCTACACTTTTAACCACTTTACTTAAATTCCTACTTTTTTTCTTTAATAAGAAATGTTTTATTCATTTTTACATACCAACCACAGATCCCCCTCTCCTCCCTCCTCCCGCTCCCCAGCAACCCATCCCCCATTCCCTCATAAAGGTAAGGCCTCCCATGGGGAGTCAGCAAACATTCAGTTGAGGCAGGTCCAAGCCCCTCCCCTGCATCACTCTAGAGTGCCTTCTTGAGCACTCTAGCATTTGTAGAGCTAAAGATCCCAGTCCTGGAGGTATGCATGACAGTTGTCACTCTAAAGGACACCACCTGGTGCTGGTTCCCAATTCCTGCTGCCACCGCCACTACTCACTGCTGTCAACACTGAGGGAGAGGAAGCTGACAAAGATGGCCACAGCAAGAGCTTCTCACTGGCCCAGGCTTCCAATAGGAACAACAGGACCTCAGGGAGCTGCTTGGTAACATGGGCACTAGCTATGGATAAAAGGAATTGCAAATACAAAACCATGGGGAAGGGATGAACTTAGAGAGAAAAAACTTTATAAAGCTCTGACTTTGCCAAAGCAACACCTCTGGCCTTGGACAAGTTCTTTATCACCTAAATTCTGCAGAGTGTCCCTTGAAACTAGAGACACTCCCATATCAGAGTCAAAATGCAGAAACGTTTCCTGGCATTCCTTTTATACTGTTAATAAATATAGTGTTATTATTGTTATATTGTTATATATTATTATATTTAATATATGTTATATATTATTTGTGTAAATGTGTTATTAAACAATAGCAGTGTGTTGTTTTTCTGGCTTAGAAAAATGGCGCTAGCCTACAGGAGGATGAAAGTTTTCTTTGTAATGGTTCCACTGCAAAAGTGCAAGGAGAACATCTTGAGTGAGGTAACCCAGACAAACATAGTATGTACTCACTCATAAGTGGATACTAAATGGGAGGGAAGGGATGGCCAGACTGCAACCCACAACTCCAGAGAGGCTAGCTAACAGGAAAAGACCCTGGGAGAGACACATGGATGATCCTGTGAAGGAGAAGTGGATGAGATCTACATGAGTGAACTGGGCCAGGGGAGTGGCAGAGGGCAAGGAGTGGGGGAAGAGAACATAGGGAAATAGGAGGGTCAAGCTGGAACAGGGACAGAGTGGGAGGGCAGGGAGGAAGATACCATGATAGATGAGGACATCATGGGAATAGGAAGAGGCAGGGTGCTGGGAAGGCTCTCAGGAATCTACAAGGTTGACCCCACCTTGGTCTGCTGGCAGTGGTCCAGAGGGTGCCTGGACCATTCTACTCTGGTGACCAGCCTAGCAAATAACCTAGCTGTCACCATAGAGCCTTTGTCCAGTGACAGATGGAGGAAGATACAGAAATCCACTGCCAGGTGCAAGACTGAGCTCCGGGAATCCAATTAATGAGAGAGAGGAGGGATTCTGCAGGCAAGGGACGTTGAGATCATGATGGGATGATGTGCAGAGATGACCGGCCACACTAGTGGAAACCCATGAACTGTGGACTGGTGGCTGTGGAGCCCCCATGGGACTGGACTAGGCCCTCTGGATACGGAAGACAGTTGTTTGCCTCAAACTGTTTGAGGGGGCACCCAGGCAGGGGGATCAGGATCTGTCCCTGGTGCATGGGCAGGCTTCTGGAACCTGGTGCCTGTGGTGTGGCACTTTGCACAGCCTTGGTGCAGTAGGAAGGGGCTTAGACCCTGCCTAGGCTCAGTGTGCTGGGTTCTGCTGACTCCCCATGGGAGACCTCGATTTGGGGGATGTGGGGTTGCAGGGTGGCTAGGGAAAGAGGGCTGTGGGGTGGGAGGAGGGAGAAGGCAGGGTTTGTGGATAGTATGTGGAGTGAGTAGAAAATTTCTTAATAAAGAAAAATGAAAAAAAAAGTGCAAAGAGAAAACAAAGATGCGCTTTGTTTGACCTCTGTTTAATATTCTTAAACATAATAAATTATCCTTATTTAAAATGTGGCCTAGGGCAAGAAAAATGATGACTCAGCAGTTAAGAGCACCAGCAGCTCTTCCAGGGGACCTGGATTTGATTCCTAGTACCCGCTAAGCAGCTCACAATCCTCTGCAATTTCAGTTCTTAAGATGTAATGCTCTCGTTTGGCCTCCTCTAGCACCAGAAACACACATGATACACAGAAATATACACAGGTAAGACAAACAACACACATGCACATAAAAATAATTTAAAACTTTAAAAGCAAAAGGTGACTTGGGAGATGGACAGATGGCTTTGTGGTTAAGAGCTTGTGCTAGTCTTCAGGAGTGTCTGAGTTCTTAGCACCACCTTGGGCCCCTTCTAGGAGATCTGACACATTCTGGCCTCCAGTTTGGCAAATGGCAGCAGTAAGAAGAACTAAGCTAGCTCTGCCTCAGTGAGATTTAATGAGTGCTCCTGTTGCACACAGCCCCCATATCCTTGCTACTTCCTGATGTGAGAGCTCCATGGAGTGACATCTTCCAGAGGTTTACTACATAATGGCACCAAAAGAATGTCCTTACCCTCAGGCCCAAAACTATAAATGTGATGCTGGCAAAAAAAAAAAAAAAAAACATTGTAGATATGATTAAGTTAAGAATTTGGAAGTAGAGAGATTATTCTGGGTTAACCATGGGCCTTCGATGTCATCACCCTTACAACAGAGAGGGGCATAACCATTTGTTAGGGATCAAAGCCCCAGGGTACAAATTTGGTCTTTTCCAGAAATCGTCTCTCTTCCACAAGTTCCATAAGAAAGTTAAAGAATCAATCTGGTCGTGTAAATATGGTAGTTCATGCCTATGATCCCAGGACTGAAGAAGCTGAGTCCATATCTCTCTCTCTCTCTCTCTCTCTCTCTCTCTCTCTCTCTCTCTCTCTCTCTCTCTCTCTCACACACACACACACACACACACACACACACACACACACACACACACACACACACTCCACACAAAAAGGAAAAAGGAGGACTTTTTCTAGATGACCCTCAATGCATCTGCTTTACAATAGCACACAGAGAAGTATTCTCCAGCCAGATATAATAGTCATCCTTCCCTTGGCCCCCCACCCACCATCGTGTTGAAAGTGAGCATATACTTGCTGTGACTTGACCTGCAGAGCTCTGGAGTTGACCAGACTGAGGCAACCAGGGAATGAAGAAAGGACAGATACATGTACAGAACAGCTGGTGATCAGGTGGGCTGTGCATTCTGATGGACCCACACCAGCAGCCGGGAAGCTCCTCACTACAGTTATTTTATGTTCCTAAACAAGGAGGCAAGTTTATTATATACTGCTGAGCAAGGAGGAGGCAGGTTTAGCTAATCTTGGTAAGAGGTCTTTGTAGGAGATCGTTCAGATTGTAGTCACCTTGGAGGAGAATACTGTGGTTGACAGTTTCTGCTTACACTGGTATTAGCTAAAAATCTATCCTTCATAACATCCATACTTGGACTAGAGGAAGGCTTTGCCATGCCTCTGAGCCTGACTCATAGAAGGTTTTCCATGCCATGTGTCTGAGACACCAAGGTCCATCATGACATGGCTGTGGTCATGTAAATAATATACATTCACCAAGGACTTCATCCACTCCCTACACTCATGAAAGCAAGCACTTAAATACTCCATGCCTTATCCACTATTCTCACTTTAAGCAAAAAAATCAATGGCCAATTCCAATAATTACTCAAATCACTACTCTAATGGCAATATGTAATCTGATATAACCAGTTGATGTGATATTTGACTATTTTTGGACAATGTGGACTGTGGGATTTAAGCTGGGGATGTCTTCTTTTTACATACTTTGATCTTTTCATACACCACCAGGTAGGCATGGGTGAGCATTTATGCCAAGATACATGTGTGCCTCCCAGAGCTACTGAAATCAGTGGCTGCTACAGATGCTTCCAACCCATATCTGCATGTGGACCACAGCATCTGGAGGCATCAAGAACACTATGATTTCATTCTTTTCCCTTTTTTTATTCACTGACAGTTTTATACACATATAGAATGAATGTTGGTCATTTTCACCCTCCATTGCCTTCTCTCTCCTGTGAAAACCCTTCTTGCAAAGGAGTCCCATCCTACTTACCATCTTTTCTAAGTGACAATAGGGTTTATGGCTTGCAGGAGCAGGAATGGCAGGTTATTTGCTGTAGCCTGGGCAACCAAAATTCAGATAGTCATCTTTGTTAGAGCAGACACTCAAAACTGACCTTTCCCCAGAGAGTTTTATGGATAGAATCAGTGATATTCTCAGATGTGCAATAATATTCTCCGAAGTCCAGACTGAGTGAGTGTTGTGGATCTTACTTAGTCCCCAGCACAAGCAAATACAGCAGCTGACTTCCAGGCATTTCTGAAATGTCAGTGACGGCTCTTCTCTAGGTGGTTCCCAAGGATTTCATTATTGGAGGAGAACAATGATCTTCGCTGACTTTATCGCTCAGATTTATTGACAATATGCATCCCTACGGCATGTAAGCCATTCCTTGCTTACTCCTTACTTCCTGGCATTTTCACTTCATCCATATATTATATAAGCCCATGTCTCTTCTAACTAAATTATGAAAATAAGCTAGTGAATTCAGACAGCCCCATAGAAAGTAAATGAAAGTGGAGAATATTCAATAAATTACAGTCAGTTCTTTTCTGAGATGAAAAAAAAAAAGAGGTAAAAAGCAGTGTTCTTTAGCATGCTTTACATTTCGCACTGTTGAATCTATATCAAGAACAGTTAGGGCCATAGATATCACAACTTTATTTTGAGCATTAGTATTTTACTGTGGATCTCTGTATGCCATGTACATTTTCCATGAGCTACGTGGGACTACTGTACAGAGAAATCTTGATAACAGGACACTAGCTTCTAACATTGCTGATAACTAAATTAGTGACTCCTATGTCCAAATTTAAACTGTGTAACCTTGGACATCTTACAGGTTTCCATGTACAATGTCCAGGAGATATCGGCTGAGCAGTAAATTTACATGTCTTCTGTTCAACAGTAGCAAGGAAGGAATTATTGCTCAGTTAGACATCGCATCCATCCTGACAGTGCATTTAGATAAAGCAGACTTGGCCACTTCACAAAAGGTCCACTTGAACATTCCAATTTTCATCAAAACTTTGACCTAAACCCTATCAACAACTTCATCCCCAAATTTTCAGATCTAACTGGAGTCTCTGTGATAAATTCTCAAAAGCTTCTGGAATCACAGTGAATTGGACTCTCTTAGGAAGGAGTCCCAGAAGTCTCTTCCTACCTACTGATGATTTTATGACATATGACTTCGTTTCCAGGCAAAGGATGAACTAGAAAACCCTCATACTTTATGAATCCTCATTCTGTTTAATTTGCCCGACTTTCACCCTCCAAGAATTAGAAGCCACATTTCTCATTGGTTTTGCCTTCCTTTTTTTTTTTTTTTTCAATTCATTCAAACTATGGTAGAACAGATTTGTTCAGGATCCTTTAAATCCGTGGATCATCAAGCTTCAAAATGAGTTCACTCAGCTTTTTATGGTGCTACATTAAGACTATGATTCAACCCATCAACATTTGCTTTGTTCACAGAATCTATGAATGACCACCTAAAAGTATCCACCCTGCAAGGGTGAGTCCCTTCATACTTCCTCCTTTGTCTTTCAAGCACTATTTTTGCAAATCATTAATTTTCTTAGGATATAGAGACCACTAAAGGGAAATTGAGACAGTATATCTAATAATGTCTTCCTAAGCATTATTTGATTGTTGTAAAAACAAGATTATATGAAATTTCCACACAAAGGCCACTTGGTTTGGGAACACAATAAGACACCCTAACCCTCACAAAGTCAGTCTAGCACAGATCACACATACAGCATCAATGACTTCATTTATGGAGGAAAAGAGAATCCCCTTCTTACGTTATGAAAGACTACCCAGTTCTCTATCTGGGCCGTATGCATCCTTTTACCACTGCTTATTATCTTTGTGTTCGAAATCAGCTTAAACTCACACTTCTCCTCTTTACCATCCAAAACCAAAGCTACTTAACCTATAGTTGGTCACAGTGACAGCTCATTTTAGTAAAGGTTCTTCTGGGAATCGGTTTTAATCAATCCCCAAAATAAATCAGCTCTTTAGACAATAGCCCCTGATTCAGGTCATTTCTTGGTTTTGGCTTCTGCCTCTGTCTAGACAAGCTTCGTGGTGAATAAAGGTTGTAGAACATCCATTTGTCACCCCAGCATAATTCATTTAGTTGGCAGTAGCCTCAGAAGTAGGAGCTGAACCTTGGTCTGGGTGAAATTTAAGTTTAGTGCAATGTTAATATCTGCTCCATCCTTCTGCTTAACTTTCACTTTAGCTAATAAGGACAATGATAGCCTTTATTTCTTGTTTCTCATTTCCTTATCCATTCAGTGAAGCTAATCTTGAGAGCCGTATTGATTATTATTCCTAAACTAAATTCCCAATGCAGTGGTTGTGGCATAGTCAATTTCACACATTGAGTTTCCCAGTATATACTTAGGACCAAAAACTCTTCTACCCGTGTCTCCGAATTTCTTCTTTTTCCAAACTATCTTTACACCAGATTTCTAGGAGTTAGGATCATCCTTGTATATGCCACTTTTATTGTCAACTGAATCAGGGTTCCACCAGACGCCCTTCAGTCTCAAGGATTCATATAATGACTCAAAGAACCAAGAGAAGTAGTTAGTCTTATTAGCATTGCTTATAATAGCAAAAGTATAAAAAATAAAATAAAGATAGGAAATGGGCACAGAAAAGACCAGGTATGACACCTCAGTCTTCTTCTCCCTATGAGGTCACACAAAGTTTAATTCTTTCAGCGATGATTCAGGGAGGATCATCTAAAACATGGTATGCATTCTTTATGTTGGGAGTCAGTCAGTAGGCATAGAGATATCTAGGTGGCTGACCTTCCCTATTCAGTTCAAACGCACACACACACACACACACACACACACACACACACACACACACAGAGAGAGAGAGAGTAAAACTGATGTAGCATGTCCCAGGGCTCAAGTAAGCAAAAGCAAGCACTAACATAAACTATACTATTAGCAGAAGCTATCAGACAAGGACAAAAAGCTCGGGCTTAGAAAGACTTTTTTTCCTAACAGGAATCAACACAGACTATTACAATCATTGTCAACATTATTGCAAAGTGATGATCTCCTTGCTATGTTGATAGAATCGGATTATCTTATCATTTTGTGTAATATTCATATATCATGGATCAATCCACAATACCATCCAATTAAAAGTTAATAATACTGAGTGAACAAAACAGTGAAGTAATTTTACAGAGACGTGGTTTGAAAATCAGGTGATTTTGAATCAAAATCAAATTAATTCGTCTCAAAGAAATGAACTAATTGTATTGGTGAAGGCATAAGTATTAGGCCAAATTTTGATACTGACCTAAATTATTGGACAACATTTAGGTGTATTTGGAACAACTCAGTATTTAATTTTTCAAGTGGGAATCTTGTTAAATTCAAAGATGGATAAAGTACTTATAAAGAAAATTTTATGTCTAAATGAAGGTGTAATTTTAAACAATTTATTTTATTTTTCATTATGTACATGTTCTGTGTTTGTAGAGATATATATGCACGAGTGAAGTTGCCCATGGAGGCCAGAAGGGGAAGTTGGATACCCTAAAGCTGGAGTTACAGGAGGTTGTGAGCCATCTGATATGACTCCTGGGAACCAAACTTGAGCCTTTGTGAAAAACAGTAAGCATTTTTCAGTACAGAGCCATCTCTCCAACCCCATGAAGGTGGATTTCAAAAGTGAAACACACACTAACTTTTTAAAACACTGCAGAAAACAAACATAAAACATGACATTGTATTTTTATATTGGTTGTGTGTTAAAATAGCAGTGCTTTAGATATATCAAGTTAAATAAATGTATTGCTGAAACTGTTTTCAATATTTTTTCATTTTCAGTTTGGCTAATTTTTTTCAGTTGCGCATGGATTTCTATTATGTTTATATTGGAGAGTACAGTTATAGGTAATAACTGAGGTGAAAAAGAAATCACAATGAGGCTAAATATATGTATAAATGGGTAATAATAAAATACTATGTGTTGATGAAGTCCTCAGAAGGAAATTTATGACTTTGAATGTTTTGGTGGGAATAAAAAAGAAATGATAAAGAATAAGTAGTTAAACATCTCACCCAAAGGCAGTTCCAAAAAAACTAGATAGACAAACTTGTCAGGAAAGACCACAAAAGAGAAGCATGAAAACCAATCCTGCACTCCAGCTACAGAGACATCAGTAAGAAGAATTTGCCTGTTTTGCTAATAAACTTGAAATTTTCTGGGGAAAAAAATATGTTACTTACAAAGCTGACAGAAAAAAAAAAAAGAACAGAACATCTTCATTTTCCTTATATTTTAAGAGAGGTTGAGTCATAATCAAAGCATTCACAAATGGGTGTTTTGTTCCATGGTTCTTTGAAGGGATTTCTAGACAATTTTGAAAGGAAAAGATTGTCCCAACATTTTGAAAATTCTCCAAAGCTTTAAAAAAATAGTTAAGCACTTGCCAGCTTACAACATGAGGCTAGTATAACTGATATAAAAAAAGAACTAGCAACATTAGTGTGAATTGGAGTCAGACAGACACATTCTTTATGAAATTAAGCATGAATATATAATATACTAACATGTCAAGTCCAACAATAATAGATCTTTTTAAAAAATAATTTATTATGGGCCTGTGAGATGGCTCAGCAAGCTTGCCACCAACTCTGATTCCTGGAATTCACAGAGTAAGAGAGAATCAACTACCACAAGTTGTCCTTTGTCTTCCACACAGATACTATATTGCCACACACACACACACACACACACGCGTAATAATCACAAAAAAAAAATGTATCTTGAACAAATTGGATTTATTCAAGTTCAACATTAGAAATTTTAGAGATAAAATTATCAGCATAAGAGATTTAACATTTAAAAGGGAGCCAGGTAGTGGTGTCACACACCTTTAGACCCAGCACTCGGGAGGCAGAGGCAGGCAGATCTCTGTGAGTTCAAGGCCAACCTGGTCTATAGAGTGAGTTCCAGGACAGCCAAGGCTACACAGAGAAACCCTGTCTCAAAAAAAGAAATTTAAAGGTGAGGAGGGACTGAGAGGAGTTGGGGGAGGGGAAAGGATATGCTCAATATAGAGAGTATGAAAAAATATAGAGAGTATGAAAAAATATAAATAAAAATGTGTCAGTTAAAACGTGAGGTAGTGTTAATAGCTACAGAAAAATCTTATTTCTCATTAACTTGTTTAATGACAAACACATAATTAAAAAGAGAGAATTCCCCCATTTTAATGAAGATCTGCTATAAATAGATATTTTTTTAAATCATATTTAATAATTTGAACCTGTGAAAACCGAGAGCAAGTGTCTCACTGTCATGTTTTATTTATGATACAATTGTACTCTACACACATGTACACTCTCACACACACGAAGTTAAAAGCAAAAGAAGAAAGAATGAATGAGAGGGAGAGAAAGAAGGAAGGAAAGGAAGAGTCAAAGCTGTCCCTGAAACATGAGCAGCTTTTGTTATTGGGTGTGTTGAGAGAGAGAGAGAGAGAGAGAGAGAGAGAGAGAGAGAGAGAGAGAGAGAGAGAGAGACTCTCTAAAAGGATAAACAGAAGTTTCAGAAAGAGGAAAGAGAGAGGATGTGTCTTGTGGCTCTATGCAAAGAAAGAACTCTATGGCCACAGAGAAGCCAGCACAAAACACCTGAGTTCTGAGCATGTGCCACATCCTAATATGGTGGGAACACCACCATGAGCAAAGGGTGAGACGCAGGAGTGTGGCCCCCAGAATTCTTAAAAAGCTAAATCATTTGTACTTGTAAAATGTGAAAGGACTAGTTTTTCCTCTGAATGTGCTGCGGAATCACTGAGGAATTTTGAGCAGGGGTGACCCGATTTGAATTTTTAATAGGTTCTGCTGGCTGCTGTTAAAATACAAGCCTGTGTGGTGCAAGCACAGCGGCAGGAAAGCCAGTTAGAAGCCTTATGTCTCTCCCACTCCTTCTCAAACCCATGGCCCTTTAGTCCTTAATTATAATTTTTGCACATATGTGTGATATGGGATGGAGGCCTGAGCCAGGGGAAGCTGAGAAATAAAACAGCAACTGGAGAAATGAGTAATATGAGAGACAGAAGAGTTTTTGCTTGTGTGTGTGTGTGTGTGTGTGTGCGCGCTCGTGCCTGTGTGTTTGCACTTTTATTCTAGGAGGAAGAAAATGTAAGAAACGTCTACTTAATTTTTTGTTTAAATAAATGCAAGACTAATAATTTGATATATCCTCTATGAGCTGTGTATTAAAAGAACACTTCTCCAGCTGGTGGTACTATGTTAAGAGACTATGAACACTTTAGAAGGTGTAGCCACCTCCAGGAAGTAGGTCACTGGGGTCTATCTTTGAGGGCACATCTTTTCTTGGCCATTTCCTGTTCCTTGCTGTTCCCTTCTTGCCATAGGTAAACAACCCTGCATGCTCCACCATGCTGCTCTGGCTCCCCACAGCCCTGAAACAACAGAACCAGCTGACTATGGATCAATACCTCTGAGCCAGTGAGCCAAAATGCAAACTTTCTTCTTTGAGTTGTTTCTTTCAAGAATTCGCACAGCAATGAACACGTGATTAGCACAGAGGCAGTGGCACTGATGGCATGTGTATGGCTTTGACATTTGCACAGCCATCCATCCTCTAGAACCCAGGAGGGAAGACAGGGCTCATAGGGGTGGATGCTGGCAAGTAGTGTATGTGTAGACAGGGTTCATAGGGGTGGATGCTGGCAAGTAGTGTATGTGTAGGGGTTTTGTGGTAGAATATTATTTTGAAGTGTGTTACTTTTGTTTATGTTGCATTTGTTTAACTCTGTGAAGCTGTGTTACTGTGCCTAATGGTCTAATAAAGAAGTAGCCAATAGCAAGGCAGGAGAAAGGATAGGTAGGGCTGGCAGGCAAAGATTATATAGAGAGAGAAATCTGGGAAGAAGGGGAAAAAGAAGTAGCCAGAGAAGGAGGATCACTCCAGGGGCCAACCACCCAGCTATACAGCAAGCCACGGAGTAAGCGTAAGATTTATAGAAGTAAGAGAATGGGAAACATTCAGAGGCAACAGACAGATGAGATAATTTAAATTAAAAAAATCTGGCTAGAAACTAAGCCAAGCTAAGTTCAGGCATTCATTAGTAAACATAAGTGATTTATTTGGGAGCTGGGTGGAGGGCCCCCCACAAAAGAGCCAAGAAGCAACAACAATAGGGTTTATGGACATTCACTCTGTCTTGCTTCTATTTCTTCAAGTACAATAGGGACCAGGTCATCAAATGGAGGACAGGGAGGTACCAAGTTGTTGAAATTATGAGTAGAGGGAAGAAAGCATAGAACAGCCATCTAAAAAAGTAAGACTATGAACAGACAAGAAAAAAACAAGATTCCCGGCAGCTCTGAAGACCCACTGATAGTCACAGTGATGAAGTCGTCAATGGGAGACTAATCAATTGTGACTATGGGTTTTCTTTCGGCATGAAATCACAAGGTAGAAGGAGAACTAGACTTCATCAGGGTCAAAGTTCTGCCAAGCAAATGATCACAGTAAAAAAAAAAAAAAAGAAAAGAAAAGAAAGGGAATGAGGGTGTCTGCAAGGTAGACCTGTAATGATTGGGGGTGCATTTGAACTGTAGGAGGCGAATCAGAAGGATGTAAGTGGGAATTAAAAAGAAAAAAAGTCTCATTGACAATGAGCTGTAGACCCGGACCTTGAACAGAGCAGGAGCAGTAGAAGGGCCAATCTGGAGAAACAGAACAAGGCCCAAAGGGCTGAATGCTTGAGTCTGGGCATATGTGAAGATGAACGAAAGTCTACACTACACTCACCATGCAAGTGAATATCTGAGATGAGATGAAGGGGAGAAATTGAAGTAACTCGAGCTTACAGTGTGAGAAGAATCATGTGAGTGAATAACAAAATCACCAATGTAATGGCAGCAATATGGCTAGAGAAAGTCACAATGGTTGATATCAAAACTATTGAAAGTAATAAAGCCTGAAGTAGAGGGCGTCAGATAGCCTGTTACAGGCGGTGATGGTCTGAGAGGGCAGGAGAACCTTGGGAACAGAGAAGGGTCTCACAGCTACGGCACAGTACTGGGGACACATCCCACCAGCCACGTCAGGGGAGAAGGACATTAAAGTCACTTCCAGGATTAACAAGATACTGTTCTGTGCACAAAGTAATTTTAAAAGAACCCAGACTAGAGAATTGTACATATTCCTAAATTTAAAAAGGAAATAGTTCTCTAACAAGATGAAGATAAATAACAATGTAGTTTATTTATATAATGGACTAGAATATAACTTGAAATGAATTTGTTAATGAATGACCATTGTTAACATGGATAAAATCTTACCAAAAAATTGATCTAAGTGGGAAAAAACAGGTATCATAAGGGTTCAATGGTTCAAACACCTAGTGTGCGTGGGGGGGGGCGGGTGTGGAGAAGTATTCATGCTATAAACTCGTTTTTAAATGCCTTATAGTGTTAAATAAATTCAAGATAATTCTCTAGTCAAAAGGAGTACTTGTACAAAGAAAAGACACAGCAGGTAGGTAGAAAAATGCCAAACAATCACTGCTCTGTTATTTCCTAACCTGTGTGGTAGACAGAGGGGTTTTACTTCACAGTTCCCTCTGCTTTTTGAATTTATGAAACAAGCATTCATCATAGAAGATAATAATAGTACAGTGCTTTTAAAAATCTAAAGTGTGCTTTTCTGAAAATGATCCCATCTAATAAACCTGTGAGATGAAGTAATTATTTTTATTTTCATGGTTGAAGAAAAAAAGGAGTCAAATAAAAATATGCTCCAAGAACTGACTAAAAGACAGGCAAGTCCAGAATTAAGCTCATTGGGCCTAAAGGATCTTCTACACTTGATGTGGTAATAATTCACAATGAGACTGTGCCTGGATTCAAGCCAAGAGCATAACCCTGGAGTTTGTCCTCTTCTCTCACTCTTGAGTTAAATCAACTTGAAGCAAGATAGATAGATAGATAGATAGATAGATAGATAGATAGATAGATAGATAGATAGATAGATAGATTAGATAGATTAGATAGATTAGATAGGCAGGCAGGCAGATAGACAGACAGACAGACAAACAGAGATATGATATTGCTATGTCTAAAGTTACAAAATATCTTCTTCCTTGTTTTCTGGAAATTTATTAATTATCAATTTTTCTTCAGTATTAGGGAGTCAGGTTTTGTCACAGAAATAGAACTCTAGCCACTGAACTGAGCAAATCTAGACAATCAAAAATGTTATTCATGTTCCCTGACAATAAATGCATGTTGGACTGGCTGTAGGTTACTTTGTATATCTGTGATTCACACAATTTAGACAGAAAGACAGATAGTTGACTATGTAAAGGCACTCAAATAAAAGTCATTACATGATCACAAAGCATTTTTGATGCATCTTGCTAAAGTCTGATGCTTTGTAGAAACCCCTTGGTTTGCTGATCACAAAGCAGTATTACAAAGACTAGATAGGTACCAGGATTGAATAAACATTTTCCGATTTCTCATTGACCAGGCATCATGTATGGTAATTAACAATATGAGCTACCCAGAGCTTTATTAATGACCTATCAAGGAATACTACCACTTACTTCTTAGACTAGTCTCATCCAGTGAGATTATATGCATGAAACACTTGCTCAGTGTGAGTCAAATTCGATAGAAGTTGGTTCTTCACACTATTATGCATCATCCCCATATTACTTGATAGCCTTGATATCCGTACTGTGCTCTCTAGCCCAGAAGCTGGAAAGGGATGAAAAAAAAAAAAACAGGAAGTTATAGATAGCCCAATACCTTCCAGTCCTTTAGTTACTGGTTAGTCCAGAGAGGCAGTTGAAGTCCTGTCTTTGGATGCTGTTAGATACTCAAGTATTAGTACATCCACTTGGGGAAAGTTTGCCTGCAGACTGTGCAACCAAGGAAAGTCATAACTATTAATAGTATCCGATTGCCAATATCATGTTCTTCTATAGGAATAAGGTCGAACATCCTTACCCCCACGCATGTTCTTCTAAACTCTGTTGTCTCATCAGGTCAGTGAAGAGTCTATTACCACTCAAATCTGTTACCACCCTTGTTTGATGAGCCTTGACTTGATCTCTAATGGCTGTACCTGGGGCAAAATGTATGATGTGTGAGCTTTTGTGTTCTGTAAAATGAAGGTCTACTGTTGGACACTGTGGACCTTCAGAGTGACTTTAAGTGTTGCCATGATGTACGTGAAGTATCTGGAATACACTACATGGCTGACTAATGGCACTTATTACTAACAAGTCTATTGTTCAGCCCTCCAAATGCACTGGAGTCATAAAACCCAACTGAGCGTGTACCAGCTGTATTGATCAATGCCAGCACCCATCTCCCCCACCCATGGAAAGGTGGAATTAAGGTGCAGGAAGGTGGGTGTGTCTCAGAACAGATGCTTCTTCATTTTGATCCATTAGCACGACTGCCTAGTTCTTCCTACAGCCATCGGTATGCAGTGCTGATAATGCCAGGAACTCACCACAGATGTTCCTTGTGTTCATCAGTGCAAGGTGCCTGAAAATGGAGTTTTAATGCCTTATAGAATTTAGCCTCAGGGAATGAGAAATTGGCTGGACCTGATTCCCTGAAAGCACTATTGCATTCAAATAAACTCGCTGTTTCTGTGTTCCCTCAGATTTCAATAAAATGATTCTTTAAAAAAAGCTCATTGTACACAGTAGAGTAACCACACCCCAAAGTCACCTTCCAGTCAGGTACATACCTTAACTTCTTCTTATTAGTCCGTCATAACAACCCCAGAAAACCTGCTTCAATCCTGGATACTACAGCAATCAAGTTCTGGCACGTTCTCACACAGGGTTATTATCTGGTTGAAGGTTAATTTAATGTCATGTGTGTGGAAGAGCAGAGAGAACTTCAGATTAGAAGCTAAGAATAAAGAATCTAGCTGTAGCTGACTTACATTAGCTCATGCTGTGTTGGAGGCTTGTCTTCCAGAACACAAATGCCATCCCAGAACTGGGGTTTCTACTTCTGTCCAGTGAGGGGTCAGACTCCCACAGATGACGAGTCAGCTTTAGTGACTACTTTAGTAACTGTGTTACAGGGACACTTTGGTGTTGCCAAGTTAGAAATTCTTTCTTTCATTCATTCATTCATTCATTCATTCATTCATTCACTCATTTGTTCATTTATCTACTCATTCTTGATTTTGCTTTTAATATTTGTGCACAGAAAGAGTTTGAATGTACTCTCCAAAAGCATGTTTTGAAAACTGAAGCTCCAGTGTAAATGTGAGGTAGACAGGGGCTGGGCTGAATGGAAGATGTCCAGGTCACTAGGGTTACACCATCATGTACTGTGGTCTCAGCAAGCTCTTGTGAGCTCTCTGGCCCTCTTCCATGAGCCAAGACAGCAAGAAGGCCCTTGCCAACTGCCATCCCCTTAGTCCAGAATTGACAGAAGCAAAATTTCATTGGTTATGAATTGCTCAGTCTATGCTATTGTTATAGTATTATGAAAGACGGGTACTCACATGCACATGATACGTATCTCCTTCAGTTATGATTTTATAATCATCTGTATGTATGTATATGTCAAAATTTGTCAGAGAGACATCTTTCAAGATCCTTATTTCTTCCTCCAGGAAGTCCTTACACATACACACACACACACACACACACAACACACACACACACACACACACACACACACACACACACACACTCCCAATGCTTTCATTCCTCAGAGAAAGTTATTCTCTTATAACATAATGAACACTGATCTATAAAGGATACTCAGTAAGAGAGTATAACATGTTCACCTGGAATCTCTCTCTCTCTCTCTCTCTCTCTCTCTCTCTCTCTCTCTCTCTCTCTCGAGATATATATATATATATACACACACACACACACACACACACACACGTGTGTATATTGGGAGGGGTGGTAACATGAAGAGGCCAGAGGGGAGAGTAAGGTATACTCTCTTACATGTCTCACCTTACTGCTTTGAGGCAGTGTCTCTCCCTGATCCTGAAGCTTTTGTTTTTCAGCTTGACTGGCAGCCAGCAAGCCTGCCTTGTCTCCACCCTCCTCAGTTCTGGAGTTAGCACAGGACCATACCTAGACTATTACGTGTGTGCAGGGATCTGAACTCAGGTCCTCATGCTTCTTCAGCAATTATTCTTACCCCTTAAGCCAGCAGTGCTCAACATGTGGGTCACAGCCCCTTTGGGGGTTGAATGACACTTTCACAGTAATTAATATCTTGATATTTTTTTTTTTCTTTTTTTTTTTTTTGAGACACTTTCACAGGGGTCACATGTCAGATATCTTGCATATCAGATATTTTTAATATTTATTTATTTAGATTACACCACAACCATAGTTTTCCTCCTTCCTCTCCTCCCAGTCTTTCCCCCAACCCCGCCTCTACTCTTTCTCCATTTCCTTCAGAAAAGGTCAGGCTTTCCATAGATATCAACAAAACATGGCATATCAAGTTACAGTAACACTAAGCACCTGCCCTTGTATTAAGTCTAGGCAAGGCAATCCAGTATGAGGAATAGGGTCCCACAAGCCAGCCAAAGAGCTAGAGACAGCCCCTGCTCCCACTGTTAGGAGTCCCTCAAGAAAACCAAGCTCCACAACTGTCACATACGTGCAAAAGGCCTAGATCAGTCCCATGCAAGGTCCCTTTTAGTACAATTCATAATGGTAGCAAAATTACAGTTATGAAGTAGCAATGAAAATCATTTTATGATTGGAGCTCATAACATGAGGAACTGTACTAAAGGGTGGCAGAATTTGGAAGGTCGAGGACCTCTGTCATAAGCCACCTCTCCAGTCTCCTACCTGTGGGTTCTTTAAGAAAAAAGTCTACATCATCATCTTAATCACTACCAGAAAGTTCCATATTATGTGGGAATGGAGAGTAAGATGGAATGTTTGGTAAAGAGATAAATGACAAGATAAACAAAAATACCAGGGGCTGTCTAGTAGATGGTCTATCCAATTACCAATCAACATGACTCATTATATTGAGCAACAAAATATGCATTCTAGCTCCTAAACTTTTAGCTGTATATATTTTCTAAAAAATAATTAGGAAATATTTGGTCACCAGTCTCCCTTCACAGGTAAAGAGGCCCAGCTCAGTGTCCTCACTCTTCCAAATTTAACAAACCATACCCATACCTTTTCTACCAGTGGAAAAGGGAGTTCAAAGGTAGTGGAAAATGATTACAGTGCTTTAATATCAACTGAATGGTACCTCACACAGGATGAGTCAGCTCAACCACACAGTGGAAACCAATTAATCAAGAGGTAAAGCAGTGACAGACCATGACCTCGACTAGGATGGATGAGTTAACTGGATGATGGACCGACTCCTAAAAGAACAGTTTTGTCATGAGGCTGATTTAGGACTGACAGAGGAGATGGGTGATCTCAGCCTGTTGGGGACCAACTCAGAGGTGAGGATTTGTGGCCAAATGACATATATCTGATCCTAATCACCTAGCCACAAGACGTTCCCCAGTTCTGTAGGTCCCTGGAACTGAGGTCATTAACTCCTTGGGCTGTTTCTTGTCACTGATCGTGCAGCCACAAGTGGCTCCTGATGCATTACTGGATGTAAATGTCCTCTTGATTGTCAAGAAACTCACAGTAGAGAAAAACAAATGAATATGGTATTGTTGTGAGAAGGGTCCCCTGAGGTTGACAAGGAAGTCAAGCATGAGATCCGGTCTTCATGCTCAACTTGACAAACACTGAGTCTCATGTAATTAAAATTTCATTCCAGAGCCAACAAAATGGCTCAGTAGTTAAAGATAGATTCCCACAAAAAGCCTGGTGACTTGTGTTCAATGTCCCGAACCCTTGTAGAAGTAGAAGATGAAAACTGACTTCATAAATTCATCCTCTGACCTCACATGCATGCTGTGTTACATGCACACCCTCCACTCCACACATATGCTAACAGAGTTGTTTATTAAATATCCCAATATCCTTTCTTTTCTTCTTCCTAATACTCACCAATTTCTGGCAATGTTTTTGAAGCATGCAATGGATACTATTCATCAAAGATGCCGTGTTCTCTTAAATCGTTTAAAGGACTTTAAACATGCTTTTTGTGGCACCTACCCTAACCTGAGTAGACTAGACCGTGCTACATTAGCTGGCAAATAAACATCCGTTGGTTTTTATACTGCATACATTTTTGATCTTATCCTGGTTAAAAGTGCATCCAGTAAAAAGCAGATAAGGCACCAAGAAAAGGTCACATTTCTTCTACTATTTCCCCAGGAAAGGCTTTTAATGTTCCATTTGTGAACTAAGGTTTCAAAATATTGTCTTTTTGTAGGATTTGTTTGACTGATTGATTTCTGTAGCTTTCATCCCAGTTATAGGGTCATAAAAGTACATGTAAAGACCCCAAAGGCCACTGAGGCCTACCAGGGCAAGATTAAGGGGCAGGTCAGCTGGGCAGCTGATCTCAGCAGAGATTATTTAAAAAAAAAAAAAAAGAGGTGTTAAAACATTGTTGGAGATAAAATTAAATGGGAGATCCAGCATTACATGAAGTATTCTCAGAGAGGCTAAGAAGTTGGAAAAATTCTGAAAAGCAACTTGGGATGGTGCTTGAACTCCAGAAACCTGAGGAGTTAGCATCACACAGCTTAGTGAGATATGGGTGTTTGTTTTACCAAGTGTGCTGTGACCACTTTGACCAGAGCACGCCCACAGAGGCTGAGTCAAAGCTACTGAAAAGCTGCTTCTCCTCCTTCCTTCATGGATTCTCTGCCTCCCTCTACACAAACAGCAAATGACTTGTTGAAGAGTGTTATTTTCAAGACATATCAGTTGTTGATCTACCTGTGAGACGCATTTACTCAGAGAAATATTCATCAGAAGATGACTCTAAGCCTCAATGTACTAGATGGCTGAAGGAATAACATCCTTGAGGGTCTCAGAAAATGATGTTTCCTGGCTATGGGTACTGGTTCCCAAGACTGAAGAATTAGGACATTGACGATGCAAGAGTAACAGAGCAGTGGATTCTGACTGAGAAACAGGTCAGCAACCTCAGAAACTCTTGTACTAAATTGTGAGCACTATATGAAAATAGACATAGTGATAGTGATGCAAAGATAAATCATAGGCAAGTAACAGATAAATAATAATAAGATGAAAACAGATATAGATGATAGATGATAGATACAGGCACATAGATAAGATAGATAGATAGATAGATAGATAGATAATAGATAGATAGATAATAAAAGATAAAAAAAAAAAAATAAGATAGAGATAGATAGATAGATAGATAGATGATGGATGGATAGATATAGATAGATGATAGATAGATAGATAGATAGATAGATAGATAGATAGATAGATAGATAGATAGATAGATAGATAGATAGATAGATAGATAGATAGATAGATAGATGATAGACAGAGAATGACATGCAAAATGATATCCTAAAGACCTGACTCTGATGTGTACATCTTAAATACCTAAAGATGTCCCTCCAACAGCGAGCAGTGATTAATCCAAGTGAATTTAATACAATCTATGATGTTTTCTAGCTTATTTGTTCACACTCTCTGTAGGGTTGCTCACCATAAGAAAACATCAATCTATCTGGGTAATATTTTTGAAAGGCATTTTCAACTGGGTAGTTTTTTCCCATGCCCCATGAACATAATGAAAGCCTAATTGGGTGTATGATGAACTTTTAATTCTTCTGAAAATTGTTACTTCTATCCCTAGACCCAGTTATTTCACCAGAGGACAACAAATTCTTATCCCATTAAATCAAAGAAATAAGTTGGATGATTCAATATAGACAAATTTCTAAACAGTCTTATTAAATAAAAAACACAGAGCCAAATACAGGAGTGAAAACCACAGAGATCAGAGAAATAGCCGCCAACTAACCTTAGCTTACCACCTCACCATAACTTCCCAAGAGACCATCTTTCTGCACCTTTATTGCCTTCCTGTTCTCCTTCTCATTGGCTCTAAGCCCAGTCACATCACTTCCTCATCACTGTCTGTCTATACAGACCTTCAGGTCTCTATGATTGGTACTAGGATTAAAGTCATGTGTCACCACACTTGGATGTGTCCTTGACCACACAGAGACTCTGCCTGCCATGTGATTGGATTAAGGGAGTGTGCTACCACTGCCTGACTTCTGTTTATGGCTATGCCCTCTGATCTCCAGGCAAACTTTATTTATTAATGTACAAATAAAATATCACATTTCTGCACAAATAAAATATCACCACAATTCAAGAGTTAATGTCATATTCTACAATGCTCCATCTCATCCCCCATTTTGTTTTCCCAGGGTGCAGGGAGACCTACATCCAATTTAATTTTTTGATTGCTATAATAATATTAACCTATATCTTGCCACATTTATTTCTCTCCAGCTGTATGGTTGACTGTTCTCTTTATTGTATTTAAATGAATTTTTCATGTGAAACTTCTCAAATCTTTTGCAGAAGCAAATGAGAAACACATCATAATCCAAAAATAAAAAATATGGTTCTTATCCACCATTAATATTAATTTCTGATCTCTTTCTTTACCGTTCTGAATACACCACAATAGAGAACTATTGAAAGTTCAAGATTTTTTAATCACTACATTTATTGATTCAATGATGAATCCATTTTTGACACTCAAATATAGTAGAGAACCCTAGAGTGCTCAGATGAAGCACAACTTGGAGACTGCGATGGGAACTTGAGAATAAATAACATGTCTCATGCTTACAAACAAATATGATATAATATTTAGGTATATCACTTCTATGACAGAATCTTTTATTCCTGTTTTGACTTTTACCAGCCTCCTCTATCTGTGTAATGTATTGTGACCATTCCAAATGCCCATCACCCTCTCTCATTGCTTCACACTCCTGCTCCTTCCTAACTCACCCACCCCTACTTCCATGTTTGTTTTGTGTCTTTAGGTCTTCTGCAGGTAACCATGGCTTTTGTGTTAGCCATGTCTACAGCGGTCATGTCCAGAAGGCAGAGCACTTCTCTCCATCACCCTGTCCTTACAATATCCCACCACCTCTTCCACAGTATCTTCTGATTCCTGGAAGGGGTGATATAGATGTCCCCTTTAAGGCCAAGTACTCAACCTAATCAAGAAGATTCAGTCATATCTCTT
This sequence comes from Peromyscus leucopus, assembly GCF_004664715.2. Taxonomy (NCBI): domain Eukaryota; kingdom Metazoa; phylum Chordata; class Mammalia; order Rodentia; family Cricetidae; genus Peromyscus; species Peromyscus leucopus. Next base: position 29,635,565 of record NC_051081.1, read on the forward strand.
ATTCTTTTATGAATCTATTATGACTCTCTACCCCATCTTGAAATATTGCTTTCTCTTCCAGATGAGAGAAAATCGGGGTTGTTAAAAGAGTCATAATAGACTAATAATGAAAACTAGGAGTATTTTTCTCAGACACATTGGGACAAACATGATTTGCCCAGCGCATGCTCTGTATCACTTCCAAAGTAAGAAAAGATTGACTCTGAGGATCCAAAGATAGTGTTTAGAATTCAGCTCATGTCCTGACACCAAAGGAAATCTTGGATATACACTAAATCAGTTTCCAAGGCATGTTCTCTGAAACACTGTCATTCAGGAGGTAGTAATAGAGGTTTGCAGAAGAGACAAGGTTTCTCTGACCCAATAAATTTGGAAATTTCAGTAATAACATCATTATTTCTGAGAGTCAAAATATTTCCCTATTAAGGTCTGCAAAATCCTTCAGTCAAGAAAGTTGTTTCATATCATTCTGCCTGCTTTTTCCTCAAAAAAAAAAAATAGCAAAGGCTAGTTTTATGTAATCCCTATAAACGGTCTATACTCAAATCTGTGTACCTACTGTGTCAAGTAGTTTACCCCCTTGCTGAAAGAGCTGAGCTGTGGCATGATGGGGAGTTTCTGAAGTCTTGTCTTTCAGCCTGGGGAGCATGAGTCCTGTAAGCCAAAGAATAACAATGCTCATAATACAAAGTTGAGCTGCTAGAACCATCCTGCTAGTCAACTCAGGATGCCGTATCAAAATTTCATAAACTGCACGGCTTTTAAACCTCAGATATCCCTGTTGCAAAGTTCTAAAAGCTGAGCAGTCCAAGGTCAAGGTGCCCACATATCTACTGTCTGGATAGATACAGTCCTCACTCACACACAATACTTTCCCTTCCATCTGTATCCCCATGCAGTTGCAGGGGTGGGGAGAAAACGCTAATCTCCCCAGGTTCTCCTAAAATCACCTATCCATTTAGAAAAGCTCCACTGTAAGGACTAAATCACCTCCCAGAGACTCTAACTTGCAATACCACAGCAATGGGGGCCAGACTTTAATGCATAGGTCTAAGGACACAAGAATTCAGTAGATAGAACACAAGGGACCCACTATAATTCATGAGCAAGAATTCTGAGAATTAAAGAAGAGATGTGTATCTGCCTGAAGTCACAGATGTAACAGGTACTCTTAAACTGGATTTTAATTCTAAGTTTGTATGGTCCCAGAGACCATGCTTTTAACCTCTGCAGAGGAAGTTTTAGGAGACCATCACAAAGAGGGATGTGTATATATGTGGTAGTTTGAATGTAATTGCCCCCCCCCATAATCTCATGGGGAATGGTACTATTAGGAGATGTGGCTCCTGTTAGAGTGAGGGCGGCCTGATTGGAGGAAGTGTGACACTGTGGGGATGGGTTTTGAGGTTTCCTATGCTCAGGATAGCACCGAATGTCTCAGTCAACTTCCTCTTTCCTGAAAGATGGAGGACTCTCAGCTATCTGTCCAGCACTATGTCTGTCTGCACACCACCGTGATCTCCACCATGATGATAATGGACTAAACCTCTGAAACTGTGAGCAAACCACCACAATTAAATGTTTTCCTTTGTAAGAGTTGCCGTGGTCATCGTCGTCGTGTCTCTTCACAGCAACAGAAACCCTAACTAAAACTATATATAACCATGTTTCCTGGCAATTATAAAGAGCTACAGTAAGGGCTGTGAGTAGACGGTCCTGTTTATCACAGAGAGGTTGTGGAAAGGGGAATGACGGTGGTCAGGCTCCCCCCTCATTTGCTGACAGACTTACTTAGTGTTCACTGATCTTACCATTCCCTTCCAAACCATCTGCCTATCTATCCACACATTAACTCTTTTTTTTTTTTTTTTTTTTTTTTTTTTTTTTTTTTTTTTTTTTTTTTTTTTTTTTCAAGACAGGTTTCTCTGTGTAGCTTTGCCTTTCCTGAGCTCACTTGTAGCCAGCTGCCTCGAACTCACAGCGATCCCCTGCTCTGCTCCGATGCTGATTAAAGCATCGCACCAATGCCCGGCACATTAACTCTTTTATACAGCCAGTGCCTCATCCCTTTGGCTTCCAGAAACTTCATTCATTCAATGCAGTTCAGATGTTGGTTGGGACCTCCTCTGTGAAGGTTTTCCTGAGTGCTTTCTTCCTACTTTGGATTACTCCATCCCTCCTCTGAGGTGTCAAAGCACACACTGCATCCAAAACATCACATAGGACCAGCCATAGAGTTACTATTTTTAACATGTCTATCTTCTACTTTCTCATAAAGTTGTCATCTATGCATTCCCTATGTCCCACCATTGGACATAGAGTTGACAGGCTGAGAGACAGTTGATGAATATCTCCAGAACATGGGCACTCACGCCTGTGTCAGTGATTAAGTTGCTTCAGTTGCTGTGCGGCTATGTGATCTGGAAGCATTTTAGAGTTAAAAAATGCACTGAGTAAATGTACCATAGCAGGATACACACCACCTCTGCTGGGCCAGACCTCAGCCTCAGGAGGCTTCCTTTGTGCCATAGCTGAGCTCTCCTTCCTCTGGAACCTGAGAATTGCCCAGACTCTCTTCCCCTCAGATCCAGTAGAGCAATGGTTAACAAACTCATGTGGTGTCAGGTGTCCATTTTCAGAAGACTGTGAAAAATGAAGCAAGCAACAAGGTAAGAGGAGGAAAGGGGAAGATGCCCAGAAGGCACGTTCTCACATGAGCCTCAGGACTCTCCAGTCATATAATTTCCAGGTTCTGTATGTCTCAGACCTGAGCAAGACAGACAAGTGCAATGGCAAAAGTGTGAGTTAAGAAAAGTGGAAGGAAATGCAGAACACTCCACTAAGCAGGAGCAGACTCAAACATGGCTCAAGAGGCCCTTCATTTATGCACCCAGGAGCTTTTGATTATAAAGGGGAAGGGAGGAGATCCTGGAAGGGGTAGGGTTTCCTTTGACCAGCATAGGTGATTGACATCTTCAAATTATATAACATCATGTTAACTATCCATGGCTCATCCCTATCGTCCTCTGGGAATCCATCTGCATAAGCCCTTAAGGTGTTTGTAGCATCTCAAAGGTCACCTTGAGACAACCTTTTTTTTCTTTCTGTGTACGCCTGCCTTTTGTATCCTGGTTTTCCAGTTGTTACAGAGGTTTTACACAGTCAAAGAATGATAGGGGTAGTCCAAAGGAAGGTCTTTTGGGTTTCTAGGTCCCTAGAGCATATGGCTCCCTGTCTCCCACACTGTGCCCTACCTACCTAACTCATCAGGAGAAGGGAGAAAGGGCAGAAGGTGAACAGCTAACACACTAATCATCAGTTACTCTTGGCATCCTTCCCTTCCCCTGATACCCACCCTCCCCCTTCTTCCCAAACCCCCACTAGGAAAACCATCCATCCACCCAAGCTTGGCCCTGAAGAATATCTGCAACCTTCAGATAGTTACCACCAACCAAAGTTACCCAATTGTTATCCCCAAGAAATTAGGACAATATTAATATCTTTAAACTTTCAGGCTTATATATTTGTCTTGTTCTCAGAAAGGTTTTATAGTGGTTTTGCACTCTAATTTGATAATATAATCAAAAATTAAAGTTAATATCAACTCTAAAATAACATTCACATTGTAACCAAGTTTACCCCACAGCAGCCACTTAAATGCATGACTGAATTCAGTTCATTAGAATTGTAAGTTCATTTTATATGACAAATCAAAATGCACAGTTTTGATAGTCACAGGGTAAAATTAGTTATTATTCTAAATCATTGTTGTGTGTGCTCATCTAGGATGCTGTTGAGTGTCTATATTGTGCCATCATTTGTGAGAGATGCCTCTAGGTATAGAAATCCATGCAATACTGTCCTTGCCCTTCAGTGCTGACTGTCCATAAATTACACATGACTGTTATCCTTTAACATTCAGCTTTTGGACATATTTCAGAGTTCAGCTAAATAACATCATTTGGACTTACAAATGGAAACGAGCTATCTGCTTGCGTTTACTGGTTGAATGGTCCCACAATTATGGACTTTACATCTAAGTCATGATTGTCCACAGTCAGTAGATGTGCAATGAACCCAGGATATGCTTCAAATTGATTAAGAAAATGTAATTGTCACTTACTGGAAAGCAGAGGTCTTTGAAGCCACAAAAATTGGTGTGTGGCCACCAATCACTCGCCATTATATAAATTACTTAGGTTACAGACAGGGCAATATGCAAGGCTGGCTGAAACACTTGATCCATCACAAATTCATCAAAACAGAGTTTAATCTAATTCACAATCCAGGAATGTAAGCATACACTGTTTTACCCACTCAGAATTTTATAGTTTCGGGGTCAATGGCACATTAAATAATTAAATGAAAATGAAAATAAGCAAACCAAGAAAAATTAAACCTCCTACTGTAGAAGCTTACTAAAGTATGTACACATATAAAAGGAATTTAAATGCCATTACCATATAATGTGGGGAACAACACCCCAACTAAACAGCATGTACCATGAAGTAAAGCCTCCAGTATCAGTAATAGATTATATGTTTCTGAGTTGCTGGGCATTGGGGTCCTATGGAACTCCCCTCCAACATTACATTGTGAGTACTATTGGCTTTCCTCCACAGTTTGGTGGCAAACCCCTCCTGCTGAAGATACGGACTGCATTTTTATGTGAGCTACAATAATGACCTGTCTACAATATGTGCCCACTGGTGCAGTAGTGGCCCGAGAGCCACCAAGGAAACCAACCATTTTTTAACTGGATGTAATGCCTGCTCCTTGAAATGGAACCCATATCTGGCACTGCCAATGAGGCTAAGATCCTGAGGCCAGATAGGTCATGGAGAAAAAGACTACATTTTTCTACAGGGGAAAACATACTACTTTTATTTCTGCTAAAATGAACATAGTAATAAAATGTCTAATGACACATTTCTATGCCCATAGATCACTGTATCACTCAACCCTCCTAGGAGAAGCTTCTTGCAGTAGATGGAAATCAACACAGAAGCCCACAGCTAGTTAACATGCAGGGAACAAGAAACTTTGGAATGCTCAGCCATTAACAAGATGTCTATATCATATCTCTCCCACTAAAGCTCAGGGATCTATATGGAAAAGAGGGTACAGAGACTGTAAGAGCCAAAGGTGGGTGGATGACTTCAAGAAAGGAGGATTTTCCAGGCACAGCAGGGCGGTGCAAATATGAATTCACAGATGCTATGATAGCATCCACAGAACCAGCACAAATACAAATGAGACAAAAATACCAGTGTGGAAAAGGGACAGTAGGCATGAAGTCCACCTATAGCCAAGAAGGTATTTACAAATGATCATTTCCGGGAGAGGGAAAATCTGTTTTTTCTTCAATAGAGCATGTCTTAGGGTTTCTATTGCTGTGATAAAACACCATGACCAAAAAGCATCTTGGGGAGGAAAGGATTAATTGGCTTAAGTTTCCACATCATTGTTTATCACTGAAGTCATTTTAATTACTTTCCAAATACTAAAATGCACAGGCAAATTTCAAGGCAAGAATAACTTTTGATGTCTCTCTTGTTACATTAGTGCTTATCATCAAAAAGAGAAGAAAGGAGAGGGGAGGGAAGGAAAAAGGAAAATAAATAAGAACCAAATAGGAAATAATGGACAAAATTCTTAAAGAGGCAATTCACTTACAATTAAGTATTCTAAAATTTTAGTAATCTTTAATTCTTTAATGATCGAGGTAAATTCCTTAGTATTCAAAAAATGCAAGACAAAACACACGTGTGGAATATGTTTTTTATGTTGTGTATTTGTTTATGTATCCACACATAGTATGAGTGCATACAGCAAAAGTGTAAAGCTGAAAAGGGATTGGATTGATTACAAAGACCCTTCACGCTCTTCCTGTAGCTTACATCTAGAAATCCATCCAGGAAATGTGCACATGAAGGTGAACTAAATCCTTGGCAGCAATTATGGCTTGCATCCTGACTTATTATAGCACACACTGGAAAGAAAATATGCTTCCAACAATAAGAAATTAAGTTCTTCTGATTTGTGTATCCCTTACTGGACAGAATATCCAAAATAATTCCAGGGGAGAAAGTTTAAAAATAACATTAATTCATTAATTTTTTAAAATATGTTCCAAGTCATGTTTTCCAAATGTGTGAAAATTGTTTTTTACTATTTGTATATTCATTTGTTTAAAGACCTTAAGAAATTCCACTGATATTAGAAATAATTTAAGTCCACGTTGGTTTGGAGAGTATTTTCTTTATTCTTTTTTTTAAAGTTATTTAGACTCTACTTTTTAATAAATGCATAGGTAATGGAATGGCCATAGTCCATTGCAAGGGTAGCTAAGCCCCCTCTTTCCAGAGTCCCTGTCTCTTCCACGCATGCCTGTTAGTGCTGCGCTTCCAGACCCTGGGTAACCTTCCTTAGTTGGGCCCTCTGCCCTTTGAGAGCTGAAATTGTAAATATTAATCAGATGCTCTGCTTTTAGGACAATGGAATTCTGAGACACTAGCCATGAGGACTGAACTATGCTATCACCATACATTTTGCCCTCTTCCTGTTTCATAATCTGAGCAGTAGATCTGTAATTTCTAACTTGGGCCTGGCTGCTCATTCTATCAACAGTTCCCACAATACCCCTGTACTGCACCCCCCACCTGTCCTTCTTGCCAGCTCCCTAGTGAGCTCTACTTTGAAGTAGGGTGATACTTTATTTGTGCTCTAACAAATAAAGCTTGCCTGGAGATCAGAGGAAAAAGTCAGCCACTTTATTAGATATAGAGGTCAGGCAGTGGTAGCACACGCCTTTAATCCTAGCATTCTGGAGGCAGAGATTCATCCGGATCTCTGTGAGTTCAAGGCCACACTGGGAACAGAGCCAAGCATGATGGCACATGCCTTTAATCCCAGCACTAGTTAACCATAGAGGTCTGGAGGTCTGAACAGACAGACAGGAAGTGATAGAGCTGGGCAGAAAGAGGAAGTGATGTAGCTGGGTGGAGAGAGGAGGTAAAATGGCAGAGCACAGAAAGGTATATAGGCATGAGTATACAGGAAGTAGCTCTCTTGGGCTGAGGATTTCCTAGTGGTAAAAACTTGTGGTTTGGCTTGTCCTATTCCTCTGATCTCTCAGTTTTCACCCCAATATCTGGCTCCAGGTATTTTAATAATAAGACCGTTTAGCAATTCTTGTTACGGTGAAGTGTTTGCATACTCATCTGAACACTTTCCACACTGACTTCCTCACTATGCCTATCCTAACCCCTACATCTGCCAATTGCCACATTCACTCATTCGGTTACTGAACCTCGTGCATTTTGTATTGTCAAGGATGATACATAAAGCTCTGACATCACAGACATAAAGCCACAGCGAGAGTACAGCAAAGCAGCCCTTTCTGCCTCAACTGAGTGTATTCCCTGGTGGAAATCAAAGAAACATGCCAAAGATCAATTTCCTAACATGACTGCTTTACTAGAAACCTGTCGAAACTTCAGTTGGAGCTCTAAAGCCCTGCCTAATGGGACACAGGAAAGGGGACTGCAGATGAACATCTGGCCCCCAAAAGAAAGAAATCAAGCACATTGCAGACTGCATTCGAAGTATATACATGACTGAGAGGGGATAGGGGCATGGAAACTCTCAGAAATAAGATTCTATAGGCTTGAGGAGGCCAGGTCACAAAACCATACATTTTTCCACTAGTTTGTTTGTTTGTTTGTTTGTTTGTTTGTTTTAGTCACTGAAGCCACCCACTCCTACCTGTGCACTGGGTAACCAGAATATGCCCTGTCAAAGCTTGCCCATCCCAACACATTTCTTAATGAGTGGTAAGAGCGGGCTACTGATAGCTCATTGCCCATGAAGAGGTTCAGCATCTGGTGCCTGCTCAGTGCCCACACACACAGAATAAAGATGCTGGGTTCCCAGACTTTCCATCCTTTCCAATGTGCCAACGAAGCTCATTGTTCCCAGGAGTATTGTGTCATCCCCAGTAGTGTTCTGTGCTCTTGTCCCTGAGGAGGCTCTGTTAAACACCTTTAAAAGCCTGACTCTTTATCCCTGACTTATTCATTGTGTGTTACGAAGTTGAACCCATATCTATGAACTTTACTTTCTTGATCTGTAAAGAAGAGATGATAATCCTCATAATGGTGAGTTTTAGTTAGTTAGTTAGTTAGTTAGTTAGTTAGTTAATTGGTGGGTTTTTAAATGGAAAGAAACAAGCTGCGACACTTCGGACCACTGAAGTTCTGAACTTCACTTGGCCATATCTGTTGTTCTGATTATCACTACCCCACACCCTCATCTTAACTAAGCTCCCCAGTAAATCAGAGCACTGGAAACCCACACTGGTATGTTTTACTTGTTAAACCCTTGATTAGTTTAGCTGTCAGCCCACAATCTGTATAAGTCACTTGGAGAATTACTGTTATTCCATGGCAGCTGCCTCTTTCCACATCCCACATGTGTTCTGTAGTGTAATTTTATACCTTAGAATCTCACCATTGTCTTGAGATTTAGCTTCAAGCTTTCTGGATTGGCAGTTCTGCCAAGTGTGTGTGTGTGTGTGTGTGTGTGTGTGTGTGTGTGTGTGTGTGTCACACACGATGTGGTACACACGTGTGATCTGTCTTCCACTTGGGGGCTTTTATCTGCACTTTCTTGGAAAACACAGGAAATCTGAGGTTATGTGCAAACAACCAAAACAAACTATACTAGACACCACAAATTGTTAAGGTGGCTTTTCATTATATCAAATACCTGTTTATACCATAGGAAGCCAATAAGGTCAGGGAAATAGATCTGCTCTGGACACTTATTACCACTGTTCGTCAGTCTATGAGGACAGTTCAACAACCTCTTGAGAAACTGAAAACCCTGTTAAATTGTCACTTAAATTTAAATTGTGTCAGGATTTTATCTGTAGGGGCGACATTTTCAGGCAATTTAAACATTCTCCTGCTCAAAGCTCTTCTCTAAATTTGATTAAGTCACCCAAAATTGCTTATTTCCCAGATCAGTGGGAGGTGGTAGAAACCCAAATCATTATAGAAGTGAAGATCTCAGCACCTCTGCGTCTACAGCAGCTAGCAGAGAATACTGTCAGCATGCTTGACAGCCAGCTGATGGCTGGGAACATCTGGTAGGCTTTTCTGTACCAAACAGATTACAAACTTGGTTACTGAACAAAAACTATCTTCATATAAGTAGCTATTTTAAACGTGCATAATTGTTCTCTCCATGCTCAGCTATTGACACAGAAAGAAAAAAAGAGTAAATGACTTTGGAAGAATGTAGTCTTCACCAATTATTGGATCCAACTCAACTATGTACTTCAGAGTTGAACGATTTAATAGTCAAGATAAAAATCAAACAACCTGAAAAGGGATACCTTTCCCCTTAGCCACTCACTACAGTGGGAAGAAGGTAGTCATCATGTTTCTACTTACAACTAAAATGAAGAAATCAATATTTTGTAGTCAAGCGTCTGGAAATCTTCAAAACTTGTTTTTTAAAATGTGAAACACCAGAGTCCAATTGCATTGTGGCACATGGGAGAAATCCTGAAGAAAATGCCACCATGCAATCATAGTCAAATGGATTTATTAATAAGGTTTTCACCATGATTAGACATGTATAATCCTACAAAACATAATAAATAAAAACTGTGCTAGCCAGATGACTCAGTGGATAAAGGTGTTTGTTATACAAACCTGGTGGACCAAGTTCTGTCCCCAGAACTTATGGAAAGACACAATCTGACTCCACATTTCTCCTCTGATTTCCATACATGCTCCAAGGAATGGCAACACACACACACACACACACACACACACACACACAACACACACATAATAATAATAATAATAATAATAATAATAATAATAATAATAATAAAGAACAATTTAGGCAATCCTGTTTACAGGGAGTAGCATTTCACCTGGAATAAATAACCCCTTGGGGAAGTAGTTTAGATTGCCCTAATCTAAAGATGATTTTTTTCAGTTTTCATTTCTCGATTTTTCTCCATTCCTATTCAAGGGTTACCTCCAACCATGCTTAAGCTTCCCTTTGTGCTAAGAATCTGGTCCTCTTTGTATCTATGATAGCTACTCACCTGATGTCCAGTTCTTGGGATGATTCTTCACTGATTACTCCATCCTGCCAAAGAAACTCTGCCTCGCTTTAGCCTACTATCCAGGGAAAATTGACATTGCTTCATGCTGAGATTTTTAAGAGCCTTATAGCTCTGTTTCATACTCTACCTGGAAATGCTGTCCTCTTCAGACCGCATCAGCTACCGTTTCAATTCTCCAAATAAGAAAATCAGCCTCTAGGAAGCAGTCTTTGAAAATTCAGTTCATTTGATGATAACAAATGCTCAAAGCGCTTGGTGGAAAGGAGCAGTGGAACTTGAGAAATAGCCAGGCTTCATATTTACACCAGTTGTACCTTTCCGAAGAGTGCTGTAGTGTTGAAGTAGGATTGATGCTGGAAATTCAATTTAGGAGCTGGAGTAAAGCAAATGTTTACAATATTTCACTGAAAAAAAAAACTCTTTCTTCACCCTTCCCTGGTTGTTAGGTCTGTGGAAATAACAAAAGATGGATGAGGAAACCTCATTCATTCACTGATGGCCACTTGAAAGCTACTGTATGCACTAACTTAACTGGGATTGAACTATTGAACAGTACTCTTTTGTTTTTTCATTCACTCATTACTTATCCACTCAATATTTATTCATGAAAAAAATCTTGAACTGCTAAATATCCATTTCTTCATTTTCACTATAAATAAAATATGGTGGCCACCCTCTTCCCATGCACTAATTATGGGAAAGGGGTAAATGGAAAAGATATCTGTTTGTAGGTTGATTCATTCCTATCGCTTTTAGTAAGTCACTCCACATGGATATGATTATGCAACTTATTTATAATGATAGACATCTCAAGAAATGTTTAAAAGAAATAGTAAAAACAGTCCTTTAAAATTTTTGGAGCATAAAATTTAATTCCTTGCCAAAAAAAAATGAACTTTACTTACTGTTTCATCAGCTCAGCCAAAAATTTGTAAAAATCATATGCTCCAATAAACCACTTAAGTGTTTTTGGCTAGTTACATGAAATAACCTCATTAAGTATTAAAAGGTTTTTACGCTTTAGAAGAATAGGCTAACATCTTGAAAACCATCCCACTGGTATATGTGAATAGGCCCATGTTCAACCCTGTATAAATTTATAAACCACAAAATGGTTCATGGATCACAATACGAAATTAAAGAGGCCAAGCAAGACTCTACTTTCACACACATGATGGTCAAAACCCCAAAAGATTCTGCTTCCTAAAAACCTAAGATACTAAATAATTATTATAGTTTCTTTTAAGATGCATCCAATGAATAACTAAAATGATAAATATTCAGAAGCCAGAAATGAAGTACACACCAAAATTTAAACAAAAGTAGCAACTCACTGAAGCCAGACGAAGCCCAAAGGCATATCAAAGGCAGGAACTTGGACTTCATAAGCCATGCATGGCCTCCTAATGGGTTAGTGACAGGGGATAATGGTAGGGATCTTCAAAGGAAGTAAAACCCATAGAAAACTCCATTACATAAAACTGGCAACCCCACAGTACAGAAAGGGGTGAGCTTCTTGTAAAATAAGAGATATAAACAAAGAAAAGAATTGTTTTATATGACCAAGATCTGATAATGGATAAATAGGTACCTATTTTTAAATAATGGTATGTAGACTGAAGTTTCTTGGTCCCACCCAGTTCTGCCCAGGCAACAGCCATTTTTATAAAATAATCACTCAGAGGCTTAATATTAATTACAAGCTGTTTGATCTACAGCCCAGGCTTATTACTAACTAACTCACTCATCTTAAATTAACCCATTTCTATTAATCTATGTATCACTACATGTCTCATGCCTTTATCTGAGTTCTATTACAACTTGTTTCTCAGGCAGTGGCTTGTAGCATCTCCTCTGACCCTGCCTTTCTTCCCCCTGTATCTCTCTTGGATTTCCTACCTGGCTATAACCTTTCTTACCATAGGCCAAAGCAACTTCTTTATTATCTAATGGTAACAACACATATTCACAGCATACAGAAAGACCATGCCACAGCAATAGTATCAAATGCATAATATTGATATATAATCAATAAGCACACTAAAATAAGATTCTGGTAAGAGTCAATGGGTTCTTAGACTACTGAATAAAAGTTTGATAAAACCTAGAACATTTACAATAGACTAAATATTTCTCTCCTGTGACTAATTATTAGTTGTAAAAGAAAATATAAAAACACTGAAGTAGAAAAAATATTGCCAAGAGTTGACACTTTCTTAATTGGCCATCAAAACTGGAAAACTCAGTAATGAGAGAAAGTGACATTTTGGTGCCAAACACCAAGAGGAAATCAATATGAATTATATATCATTCTTATTAAAGATGCAATTGGATCTGCATTATGAGAACATATTCTCAGTGCTCATCACTATATCATTACTGTGAACTGTTAAGCTAAGGAGATATTCCAGACATGACTACTCAATACAGTGTGTGGATCCAGTTTGAATCTGGAGATAGGGAAAGAAAATTGCTAGGTTTTATCAGGATAATCATTGAGTTTGAATGTTGACTACATATTAAATAATGATTATACCAACCTGAAATGCCATAACTATGATAACTGTATATTTTAAAGTGTCTTAGGGTAAAATGTCATAATTCACATGGCCCAAAATAGAACAGATAAGATAAAGAAGAAAATAAAGTAATGAATACCATAACACATAATAAAAGCACTTTGAACTTTTAGCAACAATACAATGCACTACTGGTACAAGGGAAAATTATATCAGTCATAGCAAATAAAGAACCCCCCAAAAGAGCCTCACATATATATAATCTAGATATATGAGAAGGGTAGTTCCAGTCCAGTAAGTGTGACAAGATGTCTTTTTTTAAATGGTTTTGCAATAATTGGTACCCATATGAGGAACAAGGAACTGGACCCTCAACATGATGAAAATTAAATTCCAGGGGGACTAAGGTGACAATTTGAAGCAGTGCAAATTTATAAAAAGCTTTACCCAAAGATTAGAAGAATGCCTGTGTGACCATTGGAGCAGGGAAGGACTTAAGACACAAGCAAGAACTTCAAATTCCAAAGATGAACAAGTTTCAAACATCATAATTATGACCTTCTAGTCATGTGATCTTACAGAAGGGACCAAGTCCTGAAAAAGTAAAGTTGACTCAGCATGCAAAAAATATACCAAAAACAAAGCAGAAAAAACATAAAACTCTAATACAAAATACAGAGACTAGAAAAAAATAATCTTTAAAGATGAAACATGAAGGGCTAATAAGTAAAAACATACTCAACTTGATAAATGATCAAAGAATATAAAATAAAACACAGTTACTTAATATGCCAAAATATAGAAGCAAAAAAAAAACAAACTTACATCTGTATATCAAAGAATGAATAAATACAGAGCCACTGAGACTCCCACACTCTGACACTATTGTTAGAAATCACTTCACAAAAGAGTCCAGCATTCTTCTGTTGACTGTTGTATCTTCAGCTTCCTGAATTTAAATAATAATAGTAATAAAATAATAATAAATAATAATAATGTGGTCAAGAAAATCCATACCCCTAATTAGAACAATGCCCATCAACACTAGAATAGATCAATGTATTGTAATATATTTGTAGTGTAGCTGAATTTTTCCTGTGTCCTGCCTGGCCTGTGGTCAGGGCAAATCTCTCTCATCCACCAGTCCCACAGCCGCTCAGACCCAAGTAAACACACAGAGGCTTATATTAATTAATTAAATAATTATATAAATAATAATTAAATAATTTAAAAAATAAATTAAATTAATTAAAACTGCTTTGGTCATTAGCTCAGGCTTTCCACTGACTAGCTCTTGCATTTAAACTCAGCCCATTTCTGTTCATCTATATGTCACCACGTTTTACATGGCTTTACCTGTGTGGTGTTACATGCTGCTCGCTGGACTGCGGGCTGGCATCTCCTGACTCAGCCTTTTGCTTCCCAGAATTCTCCTTGTCTATTTATCCCGCCTACACTTCCTACCTGGCTACTCACCAGCATTTTATTTATCAACCAATCAGAGCAACACATTCACAACATACAGAGCAGTATCCACAACATTTGTAGAATGAAATACAAGTAAAAGTTGTCAAACTACAGTTATATGTAATAACAGGGTTAAATGTCAGGAAAACAGTTAAGAAAAATGATTGTTACACAGAAGAAAAGCAAGAGCTCTATTCTATTCCTCTCATGTAAATTTCCAAAAAAAATGTAAAAAGACTTCATACTTTATTGTGTACAATATGAGGGGAAGTGTATAAAATTACAGAAGAAAAGCAAAGAGTTGTCACAATTATTGTTTTCAATGTGTCAAAATTGAAACTTGTGGCAGGTGCATTGCTTTGTTACATTTGTTATGCTAATCACACATCAGAAAAAAATTTCTAGACACAGAGGTGAGTTGTGAAGGCAGGGTGGAATTATGTTTATAATGAGCAACTCAAGTCAGAGAAAACAAGTTATGTTTCCTATTCTGAGATTACTGACGCAGGTATCCATGCTATTCTTGTATGATACATTTGAAGATTTTTCTTCTTAACACTCCCTAGCAGATCCTCAAAGCACAACCTCACTAATCCTCCCAAAGGAGTTTACATGCTAGCTGTAACCCAAATGTTTTTAGCCGAGGTTAGAGCTCTATTTGAGCAGTAACAGGATTGAGAAAAAAAAAATGCATTACTTGAGCCAGCCACTTGGATCTGGTATTCATCTGGAAGGTCTGATTAGACCTAGAGATGAATGGGGCTGGGCAAATGCTTACATCTTAATGGATTGTTTGGGATTGCTAAGTAGAAAGGTATGCATTACATCTTTGGACATATAGTGTTTTTCATGTGAGGGTCTTGATGTTCAAAAGAGAATCCCAACCAAGTGCTGACTTGGAAGATGGTCTTTTGTGTTCTCTCTTGACTTCTGTGTTATGGGTGGCATTGTTCCTAAAAGAGACTCTCTCCTGAAGATTGCAATCATCCTCAACCATCCCTTCTATGGACAATTTCTGCACCTGAAAGCCACAAAGCCAGTTTTTTATTTCTTCTTTATCCTTTTAAAATCTTCAGAGGTCCCCAACTTAATGACCTCACCTATCTGACTCACCTCCAATGGATTTAGCACAGTAGTACAGTTCACTCAAACATTCCTGGCAAAATAGTCAAACACTTTATTTGAATATAAATATTTTCATTTTATATAGTATTATGAATATTTTAATTCATTAAAATGATTTAATGAGTATTTCCAATGCCAGCTCTGAAATGATATCTGCAGTATATAATGACCTGGTCAAAGCCTTGAAAGTCTCTCCAGATATCATTAAAATCAAAATTTAGCAAAGTAAATTCAAAGATCACTGCTGATTGTTCACCAACACTATCATTTTCTGCTTGATTACTAGGGCCATCCTGAAGGTGATAAGCAACTATATTTATTGATCATAGTTAAATTCCAGGCATTCAATAACTTTCACAGAATGAAAGGATGGTTGACTGATTGCAGAATCTTTGTTACATTCCTGAGGCTTTTAATGCCAAGCCTTCATTTCTCCTTTGGGTAATGTTCTATGATCATGAGAAACCATCATTTCCATTTGCAGATGGTTTGGACTTGAGCTATCTTACAGCGACTATCTAGGTCCTTATAAGACATGCAAACTAGCTTGTATGTCCTGTGGGAGCCCATTCTTGGGTTCCTCGTGGCTTTACCCAGCAGGTCCACATAGAAGATGATTAGGACCACGGGCCTGAGTGCAGGTGTCTGTGAATGTCTGCACTTGGCTGTGCTGTGGGATGGTTTGTATGTGAAGTTGCCCTGATTGGTCAATAAATAAAACACTGATTGGCCCGTGGCTAGGCAGGAAGTATAGGCGGGACTAACAGAGAGGAGAAATAAAAGAACAGGAAGGCAGAAGGAGTCACTGCCAGCCACCACCATGACAAGCAGAATGTGAAGATGCAGGTAAGCCATGAGCCACGTGGCAAGGTATAGAATGGACTAATTTAAGCTATAAGAACAGTTAGCAAGAAGCATGCCACGGCCATACAGTTTGTAAGCAATATAAGTCTCTGTGTTTACTTGGTTGGGTCTGAGTGTCTGTGGCACTGGCGGGTGACAAAGATTTGTCCTGACTGTGTGCAAGGCAGGAAAACCCTAGCTACAAATGGCAGATGCAAAGGAAAATAACAAACTTTAACATCAACTGAATGATGAGCAAGCTTACTTAGGAAATACTAGGTTATGTAGGAATAAGCAAACAGAATAAGGAACTCTGTGTCTCATTTCATTACTGACTTCTACCTTTGTAAACCTGCACGCTCCTTCCTTTTTTTCTGGAAAAGAGGCCATAGCAAGTTGTGCTT
Organism: Peromyscus leucopus; assembly: GCF_004664715.2. NCBI lineage: Eukaryota > Metazoa > Chordata > Mammalia > Rodentia > Cricetidae > Peromyscus > Peromyscus leucopus. The sequence continues at coordinate 29,652,070 of NC_051081.1, forward strand.
GCTAAAGATAATACTGTCTTAAGAGAAAAAAAAAAACCTACAAATCTCAGTTCCTGTAAAACTTGCTTATCTCTGGGGAAAATCTATTTGGGGGTTGGGGATGAAAAGACCACCAATAGGATGGTCACATAGACAGGATTATGACAATGCCTGTTGCTATATAAACTATGGAATTTTCCTGATAGAGCTAGGTCTCTTGAAGCAATGGCTAGAGAATACAGCTGCGAGCTAAGTAAAGAGGTTTTTTTTTCCTTTTATATCTGAGAATTTCTCTGTAGGGAAGGATGAGCTCCCTTAACAGACTTCGCTGTTTCAATCATCTGACCACTTTAACTCATTTTAGAATGAGCACGATCCCACCCAGGCCATTGTGGCTCAAACTTAGAACATCTGGTGGAACTGCTAGGAAGAAGTCCCCTTTACACTGAGAATCCTGTTTCTATGGACGCCATCTGCCTAGAGCTGTATAGACAATATATAATGAAGAAATGTCAAGGTGGAAAGAGGAAGTCATGGCCAAAGCCATGCTTTGGTACTTGTGGGGCATGGATTTAGCATTGAATACTGATGATCTGGACCTCAATACCTTCTTTTGAAGAGATAGTTTAAATTGTGGGATTTTTTGACCCTTGAGATGAAAACCTGCCAATGGGGACTTTTTAATCTGTTCACCAGTGACTTCATTTTCAAGAAATGAAAACATCGCTAGAGGTCTTTGCAAGCTAAATTACATTGATTTTCACAAACTCCTAAGCAAGGATTCTGAAACTTCATTGACAAGTGGCAATATGCTGGTATCGCCAGGACTCCAATTCTGTAAACAAGGGTTCAAGCACAGAAAATGAGAGGCATGGGTTTGGGCCTGAGGACAAGGAGGCGTCCATGCAAAGAGAAGTATCTGGAAATGGTGCCTGGAAGAAAGTAAACTGGTAAGGTGACCATGGAATAAGTCTTAGGAGAGAAGATGAGGACATCGGATTCCATTCAACCTAGGACTTGGCGTGTGGTTGATTCCATTTAAAGGAGAACTTGGCACGTGGTTGACAGGATGTAATCTTCTGCCGCTTCTCTGCAGGTGTCTCTCCCCACTGCGACTCTCAAGCTCCTAAACTAAACCTCTTTCAACAACTAATGATTGCCCCAGTAGACCTGTGGGCTCTCTCCTTGGGGGATGCTCTTCCCTGCACCAAGAATCTCTTCTTGCTTCTATTCGGCCTCCGAGCCAAGCTTTGACCCCTCTTTGAGAAGCTTCAAGAGTCTCACTCTCAATACTGAGTCCACCTTCATATGGACATGTGAGCTTGACCTTTGAGCTTCGTACTCTTTGATTCCATGCTTTTCACTTGCCTATGATACAGACTCCCTTTGCAAAGAGCCCTTGTCTAATTCACAGTGCCCATCACAGTGTATAACCCCAATACATAATCTAAAAGTATAAATTGATAAAATGAATTTAATTAACACTTAAAGATGACCAAAACTGTAAACAAAATTCTGCTCTTGCCCTTGATAAAACCCAAAGACCAAGACAAAAATGTCCATCACCTGTAAAGATCAAATAAACATCCTGAATATTTTGTTATGAACATAGCAGCCAAGAAAAATAAAACATATTGACATTTTCTTCCCCACTCCTCACATCTACATCTGGTCCCCACTCTCTCTTGAGCTGGGAGCTGTTGAGTATCCCAAGCTAGACTGGAACTCACTACATAATCAAGGGAAACCTTAAACTTGAGATTCTCCTACCTCTGTTTTCCTGGTTCTAGAATCATTGGTATCCACCACCATGCCTGACTTTTGCAAGACTAGGGATCTAACCCAGAGATTTTTGCATGCTAGGCAAGTACTCTACTAACTGTGCTATATCCCCATCCAACCCCAATATGAGACAGACAGGCCTCCCAATCCCAATTGCCTCCACACCACACGGCCATCTTTCTGCCAGAACAAGGCCTTCTCTGTGAGCTAACTGACCTTCCAAGCATCAATGCTCAGCTCTCAGAATAGTTTTTTATTTCTATTGACTCCATTATTGCCTTCCTCTGAATTATAAACAACCAAAGAACAGTGACCAATATCTGCATGTGGTGTCAGTTTGACAAAAAACAAAAAACAAAACAAAACAGAAAAAAAACACTGCATGTCGCTGATGCTTTACTGATTTACTGAATCATTTTAGTGATTATAAATTGGCAAGAAAATTGGGATTTCACCAGACGATTAGTATTTCCTGCAATTAGAAGCAATTTCTAAACCAAATGCTGTTTAACATAGATTTAAAAATAAATTCTTAGGGAGGAATCAAGCAGATTATTTCAAATACCTAAAGTACTACCAAAGACAACAAAACACAAGGTCAGTCAGAGCATAAAACCAGACAAAGAAGTGACAAAGGAAAGATTTTGGCTTAAGATAAGAACGGTCCTGCACTGAAAGCTGTCCAGCAACAGGCTGAATTCAAAAGCAGAGAACTTAGGAAGAGTCATAAAAAGAAATGTCCCCATAAATTTTATGTCTTATAGATATTACTTCATTAATGTTCATGGCATTTTGAAATGGGTAACAAAGATGTAAGTTTCTCTTTCAGAGATGAGGAAATTGGCTTAAAATGTTTTGCCCAAGGTCAAATTGGAGGTCACCAGTCTGATATCCCATTTCTCACATTGTTTTTGGTCTTGGGAAATAAGTTTCCTGCAATTGCAGGTAATACTACTTATTGTTATTTCATCCTTGATCTTTTGAGCAAGACATGTTTTTATGTCTGGAGGTTTGCCTGCTTAGGAGGTTTTAATAGTTGGGTGCTCTATAATTCTGAAACTTCTTATACATGGCATTTCAATAAGTTTTAACCAATTTTATATCAAAAAAGTCAGATGCTAATGACTAAATTTGCAAATTGCAAAGCCATATATATCTGAGGCTAAAACCATTGTGCGCTAATCTGTTATTACAAATCCAGTTGCAGCTGGGGAACATGTCAAACTTCTCGTTGTTTTGAGAGTTTCAATAGGTATCACCAATGGTGGCCACAGTAGCTAACTCAAACAGGTACTTAGTCTGAACCGCACAGCAAAATGAGATATAAATTTCTTTCAACTCCCTGAAGATTGGCAGAGCACTTTTAAATCAACATTACAGCCCTGTGAGTAAAAGGATTTTAGGGGCTATAATTCCCAAAGGGAAAGAACAGAGGGAAATAAGTATCAATTTAATCAATTTAAATCAAATTTATATCAATTTAAAAAATAAAATCATAAACAACTAATGAGTGATATGCATATTCCTTATTTAGTATTAGGAGAAAAAATCTGCAGTAATTATAATAAACATAAGTATTTACCTATTTTAAAACTCTTTAGTTCTAGGAATGGAGCAGTGAAACTCAAGCTCTTTGGTAAGCAGTCTATCAGGCGGTCCCTAGGGATTGCTCTCTTCTTGAGGTGGTGCTGTGTCTAATCATTTGCCCTCCCTCCAATACGGGATAGACCCAGTCATCACTATTGACAAGCACAGTAGGGTAAACATGGGAAATGTCCTTCCCAAGGTTACTTACGAAAGAAATGTGACTTGGTCTGGCCCACTCTCTCAGTCTCCCCTCCTTTCACTGAGAGGAACAAGCAACCTTAGCATGAGCACCCATGTTGCAAGAGACCAATGGGACAAGGAAGACCCAGAGTCTGTGAATACTAATCTGAGTGATCACAAAAACAAATCCTCCCTTGGTGAACAGAGATGAACAAGGTGCTGGCTAGCAACTTGGTTGCAGCCTAAGAGACATGCCAAATGAGCCGCATCCAAAGAGTTGACACACAGAAGCTGGGAGATGATCAATACTTATTCTTTTGGGGGGGTGTGGGGGGTTTGAGACAGAGTTTCTCTGTGTAATAGCCATAGCTATCCTAGAACTTGCTTGTACATCAGGCTGGCATTAAACTCACAGAGATCCATCTGGCTCTGCCTCTCAAATGCGTGGTTTAAAGTTGTGCACCAACAAGCCTGGTACTTATTCTTTTAAGCTATGAAATGGGGCAATTTCTTATACAGACTGACAGTTATTATTTATTCTCAAATTCCTCTAGATTCTGCAAAGTCATTTGACAATGTGATAGAGTTCAGTCACTTCTACCCAGTGATTTTACATTTTGGATCCTTACCTGAAGAAATAAAATGAACATCATTTTTATAGTAAGTCTTAAAATCACTAGTTATAGTGATTTTTGGTAAACATTGAACTTACTAACATCAAGAGATAAATTTCAGCAATATATCACTAATGAAAGATAAACACATGTCATGATATATGTTAACAAAAAAGAAAAAGTAAAGGACTGCTCTTAAATATAATGGAGGGGAAGGTTTATCATAGGTATGTGGAAGAGCATAGACAGAGGCAGAGATATCTACAGAGTCCATAGTAGACATGACCCTGAGCTAGATCATGTGGGGAGAGGTGCTGTGGGATGTTCTTTATGTCAAATGTGTTGCTCTGATTGGTTAATAAGTAAAACACTGATTGGCCAGTAGCCAGGCAGGAGGAAGTATAGGCAGGACAAGGAGGAGAAGAATTCTGGGAAGTGGAAGGTTGAATAAGAGAGACACTGCCGGCTGCTGCAATGACAAGCAGCAGGTGAAGATGCTGGTAAGCCACGAGCCACGTGGCAAGGTATAGATTTATAGAAATGGGTGAAGTTAATATATAAGAACAGTTAGCAAGAAGCCTGCCACAGCCATACAGTTTGTAAGCAATATAAGTCTCTGTGTTTACTTGGTTGGGTCTGAGCGGCTGTGGGACTGGCGGGTGACAGAGATTTGTGGTGACAGAGATTTGTCCTGACTGTGGGCCAGGCAGGAAAACCCAAGCTACAGAGAGGAAGAGGAGAAGGAGGAGGGAGAGAGGGGAATGAGGTATAGCAGCCTGGAGGCCAAAGGTAGAAAAAAGGGCAGATAACCAAAATGGACAGATTATAAAGGGAAGAGCAGCAAATGCATAAATATCAATAAATTTCTTTTTGAAAAGCTAGGCCTGGTTATACAGTCCCATAATACCACTTCCTCAGAAAGTTGAGGCAGGAAAATCATAAGTTCAAAGCTAGCCTGAGCTACATATTGTATTCAAGGATAGCCTGCACAACTTAGTGAGATCCTCAGAATAAAATGTAAAATTAGAGGTATGAGTGGGCCTGAGTTGTAGACAGCCTACCATAAATTCAATACCCAGTACTATTTTTTTTTCTTGAACAGATAATTCTAGAAAGGGAAACTAAAGAGTTTAGTTAGTCCTCTGAGTAATAAGACATAGTTTAAAGTTCCAGTCATTAAACCAGCAATGCATTGGCACGTGGATACATGAAAAAGTGGGTCAATGTCAGCATCCTAGAGATTGGGCAAATATATACCAAAGCCTGATATGTGAGAAATAGTTCAAAACAAGGAGCAGATTGACTCCATAATGGATAGCCATCCCAGAAAAATATACACCTTAAACAATACATCCAATTTTAATCTAGGCAAAGTTGAAATATAAAAGAGAAATGGAAGATTTTTTTTTACATAGAATCATGTAGAAAAGATGCATTTCTATAGAAAATAGAGCACACACACAAATGATAGTAATAAATCTATGACATAAGAGCTTTAAAAATACCTTTTTGTTATTTGTATGGGATATAGCTAACATTAAAAATGTCCACAACAAAATGGGGATTAAAAAAAATGCTGTTAGCCTGGTGGTGATGGTGCATGCCTTTAATCCCAGTATTCAGGAGGCAGAGGCAGGCCCATCTCTGTGAGTTTGAGGCCAGCCTGGTCTACAGAGTGAATTCTAGGACAGCCAGGACTGCACAGATATACCCTGTCTTGAAAAATGAATTTAAAAAAAGAAAAAGAAGAAACCTTGTAGAGGCCCATTCCGCAAGAGGGAGCCTATGCCCAGTACCACTTGGATGACCAGAAACCAGAGACTAGATAGCCAAGAGACCTCAGGTGGAACCAAACGCAGGTGGTCTTAAAAAAGAAAAAATGACATGAATCCTAATGGTGTTCTGCTCTAGTCATAGATTGGTGCCTTGTCCAGGTCCGGTTGTCGTCAGAGAGGCTTCCTCCAGCAGCAGATTAGAGCTGGTGCAGAGACACACGGCCAGACATCATGCAGAGAGAAAGTCTAAATTGGAGATCTCCATCCAGTTCCTCCCCTAGGAGATCAAGGAATCCCCAGAAGAGGGGGAGGAAAGACTATAGAAGTCAGAGGGGATGGAGGACACCAGAAGAACATGGCCCACCTAACTGACTAAGTGGGGCTCATATGGGCTCACAGAGACTGAAATGGTAAACACATGGCCTGCAGGGGTCTGCATCATGGCCCCTCTGTGTATATGCTATGGCTGTTAGCTTGATGTTTTTGTGGGACTCCTAACAATGAGAGTGGGTGTGTCTCTGACTCTTTCGCCTACTCTTGGGTCTCTTTGCCTCCTATTGGATTGCCTTGTCCAGCTTCCTTGATAGGAGGATTATACCTTGTCTTATTGTATCTTGTTTTGTCCTGTTTGCCAGTCATCCTTTGGAAGCCTGCTCTTTTCTGAAAAGGAAACAGGACAGGGATTGGATCTGGGGGAGAATGAGAGTGGTGGGGTAGAGGGCAAACTGAAGTTGGGAAGTATTGTGTTCGAGAAGAATCTATTTTCAATAAATAATTTTTTTAAATACCTTGACTTTTATCATGAAGGAGTGTTGGATTTTGTCAAATGCCTTTTCTGCATCTAGTGAGATGATCATGTGGTTTTTTTCTTTGAGTTTGTTTATATGGTGTATTACATTGATGGACTTTCGTATGTTGAACCACCCTTGCATCCCTGGGATGAAGCCTACTTGATCATGGTGGATAGTTGTTCTAATGTGTTCTTGGAGTCTGTTTGCCAGTATTTTATTGAGTATCTTTGCATCAATGTTCATGAGGGAGATCGGTCTGTAGTTCTCTTTCTTTGTTGTATCCTTGTTTGGTTTAGGAATCAGGGTAATTGTAGCCTCATAGAAGGAGTTTGGTAATGTTCCTTCTGTTTCTATTATGTGGAACAATTTAGAGAGTATTGGTATTAACTCTTCTTTGAAAATCTGGTAGAATTCTGCACTGAAACCATCTGGTCCTGGGCTTTTTTTGGTTGGGAGACTTTTAATGACTGTTTCTATTTCCTTAGGGATTATTGGACTATTTAAATAGTTTATCTGGTCTTGATTTAACTTAGGTATGTGGTACCTATCCAGAAAAATGTCCATTTCTTTTAGGTTTTCCAGTTTTGTGGAGTAGAGGTTTTTGAAATATGACCTGATAATTCTCTGGATTTCCTCAATGTCTGTTGTTATGTCCCCCTTTTCATTTCTGATTTTGTTGATTTGGATTCTCTCTCTGTGTCTTTTGGTTAGTTTGGATAAGGGCTTGTCTATCTTGTTGATTTTGCAAAAGAACCAACTCTTTGTTTCATTAATTTTTTGTATTATTCTCTTAGTTTCTAATTTATTAATTTCACCTCTCACTTCGATAATTTCCTGGCATCTATTCTTCCTGGGAGACTTTGCTTCTTCTTGTTCTAGAGCTTTCAGGTGTACTGTTAAATCACTAGTGTGAGATTTCTCCAACTTCTTTATGTGGGCATTTAGTGCTATGAATTTCCCTCTTAGCACTGCTTTCAAAGTGTCCCATAAGTTTGGGTATGTGGTGTCTTCATTTTCGTTGATCTCTAGGAAGTCTTTAATTTCTTTCTTTATTTCTTCCTTAACCCATTGGTGATTCAGTTGAGCATTATTCAGTTTCCATGAGATTGTAGGTTTTCTGTAGTTTTTGTTGTTGTTGAAATCTAACTTTAAACCATGGTGGTCTGATAGAACACAGGAGGTTATTCCAATTGTTTTGTATTTGTTGAGATTTGCTTTGTGGCCAAGTATGTGGTCAATTTTAGAGAAAGTTCCATGGGGTGCTGAGAAGAAGGTATATTCTTTTTTGTTAGGATGGAATGTTCTGTAGATATCAATTAGGTCCAATTGGGTCATGACATCAGTTAAGTCCTTTATTTCTCTGTTAAGTTTTGATTTGGGAGATCTGTCCAGTGGTGAAAGTGGGGTAATCTCCCACTATTAATGTGTGGGGTTTTATATGTGGTTTAAGCTTTAGTAATGTTTCTTTTACATATGTGGGTACCCTTGTGTTTGGGGCATAAATGTTCAGAACGGAAACTTCATCTTGGTGGATCTTTCCTGTGATGAGTATGTAATGACCTTCTTGATCTCTTTTGATTGATTTTAGTTTGAAGTCTATTTTGTTGAATATCAGGATGGCTACACCCGCTTGTATCTTAAGACCATTTTATTGGAAGTCTTTTCCCAGCCTTTTATTCTTAGGTAGTGTCTGTCTTTGAATTTAAGATGTGTTTCTTGTATGCAGCAGAAAGATGGGTCCTGCTTTTGTATCCATTCTGTAAGCCTATGTCTTTTTATAGGTGAATTAAGTCCATTGATATTAAGGGATATTAACGACCAGTGATTGTTCATCCCTGTTATTTTTGTTGTTATTTTTCTCTTCTTTGGGCTTTACTGCTGTGGCTTTATCTATTGCCTGTGTTTTCGAGTGTGTAGCTGACTTCCTTCGGTTGGAATTTTCCTTCTAGTACTTTTTGTAGGGCTGGATTTGTGGATAGGTATTGTTTAAATCTGGCTTTGTCTTGGAATGTCTTGTTCCTTCCGTCTATGACATCCATGGTCTCTTAGTGTCTGCATTATATCTGTCCAGGTCCTTCTGGCTTTCAAAGTCTCCATTGAGAAATCGGGTGTTATTCTGATGGGTTTGCCTTTATAGGTCACTTGGCCTTTTTCCTTTGCTGCTCTTAATATTCTTTCTTTATTCTGTACATTTAGTTGTTTAATTATTATGTGTCAAGGGGACTTTTTGGGGGGTCTAGTCTGTTTGGTGTTCTATAGGCTTCTTGTATCTTCATAGGCATTTCCTTCTTTAAGTTGGGAAAGTTTTCTTCTATGATTTTGTTGAATATATTTTCTGTGCCTTTGAGTTGGTATTCTTCACCTTCTTCTATCCCTATAATTTGTAGGTTTGGTCTTTTCATGGTGTCCCAAATTTCTTGGACATTTTGGTTCATGACTTTGTTGGCTTTAGTGTTTCTTTCGACTGATGAAACTATTTCTTCTACTGTATCTTCAATGCCAGAGATCCTCTCTTCCATCTCTTGCATTCTGTTGGTTATACTTGCATCTGAAGTTCCCGATCTTTTACTCAGATTTTCTATTTCCAGCATTCCCTCTGTTTGTGTCTTCTTTATTTTTTCTATTTCCCTTTTCAGGTCTTGGACTGTTTCCTTTATTTGTTTCATTGCTTTTTCATGAATTTCTTTCAGTACTTTATTGTTTTCTTCCAGGACTTTATTGTTTTCTTCCAGGACTTTGAAAGATTAGGCTTAAATGGCACCTTTCTGTCTGTCCCTTTTAAACTCCCCCCCAAAGTTGAATGGTATAGAGAACTCGGAGAAAGGAAAGCAAGACCATCCTCAAGCAGAGCAAAAGATGCACAAATTTTTCCAAGGGGAATATGCAAGCTAAGTGAGGAATAAGCATCACCCATCAGAATGACAGTCTGGAGTGTTTGGTGGCACATGTGAGAACAGAGGCGGAAGCTGCGTGGCCGTGTTCTCTCTGGAGAGTACTTCTTAAGAAACCCCTTCCAACCTACAGAGGTTCTGCCTCTGCTTCTGATCCTGCCTCTAGAGCTGTGCTGTGCCTCCTTGATGCCTTCCCCTTTGGATAAAATTATACGAGCTCAGAACATAGTTTTAGTTTTCAAACATTTGATAAAGAAGACAAAGAAAGATTTGAAGTAAGTGTCGGGGGCGGAGAGAATGTGTGTGGGAGAGAAAGGGAGGGAGGGCGGGAGGGAAGGGGAGGGAGATGAAATAGTACCTGTGGGGGGGAGGGAAAGGGAGGGAGAAAGAGAGAGAGAGAGTATGAGAGAAAGAGAAGAGGGGTGGAATCATGAGAAGGGAGGTCTTCTCAGTGGTAGAAAATAAAGAGGATGCCATGAGGGGAAAGCAGAATTGGAGACTAACAGGGGAAGAAAGGGACCATGCTGAGAGTGAGGAACACTGGAGGGCAGGAGCAGGAGGAACACACATGAAAACAAAACATAATGATACCTATGTATGAAGCTCCCATGCTAAAGCCAGCTATTTTGCATTAAAAAAATTCAATTTTTTTAATTGTGAGACAGCCATACAATGGGTAAGACATTTGAAAGAAATAGGCATCGAAGAATGGCTTGTTCACAGTGTGAAAGAAATTGTGAGACAGCCTTATGTCACTGATACGGACTGACAAGAACATATACCAATAAACTAAAATAAGTGTAAAATTGTATAGCTCCACTACCAATGTGTCAAAAGCAAAGAATACACATTCTATGAATATGCACGCATATAATATACCATTGTTTACATGTATATGCACATATGCAAGTACACTAACATGGTCTCTGTGGGTGATAATATTTCAGGTAGTTCTTTTTTCCTAAACCTGTTTTTTTCAATTTCAAACATATCTAGCATTCAAAGTAAAATACAAAAAGACCTTTAAATCTATCTGCACCTATTAGAAAATATTACCATAAACACATGTTCACTGGTGGCTGCAGTTGGGAGTCCCTGACTTTAAAAGTTTCTCCCCAGCTGAGCATTTGCTTCATGTAGTCATGAAAAATGAACAATATATTGACTTTCACAAATGTCACAAAAAATTGATAAGGACAGAGAAATAGAGGAAATGGTACAATCAATCTTCAGGTGCAACAGTTTGCCTTTCTGCTAAGCGTCCTTTCCAAAAGCAATTACCAAGGATAGAGGAAAACCCGATGCCAAAAGAAAAATAAATAAGTCAACAGAAGACGCCCTACCTTCTAAGTTAAAATAAGTCACTCCAGGCCAGGAATTGTCTTTTCTTTTGAAACGCGATAGTGGGTGAGAGCAAGGAGTATTGTAGTTTGGGTAAAGTCTCTTCCAAAGGCGAAAATAAACCTTTACTCTTTCTTTATAACGAGTCAACAAAATCAACAAACCTTGGCCAAACTGTGAAACAAAATTGTATTCCACTCTGCAGATTTGTAAAGCTATCGTTATTTACATGAGATTATAGAAGCCGTTCCAAATGTGACACTATGTCTTGGTATTCTAATCCTTACCTTCAGGTTCCTGTCCCCTGTCATAAGTTTAATTTATGAGGCTGGACTAAGAAAGGAAGGGATAACTTGAAGAACGTTCTCTTATTTCTTAGTAATAGTGGGACTGATCTCACTGGTGCTTAAGAGGAGAGAAAATAACAGGCAAAGGAGAATATGTATTCAGTTTGGCACATTGAAAGAGAGAAACCAGGTAAGCTAAAAGGAATTGGAAGGGAGTTGAGGAGGATGGATTGGCCCAGGTCATGATTGGGACTTGGAGCAATAGTCACTTCCCAGGACAACTGGAATATATATATATTCTGATGGCCTAGCAGAAGGCCAGAGCCCCACCTTCCCTCAGGTAGGAAAATATCCCAGTGCTGTACCCTAAACTCTCAATTCGGGTCTAGCCACCTATACTTTCAAAAAGCAGGAGGACCATTGTCCACTCTTGGATAAAGACTTCTATAGTGCATCATATCTTAATTACTACTGTTTGTGATATTTGGGGGGGTGAGTGTGTGTGTGTGTGTGTGTGTGTGTGTGTGTGTGTGTGTGTGTGTAACATTATGTTTCAAAACAACTCATTGCTGTCATATCCTAAAGAACAGAGAATCATCTGGATTTCTGGATGGTTTTTATGGCATGGGAGACTTAACCAAGACCTTACAACATGCTATGCATGTACTCTGCTCCTGAACTATTAGCATCATTTCACTTTTTCCTTTGGCCAGCATTTTATATAAAAAGTTGCTAAATAGTGAATTCCTTATTATCAAAGGACAAGTTTTAGTAATGATGTATCACTGACCAAAGCAAAACAAATGTCAGGATACATGAACAACTAATATGTATAAGGCCCTCGCCCTCTTCTACGAACTGCAATTTTTCAGTGCTATGGGAAAATCAGTGAGGAATTTTATCATGAGCCAGCACAGAAATGGAATGAGAGCTTCACTGAAATGGGAGTGGCCTCAGAAATCATTGAGCAGACCGTGCACTGTAATGCTTGATCTCTGTAACAGCAATGGTGACATTTCAGCATAGGACATCCAGAAACAAGACTATGTTAACATGGAAAGACGATAATGCAAGCCTGCGGGAAGGATGTCAATTTATAGACTTATATGAAAGTTACAAATCTGGAGAGGGAACTGTTGCTTCTGATGTTGATCTGACACTTGGTTTTAGGGTTTGGTCACACACCGGGACAATGTCAAAATGCCAGATATCTGGGGATGGCTTTCTTGAAAATCGTGTCCTGAGGGTCATGAAGAGATAGCATAAATACTGTAAAATTTAGTTTACAAGCACCTCTGAAGTTTGTAAATACTAAGAAAGAGGACACACTACACTTCGTGTCCCTTGAAAAGGAGACACCGAGGGCAAGGGGGAGGTCTTTACCCACCAGAACAATAACTTAATTGCTGCTTTTCATATAATTTCAGTGGCTGCCCTTTAAGCAATGGCAGTCCTAATCTGCTGGAGGGAATTCTGTTCTCTTGGGCACTGCTCTCTCAAAGCCACTAAAGGAAATTTTATCTAAATCTTTACCCCTTTAAAGACTCAGGATTCTAAGGTTGTGGTGAAATTCTGCTAGCTCAGAGAGGCTGAATAGCAAGTGACATCTCTTCTTGCTCAGATCTCCCCCAAAACCAGAGTCCTTCTGCTCCATCCCCACTTAAGAAACCTCTCTACACATAGTTCCTCCCTCCTACTTCCTGTCAGCTAATTGCTGACTCAGCCTCTGACCACAGGTTAATTTATTTAATCAAACCACTGTGATGCATCATTAAACAAATATTCCACAGCATAAACAAATGTAACACATCCTAAATTAATATTCCACAACACCTAATGGATTAATCTACTTCTGATTCTTGTGGCAGTGGCTGTGTTTTTCTGTGATAGCCCACAGGTCAGGTCAGCATCATAAAGCAGGGAACATGTAGTCCTCTGTGGCTGTTACAACCCATGGGGACAGTCACCCTCATAGCTAGTGAGGTTACAGTTCCTAAATTCCAAGAAAGCATGAGTTTCATCCAGAGTGGAACCTATCAGCTGTCCATCTCTGCCCTGTACCTACTTTCTATGCAATCTAGAAAAAGAACACAAAGAAATATTTCTATACACAGTTCTCAGTTGCTTACAACTGACTGCTTGTGGATGACCATACTAGAGTGTTCACCAAGAAATTCTGGTTTGGGACAAATATCACTTTTTTTCCCTCTTGTTTGTGGCAAGCAATGGTCTTCCAACAGTATAATTTTAGTGTTTCTCCTTCATGGTGATAAAAGTAAATGTCTTCACACTAATAGGAGAGTAGAGTTCCTTGAAAATCAGTTGCCCCTCCAGTCCTTCCTCAGTTCACTCTCCTACCCAGGTCTGAGCATTTCTTGATAATGGGCTGAGCTTCCACATGTCTATCCCTTTTCTGGGTGCCTTTACCCACCCGAAATCCCTCTCCTTCCCTACACATGCTTTCTGTACTTGTCATTGAGGCCCATGGACCCTTCATTTCTAAGCACCATGACCATGACATTCATCTGACCCTTCTGCTGAGCTGCCCAGTATGTGCCAGTTCCCACAAGTAACAATTTCTCCTTGAATTAAAGTGTCTTCCTTTGGGTCTAAGGCTGACAAATAAAACATAAAATGCCTAGTTAACTTTGAGTTTCAGATAAACAACATTTATTAACATTACATGAAATGCTTTAAGTTCATTTGGGGTAGAGACTGGCAGCTGCCTCTTAATGTCCATACCATTTCTATATAATATAAAAAGTCATGTCCATCAGTATCTGCAACATAAAATGAAAGTATTATCATCTACCTGAAATTCAAATTAACTGAAGATCATTTATGTTTATTGTTAAATTCAACAACTCTACAGGGAATTCCTGTGTCATTGTGATTGCCCAGGACAAGACTGAAGGCTGTGAGTGCTACTGGCTTATACTTATCAGCTGAGCCACTGAATTTAATCTAGATAAACTGAAGGTGGCTACCCATGAACAAGGAGACTCAGCCCTTGACCTCCCAGTCTTCCCCATTACAAAGAACAGCTCTCAATCCATCTGCTCTGCACAGTAAGTGGCCAAGATTACCAGGAGTCTGACCTAAATTGGATTTGCTTCAAGCAATTGGATTAGATGGGGATACAAAAGTTAGAATTGCTGAGCCAATACTGACACCTAGGAAACATGATCTAGACCACCAAAAGGTGTCACCTAAGGGAGAACTGGGTATTAGAAGGGAAATTCTTGGCAACAGGATGACGATGCCTAAGACAGGGAGCTCAGAGGGTGCTTCGACAGCAACCCTGAGTCAACACTGTCACTGAGAACACTCTCATGAAGCAGCTATGGCCACATGGACAGAGGAACAAATAGCCCATCACTGAGTGCATTTAGACTACATTGAGCCTCTGCTAGTGTATTAAGTCTCCCTCAAGTTGACTAAAACAATCTTTAATAGATTTATTATTGTGGGGGGAGGGCGTGCAAAACAATTTGACCACACAGCTGCCATGACAGGCTTAGAGGCCCAGACACAGGCTTACTGTCGGGCAACACCCAGATCCAGGAAAAGCCATAAGCTGACACCACTCAGGGATCCACCCAGGGATGGGGAAGTACCTAACATCCCAAACATCCCAACCATTAGATAAGATAGCTGGGTGTCCTTGAGCCTAGCACACACCTATTTCCCCTTCTTACCAAGACACCCCTAGACAATTGTCAGCCAATCAGGGTCCTGAACCCTGGAAATCCCTTCACCCCAACCTCTGTTATGATAAACACTCTACCCCGACTGGGCTCAGGGTTCTCTGCTCTCACTGCTTCATCGGACAGACAGAGAGACCAAGCCCCAGAGCGTGAAATAAAGGCTCTTTGCTTTTACATACAGGATTTGGTCTCCATGGTGGTCTTTTTGGGGGTCCCTGCAATCTGAGCATAACAATTGTGACTTTTTTTCTACTTCTCTTGAGGCTGTTCTGTGTTAGCAAGTGAGGAGCCACAGACCAAGATAGGGGGCCCATACTAAGAACCCAAAAGACCTGCAGAGCCAAAATGGCTGTTATCTAGAGATCAGGCTGGGAAAGGTAAGCTGAAGCCCAGGCCCTGGAAGGGAGAGGTTTGGAGTAACGGGGCGGGGTGAGAAGTGCTGGAAGGAGCCACAGATACCGAAAGAGACTTGTCCTAGGTTTCTTTGAGACCTAACAATGTTCAAAAGAGTAATGCTATGCCCCCAGGTAGTACTATTTTAAACAGATTAAAAGTTTTCTGTAGCAAATTCTGAGAGTCAGGTATAATCATAAGTGCTGTGATACCTTGCAGGGAAATGATAAGCAATCAGAAAGAAAAGTCATATGAAAAAGAGGTTCTTTTAAAATCAGCACTTTAGACCAACCTCACAAGATCTCTGAAGTTCTTCCCACAGTGCATGATGGTTGCTTTGTTCTTGCTGGTTCTTGGCTACCTTCACTAACAGAAGCTTCCTCATGGCTCAGGATGGCATTTCATTCACAGTGATGTCTGCTTCCTTTCATGATGATGAAAGGAAGCTTCTACACAATATAGGACGGCCGCTCCATTCTCATAGGTACCTACCCACCTTCTCCACAAGATGCTTCCTCACAGCTTCCATGAGTAAATAAAAGTCATTGATAAAGAGCCAATATGCCATGGGCTGTATTGCCTGATGGACTGATAGATATTTTAGAATCTGTTGGTACAGTGAGCATTTCTGGTCCTTTGTTCCAATCCCATCTGGGTTACTTCATCATGTGCCGAGAAAAAAATATTTAACCCCCTTGCACCTCAGCTTCAAAAATCTACAAGCCAGGTTATAAAACATTCTTGTATGGGAGATAACATGTTAAAACATAGTAAGAACTCAATGAGTGTTGCTTAATCCCCTACCCCTCACAATAGCTTACAGAAATGAAGAAGGGGTCTTTGTTAGCATTGGAAGACTCAGGTGGACTATTAACAAATAGTGATAATCTTAGACTTTGCAGACAAGAAGCAGAAGTAGGCAGAGTCAGGCCGAGGCAGAGCCAGGCAGATCTCTGTGAGTTTGAGGCCAGCCTGGTCTACAGAGCAAGATCCAGGACAGGCACCAAAACTACACAGAAAAACCCTGCCTCAAAGAAAAGAAGAAGAGGAAGAGGAAGAGGAAGAGGAAGAGGAAGAGGAAGAGGAAGAAGAAGAAGAAGAAGAAGAAGAAGAAGAAGAAGAAGAAGAAGAAGAAGAAGAAGAGAAGAAGAAGAAGACGACTTGAGGATTAGGTATAAATCAGTAGACTTAGGGGACATGGGAAATGAAGCACTGGAACTGACAGGCATGCCTACAGAGGCCTTGCGCATCTTGCCTTGAAGATTTATGTGAAATTCAGATGATGCAAGGGGTGCTGAGGGAACTGGTGCTGAGTCTTCATATATTTAATAAGTATCTGGAGGAAAGAGTGATCAGCAAGCCAGTGAGATTTTTCTTGACATGATTAATCTGAGAGATGCTGAAGTACCAGTAATCAAAGACAAAAGTAATGCCCCCCCAAAAAAAACCTCATGAAATCAGCTTGGAAACACAGGCCAAGCAAAGCTTCCCAAAGCTCAAAGTTAAAAGAAAAAAAAAAATGCTAACTCATTCAGTTGAGCAGTCACCAATGCCCAAGGGACTGGAAGAAATAGGGAACTAATAATGATAAAAGCACCGAGGGGCAAACAAGAATAGCAAATTAGAAAGAAGTTGATAATATAAGCTTGTCCAGGGAGAAAAACTAATACCACTGTTTGGGTACATGTCCAAAATGATATTACTGCACTCAACAAAGAGGCAGCAGGGACCTGCTGAGACTGCTCCAGAACAACACAGTGTGTCTGGGGCCTCAGAAAGTCACAAAATAGAGTCTAAACTGAGGAGAATGTGTGACAAACAGCAAAAATGCTATAACAGAAATGGTACTTCCCGTAGAGCGGAAAAAAGGCCAGCTGAGCAGTTCATAAAACTAGAAAACACATGAAATTCTTTAATGAACATGTGTAAATGGTGTGTTATGGGGCAGGGTAGCCTTTTGTCTGAACGGAAATTAAGAAAGTGGAAGTATTTTGAGCAGGAGAAATGAATATAATAACTGGGTAAACCCATAAGAGTGACTCTATAAACCTCAAGCTGCCCAGCAAGCAATAGCTCTCCAAGCTGGAATAGGAGCTTTGATTCAACTGTTTCCCCATCTAACCAAAAAGGGAAGATATTTGTAACAACCACATGACTTCTTCAACCATGAATTTACTGGGTTGAAGCATTAGATCCCTGCCTCCCATTTCCCTAGAAATGTAAACATTAGTTTTGTCATTCCTTGAGAATCAAATTACCATATGAACAGTGCCTTAGTTAGGGTTTCTATTGCTGTGAAAGGACACCATGACCATGGCAACTCTTATAAGGGAAAGCATTTAATTGGAGTTGGCTTACAGTTCAGAGGTTCATTAGCACCATGGCAGGAAGCATGGCGCCATGCAGGCAGACATGGTGCTGGAGAGGTAGCCCAGAGTTCTACATCTGGATCATCAGCAGGCAGCGGAAGAGAATGAGCCACTGGGCCTAGCTTCAGCATCTGAGACCTCAAAGCCCACCCCCTAGTGACACACTTCCTCCAACAAAGCCACACCTACTCCAAGGCCACACCTCCCAATGGTGCCATTCCCTATTGGTCTGTGGGGACCATTTTCTTTCAAACCACCACAAACAAATTGACTTATTCAGGCTTTGTTCTAAGTTCCCTCTCTGGGTGAAGACCTGACACTCCAAGCCACCCAGAAGGAGAAGGGATGAATTAACATCCCCTAAATGAAATAGTGTGCTTTTTCCTTCTCTGTACAGTCAATGTGTAGTGCAGTACAACACTGTGGAGTCTCTACCATGCAGCCGTCGACGTCTCTGAGTTAGGAGTCATGAAAGCATACTTTTTTGTTGTTAATTTTTCTTTAGCCTGAATTTTTTCAAGCCCTGGCGGAAGGCTGAGCAGTATTTCCCTGACTCTCGGGGCTGTTTCACTCTCTTTCTGTAACAACCCCCTCCCGATCTTTTTCCCCACATGAGCACTTATTGACCTCCATTACACACTACATGGCTTTCTCACTTTCTCTTCTCCATCTCATTCTCCTGGCAGCTGCCAGGATTTACAGCTCCCCTACCTTGATGGCTTTCTTTTAAGGTCTAATAAAATTGTACTGGACCTTAACAACAACAACAAATAAGTGTTGATATTCTATTCATTTCCTTGCTATGTTACAAGGAAGTACCACAAACCAGGTAGCTTCAAACATCCTCTCAGTATTATAGGGATTAGTAGTCCAAGTGTGTGCTGTTATTTATTAGGATATAAGGCCTTAGGATGACTAAGCATCTTGCCTAGCTACTGGACAGTACGCATGTGGTCACGTAGCTGGGGGAGTGGCTAGGAATTCAAACCTACGCCCTCCAAAGACTCTAAAGGAAATATTCTCCTTGCCTCGCCCAGCATCTGGCGACTCCTGTGTGGTGCTGGATTCTGATAGCAAAGCTCCTGTTTCCAGAGTCTTCTCTTGCCTAAAGTCTGAGGCTCCTCCCTTTTCTATCTCTTAGAAAACACTTAGATATCCTTCTCCTCTATAGACAAAATACCTGACAAAAATGGTGGAAGGGAAAAGAGCTGTATTTAGGCTCCCAATTACAGAGGAAACAACCCCCGTGTAGGGCAGGCATGGTGGCTGGGGTAGCTCCATATGTAACGGCGGGAGCTTGCAGCAGTGATGTTCACTGTTTGGTAGGTCAGGAAGCAGAGGGTAAGACCGGAAATGGGGTCAGACTCTAACTCCAAAGGCCTGCCTCTAGGGGCATAAGTCTGCTAGCTAGAGACTATGTCCCAAAGGTACCACAACCCCCCACACCACCACCCTCGACCCAAACAGCACAACCCGCTGGGACCAGGGTCAAAATAGGCACCTGTGGGGGAGACATTTTATACTGAAAACGTAACAGACCCTGTCATTAGATCTAAGGTCCTTCTAAAACCATGGAGGTCTCATTTTGAAATCCTTAATTAATTCTACCTGCAAAGAACCTCTTTGTAAATGAGGTCACACTCAATTTAGACCTCCCGTATCTTTGGGGGCTTACCCTTCAACCCACTGCAAGTGTCACATGCTACCAGATTACTTAGATACACACAGTTGAGTTTCAGACAAAACAGTATCCCCAAAAGATGTCAGACAAATATGCCTTACATGAGGTGCTCAAGAAATTATAATAGCAACAAAATAAATATAGGAGAGACCAGATTTGCATGAAGATGGGAACATTTTCTTGCTCACGCCAGAATCTTCCAAATTAATTTGACACATAGGGGGTTTTGTGGGTTTCCCTCGTTTATTTGTTTCTTTGCTTACTTGATTGTTTTTTTTTTCCTGATGGTCACAGAGAACCCATAGACAGCTGAAGAACTGCTCTAGGGAATACATTCACAAATACAACAAGTTAGAAGACAGGCAATTAACAATCAGGGTGGACCACTTGCTTGGGCTTCTGGATTTTTCTTGATAATTGTAGGGAAGAAGAAATTCAGAAAGCTATTGAACCTTGAGGGCCAGAGGGACCATGACAACTGGACTCAGCAGAGGAAAGGATTTTTTTCCTTGGGGATAGGAATCCTGGGGAGAGCGCAGAAATCAAGATCAACTGGTAGCTCAAAAGAAACTTTTCTCAAAGAATTCTTTTTAGCTCAGACTCTGAAGAGACAGCACAAGCTTTGAAACAGGTTTTTGGTTGATTGCTTAGATTTATTATTTATTGAAGTTTTTTTTCCACTCTAGTCAAGTAGAAGTATAAGCAACTCTGTGATTTATAATTGTTTGGTTTTCTATTTTCTCAAACATGGTGATTTCCTTGTAAAGTACATGTTTCCCGTGGGTTTTATTCATCGCAGGAAGTGCCACCGTAACTGCATTTCTGCTGTGCTAATTTCTCCGGCAGCTGCTGCTAAAAGCAGTCATCTCTCTTCACTTGGTGTCTCTGTGGCCAAAATAAATATAGGAGAGCAATATCTTGGTCAATTAGAATCATGATTCTTCATGGGCTATAAAAGTATATACGTTAGCTTACCTTTGAGCAAACACAAGCAGATAAGGCTCGGTTATTGAGAGATCTGAAAACACACAACACCTGTAAGCTCTGGGTCAGAATGGAACCAATGTTCCAGAGATGATTCCAGCCTCATGGCCAGCACCAGTCTTTCATTGGCCCCTTTTCTGATTACACCTATGTCCTGCTGCAGCTTTGCCTCCTAAACCCATGAGACAGATCTCTCAGCCTTTAGTATCATTTTCTCTTTGGTCTAATTCCATTTTCTGGGCTTTCTGTCCTCTTTCTAGAAAGGAAAATCTATGTTCTTTACTCTAGATCCACAGGGAACATCTTTCTTCTCAATGGACCAGCCAACTAAGCCAGCAGCCTATGGATAGAGACACAGGAGGCCCCTCACTGTCCAGCCCTGGATTTTAACCTGTGCTGCTGTCAACCAGAATCTGGTATGGCTTCCCTTTTGGCTCCCCCATCCTTATGATTGATGTCAAAAGAATTCAGAGAGAGAGCTATAGAAGACAGACAAAGTTTATTGGTACATGCTCAGGGATGAGAATAGACAATGGTCAATGTCTTAGTTAGTGTTCTATTCTTTTGAAGAGATACCAAGACCATAGCAAACAAAAGAATTTAATGGGCTTACTTATAGTTTTAGAGGTTTAGCTTACTTTCATCATGGTAGGGAGCATGGTAGCCCACACACAGGCAGACATGGTGCTGAAGAAGTAGTTGGCCTGGGATTTTGAAACCTCAAAACCCACCCCCCTGTGACTTACTTATTCCAATAAGGCCACACCAACTAATCCTTTCAAGTAGTGCCACTCCCTAAGCATTCAAATATATGAGCCTATGGGAGTCGTTCTTATTTGAACCACCACAGTCAAAGAGACAGCTGCCTTAATCTTTATTTTAAGTAGGTTTTGTACTATTTATGAAATAGGCAGCTTTTCCTGAGCAACACAGTCTTACCCAGTTGATTGACAGGCCTGTTGGGACTGACTCTTAAGAGAGGACAATAATATTTCCTTGTTTTTACCAGAAAGCGCTTTGCTAGACAGTCATCTTACAAGATTTTGGCCTTCTTTGTTCTGGTTTAGAAGGTTATCCTCTAATAATCTCCTCTCAGGACCAGAGATATGACCCAGGACCTCTTCTTCTAACCAATGATTACAGCCCTGCTGTTCTAGTTCCTGGTTTTAAAGGCTATTGATCATGAGAGATGCATTCCAGGCACAATATCCTCTAAGCCAAGTAATACGTAACTACCAAGCATTAAGGTTTGTACCACTGCATAATGCAAAGACATGTTGACAGGGTTTCTCAGTATGGTAGACCTATATATTTGGACAAGACACAAGATATTTGTCATCTGATTCAAGAATGAACAGGAATAATTAATATTCTTGGTGAAGGGAAAAAACTAAGGCACCTAACACACAAAGGGAGTGAGCTCATGAGTTCTTTATAGTATGCTTAATTTGTCCAGCTAAATCTAAAGTATAATGGAAATATGAGCAGTATGGAGGTCCTACATATCTGTGGCACTTTTTGTTCGACTGAAATTCAGGAAGCAGTGTAGCATCCTACATGCTGCCATGGATTCTGAGACTGGAAACGTCTGCAGCAGCTACCACAGAGCAGGATTTCCTTCTCCAGGCTGGCCTCAAGGAATGGACTCCACTCTGAATTCAGTCTGCCAGTGTAGGAGAAATACAAGAAGGAAGATGTTTCCCATCACAGATCAGTTTTTATTGAAAGAGGGTTGGCAGTTCTTTTCTTTAAGAAAAAATATAAAGAAGCCACACCCACCCCAAGCTGGAACCAGAGCTGAAAATTATCACGTCTTAAGAGAAAACAGGAAAAGATGTCATTTCAGAAGTTGTAACCATAACAACTCAATAACTCAAATTCACATTACTTGCTTCTGAATACCCTTGCGAATGTGCGGTGCCCAATTGCTCCTGGATAAAATAGTCTTGGCATTTTCTTCTAGACATGCCTTTTTCCTTGAATCTCTCACCACTCACTCCTCCATTTGCTTGTGTGATGTACAGACCATTCATTTGAAGACTTTTGATGGATTTTTGTTTCTCATTGCACAAAATTTGTATTTCTTTATTTTTTACTTGTATCATATTTTCAAGAGTGGACCATTTGACCAGCACTGTTCACCAACACCCATAATGGCTGAAAATTACCTAGTATGGGGTAGGCAATGGTGTCTTTAAAAAGAAATGGCCTAATAGTCCATTCATCACTTTAAAAATATTCTTGTTTTTACCTTCATCTAAAATTCCTATGCAATTTCTGAGAAGCAATGTGTATGTCCTGTGACATCTTTTTCAGCTCAAAACATATGTGCATTAGATATGACACTTACTATTGTATACAAATTAATATTCACTAATGAAGATCATTCCAGGTACTTCAAATGCCATAGTTCTGTTTCAGCGAACTATCTTAAAAGGAAATGGTGATGATTTAGACTTTTGCATGTTCATCTCCCCTCTGTTCTCTCAATCTGAAAGTTCTCTAAATTTTCAAAAAGTTGAAAATTTCCTTTGGACCAATTGCCAGCAAACTGGAGAAATCTTGATCCAAGACAAAAAAAAAAAAAAAAAAAATTAGAAACCTTACCCAACTATGCAGAACCTTTGGGCTTTCTTCATGGGTGAGGACACTTGGTAAAATTACAGTATCTCATCAATCAAGAGAGCATCCATTAGGCTACAGAATCATGATAGATCGAGGTCCCAATTCTATGAGCGGACAATCAGAGTGCCGAGTGGTCCAATGAAATGGTTGATTGATAATCGGCAATTCTGGAACGAACAAATACAAGAAAACCGAGGCATTGATCCACACTCCTTGGCTCAGCCTGTGTTCCACTCTTACTGTAAACAAAGAAATTGCATTAAAGAAAGCCTCATTGCACACTGTGTTCTCTTCCAAAAAAAAAAAAACTCTGAACCAGATAGAGATAGAGAGAATTGGACTACATTGTTCCTTCACCTTTCTGAACAAGTTAGTGCAATAACAATAATTAAACCAAATATCCTGGGGGTTTTACACCCCACCTTCACCTGTCCTTTACTTCCGCCTGCTGACGTCACCCAAGTGAAAGTGCAGGGAAAGCATTCAGCTAATGTCTAAAGAATCTGAAGCAGTGAATGTTTGTCACTGGGCCATTGTAACAAATAAGCTCTACATCCAGGCTTTGTGTGATGGTGGACTTGGGAACTAAAACACCAGAAAACTGGAGGTAGGAAATTCAAGTTCAAGGAAAGTAACCATGGGGGAATTAGTTAAACTCGACATTCAGAGGCCTAACCAAAAATGTCGAGTCTACAGACGGATAGCCATGGAAACAGAGAAATAAGAAATCGAAGAGAAAACATGAATCATCATACGCTGATTCAGGATGAACTGAGAACCACAAGAATTCTGGAGACCAAGGAAGAACAAGAGCAGTTCCTACACCTATCAACAAGGAAACTCAGAAAAGGCAGAGGCACTAATACTTGAGTCTGTCCAATAAACACAGTTTCCATGCTCACATTTTTATGTTCTGGAATTTTTGGTCTCTTTAGTTTTTTTATTTTTTTATTGACAGCTTCACACACAAACACACACATATATATATATAAAATGTATTGTGATTACATTCATCCTCATTGCCCTTTCTTATCCCCTCCCTCTCCCTCTGAACACTTCCTTTTTCTTCTTTGTCCCAGATATTACCCCCCCTCCTACTTTTCTCTGTGTGTGTCTCTTTCTGTGTCTCTGTCTCTGTCTCTTTCTGCATCCACTAAACTTAGAGTTGTTTGTATAAATATGAATATGAGGCTGTTTGCTGGAGCATGGCCACCTCTCCTGTGACTGAAGAAAATGTCCTCTTCCTTCTCCTGGCAACCACTAACTGCCAGTAGTTCCTCAGGAAGGGATGTGGCCTCCTGAGCAGCTTCCTCTTTCATGATGAAATATTGAAAGGCAAAAGCTTGTTAAGGCCATGTGCAGGTATGCATAGCTGCTGTGTTCATGACAATATTTTAATGGCATCGCATCACTTTCCCAATACTCCCGATCTTATGTCTATCCATTCTGTCTTCTGTCATGACCCCTAGGATTTGGACCATCACGTGACACAGATGTCTTATTTACAGATGAGCATTCAATGGTCACTTATCCTTAGAAC
The DNA here is from genome assembly GCF_004664715.2 of Peromyscus leucopus. Lineage (NCBI taxonomy): Eukaryota > Metazoa > Chordata > Mammalia > Rodentia > Cricetidae > Peromyscus > Peromyscus leucopus. The sequence continues at coordinate 29,676,596 of NC_051081.1, forward strand.
CCTGACTAGATGTAAACCTCTGTGTTAACTTTCAGCCGCAGCAAAAAGGAGCATCCTTGTCCAAAGTTGAGAGTAGAGCTAATCCATATGCACAAACAAATATTTAGAAATCAGTTTGACAATATGCCTATTTAGCAAAACAGCATTAGTATGTTCCCTCATAGAGCCTACAACCTAACTGCCCATAGGGTATGAACTTGGTTTACAGTACTAGGTGTATATCCACACCCATGGAGAAAGTCTCACACCCAACCAGAAAACACACTGTGTTTTAAAATAACAACTTGAGGCTGTTTTCCCTAAAAGGAGACAAAAATGAATGTTTACTTGAGTGCTCTCCAAGAGGTGGATAAGAATAACCAAAAGTACAACCTGGAAACCATCACCCCTAGTGAAAGTGGAGATAGGGGTAACAGCACATAAAAGACCACAGTGAATGTCTTTAAGAAAAGTCACACCAAATTAAGAGGCCAAACCTGACTCCACAGTCTTAAAAGGAATAGGTGCTTCCCTTTTTGAAAAAAATTAAGAGTTCTAAAGTGTTCACTATGAAATCCTATGGCTGTGAAAAGCACTAGGTGCTTGCAGTTACAACCAATCCATAGAAGAAGATACAAATGTCAATTCAAAAAGCATTTATTAAATAAACAATACATGCTAGGAATGTAAAGTTGGAGATATGTTGTTTTCTATTTATTTCTTCTGCCAAAGTAGGTACTGATGAAAAGATATGGAGACAGTGTGGGAAAATAAATAGAAACTGAAGGATCTACTTAGGTAAATATAATTCCCTTTATTTAAATCAAGTGAAGACCTTAATAGTGAGTCCAAGAGCTGTATTTCCACCTACCTCCTGCAAGAGGGCACTAACCTAAAATGGTAAATAAACAGAAGCTAAATGGAAGGGCCCATGATGGCAAATTCATCATATGAAACAGCAAAGGATGTGAATACTTCCAACATAGACTAGATGGGGTGGAGTCCTACCTCAGAGTCCAGTGGCAGCAAGTTTCAAACACATTGAAATACAAACAAACTAGAGATGAAAGACAATCCTACTACCTACCACCTAATAAAGCCCAGGTCAGAAAGGACTACTGTAGTTGTTTTTTTGTTTGTTTGTTTGTTTGTTTGTTTGTTTTGTTTTGTTTTTTTTACTCTTTGGGGGCCCACCACCCAGCTCCTAAATAAACACGCAGATTTATTCTTACTTATGAATGTCTGGCTTTAGCTGGGCTTGTTTCTAGCCAGCTTTTCTAACTTAAATTAACCCGTTTATCTTCTTCTATGTTTTGCCTCTGGGATTTTTACCTTTCTTTATTCTATATGTCTTTCTTCACTTCTTAGTCTGTGGCTGGTTGTGTGGCTAGGTGGCTAGGTGGCTGGCCACTGGCATCCTCCTCTCCTTCTCTTCTTGCTCCTCCCTCTTAGCTTTTCTCTCATTTGATCTCATCTGATCTAGGAAGCCAAGCAGGGTCTGGTTAGTACTTGGATGGGAGAAGAGTGGTTTAAATGAGATAGAAAATATGAAGTGATAGTAGGATGGCATGTTCTGAACAAAACGAAGACAGGAATGAAAAAAATTATAGAGAGTTTATGTGAGTAAAGATTCATCAGCAAACTATTGAAACAGAAACAAAATGTCAAAGAAGAAAAGTCTGTACATTGTCAGGCAGAAAGAACAGAATCTACAACAACAATTCTGACTAAGCTTATACATTAGATACCAAGAGACAATGCAAGTAATGTCTACACACTGGGAAGGGGTGGTTATAACATGCTTTGCATGTACCGTGACGCTCTTATGGTCTGTTCTATAAATGTCCCATAAGCTCTAAATAAAGGGAGGTTTTCTCGGAATGTACAAAACAGGTTTTAGTTAGTTTATAGGAAAGGGAAAGGTACAGTTTTTCTAATCCCAGGGTTATAAAATTAAAAATCTGAAGTAGAGGTAGAAACTGAAAATGCAAACAAAACACTTTAAGAAAGATGCTTCTAGCCAGGCGGTGGTGGCGCACGCCTTTAATCCCAGCACTCGGGAAGCAGAACCAGGCGAATCTCTGTGAGTTCGAGGCCGTCCTGGGCTACCAAGTGAGTTCCAGAAAAAGGCGCAAAGCTACACAGAGAAACCCTGTCTCGAAAAACAAAAAACAAACAAACAAAAAAAAAAAAGATGCTTCTTTACAACTCCTGGATCCCAAAGTGCATCTGTGGTCAAGAGTAGAGGAGGAATTAGAGGTAGTAGCATGCACACTCTGTAAGCCTGCTGGGAAAAGCCATGGCATGAAACATCCTCATTACCAAAAAAAGTAATAAGTAAAAACCACATTTGGACTGAGTAAATACTAATATGTGTGTGTTTGTATATTATTGCTATTATACTAATATTACTATTATATATATATATTAGTATTTATATGTATTATATATAAATTTATATTACATATAAATGTTATATATTAGTATTTATATGTATTATTATAAATTTATATTATATGTAAATGTTCATATATATATGAGTGACTTAAAATGAATTAAATATGAATAGATGCACTTGATAACATGAGGTTCATTGAGTAGCCTGGCCACCCACAAGCTGTAAATTTGAGAAGAATCCATAGTAATCTGATGCTAGAAGTGACTAATAACCTTTTGGAGTCTGGTAGAACATTATACCAAAGAAGGGACACTAGGGAACCTTCTAGTAGTAATAAAAAGCTCCAGAACTTGGCCTGGGTATGTTACATCAGTTTAAAAAGGTAAGAATTAATCAGGCTGTACATTTAAGAAGTGTATGTTACATCAGCTAATAACACTGCCACTTTAAAAATGAAAGTTTACTTTAGAATAGTGATTCGTGAAAGAAAAACCAAAAGGTAGACTTGATGGGTGAGTTTGGTTCTACAGGGAGAGCAATAAGTGCACTGGATAACCCCATGGCTCTTGGAAGGATGAGAGGAGGGGAGAAGACAAAAACACATGCATCCAAGAAAGGAACCCATTGAAAACTTCCTTCCTAATATCCCAACATTTGAGAGGTGGAGGCAGGGGAATCAGAGGTTGAGAGTCTCCTTTTTATGTATTGAGTTCAAAGTCACCAAGGAATACATGAGACCCTATCTTAAAGAGAGATGAAGTGGAGGATATAGCTGATATTTTTTAAAATCCTATAACAATGTTAAAAATAGCATGCACACTTGAGAAATATTTTTTTTTGTCAATCCCCCTCACAAAATAGAAAACATAAGGAAAGCAAAAGCATGGAACAAATCCCAAAGTTTTCAATGCTAATCTTCACAAAAATCATTGGTGTGGGTGAACTTCATGATGAAATATTTCAATGAGACTGGCACTTAAGGCTTCCAGACTTACTAGGTAAAATTTCAGGATGTCCAGTTGTATTTGGCAACACTTGTACTAAAATGTATTTGTTTATCTGAAATTCAAATCCAAGTGGCACCATGTATTTCATGTCAACCCTCACAGGACCAAGTGCAGGAAGATGGTCCTGTTTCCCTTTCGTGATAATGTAGCATGACCAAGGCTTTGGGGAAAGAGGGTAACAACATCACAGTGACTACTGGGCTCAGAGAATACCTGTGTCATAAAGTAATAAAGAAATGAAATGAAGTTTTAAGACTGACCAGCCCTTGACTTCCCCAACCAACAGTCATGGTATTAAGAACATATGCAAAGCCCAGCCTATATGGGGTCGGGGGGAGCTCAGTCCTACCTCAACTTGATGTGCCATGCCTTGTTCCAATCCAAGGGAAGTAGGTCTTCCTCTTCCCCTTTCTGAATGGAGATGGCAGAGGAGTGGGTGGATGGGGAGGGGTTAGATGAAAGTCGGGGTGAGGGAGCAAGAGGAGAGGAGGGAGGGGAAACTGTGGTTGGTATGTAAAATAAAGGGGAAAGCTGTTAATAAAAAAGAAAAAATGCATGCAAAGTTCTGAGGGACTGTGCAAAAGCAAGATCCCATCCAGAAAAGGTTGGTTTAGTTAGAACACCTCCACAAGATCAATCTCGGGAAATGAAGCAACCACAGATTTTGCTCCCAATTCTATTGAACAGTGGGGCCAGGGCAGCTGAGATGTGTACTGAAGGGTAAGAGGATCACTGGAGAGCATCAAAACGCTAAATCATGACAGCATAGGGGAAAAAATGAAAACTGTGAATACAAAATGTAAGGTAAGCCAAATAAATGATAAACTGAAAAAGCATAAAGCTAATGAAATTATTCTGGGCCTAAAGGGAGAGTTCAGTAGTTAAGAGTACATACTGTTCTTGCAGTGGACCCGAGTTCAGTTCCCAGTGCAGCTCATAACTACTGTGACTCCATCTCCAGGGGATCCAATAAGTTCTAGCCTCTACAGGCACCTCTCTAGGGTGCTCTCGCTCTCTCTCTCTCTCTCTCTCTCTCTCTCTCTCTCTCTCTCTCTCTCTCTCTCACACACACACACACACACACACACACACACACACACACACTAAAAATAAAATACTGTTTTTAAAATGAGAAACTGTTCTAATGCTATCATACTAAAATTTCTAATGTATCCCTCAGTTCTATATTGAAGGCAAATAAGAGTAAAAATAAATGTAATTTTAAAAACCTATTTTATTGATGACATTGTTTTTTTAAACCATAACAACCTCTTTTAGAAACTAGTATGTGTGAAAATTTCTGTGCCAGCTTCTGAATGTCTCTAGTTACGGTCACTTCAATCAATGATTTCTGCTCTTGTAAAAAAAAAAAAAAAAAAATCAATATTTATTAATCTTATTTGTTACAAATGTCAATCGGTCAATCGATAAAATTATCTCTGCAGATGAGAATCAAGTTTCTCCAGGTTATAAAATGACCTGGCTTCTGATAGGAATCCTCACAGAGATCCTGTTCTTGACCCTTCCAGATATCACTCTACAGGGTCTTTGTGTAACCCAGCAAAACCAAGTTCATAACATGAAACTTAGAATGAAAATCATACAAAATCATAACCTTTTATCAAGCTGAGACAAAAACAGTAAATTATCATGATCATAAGATCTGGAAGGAAAAAAAAAAAGGAAGGTACCCTACCTGTTTTCTATTGTCTGTACCTTTTTTATTGCTGTAACTTCAAGTACTAAGCAACTTTGGGCAATCTCTTCAATGAAAGTACATTTAGCCCATGAGAGCACTAATAACATATGTATTTTTAAAGAGCTACATTTCATCAGAATCGTGCAGTCCATTACGCACAGCACATTCTTTGAGCTCTTTGTACTTTCCTGCGGGATTCTGAAGTGCCTTGTTGATGTGTGTGTGTGTGGGGGGGGGTCATGATTGCTTGCAGTTCCACCAAATAAGGCTTCAGGGTCTCATAATTATTACTCAGAGATTTGATGGACCCATGTTGAATTTGTACTACTCTAACACACGCGTACAAATGGCACTTTAAATCATCCATAAGCATAAATACAAAATATCGCATTGTACAATACAAAAATACCTTCTGACAAAAACGTAACAAAAGAGACAAGGGTTGCTAGGCAACCACCTGGCACAGGACTTAGCAGCCCAGGTAACAAAGAGTCGTGGTGCTGCCACCACCTGAAGGCTTTTGCTTAAAGCAACAAAGGAGTAGAGAGAAGTGAGTTGAAATCCAGCAAAGAACCATGGCCATTTTCCCCACATTGCCCTGGAGCATATTTTACTAATTTTGATAGGTTGATTAACAAAATAAGTAAAAATAAACCCTATTTTGAATTTTCAAAATGCACCTGGTATGTGCTATGCCACTCTGAACAGTCTTCTCTGTGGTCTAGGAAAGAGCATGCACAAGGTTTTTTTCAGACAGGGTCAATGTGAGGGAAAAACCATCACCAAGGTGAACCTGCCTGTGGTAGCCTTCAGATTTGTCTCTTCAGTGTGTCCCAGACTCCCACACACGCAACATCTGAACTCAATTGTGCAAGTAAACTGCTATAGTGATATATCTCAATGTGAAATAGTTCACGTGTCTGGTGTCCTACGTATCTGCCACCTGAAAAAAGATCACCTAGAGAGATGAACCTGAAGAGGGCCTTTCCGTGGGTTGAACCAAGGACTAACCCTTGGTGAAGGGGACAGGCTAGCACCATTGGTGACTCCATCCAAACCACAGCCCTGCAGATGTAAGAATTATAAAAAGCCCTTGATCTATGGCAGGGAACAGAGTATACCTCACGTGCAGTCTAGACTCCATCTCCCTGATGTAAGTACTGGGTATACCACCTACCAACCTCGACAAGGCACTTCAATGCCTTAAATGTCCGTTTCCTCTTCTACAAAAGGGGGATTTTATAGGATTTATTAAGGCAACTCCACGTAGTTAAAAAGGAGGTTTATTTTGGGGGATAATTTACAGCTAGTAAAGGGGTTGGTTGGTCACAGGATCCAGGAGAGGTGAGGTGCCATCCAGCTGGGTTCTCTGGAGAACTCCACTTGCTCGGTCTACCATCCAACGTCCAGGATCATCAGGAACCAAAAGAGCTGGCATATCTGGATTTTGGGTCTTAAGGGGTCCTGTCTCAACCCCGCCTCAGGGACCAGTCATAGGTAGGTGTAACAGTTACCAGAAGCCTCACCAGGGGGGTAGTACTTCCAGGTCAAAGCTGGAACAGCTACCCACTACATATCTTTTACCTCCTTTAAATCCCAAAACAGAAGTTTGGGGAGTAGCCAAGAAGTAGATTCTGTGATAGGCTCCAGGCCACTGTCTAACCACTGTGAGTGCTGCTGACAAACAGCCCTCAAGTGTCAGATCCCTAAGAGGTTGCTCGGCTGAAGAGCGTATCTCCCTCAACCTGTCTCCTGCCAGATGTTAATAGAAAGGGTAAATTTCATGGACTGTTATCCCAACTGGACACAGCTCTGAGGCATCATGCCAACTCCACATGTCTCTGTGGCATCTGCATTGAGACTGTATCACATTGGCTCTCTCAATCTACACACCATTCTTAGGGCAGTGGATACTCTGGGCAATGTATGTAGCCCTAGAGAATGGCGTCAGTCCCAAGTAAGATATATGGAGTAATCCATCTCCATAGTCCATAGCATTTGTTCTCATCCTTTTTTTTTTTTTTTTTTTCTGTGCACCCATCAGCACCTCCTCTGCTTTATGGAGATCCTTGCTTACAGGGAAAAAAAGAGAGAGAGAAGGAAAACATCTCCTCAACTTGACAGCTATCTAAAAATATTCACATCTGAGTCTGAGAAGCACACTGCTAATTGTGACAAGAAAACAGGCAATGGATATGTAAAACAGCAAGCATAATTAATAGATTAAGAAAAGTTGTTAAAGAGATTTTGAGAAATCCAAGCTTCTGTTAAGAAATTAATTAATGACACTCACTTCATAATTCTTTTAATAAAAGTGTTTGGAAAAATCCCTTCCTCCTCACATCAGCAAGACTTCAGCCAAGCCTAGTAGCACAGGCTTCTGATCCCAGCTCTTCTGGATACTGAGGCAAGAGGATCACAAATTTAAGGCTAACCTCAACTACAAAGTAAGTTCAAAGCCAGCGTGGGTGAGACTGTATCAGAATAAAATGCAAAGAAACGGGGAGAGGCTGGGAACAGTCAGCTCAGCAGCGGGGCACTTGCTTTGCATAGTAAGGCCCTAGGTTCAGTTGCCAGTACAAAACCAAAACACAAAAAGAAAGCCATAGACATTTCATCATTTTTTTTTTTTTTGAAAGCGATCCATGCTCGTTATAAAACTCTCCATGATGTAGAAGTCTGAGGAAGAAAATTGCCTTAAAAGCTGTCCCAAACCAGCCAGTCAGCATCATGTACCTTCTTTAATGCTTGTCTTCCCTGATGTCTGTTCCTATACTTTTCAGTTGTGATGGGAACATAGTTCATGGTCCCTGATGAGAACTGCACTACCTGCTTGCTCTGCTTGTAGGTGTTGTCTGGCTGTGACATGTCCCCAAAAGACTCATGAACTGAAGATGTGGTCCTCAACTCTGTCATCTTAAGAGGTGGTGTTATTGAGAAGGGACTTTCGTCACAAGATCTCAGGGTGGATGGAAAGAAAGTTTAGGAGAACAAAGTATTTGGGTACTATCGTACAGCGAGATGACTACAACAATATGCAACACAGTGTCTAAAGCCAGAAGAAAGGATTTCAGATGTTCTCACTATAAGGCATGGTTAAATGAAGTGTTAATCTAATTAATCTTTATCGATAAAAAATCAGGAGTCAAATATTGGGGTAAGAACCTGAAAGATCAGAGAACACAGTTGCTTCCTATCTTTTCAATTCCTCCATCCAAAAAAGAGGCTGAAATTCTCTCTTAGCCCTGCCTTACTACTTCCTGTCTCCTCTCTGTCTATAGTCCTCCAAACCTCTATGGTAGGCTAGTGGTTAGCTCTGCCCTCTGACTTCAAGCAAGGTTTAGCAAAATATCACATAACATTTCCCCCGTTTTGTCTAAATACAGATACAGAGAGAGAAAGAATTTTTTTGAAGTATGGGAGAGTAAACCTGAGGTCTCGCACATGCTAGGAAAGTACTCAATCATTGAAATAGATTCCCAGTCTATTTTTATTTTTGTTTTGAGACAGAACACCACTAAGTTGCCCACACTGGACTTGCACTTGTGTTCCTTCTGCATCATACTCCTGAGTATCTGGAATTAAGACAGACTAGAACTGTTTTGCATATATATATATATGTGTGTGTGTGTGTGTGTGTGTGTGTGTGTGTGTGTGTGTGTGTGTATAATTTATGTCAGAGGGAAAAGAATATAGAAGTGAAGAAAACAGAAAAAGCTAACCAAAAGATATAGTAATTCTGTTTACTGAAGGATCCAGAACTGTTTCCAGATAGAATAAAGTAGGATTAAACAAAATCTTAAATCTAAACCTTGTAAATTCCATTAGAGCCATCGGGACCTTACTATACTGTATAGGAGGGCAAGTTCTCTGCATCCAAGATCAGAATAAATCCTACCTAAAAAATCAAATAGCTCCTACCTTAATTAGGCTAGCCACTGAGTGAGCCTAGACCTACCACTAAGAAGAGACTAAAGCTCCCCCTTTTCAAGCATGGATTAGTGCTAGGATAACATGTAGAAGATTACTTTATCCAAAGTACTAACTAGCTCCCAAATTGACCAGAAGAATTACTATTTTTCTCCTATGTGAGCAACTTATCCTCTTTCTCTCTCTTAATTTCTTGTGGATGAGTGTTTTGCCTACATGTCCATTTGTGTACCACTTGCAAGCCTGATAAAAGAAGATGTCAAATCCTCTGGAACTGAGTTTACAGATGGTTGTGAGACACCATGTAGGTGCTGGAAATTGAAATCTAGTCCTCTGGAAGAGTAGCCAGTGTGCTTTTAACCACTGAGCCTTTCTGCCAACCCCAATATCTTCTCTCTTAACAAGTTGTGTCAAGTCCAGTTAGAAGCAGAGTATAAGTTCCTGGATGTTTAAGATGTGGCAGGTCAGACAGGTGTGGTGCACCCCTTTAATCCCAAAGCTCAAGAGGCAGAGGCAATTGAATCTCTGAACTCATGCTAACCTAATATATAGAGAGAGCATACCAGGCCAGCCAGGACTACATAATAAGACTCTGTCTTGATAGATGATAGATAGATAGATAGATAGATAGATAGATAGATAGATAGATAGATGATGGATAGATAAATGGATGGATAGATAAATGGATGGATGATAGATGGATAGATGGGTAGATGCATATAGATGATTGATGGAGAGAGGGGGGGCAGGCAGACAGACAGATAGGACAGGTCATTATTACAGACACTAGCTGGGTAATTAAGTGATTTTCAAATATATTAACAGTAAGGCATGAAAATACACAGAACTGCCATTTGAAGAGTGACGTCCCCTGTACATGAAAACATAACTTGTTCTTTTCCTTCACTGTCACTGGTCTAAGGAAGGATGTGTGCATGTGTGAAGGGAACAGAGACAGGTTGTATAACGTCACCCATTTCCAACATACTTTGTTGAAGGATTCTTTGTTCTCCATTTTCCCTCTCAATGAGCATTCTCTTCATCTAGTCCCCTCTGGTATGACATTGCAGAACACATGTATTCAGCTCACTCTTTTCCTCTTACATGAATTAGTGCATAAAAAAGAAAAAAAAAAAAAAACAGTCACACTGGGCTCCTAGGAGAAATACCTCATCATAGAACCAAATTCTTTCCATGACTTTACCTAAAATGTTATACAAACCTGTGACAAATGTTTCCCACTGACAGATAAAGCTCACTTGGTTCTTGGAGGGCCTTTGGTTTCCAACTGTCAGAGTTTCTGGGATCCACCTTCTTTTTATCCTTCATGAGGGAATTATGTAATCCAAACACACTCATGCACAAAGGACTCGGAGTTCTGTGAGGCGGGGATGACAATGAAATGTGTGGTCCTCATTTAAGGTCATAATTACAGTGCATTTCACTCAACATCTTCGTGAATGTCAGTTTCCTGATTTTTTACTCACTTATCTTTGTGTGTGTGCCTATGTGCATGTATATTCATATATGAGTGTGTGCACATGAAGACATGAGGCTGAAGTCAGAAGTCTTCCTAGATTGTTCAGAACCTTATTCCTTGAAGAAGTCTCTCAGTTGAACCCAGGACTAGCCAATGTGTCTAATCTGCTACCCAGCTTGCCCCAGAGATCCTGTCCCCACATTCCTAGTACTGGAATTACAGGTAAGCCACCATGATGACCAGGGTTTTTTGTGAGCTTTGGGGTCCCTCCAACTGAACTCCGGTTCTCACACTTCCATTGATCCACTGTTTCTCCCAACCTCAGCCTCAATTTCTTTAAACCCCTATGGCTTTTCATTCATTTCAGAAGCTAGACTAAGGATGCTGGTTTCTGGAGGAGATACATTATCTTGGCTGTTGTTGGTGTGGTTTTGCCATGAAATCTAGGCTCCTGCAGTTCACTTGTTTGAAGTGTTTCTGACACTGGGTTTCAACGGTTTGCTCTGTTCCTAACCCCCTGGGATGAAGGTAAATAACTCCTGGCATGCAGTACCGTGAAGAAAGACCTGAGCATCTATAGTCCTGGCAAGCAACAGCATTGTTTATGTGGAGCCTGAGGGCACGGGACAGCTATGAGCTTCTGCCTCCAGTGCCAGAACAATTCTGATAAATTTCCTTTTGGACAGATTTTGGATTTTCTTGATTAAAAAAGAGATAAGGTGTGTGTATGTGAGAAAGACAGAGAGAGAGAGAGACTGGGCAGAGCTGAAGAAATCACAATCTCTGGCTTCAGTGCAAGTTTACCTTTTTTTTTTGGCCCCTGCTTGAAAGGTGCCCTGGGAGGGAAGCATGCCCGCCAGCTGGCACTGAGTGCTTCGTTTTAAACAACTGCACTCCAATGTGTCCCCATTTATGCTTTCCCTGACAAGCACTACAGAAACAAAGAAGCTGTTGCTGGAAGGAAGCGAGGGTGATTTCCAGCTAGCAGGAGCTGCTGCGGGGAAGAGAACTGTGGGGGGCTCCTGCACATTGGGGAGTCTCATTTGCAGGGGGAGCTGCCACTCAGTTGCTACCAGGAAGTGGAAAGCGTGCTCCCCTTGTTTTATTTGCTCTTCTATACCCCTTCCTCTTGCTTATATGAGTTGTGGGCCTTTCCATGGCCGGGGAGCACCAAAAGAGAACATTCAACACAAGCGATAAAACAGTAGTGGTCAGCAAACAATTTCTCCTTTGCTTCAATTTTTTATTTCTTCGTATTCATAGTCTAGTCTTTGGAGACACAAACAATTGAGAGACAGACATAATGTGGAACTTCCAAAGAAATCATAACAAATGTTCTTTTAGATAATGTCCTACTTTTTTCCCTAACACAGAAGACTTTGAATTGAGCAAAGGCTTTTATCTATAATATGAAATCATACCACATGTTATATTTAAAATCAATGCTATATATTACTGGGAAGAGTCTGGCAAGAGGTCTAGTTACCTGGTTAGATTTTTTTCTGGTTCTAGTGAGTGAGAGACCACAAGTTATTCTAGACCCAAGCATGTGCATATAGATTGAGGCTTCATAACAACCAGGGCCAGGGCCAGGAGAAAGCTTCATTATGTTGTAAGACAAACTGCTAAATGGTCTTATTAACAGACTAGAGCCAGATATTGGGGTGAAATCTGAAAGATCAGAGAAACAGAACAAGCCACAGTCAACCTTACCTCACCAACTCCTCAGCTGATCTTGTTTCCTCAGACTGAAAGCCTCTGAGTCCTCACCAGAATGGATCTCAGCTGAACTGCTGCTAAAAAGCCTCTAGTTTCTGGTTCTCATACCTTATATACCTTTCTGTATCCTGCCATATTACTTCCTGGGATTAAAGATGTGTGCCACCACTACCTGGCTCTGTTTCCAGCATGGCCTTGAACTCAGAGAGATCCAAATGGATCTCTGCCTCTGGAATGTTAAGATTAAAGGTGGAAGCTACCACTGTATGGCCTCTATGTCTAATCTAGTGGCTGGCTCTGTCCTCTGATCCACAGATAAGCTTTACTGAGGTGCACAATATATTGGGGGACACAATATATCACCACATTATGTTGTAGTGGGTAGCCATTCCAGCTTGGATCTGGAAGTTCCAACCCCCATTGAGACTCTGGCAACTGTCACACCTACGAGGCGGGGCGAGGGGAAGCACTGGAAACCTGAGAGCTGGATGGGCCAGCGCTCTCTCTGCCTGGACCCTGGACGGTGGAGGTTGACCGAGCAGAGCTCCAGAGAACACCGCTGGATTGCGATACACCTTTCCCAGACCCCCGCAACCTATCTATTCCTCCATTTGTAAGTCATCCACTAAATAAATCTTCCTTTTAACTACGTGGAGTGGCCTTTATAATTTCCCCAATATCTGGCGCCCAACGTGGGGCACGAACCCACAACCCTGAGATTAAGAGTCTCATGCTCTACCGACTGAGCTAGCCGGGCTGGTTCTGTAAATTTATATCTGTCATACTTTATATATGTTCTACTTCTGTTAGGATATTCGGTATATTGATATATATTTAAGATTATTGTCATATTGCATACCGCACTATATATTCCTACCTCTGTTATAAATATCTTGTGTATTGTCACAATTTTGAAGTCATCGTTCTTCACCATACATTTGCTTATAGACTGTTTACCTTATTTACGTGAAGCCTTAGTCCTTAGGTTATTTCAGTAGATAAGATTTATAGATTTATAGTCGCCTATGCCTGTCATCTCTATAGTTACATTAGTTAGGTTATCCAGATTTACAGATACATAGGTCAGATGGGCAGGTAATCTTCAAACACTTCATAGACCTAGAGAATATGGCATTTAAATAACTTAGAATTCTGTTGACGTGAGACACAATTGCTCCTGGCTGCACCAATTGATCCCGAGAGAATGTTGGGCTTCTAAGACATTTCCATTTGGAAGTTTGTCTTTTTGGCACAAAATGGCCTACTGGGCAAAGAACTGCCCTTGCCTTGATGGCTGACAGTACAAATAAAATGCTGTCCTTTCTGGACAAGCGGGACACAAGGAAAGCGACCACTGTACTCTGCCAAGACAGGGTAAGATGGTCTTTCAGAAATCCTGCTTCTGAAAATGGTCTGTCAGATACTCTAGGCCTGTAGCCAATTTGAATGCACCAACAATGCTGAGAAACATTAGGTGACTGTCCAGGCTGCCAGCTGTCTTGGTCTACTCTTGCAAGATTCCTGAAAGTTGCTTGCATCCGTCTACCATTTCTCAGGTACCATTATGTTCCTTCTCAGGTCTTTGATGGGATTGAAGACTAGCAGTTATAGTTACAACTTAGTATATATAATATCTTAGATAGAACATATTAAGTATTAGATTCAGGTTCTTTAGGATAGGACACCTTTGAATGATCTTTATAACATGCCGTTTACCTATGCTCTATACTTCTCTGGATTTTAGTGTGTGTTTCTTGCTTGATATTGTTTGCATTGGTTGTAGTTCCATCTTATCTAGGTCATTATCCCTCATTATTTCTGGACAATATTTGATAACCATTCCTTTGTATATAGTCTTGTATTAGTTTAGAACCTTCTTATTTAGACAAAAAGGGGGAGATGTAGTGGGTAGCCATTCCAGCTTGGATCTGGAAGTTCCAACCCCCATTGAGACTCTGGCAACTGTCACGCCTACGAGGTGGGGCGAGGGGAGGCACTGGAAACCTGAGAGCTGGATGGGCCAGCGCTCTCTCTGGGTGCGCTCTCTCTGCCTGGACCCTGGACGGTGGAGGTTGACCGAGCAGAGCTCCAGAGAACACCGCTGGATTGTGATGCACCTTCCCCAGACCCCCGCAACCTATCTATTCCTCCATTTGTAAGTCATCCACTAAATAAATCTTCCTTTTAACTACGTGGAGTGGCCTTTATAATTTCCCCAATATTATGTGCTTGCTGTTTTAGCATAGGATCTGACTTTGCTTGCCCAGAATCCACGTAAAAACCCAGGATCAGCAACAGCATCCAGGATTCCAGCACTGAGGGGACAGACAAAACAGGATCCCTGGTCCTCACTGACCAGTAAGACTAGCCACACGAGTAAGCTCCAAGTCCAGTGAGAGACTGTCTCAAAACTAATATGGAGAGTGATCAAACAGAAGACTGGATGTCAACCTCTGGCCTCCATATGTACATATACTAACACCCACACACAGGTACACATACACATGAACATGTATACACACATACACAGGAAGACAGGGCTTATGTTAATGCCTAAGAATCAATATGAAATCATTGTCCAGGCTCTGAAAAAGACAAACCTGAGGTCATACCTCAGATCTACCATCTATAAATTGTGCAATATTGAACAAACTCATTCCACCCACATAGCGGCAGTATTTATCAGCCAGAATGTAGAAACAACATAAATGTCTAGTGACTAATGAGAAGCTAACAAAACGTGATATATCATATAGTGAAATATTATTCAGACATTAAATAGTAATAAATACTGGATCTACTAGAACATGGGTCAAACTCCTGACACCTATGTCTCAATTCTCTCTGAGTGCCCACACCTGAAGATTTTTGTTGTATGTCCTCTGACCCCTGTGTATTTTTAACCACCTATGGGGTGTGAATATATGATCTAGTTAAAAATTAATAAACTAAGAGAGATTTTTTTTAATCATCCAACAATCCTAGAATAACAAGCAAAATGTAAAGCATACATTTTTAATGTGTACAGGGGCCCACCATGTTGGAATTTGACTTTTTTTCCATGAAGCATGCCTCCATGGAAAGATATTTCTTAAGAATCATCATGAGCTATCACAGGGCAGATTTAATAGAATTTACAAGGCATGTGGAATCTGCTAAAACTTTCCGTGTGGCACAAAGTGCTTGCTCCCCGCTTCCCCCACATGGGGTGCCTTCAGTTTGAAGTCAGTGTGGACTCTGGTGGCAAAGTACAGTGCTCACTTTGATCAGTCAGTCCCAGGGCCCTAAGAGCTCCAGTTCTGTGTTCTGAGTTTTTCCTCATAGGTTCAAACTTGTATACAAGTCAGGGTTTATTGTTCATGATTCCATTTTTACATGCCTTTATGTTTTGTTCTTTTAGCTTCTGATCCTTTAAGCCCCAAGACCTACTTCATGGGAAAATGTAGGCTATTCTGACTATTTCTCCTGAAAAGTAACAATCAATGCAGAACTGAATTGAAACTTTTGGCAGTTTTCCTACAGAACTCTCTGGTTTTATTTGGGTCTTAAAAGAACAGCTCATTAGATAAAGAGGTGGAATACTGAATCGAGACCATGGCAATTTTCATTGAAAAACTAATTGTGCTATAAGCTTAGAAACAAGTATTGAACAAGCAACATATTACTAATCTCATTGAAGCTAATAACGAGGAGTCAAGTTCCTTTTATGATTATAACTATTGAACATGGTCTTGACCCATAATGGGACTCTCATTGGGGAATATCATCCATATCACTAAACATTCATACTTTCAAAATATTATCTATTCACAAAACATTGCTTTGCTAGTCTCAAAAGCCAAGGATCAAGCATATGGAAATTGATAAGTAAATTATCTACCCAAAGAACAGAATCCCATGCAGCTACTGAAGATAATCTTTCCGGAGTACGATGACATGGTAAAAATTTAAAATGCAATACTAAGTGAATAAGCAAAATGCAACTTTCTCATTATAATCCTTTGAATGAGAATGTCCCCCATGGGCTCAGATATCTGCATACTTGGTCCCCAATTGGTGGTGCTGTTGGGAGCTTTAGGAGGCACAGACTTGCTGGAGGATGTACGTTACTACATATGGAATTGGAGTTTCCAGTTTGCTCTCCCTGCTTGGTGCTTGAGGTTCAGGGTAAGAGCTCTTAGCTTCCTGTTCCTACCTCCATGCCTGCTGCTTGCTGGCGTGATTCCCGGCAATGACGAGCTATTATCCTTCTGGAAACTTAAGCTAAAATAAACTCTTCCTTAAATTGCCTTGGTCATAGTGTTTTATCACAGCAATAGTAAAGTAACTAACACATTTGTCTAGGGAAGAGGAATTAAGGAGGATACTAAGATTTGAATAGCCCCCAAAGGCAACAGAGGTGAAACATTTGAAAGTTGATTAGGCCATGAGCATTTTGCCCTCATGAGTGAATTAATGTCATTTCTAGACAAAGATTGGCTTCTTTTGATCTGTTCATAAGAATTAATTTTATATTTCTCTCTCTGTGTGTGTGTGTGTGTGTGTGTGTGCGCGCGCACACACACACACACACACACAAGCTCTCTCTCTCAGACACACACAATTTCTCCTCACACCCTACCAAAAATGTCTAAGCTGGTCTCTTGTCCTTGAACTCTATAGCCTCCAGAACCATGAGCCAATAAATTCTGCTCTTTAGATACCCTCTAGTCTGTGTCAACACCACAAAGCAGAAAGAGATATGTATGTTGTTCATACATATAGTCCTATGAAATTAATCCATCCTCTTTATTATATAATTTCTTCTCATCTCAAAATCTTTTGCAATAAATACTTTTTGTTTTGTTTTGTTTTTTTGAGATGGGGTTTCTCTGTGTAACTTCGTGCCTTTTCTGGAACTCACTCTGTAGCCCAGGCTGGCCTCGAACTCACAGAGATCCACCTGGCTCTGCCCCTCGAGTGCTGGGATTAAAGGTGTGTGTCACCACAGCCTGGCACAAATTGTCTTTATAAGACCTAGAAAACTGTTCAGGTCAGGTTAAAAACTCTCCACAATCAAATCCTTGAATGCTGAGCACCTGCCTGTATAGACACATCCTTCCCAATTTTTTTATAGGTTCATCCAGATCTCCCAAAGGAGAGGTCAAAATTATGCTAATGCTCTATGGCATGGTGCATACACAGAGGACACATTTCAGAAAGTGACAGAAACACAGCTTCTGAATCAATGAAGGTGGACATGCATGACAGCCCTTCTCAAAATCTCCAGTGCACAGAAAATGACCAAACCAAACAACCATCAGTACTGCAGGTGCCTATGACGTTCTTTAGAAAGAACAATGGTTAGCAAGGGTCCCTGATGCAAGTTGAGGCCCTAGTCATTCCCTTTAGCCGGCAGGTTCCACATGGACAGAAGAGGAAGACCTTGTTCAGAACTTTGCTGCAACACTAACACCAGTGTCATCGCTCTAGCACTGAGGTGACCACATGGAGAAGCTCACTGGGGTTTGCTCATCCTTGTCAAGCTCTAAGAGCCTCAGTGATGCCAAGGCAACAAGCACAAGTTTGTATACTTTGCTTCCGGGAAGGGAGAGGTCACAGTCTCGCTATGTAGCCTAGGCTCTCCTCAAGTTGCTAATCCTCTTGCCTCAGCCTGCTGAGGAATGGGAATACAGGTAAACCTGTCTGATTTGGAAATCCCAAATTTGCTTGGGATTTCAAGCCCAGGTAGTCAATTGCAATTCTCACCTCATAGAGGTTGGCCACACCTCCAATAAATAAATAATGTTGAACACTGCTATTTGTCTGACAGTATGGATGCTGGTAGCTGGAAGTTCAATACAAGTACTCAAAGAACAGAGGCAGAATAATAGTGTCACCACATGCCAGGCAATAGACTAGGCTCTGCCATCTAGATACCACCTGTCTCTCCTGGCATCCCAGAAAGACCATTTCTCCTACACATGTGGCTTTGGCTTTGAGGGAGGGAGCGGCTCTTATAGCCTCTCAGAGGCAATATATAGTTGCCCTGTAGGTCTCTTTCTACTTGGAGGAATGCCCTAACTCTCAAAGCAGCAGAAAAGAGAATAGCTGTGTTTATTCACTTGGTTATCAACTATTTCTACCTCGAGAAAGAAGCTTTTCAGTGTATTAAAATACCAAGTATTGATTTGGATGAGAAAATTAATAAGTGACTAGATATATGAATGAATAAGCAAGTGAGTGAATACATGAAGAACTGGAAGTACAAGAAGTCTAAAAGAGCCAGGTCACTCATGATTCATCCAAGGAACAAAGAGCTCAGATAAGGAAAAACTAAACAAAGAAGATGCTAAAAAATGCTGAAGGACAGTGCTTGAAGGAGTTTTTCAGTCCTCAGCTTCTCACAATATCATCCTCTAGAGACCAAGTTTGGGGATGTGGAAGCCAGGGACTGAGAAGCAGGGAATAAATTTATGACTGGGGATTTGGCTATAACCATCGTTGGCCAGAAATCAATAATAAGAATAGTAATAGTCGTGATTCTACTAATAATAGGTAACCAGGGATAAGCTAACCTTTCTGCATGAGTCTTCTCAACCAAGTGTCAGTATGATCCAATTAAAAAGCACTATTATTAGTTCCGTGTTGCACATCAGAACTTTGGCTTAGAAAAGATAATTAACTTGCATAAGAGGCACAGCTTGTACTATACCATACATATGCCAATTAACTAGAGGCTGTCTAAATTCTATTTTACATTCTATGAAGATTTAGATCAGATCGATGCAATCAATGTTTTTCAAGCCAGCTGCTCATTAGCACCACCCAGCAGCCTTCAAGTTTGGAGCTGTACTCAAAGGTTTCCTATACGTTAAGTTAAAGGACGTCTTTGATTCAATAGATTTCCAATAACTCTGGGTGGGGAGACAGAACAAGTACCTGAGGGAGTTAGTCGGGCCATTGGGTCACAGACACAATGGTCAAGTAACTCTTAGTCACTCAATAGTATCATTTACTTGTATATTGACTGGCAGATCAGCCAACCCTCCCCCCCTCAATGGCCTGACTCTCTAGATATGTGTTGCTAGCAATTGAAAAGGTGAAAAATTATAACAGTTATTTCTTCAAACTACTAAATAGCATTTAAATTTTGACTCGGACAATGAAAATGCCACCAACAGTTTAAATAAAACAACTGCAATCGACTATAAAGCTCCTTCCAAGGAAACTAGACAGGAATCATTTTTGCAAGGTGAGAGCTGGGCAAATGTTTAAAGATCATTCAGTCCAACAGTTCTTGCCCCTGCCACAAAGTGAAATCGATTAGAGACGCTACCACATGAAGCTGGTATTGGACCCCGTGGGACGACATCTGAGTTCGTGGATTTGAGACAGTGTCTTGGCATTGGTAGTTCTGTTGACTCCCTGAAAGATTTTCAAACACTGTGAGGAAAAACTGATTTCACCTAGCCCCTCACCACCTACGCAGTGGCTTGCCTGCAGTCACTTAGCTTGTCATGGACAGGACAGTGATAGCTCTTTCTCTCTCTAATTTCTGTTGATTTGCCATAGAATTATTATAGCAGGAATCTTTAAAAGTTCTTATTAATAAAATCAAATCTGAGCCAGGTATTGGGGTGAACACTGGAAGATCAGAGAGACAGAACAAACCACAGCTAACCTCACCTGGCCAACTTCTCAGCTGATCTTGTTTCCTCAGACTGGAAGCCTCTGTATCCTCATATCCGAATGGCTCTCAGCTGAACTGTGCTGCTCAAAACCTAAAAGCTTAACCAGCCAAATGCTTAACCAGCCAAATGCTTCTAGTTCCTGGTCCTCATACCTTATATATCTTTCTGCTTTCTGCCACCACTCCCTGGGATTAAAGGTGTGTCACCATGCCTGGCTGTTTCCAATGTGGCCTTGAATTTACAGAGATCCCAGATGGATTTCTGCCTCTGGAATATTAAAATTAAAGGCATGAGTGCCAACATTTTCTAGCCTAAGTATCTAGTGGCTTTTCTGTTCTCTACTCCAGATAAATTTATTAGGGTACACAACATTTTGGGGAACAGAATACCACCACAAACTATGGCTTCTTTTCAGGCATACCTAGGCAATTCCCTTATAATGAAAGTGTTATCTATAACATTTAAGAAAAATCATGCAGGACTAAAAATATATGCATTAGTACAAGGCATAATGGAGGTACATTATGAGCAAAATACAATGATATATGCATATAAAGATACCATAATGAAACTAATTTTTTCATATGCTAGCTTAAAAATTGTAATAAAAATGTAAAAAAAAAGACACTGCAAGTGTAGCACATTAGTTATTTTTAAGTGAGTCTGTATATTAATTCTACTTGTATTCAGTTCCCTTGCTTCAGTTATATACTGGGAGATTTCTTAGAGGCACCAAAGGCAAGATGCTTGTCCAAATGCAGGTAAACAGGCTATGCTTTTGACCACAGGGGGTTACATGCTCAGTGGGATGCAGTAAAAACCTTTGCAGCTAATGAACTGGTTCTACTTGTGCTCATTTCCCGGCACCCCGGTATGATTGTCTTCTGAGAGGCCCAGTGTGTTTTGGTCACTTAAGTCTAAAGTCCAAAATAATTAAAACGAAGAACTTCCATGGAATCCAGACCTAGGGAATGTCCAGACGAGTGTAAGGTTTTGATAGTGAACACCAAGGGGGAACGAGATAAATTAATGCATTTGACTAGTTTTTGCTTGCAAACACGGTGCTCTCAACTCCGGTTGAAAGCATGTGTTTCCGGCAACTGAAATAAATCTCCTCGCTTACAAGGTAAAGACAACAAACGATCAGTAGTTGGATCCTTACATTAGCTGTGTAAACTTTAGTCAGACATATGGAAATCGGTCGGTTCACAGAGAAAATAAACAAGAATGTTAAAAACAGCAAAGCTAAGTGTTTATTTTTGCTTTCCAGAACACAAATTTTTAAGACAACAGGCCCAATGATCTATGCAAAAGCCTCGTTTTAAATGTTCTCTACATATGAAAAGGGCTTTTTGTACCCTGTTAGAACCCAGTGCATTCAGTAAAATAGATTGCTTGCTCTGACTTACTGGGAGCATGATAGAGAATGTGGCTAGCTGAGGAAATAATTTGATATTTTTCTGTTGCTGCAGAGGAAGTTAAAAGAAAGAACGTAAGCCCCTGTGCTCTGAAAGTCTGGTCCTTCTCATCACTAGATAGTGATAGGAATTCCAACCACACCCCCATGGTCACGCATGCCCATCGGGACACTTAGTAATTTCGGCCTGGTCATTTCCGGGTCATACGTCCTAAGTAACCCATGCTCCATGGCTGCATGGTCACATAATCTCGCGGCGTGACCACATGATCTATGCACATGCATGCATTCGTGCATGAGTAGCCACGTGGGCCTGTGTGTGCAGGTACGAGTTGGCCCTTAAAAGGCAGGCCCCATGTTCCCCCACCCCCTTCACACATGTGTCCTTCCACAGGCCTGATCACATCTATCCCTTTCTCCTTGTCTTAATAAAACTCTTGTTAGTGGATTCTGTCGTGTTTCGTGACTTTTTCTCTCAGGGTAAGAGCGCCACTAAAAAACCATCAGATGGGACAACAGGTTCCTCTGTGATAGGTCTGATGCTACATGTTCTAGGTCACTTTGTATCTCCTCAAGAGGTAGGATGAAAGGTTCCGTATTGGGATGATTATAAGGAAGAGGTATAAGTGGAGAATGCCCAGTTTAATAACCCTGGATTAAAAATAAAGACAGTGTTTGCAGATTCCACAGCAGCTCAAGAGCTGGCCTTAGAGGTGTTAGCACCATGCAGCACACACTGGAATACAGGGAACAGTGTTTGGAGACCCTGCCCAAGACGATCCAATGTGCAGTGTCCTTCACAGAATCTGGGCAAGGACCTAGAACTGGAGACACAGAATGGCATTGCTGGGTCACAAGAAAGCCCAGCACTGAGCCACAGCACCACATCTCACACACACACACACACACACACACACACACACACACACACACACACAAACTAAATAAAAAAAAAAAAAAAAAAAAAAAAAAAAAACGACTAATATGCCTAAGGACCAGGGACTTCTCTGCCCAAGAAGAGAGAGGCTGCAGGACTTTTTTTTTAATCTATGCTCTACAAACACAGAGCATGAAGGCGCAAAACAAGATTGATGCCTTTAAGACGATTAATATTGGACTTCTCATCGATTCTGAGATTCCGACATACAGGAGCCCGTACCACTGCTGATAAAAGCCCTCTCAAAAGTGATAAAAAGTATTCCCTGAATATCACAAAAACGATTACCTATTACATTTGTGTAAGGAACGTTATTAACAAATAATTTGGGTCACTGAAGTCACTTGAGTGTAATGTAATTTTGTTTTCAGTCCTAATTTAATTCAGATAATCTGAAACAGTGCAAAGAAACAATGGTTGTCTGGATGGGCATCTCTAACATCTCTTCTCCATCAAAATCACTGCCTCTCATTGAGTTAGGAGCGAATTTCCTAGGATCTTGCTAGAAACACCTAAAAGGTACATAATTTGAATGGGAACACTCTCTCCCATATACAATTTCATGCATTGATTTTTTTTTTCAACAAACTAGTATAGCAAATCCCACTGTGTGCCAGGCATGTCTCACCTCTACTCTGCTTAGATGCCAGACAGTACAGGTGCTGTGGATCTAAGAGAGAAAAAGACAAGATTTCTGTCTGGCTAGAGATTTGGATTCTGGTAGAAACCAAGAAAAGTGGTCAAAAACATAAAATTTGGTAAATTCCATAATAAGAAAAGTTCATGCCCTAGAGTAGCACATGAAAAAAAAAAACAACAACACTGACTATTCAAGGAAGAATGATTGTAGGAGCAAGTGGGGTCAAGATCATGATAGAGAAACCCACAGAGACAGATGACCAGAACTTGTGGGAGCACACGGACACTAGACCAACAGCAGGGGAAGCCTGCATGGACCTCTGCATGTGGGCGACAGTTTTGTAGCCTGATTTGTTTGTGGGTCCCCTGGCAGTGGGACCAGGATCTATCCCTGGTACATGAGCTGGATTTTTGAAGCCATTCCATATGATGGGATGCCTTGCTCAGTCTTCAAGTGGCGGAGAGTTGGGGGAAGAGGCAGTGTTTGGTCCTGCCTCAACTGCATGTGCCAGGCCTGTTGACTCCCCCGGGAGGCCTTACCCTTTCTGAGGGAGTGAGTAGATGAGGGTGGGTTGGGGGAGATGAGAAGGAGCAGAAGGAGGGTTGGAGGGGGAACTGTGATTGGTATGTAAAATGAATTTAAAAAATAAAATAAATTTAAAAAAAGACATCAGGCACAAAAGAAAAACAAAAGGAAAAGAAAAGACACTGACTATTCAAGGTAGGACCTGGAGAAAGTAACAGACTGATAACCAAAGGATAGGAGGAGCCTGAGAGATGGCTCGGTAGTTAAGAGTACTTCTTGACCTTGCAGGGGACCCAGGTTCGATTCCCAGAACCCACATGGCAGCTTAGAACCATCTACAATGGGACCTGATACCCTCATCTGGTGTGCAGACAAAGCATACACACACACACACACACACACACACACACACACACACACACATACACATGCGCGCGCGCGTGCGCGTATGTATTATAAACATATTACATAAATAAATCTTTAAAAATGTTTTTTAAAAAGGATAGGAAAAGTAAGTCAATGGCCAGTGCACATGCTGTAATTTCTTGATATCTTGTTAACCACCAAAATGACAGTGAATTTAAACATAAATCTCTTCCATGCACCCAAATGCAAAACATTTGAACTTAGAGAATTGCCCAATAGGATAAAATGGGAGGAAGTCTCTGTTATCCCCATGGCTCTCAAGAGAGATGGCTTCCATTCTAAGACCATCTCATCTCTCCCACGTCAAGAGTATCCCCCACTCTACTCCCTCTGATAGCTGTGGTAGCCAGCTTTCCATCTCCATGACAAATGGCTGGCAGACCAACTTAGAAAGAAGAAAGGTCAAGCACAGTAGTCTACACCTAGACTCCCAGCACTCAGGAGGCAGAATGGTCTTGAGTTTGAGGCCAACCTGGTCTGCATAGCAAGTTCCAATATAATCGGAGTCATATAGCTAGAACTTTTATCAAAAAAATGGAAAATAGAAGAGAAGGTGAAGGAAGAGGAGGAAGGGGAGAGAAAGGAGGAGGCAGCTAAAAACCAAAATCATTTCCAACCATGTCCCTTGTCCATTCTTATACATGTTACTTCTCTGTCTCTTTACTCCTTGAAAAAATACTGCCCACTTGCCATACTCTCCTCCCTCCTCGTCTCTGCTCTACCTACTTGGCACAGCCTTTTCCCCATCACACTGCAGAAATGGCTCTTACCAAGATCTCAATTGCATCTGGCTTTCCAAAGTCAGTGATTGTTCGTGATTGTTCTTAGTCCAACATCTTACTCATCACCCGGCCCCAAGACTGACTACTCGTTCCTTGAAATACTTTCTACATCAAGGATTTGTGCTCAGACCTCCTTTCATTGTAACTTCCACGATGCCAGGAACTCCTTCTCAACGATGCGGTAACTCTGCCCCTCCTGCAAACATGTCACTACTAAGCATCCCCAGAGTTCAACCCTCAGTCCTCTGGACCTAACAACATCCTCCATCACAATAGCTCTCAACCTGTGGGTTGAGACCCCTACAGGAACACATATCAGATATTTACAATATGATTTATAACAAAAGCAAACTTACAGTTATGAGGTAGCAACGAAATAATTTTATGGTTGGGGATTCGCCACAGCATAAGGAACTATACGAGGGGTTGCAACTTGGATTGAACTTGGATAGGTGTGGATAGTATCCATCCATAGCCTGATGATTCTCAGTTTTGCAGGTCAATCTTAATCCTCTCCCACATGCTTCATAAGCATCCTTTCTGCTTAACAGATCTCCCATAAAGTATGAGGCCAAAATAGAACTTTTGACCCCCTCCATCCGGTTCAGCTACCATTTCTACCTGCAAGCCTACTTCATGCCCACTGCATCACCACTCATGTAGTGACCAATTAATTTTCAAAATATCTACACGTCAATCCAGCTACAGTAGCATATACCTATATTTTCAGCACTCAGAAGGCTGAGGCAAGAGATTAATAAGTTCAAGGCCACCAAGCCTGACAACCTGAGTTCAGTTTCCAGAACCCACATGATGGAAGGGGGGAACTGACGTTTTCACAAGTTGTCCTGGTGCCTCTATACATACACTTCCCCCATCCAAAATCGATAATTTTTAAAAAGCATAATTTAAAAACAGAAGAAAAAAGCTAAAACTTAGGGCCAGTGAGATTGGCCCAGCTGCGATGTGCACTTTCAGCCAAGCCCGACATCCTGAGTTCAATCCTTGGGACCCACATGGAAGAAAGCAACTTCCAAGTCATCCTCTGAATCCATAGTGTGCCAACACACACACAATTAATTAAAATAATAAAGTGTGTGTAGACTAGAGTAGAATAGGATCTACTCTCTCTCTCTCCAATGCCTGTTTTTGTCTTTTCTTGGAGTTTCAGAAGGGCCACAGCATCAGATGCATGATGCAAGCAGTCCGAACTGAAATGCAAACAGTGTAGAAATCTCATCAAGCGTACATTCTAGGAATTCGTGACTCTCTCCCTGCTCCAGCTCATGAATAACCCTCCCCTCCTTTAAAGTTTGCTCATGATGTGCTGATGTGACTCTGGGAAGTCCCTTGTTGCATCTCTGAATTCTGTCTCTGACTGTAAAAAGAACATAGAAACACTAAGCAAGACACCGGCTTTGTGTCCTTCCCAGAGGCCTCCCCAGCCCTCATCACTGGCACCAAAAGGACGCAAAGTTTAGAGATGAACTGGGAACCTATGCTCAGTACTTGACAGAAAAAGAAAGCATCATAATTATTAAAGATCAAGAAGAGAAATAAAAACTTGTTTCCATGGGACTATGGCTGTAGGTCAGCGGTGGAACTTTCCTAGCATGTGTCTCACCCTAGGTTCTGTCAATAGAGCTGCAAATAAAGAAAAAATATTTCCATATGTTAAACCAGGGAGGGAAGAGACTAGAGTGTAAGAAAGAATGGAAGCTGGGAGGGATGTGTTCAATACATAGTACACACACACACACACACACACACATACACACACACACACACACACATACACACACACACACACACACATACACACACACATACACACACACACACACACACACACGTATACAATTTTTGAAATAATTTTCAAAAAGAAACAAGAAAAGAAAATGAAATAGTTGGGAGTCTGAAGTCTACACCAGTCAACCCGGTCTGGTGGGTATGATGCTATAGAAAGAGTAATAATAAAGACTAAATGGTGAGGTCTTTCTGTGTGTAGTATATACACACTGTAACCTGGCTATGGTTGGGAAAGACTTCATAATACCCAAGGTCACCTGATTTCAAAGAAGCCCTCTTTAATTCTTGTAATATAAGCTTACAAGCCCTACTACATACATCTGATTGCCTTCACCTTGCTAATCCTTGTATTTTTCCATAGCCTTTATCACCTCCCAAAGTACTATACAATGTCACTTTGTTTGATTATGGTTTGTTATCTACTGCTAATAAAATGTAAATTCTACAGGGAAGAGAATTTGCACACTGTTACATCCTAAGTACTTAGAACATTGTCTTGCACATAGTAGACTCTCAAATTAATATTCTGTGGGTAAATTAATGAGAGGAAAGTGTCCTGACAAAGGCTTGCCAAGACTGCCATTACACAAGCGTATACCCAGGAATTTATACATCACAAATATAAGTCTCAGAATCATGACTAGAAGTGCAAAGTTATAATAAAGAAAAGTTACCTATTCACTAACCATTACATCACCAGGTTGTAATGTGACTGAAAAAAAAAATGAAATACATTTGTTACAGAAACTGATTAATACATGTTCAAACATAAAAATTTTTTAACTTAAATGAAATCATGTGCAATAAGGAGGTGTCCATTATTCATTCAACAAACATGTTGAGCTCTTGCGATGGAACAAGAACTCTGGTAGAAACACTATATGCAAAGATGAGTAACAGTAAAGCCCTTTCCCTTCAGGAAGTCAGAAATTTACAATATCGTGTTGTAAGTTGTATTTTAGAAAGAAGGAATGGGGGCATTTGAGCCCAGAGGAGAGAGCCTAATTCACTGAGACAGAGAGGAAATATACCAGGTCAGGATCCAACATTTAGATTCAGATTTGAATTATAAGCATGATGGAGAATGGAAAACGAAAATATGTCATTTTTGTGACATACTACTTGACAAATCTCATCCCAAATTGTTTGGCCTTTTCATTCTGTACAGCTGTTCCTAGAGTTTCATTAGCTACAATTCATATTCACTCCAGAGCTAAAACGGAACTTCAGGGTAGGTAGAGCACCCAAACAGGTCAGAGGAGAATATCGTTCTGCATTCTAGCAGAGTCATCCTGAGTCAGTAACAAAGATCAGCGTGCAAGCGGTTGTCCTTTGCTGGGAACATATTCCAATTACTTACTTTACCCCATGAAAATGAAGAAATTAAATTCCCTAGAATCATCTAAGAAAATACCATTAGGCGTTTCACAATCTTCACACCAGCTAGGTAATAGAACACAGTTTTAGCCGGGCGGTGGTGGCGCACGCCTTTAATCCCAGCACTTGGGAGGCAGAGCCAGGTGGATCTCTGTGAGTTCAAGGCCAGCCTGGTCTACAGAGCGAGATCCAGCAAAGGCGCAAAGCTACACAGAGAAACCCTGTCTCGAAAAACCAAATAAATAAATAAATAAATAAATAAATAAATAAAATTTAAAAAAAAAAACACAGTTTTAGGGGTCCTAGTGTCTGGGAGTATTTGAAATCTATGTCACTGAAAGATGAACCCTTCGTTCACCTTCCAAGATGTCCTATGGCATTTGTTCTAATGATGTTTAGAGAGGCCTTCTTAATGAACAGGTAACCTTGACATTTATTAAGTAGTTTCTTACAGTGTGAGACGGATTGATTTTCAATGAAGACAAATACTGGCCAATGTGCTCAATTAAAAAAGAATGTCTCACAAACATATAACACATGTGGAGAGAGCTGGACACAATGCACAGGCATCCATGAAGCGTGCAGCAACACCAACTCCTCTTCATTGCCCTTGGCCTTCACTGGGTCCTTTGTTAATTAGTTCACATACTTTTCCTTGTGTGAGCTAAGAGAAGTGGATGGCCCTTCAAATAAGAGGAGGAAAAGACACACAATCAAAACAGATTCTCAACAGATCCCTCCAAAATATTTTTCCATTTCCCATATCATTTGGTCTTCATATAACTTAAGTAATGATAGACACACCAAAAAAAAAAAAAAAAAAAAGGAAATTTTAAAAATTCTAAGCCACACTGAAAGAAAAGCCTAACTTTCAGTCACATTCAGATTTCCCAAATCTGAATCGAGCATTATTTCTCTCTTCTACTGTGGTGCAGAAGAAAAATGGCAAACAGAGATGACTGAGGCATACATACCTCCTTCTCACCGTGCTGAGAAGAATCAGAGTGGCACCTGTTTCTCTTGCATTATCCTGAATATCTGAAAATAGCACAGAATTGCTAGGGAATATCACGAAGATCTACCCAAGCTAAACAAGCCAGGCTGTAGTAATCTTCCCTAATTCCCCAAGCACTTTAAATTTTACCTCCAAAGATTCTCTCAGTCATTCTGTCTGTCACCTTTGCTATCCCGAAGCTCAACCCATCATCGTGTACCATGTGTGTGGATTCCACCTACTTCCTAATGAGTGTTATCATTCTGGCTGCCTCCAAGGTGTCCTGCCCACTACTGCTAGGGTGAGCTTGTAAAGACATAAATCTAGTTACACACCCTCCCGAGTCAACCACTCCAGGGACTGCGTTAGTTTTATAATGCCCTGAATTCCTTAAATTAGATGATAGCGTCTGACTTATTCTAACCTCTGCCTAATTCTTCATCCTGCACTACCACTCTCCCATCCTCTCCTTGCTCTGGTCCTTTACATTCTTAAATCAGCCCTTGCCCTCTGTACTTCCTGATTTTCCCACTGTGATTTTCTTTGCTAAAAATGCCCCATCTTCATATGGTAGCCACAATATCTCCTAGGGAGGAGAGAATTCCTTGGCTTCTCAGACACAATCAACTCCCCTCATAAACATTCAACATAACTCACAACTGTGTATCTATGTTGTGGTTATTCATTCAACATCTAGCGTCCATTCCCACCCTGTAGTATCAGAACTATGTTGACAAGGACAAATGCCTATTTTGCTTAATTTTCTATCCTCTTAATCTATTATCTGGCATATTGTAGGAGATATATATAATATATATATAATATATATATATATATAATATAATTAATAAGTGAGTGGATGAATGAATGAATGAATGAATGAAGTGATAGCGAAATAAAGATTGGATGGACAAGGTAACACTGGAAATGAACAGTGAAGGTAAACTATAAATGTGATCATCAGAAACAGTTGAAGAGGAGTTCCCAGGCTCTGAGAATATTCCAAATAAAAAACATATAAGAAATCATACAATATGACAAGACACTATAAATAATCCAGATTTTCTGGGATGGGTATACAGTATAATATAATATTAATCCAGAGAAAGATAGGTCCATCAGGAAGACCCCAGAATGCAGGGAAAGATGAATGCTTTCTTCCACAGTAAGCTATTGTCATATCAAGAATAAGAGGTGCCCCATGACAAGCTGAATTTGTGAAGATTTCTATAATCCTTGCTGAAGAGGGGAAGCAAGTAAAATCCTATGCTACTATCATCACAGCAAACGAATCTGCTGAGGTCTGACATAAGCTACACATGCATTATACACTGAATAATATCCCCATAGCCAAGTTATTTTTAAAAACTACTGCTACCGTCTATTTTAAAAATAATGATTGCTCCATGGTTAAGAACACAGAGGACCCAGATTTGATTCCCAGCACCCACAATGCAGCTCACAATCATCTGTAACTCTAGTTCTAGGAGACTGATGCCCTCTTCTGGCCTCTGTGGGCACATGATGCACATACATACATGCAAGCAAAACACCTATAGATAAAAAAAATAAATCTTTAAAAATAGACAAATAAAAATAAAAATA
The DNA here is from genome assembly GCF_004664715.2 of Peromyscus leucopus. NCBI lineage: Eukaryota > Metazoa > Chordata > Mammalia > Rodentia > Cricetidae > Peromyscus > Peromyscus leucopus. Next base: position 29,706,993 of record NC_051081.1, read on the forward strand.
ATGAAGACATTGACCACACCTTGATTAAGGTAGACCATTAAAATTTCTAGATAAAGGCAGTGGATTGATTTATAACACAAAATCACCCAAAGCTCATGTTTCTGGAAATAACACTTCAAAAAGAACTGGCCGAGGGTATGTTTGTGGAAAAGATGGGCAAATTCTTCCTTCCTTCAAACAGAGGTCTAAGTTTCTGAAAAGAGTAAAATAGAACAACACCTTTTAAACTTTATGTATGACCCTATTTCAATCAAGAATTTTTCTACATGATCCCAGATCCATAGGTAAAATAGCTGCACAAGTTACTGGTAGTATTGAGCAAATTAGGTCAACCTCATTTCTTTCATTTGCCTCATTTCACAGATGTGTAAAATCACACGTGTGCAGATGTGTTTTAATTACTTTTCTATCATTGTAGAAGACAAACAAAGCTGACAAACGCAACTTAAGGGAGAAAGTGTTTATTCCAGCTTATGGTTACATAAAGCCAGGAGGCTGGTTGGTTATTGTATCTATACTCAAGAAGTAAAGAGTAAACAGGAAGTGGGGCCAGGCTAAAAGGCTCCAAGGCCCACCCCCAGCAACCTACTTCCTCCAGCAAAGCTCCACCTCCTAAAGGTTCTATGGCCCTTCTCAAAGAGCACCTGGGGGCCAAGGGCTCCGATATGTGCATCTGTGTCTCATATTTCACAATCAGATCACAAGATGATATAAAAGTAGAAGCACAGGTGTTCTGGGGAGGTAAGAAAAAGAATGGGAGAGGAGAGGAGGGAGTGGGGAGGAATGGTAGGGAGAGGAGAGGAGAGGGACAGGGGAGAGAATGTAAGGTGGTGAGTTATGGAGGGAAGGGAATATGTTTAAAGTACATTATATACTTACATGAAAATGGCCTTGTGGAAGCAAACTTGCATACTAATAAGATATATGATCTTATTTTTGCATAAAGAACTAAATCTTGGCTGAATATTTAATATCACAGGATTAGAGCATCCTCAATATTTCTCAGAGTTGATCAATATTGTGATTTTAAAATTCTCAATGCTGAGAATGCTGGCTGCTTCACACTAGTCCATAATGACAGAACATATTTAAGGCCATTTCTGTTGCTGAAAATTCTGCTCTAATCCCAAGACAAATTTTATTTAATGATTTTTTTTTTTATGAAACCCAAGTTAGCAACTCTAAGATTAATTTTTCAGACATCCTGGTTTTTAAATGTTGAAAATAATACTAGAAAAAATATTAAAGCTTGAGTTTTCCATAATTAAGCTATTATGTTTCAATGAAGAATTTTGTATGTCCAGTAGGAACACTGCAGTTCATAACATGGAATAATCTGAGCTGAGTTATGTCTGGCAATATTCATCAGCATTGTTCAGTAGGACAACACACACAATACCAAGTGGATATGTTGTTCAGAACTACAGCTGTGGTGATGTCATAAGTGGAACACGGGCAGCCACTGCCAGGATACTGTGAATTCATTGCACACAATCTTTGGTTGTTGTGCACTCAGAAACCTTTTACTGTTACCAAGTAACTTGTTCAGCTACATGACCCCATATGGGGTCTTGATCAAGAATTAAGCTGGGATAGAGGTAGGGGTGGGGAAAGGAGATAGGTAAACAAACTAATGATGTATGAAAATGCCTTATTAAATCCCATTAGTTTGTCAACTAATTAAAAGTATAATATTTTTTAAGTTTGAAGGGTGGTACAACACAGAGGTGAACAATGCTGCTCCCAGAAAACATGAGTCATTAAATGAAAATCTCCATGCCAGTCATGGGTACCTACCTATCAGCTACTAGTCAGTGAGGCCCCAGAGGTAGCCAAAACAAGACAGGCTATTGCTATTGCTCATGCTTGCCTACAAGACCCTCTTTCTATAGGCACACACACAATTTGGTGTCAGGAGACAGAAACCAACCTTTAAGTCACCAGGATTCTCTCCCTGCTGGCTGGTGTTTATGTGATGTGCCCTCAAGTGTAATAATGGCAAGACTGTTTATGGAGTAACCAATTGCCCTTTTGATTCAATTTGATACCTGATCCACAGGAGGGAATTCATGCCCAGAACTGTAAACATGGTCAAAATCAATGGCTAGGGAAGTTGGAGGCCCAAAGAGAGAACCTACCAATGTCTTCCTAAATGGTCATGTTGTCAGAGTACCTGCCCTCTGAATATCTGTGTATATATTCATAGACTTACGTTCCTCTTAACCATAGTCAGAAAAGTTTTGTATTGCAGTAGGTAATAGTTAGTACAGAGATCCATTGTTCAAAGTGCTGAGAATAATTGGTTGTGAGTACTCAACCTTAAGACATCTATCCCCTTCCCTGAGGCACAGGAAACATCTCAGAAGAGGAGGCAGAAAGAAGATAAGAACCAGTGGATGTGGAGGACTAATACTGTCCTCTACTCAAAGCATGACTGTTACCCAAATGATCTCACAGCATCTATGGCTACCTGCATAAGATCAAAGTCAAACTCTAGCATGGAGCAGGGGGTTCCTGAGACTTCACTCCTTGTTAAAGAGCTATTGGCAGCTGATGGCTTCTGGGTACGACAAAGTCACTTTTGTTTGTAGGTTGTCCTTGCCCAAGAAGATGATTCCACACCTGTGTGTGTATATGGACAGCTCTAACTGAACTCAGTAGGAGAGAGAGAGAGAGAGAGAGAGAGAGAGAGAGAGAAAGAGAGAGAGAGAGAGAAAGGCATGAAGTTGAGAGGGAGATATGTTTGTTAGGAGAGTATTGGGGAGATGGAAGCAGGGAGTAGGGAATGGATATAACCAAGATACATTTAGACATCATTGAATTTTCAAAGAATAAATATTTAAAAAGAAGAATAGTTGGGAATAAAGATCTTCAGACTGGAAGCATCTGCTGCAGGTAATAGTGAAAATATAGGGTCTGTGTTTATTTTTGCCCAGCCCACTTCATGTGGCTTACCAAGTCTGGCAACAAACATATGTTTTCAGGCAGGAGATTTTTGTTTTTGTTTTTTTGGGGGTTTTTTGTTTGTTTTTTTGTTTTGTATTGTTTTGTTTTGTTTTTGTTTTGTTTTTTTTTTTTTTTTTTGAGACAGGTTTTCTGTGTAGCTTTGCGCTTTTGGACTCACTTGTAGTCAGCCTGGCCTTGAACTCACAGAGATCTGCTGCTCTGCTCCGATGCTGGATTAAAGGCGTGCGCCACCACCACCTGGCCCAGGCAGGAGATTTTTAAAAATAATTTTCTGGATGAATCAGTTGCCTTAAAAAGAAATACCTTACCAGATTCTATCAGTAGCCCTTTAAGGAAAAAAAGAACAACTAGTAAAATCACTTTATATGTACTTAGAGAATGTTTTCTGCAAAGACCCTCAACAGCCATCTTCTGTCCCTTGAGTCCCTTTGGGGATCTTTCTGTTTTGTTTTGTATGTTTGACAAACGCTGCCTGTGCTGTATTTGAACACCATGCAACAGTATTCACCACACCAGGAAGCACCCTACTTCCTCCTTGAGCTTTCCTGACCACTCAGTAGAACCTCCGTAAGCAAAACTGACTCCGCATGCACATCCATCCTGAATGCCCTGATAGCTCTTTTCTTTATTTTCTTTATTTTTTTTACTGTTAGTATTTTTATACAATAGTGATGATACACACACACACACACATAAGTACTATTATTTTTCTTTTCAGACGACACTTAGTAATTAACCAGGTTCTAAGGAAATCTTACATTAAAATGTTAACTACTCACGGTATTTTAATGTCTCTTCGCTATTCAATCAAGTACTCACTGCATGTCCTTGTAATTGCAAATTGGGGTTAGTTTTAATTTTTAGTTTTTAGATGTTCACTAAGTATCTTTGAGTGAAAACATTTCCCCCCTCCAGAATTTTTTTTATTGAAAATAGATTCTTCTCTCATGCAATACACCCCAACCACAGTGTCCCCACCCTCTACTGCTCCCAACTCACCCTCCCCCACCTTCCCTCTTCCCCAGATCCACTCCCCCTCCATTTCCTCTTCAGAAAGGAGCAGACCTCCATGATACAACAGCTAAACAGGACAAAACAAGATACAATAAGACAAGGCCAAAACCCTCACATCAAGACTGGACAAGGCAATCCAATGGAGGAAAAGAGTCAGAGATACACCCGCTGTTAGAAGTCCCACAAAAACACCAAGCTAACAGCCTTAACATATACACACAAAGGACCTGGTGCAGACCCCTGAAAGTCCCATGCTTGCTGCTTCAGTCTCTGTGAGCCCATGTGAGCCCTGCTTAGTTGACTCGGTGGACCATGTTTTCCTGGTGCCTTCCACCCCCTGTGATTCTACAGTACTTCCTTCCCCTCTGCCATGGGGTTTCTCGATCTCTACAGGGATGGACCGGATGGAGACCTCCAATTTAGACTCTCTCTGCATAATGTCTGGCTGTGGGTTTTTGCACCAGCTCCCGTCTGCTGCTGGAGGAAGCCTCTCGGATGACGACTGGACTGATCTATGAGTATAGCAAAATATTCTTAGCAACCAGGTCATTGGTTTTATTTTATTTTTATTTATTTATTTATTCATTCATTCATTCATTCATTCATTCATTTGGCCCATCATGTTTGGCTCTACCCTAGGTCTCTGGGCTATCTAGTCTCCAGTTCCTGGCCACCCAGGCATTGTAGGTCATGGGTTCCCTCTCGTGGCGTGGGCCTCAAGTTAGATCCAACATTGCATTGACAGGTCTTGGCTTTTTCCTCTTCATTGAGATGATAGCAACCTGGGCTGTGGGGATGATGGCAGTGTTTGCCTTTCAAGCATGAGGACCTGAATTCTATCCCCAAAATCCACTTTAAAAAAAAAAAGCTGCCGTGTGCGCACTTAATCCAGCACTCGGAGCAGAGCAGCGATCTCTGTGAGTTCGAGCCAGCCTGGCTACAAGTGACTCCAGGAAAGCGCAAGCTACACAGAGAAACGTCTCGAACCAGCACACTGGCTAGATTCAGGTCATGGGTCTTAGAAGAGATCCTATTATTACAGTTTCCTAAACCAGTAAAAATCTTAACTCCATCTTAAATAAGTATCCTTGTACCCACAGACATGAACACAAACACACAAACACACACACACACACACACACACACACACACACACACACACACATACAAAGATGAATGAGATCTTCCCTCACATTCTCAGCACTTTTAATAATTAACCAACGCTTCCTGGAATCATCATGGACTTAAAGAACTCAACCTTCTCCTAAACAAATCTTGACATTTACATTCAGTAAGAGTTGGGCTCATATGTCTAACGCCAGTTGCTAACCAGCCACTCAAAAGGCTGAGGCAGGAATAAAAGCCGAGGCCATCCTGAACCATACAGGGAGACCCTGCCTCAAAATAATATTATCCCATGTGAAAGAATGAGTTTAGATAGAATGGCATCTTCGCATGCCTGGCTAGGACTTGGATAAGTGATTTCCGGATATGTCTTCCATTACTCGCTAATAAGCATGAGTGCTTCCTGGGCAGAGGCCACTCTATGAAGAACATTGCCAGGGATAAAGCAGCCAGAGGCACTCCAAAGGAAGGTTCTCTCCAAAGGAAGGTTCCCACAGGCCCTGCGGCAGGTAGCACTGTCTTGAGGCCACACTCTAAGTCTGTCTCTCGGAGGAGCTCAGGTTCAAATTAAAGCCATGTTTGGCAGCAGTATTCCCAGGCCAATTGGAATCTTCAAGCTGTGCTAAGTGCCTCTTTGCCTCTACGTGTGAAAAGGACCCCATTTTCCACTTCGTCTCTATCTTCGAGAAAGAATGATGTAGGGTGATTATTGGGGAGTGTCTTGTCAATCCCTCGCAAATTCTCCTCGTGATTCTTAGGTTAAAAAAAATCCCCTAGTCTCTTTCATAGATAATTCTTGTGCCTCTAAGAAAACTTTTCTTAAGAATAATAAGAGCCCTCAAACTTCCCAGAGGCAAAGGAAAAAAAAAAAGTGTGTATGTGCATCCTGAATGTTGGCTATTAGAGCTAAGCACCGGCCAGAGGCATATCCATCTTTCATGATCAAGAGCTAGTCTCCAGGGGTTCTCAGTGGGCGACGGAACACTGGAGAACACTGATTAGCTGCTTGCTCTGTTCTTACACTGGCTTCTCACCAATGTCCAAAGAAAAAAATGACTCTTTTTTTTTTTTTTTTAGGTTCTTTAGTATCACTTACTTGAAAAGCTCCAACTCTCTTAATGCCTGTCCTCTTACATTTAATTTGTATGTATTCATCCATCGGATATTGGTTGAACATCTACCGTGTGACTGGCAATCGTTCTGCATGCAGGAGAGACCGCAGGAAACAAAGCGAAGCTCCTTCCGGGAGCGGAGAGACAAATAACGAGGTGTGCGCCGATGGTGGTCTGCTTTGAAGAAAATAGAATAGAACAGTATCCTAGGCAGTGGTTGTTGGGGGCGGAGCTGACAACGCAAAGAGGATCAGACGAGCTCTCTTCGTAAAAATATTAGAAGTGAAAACCTTGTTGGGGGGCGGGGGGAGGGAGAGTGAGAGGCGGGGTGCCAGTTACGTAAAAGGACTCAGTAAAAGATGCTCCAGGCAGAGCAAGAGCAAAGGCCTAAGAAGACTCGCAAGTGAGTAAGACGACTCTATAAGGATGCTCTAGGGAGCATTTAAAATTCCATATTTAGTGGCAGCAGGTTCCTTGCTGCATCTGAGCTCTCAACTGGGTGCTTGTAGATGAGACGCAAATCCCTTGCGGCCATACGGCTCCAGCTGTTGGCCCTTAGCTACTCCAGCAGCTGCTCACAGCCTGGAGGTAGACTGCATCCTGCTAACGGGCCTCTGAGGGACTGGCACCCCATTGGCTGGCAGACGCTGCCGTTGTAACCACATAGATCATTCAACTCATCTTTTGTTGTTTTGTCGTTGTTTGTTTTTGTTCGTACAGGACTGGTGATTCACCTCAGGGCCTTTCACATGCTAGGCTAGGATGCAGCTTCTGACCCAGCAATGCAGAGGCAGGAGCAACACCAAATTGCAGAATCACTTAAGAGGAACAGTGCTATTTGAATCTGTCTCTGTGCTTAAAGCTGGTGTCAGTCTCTTCACATCTATTCTTACACATACGAAATCTGCCCCCACACTGATGAGTGATGCAACCAACTATCTCTCTGATCAGGTGATGTCCCTGCTAAGGCCCAGTAGTGACTCTCAGTGATCTGGAAGACAATGTCTGAGCTCTATAATCCACAAGTCTCTCATGACTCTGTGCCTCCCTTCTGACAACGTGTCTACCCATCTTTAACCTTGTATCCACAGCATTTGGGCTACGGTGTTTTACATCCTCTTTCCTGTCGTGGCACCTCTAATTCCTCTGCTTAACAAATACCTTTTTTTGTTTTCTAAAGTCATGTTGTATGAAAACGTGCCTTAGCCTCCATTCCCAGCATTCCCACTTTGTAGCACATATCACTGTCAATATCTGTCTACTTCTACTGCCCAGTTGTTGGAAAGCAAAGATGCTACCTGTCTTCGTTAGGGTTTCTATTGCTGTGAAGAGACACCATGACCACAGCAACTCTTACAAAGGAAAACATTGAATTGCGTGGCTTACAGTTCAGAGGTTCAGTCTATTATCATCATGGTGGGACATGGCAGCGTCCAGGTAGACACAGTGCTAGAGAGGTAGCTCAGAGTTCTATATCTTGCACAGGCAATAGGAAGTGAACTAGAACACTGGCCATGGCTTGAGCATATATGAGCCCTCCAAGCCCACCCCACAATGACACATTTCCTCCAACAAGGCCACACCTATTCCAACAATGCCACACCTATTCCAACAAGGCCACACCTATTCCAACAAGGCCACACCTTCTTATATTGCCACCTCCTATGAGCTTATGGGGCCAATTACATTCAAACTATCACCCTACCCTATTCAATACTGACCCATCCCCAGTGTCCAACACATTGCCAGGAACCATGGAAACTTATTTTTATTTACTCATGGGTGGGGAGTACAGACACAAACATACCTGTGAAATCAATGCCTCATTAGCAAGCATTTTTGTCAACTTCCAACCGCATATTAACTGGAAGGTTACCTTTCCTACTCTCCAAAAGAGAGAGGCAGGCTAGAAGACTAAGTAAATGTGAGTGTGATGCTTGTATTGTAAATGCAACTCCCGTGAGACCAAACATCCAAATACCACCTGTCCTCACACTGCTACGTTCCCACACCCAAGTCATTTAAACTGTAAGTTAACAGACCTTGTCGTGAGTAGCCATCCTTCTAGTCTACGTAAGATGGGAGAAAAGGCAGTGCACAAATTAGAGTGATACAGTGTTCTGTTTGCTCTGTTTACATTCTCTGATGTAAAGAAAAAAATTAAAACTCAAGAAAAACTCTTGGGTAGGTGTAGTCGAAAGGTTCCTCTGGTCCCACTCAGCCCCACAGCTGATCGGACCCAAGTAAACACACAGAGGCTTATATTATTTACAAATGTATGGTCTATGGCAGGCCTCTTGCTAGCTAGTTCTTATATCTTAAATTAACCCATTTCTATTCATCTATGTTTTGCCATGTGTTCCGTGGCTTACCGGTCTGCTGGCATCTTGTTCCCTGGGCAGCAGGCTGGCGTCTCCTCCACTCCACCTTTCTTCTTCCTGTCTCTCTCCTTTCCCTCCTGCCTCTAAGCTGCCTTGCCATAGGCCAAAGCAGCTTAATTATTAACCAATGGGAACAATGTATATTCACAGCATACAAAAAGACATCCCCCCAGCAGGTAGGCAATTAACAAAGAACAGACTGTCTTTTCAAGAATGCTGCTGAGGAGTGCTAAATATGAACACTGAACACGGGTCATGGCAACATGTGATCAACAGAGGCATCACCTTCCCCTCCTGGAAATTCTGACATGCAGAAGAGAGCATACATAGCAGAGAAGTAAGTGGCTTCTGAGACAGAATACTTATGTTAGAAACAGAATGTGTTTCGATCCTCTTAACAGTACGTGGTCACAAGACATTTAACTTCTAATTTGACAGTCTTCATCTTTAAGATCGGATTGCCTTTCGTACGATCCTCATGAGAACTAAATAAATAGGATCATGTGGGCAAATGCCAGAGTAGCAGGAAACTGATGGTTGAATGGTCTGGGGAATTCTCCTCCGAGAGCTCGACTCAGATGCAGCTGAGATCTTCACTTATACTGAATAAAATGATACCAGGAAGAGTCAAAATGCATTGGAGTTTATTAAGCAAAGGAATGTGCACACTCAAAAAGATAAATCTAAGTGTGTTCATATTAAGGAAAAGATATGCTAAATGAGATAACAATAGCTCAGTATGTGATTGTGTGGTTTCACCATGAAGCTGCATCGTTCAAAGAACATAACCTACAACTCAATATAAAGATTAAGTTGATTTCAAAATTAATTTTAAAGAGTGAACTGGTTTAGATGTCTGTCAACACATGAATGGATGGTGAAAATGTCATTTATGTATGGAATTGTATTCAGCTGCAAAGAAAAAAATGTAATTTGCAAAAAAAATGGATGGATCTGGAAAGTATTATATTAAGTGGTCGGCCAGACTTAAGAAGACAAAAAAAAAAAAAATGACCTACAGGAACTCTCACATATGTGGATACTAGCTTGGTATGTATATGTCTGTTTGTCTATCTGTGTGTGTCTGTGTGTGTGTGCATACATGTGCATGTTTATGAGTAATGCATGTATGTCTATAAATGTGCATAAAGTTTAAGAACTAGAAAGGAGACCAAGAAGGGATGGAAATTAGTGATGAGGAGGGAGGGAGGGATCAAAGGTCAAATAGGACATGAAAGAGAAAGAAATATTGCCAACTTACAAGGGGGGAATCGAGGATCCAAGGGATAGGAGAGATGAAGAAGGAAGGAGAATCTACTAAAACATGATTTGTTTGAAAATGCCATAATGGTGCCTAAAAGCGTATGTGCTAATTAAAGTGAACTAGTTTCTCATTTTTCTTATCTTACAGAATTTCCTTTTGTCCATGAGTTTACAAGCTGGTTTACAAAGTGCTTTGTGAAAGATCACTAATACGAAAGGCATGCTGATAAGGGCAAAGTAAAAGTTCCCACGTTTTTACCTTGAGCATGGTTCAGTGGTTATTGTTGGGGTATCTCTCTCTCTTCAGAAGAGGGGGTCTCTTTTTTGTATAGGTGGTTTCTCCAGTTGTTCTGTCCATTGAGTGGAAATTCTTGACTCTCAGCCATCAAAGAACACCAACCAGATCACAGTAAGGGAGAGGCTCTTCTTTCTCATGACCCTTCCATTTCCTCTGTCTTTTTAGTCTGTCTCAAGAAGATGCCTAGACTATACTACACTTTGGACATTTGACTTCCATATATTCACCATTTAAAATTAGTGCTTTCCTAAGAGCTTTTACCTAATGTCCTAAAAACCCAAGCCCAGAAGATCTGAAGAATTTCTTATTGCAAAGTAATGCCATCACTCAACACTGTGAGTTTCAGATACGCTGAATTGCTTACTTTGTCCTTTCAATCTTGCTTCTACTCCCTAGAAAAATGGCCTCATTTCAAAACTGCATCAAATACATGTTAGGCTGCAGCACATTTGGCTTCTTTTTGCTAAATAAACCAAAGAATTGACTAGATCATAAGAAATAAACGCAACCCCTGGGAGATTCATAACTCAGGGTACCCTTTCAAACCCACAGCACACCTAAGCAGATCACAGCCTGTCTACATGATGACCGTAACACCCTGACCTGACCACCTTTGTGCAAGAGGAAATTCAAAGGGTCAGGATAGCATGCCTATCTAATCAACATACACAAACCCAACACGGCCAAAAAACTTTGCCTCTCTACACAGCGGTGAAAGACAACCACTTAGATCTATATTTTTAAAAGAATGTTGCTTGTTGACTTGTAAGATTCATAACACTAAAAGATACAAGGCACAAATGAGAAAGAAAAGAATATACAAGCTTCTTGGTCTTTTGATATATACAAGAAGTCCTCTGGAGTAGACTTCAGGCTAGAGCAAATCTTTATTATATTAAAAAAATAACTATTAATCGGTCTTTAGTGTAGCCCAGCTTGACTCAAATTATGCTACTTGTCAAGATTTTTGTTTAGTCACAAATAAAAGGCTTAGTGGATAAAGGTTTGACCTTTCACTACAGGTTCTCTACCAAACTGTGACTTAAAATGAATGAATTGGTATTGAGTGGGGCCTCCTGACTGTAATTTAATGCTGACAGTAATTAGCTAAGAAGGAGGCATTCTAATGAAAGCCTGGGGCCTGGTGTTGATGTGATTTTTTTTTTAACACGGCTACAGTAGATGGCAGCTCCTCCCTCTGTCTTTTCCATTTACCACTCCGACAAGAAGGAGAAGGTGTCCATCATAAAAGACACTGGCTGCTTGACTCTCTGATAAATCTCTGAGCAGTGAAGACCTTGGCTTAAAATTAGATGTCAGGATGCAGCCATCTCACTCTCCAGCTTGCCCTGGAGTCAGCGACAGATGCAAAAGCATTATAAATGGATTCATATGTCTTGATTAATGCCTTCTTTTGTAAACAGACTCTAAGCATAGAGCCGCAACATAGAGACGCCCTGCTCTAAAGGTTAATGGGTACATCAGTAGCATATTCAAACCTTCCTGCTCTTTTACAGTCCTGCTCCTTTCTTGCTGAATTTCAAATTTCTCCTAGAAAAAAAAAAAAAAATGAGAAAGAGGAGGCCTAATAGCAGAATCAAGATCTATTGTTAGGAACTTCCTGTGTAAATAAAAGGTGGTTTTTTCCACATCCAACTGTTTTGTAGGACAAAGGAGGTTCTCTGTGCAATTTCAAATTGAGCCTTTCCTTGTGGGCACTTAAAAAAAATTCTGTATTGACCAGTCATATCCAAATGGACCCCTCTGTGCCTGCAGCTTGAGAGAATTACCTGGATGAAACAGAGACTTTGAATTGAGTTATCTAATGTGAGGGTCCAGCAAGCAACCCACTGTAAGTAACCCAGTATCACAGACAAACCCTGGCAATACATAAATACATTGGCAAAGCATCTTTCCAGCAAGCAAAAGGAGACTGGGTTGGAAGCAAGCCTAGACTGTATATATAGTGAGCCCCTGTCCTAAACAAAAAGGCTCTTTTTGTTGTTCCCTGAGCACCATTTAGGTGTGCAAGATCCAGAGGGAAATGGGAATGCAGAAGACAGGAGCAGAAGGAACATGCAAACACATCTTCAGTTCATCCCAAGCTTTGGACCAGGAAGGAAATGCTGTTATATATTTGTGTCATCTTGGTTATTCCCAATGAATTAGAAGCAAAGCTTCCTTTCATGTGTGTACTGACATTTACTCAGCTTTGTAAACTGTTGACATAAATTAGATTTTTGGCCTATTCTATTTCAGATAGGAACAAAAATAAAGTCCTTTGATAAGAAACAATGATGTAATTACTTCACCATCCCAGTAAATAAGCAGTTCTGCCTGAGATTAGTAAGTGACATTAATACATTTCCAGGAGTGAAATAGGAAGGAAGTAAGGATTGTGTGCAGGAAATTGGTTAGGGAATCCAATTAACTGTAGTTAATTTTTCGGTCTTTTTAGTCTACGGACAGCCTATGTTTGCATAATTTAATTTGGATTTCCGGAACATCAATTTTCTTCATGTTCAAATGAAATCGACAAACACACATCTGCAAAACTGAAGGATTATCTGGCACTTGCCACTGTTCACCTCCAGACACTGCTCTTACTTTACACCATCGTTCTACCTCTGGAGTAAAAATCCTACGGTAATAAAAGGCCCTTAATGTAATTTGAATAAAATCAAAAGCTCAATTGGTACTGTTGATGCGAAATACAACCCTCCCCTCAAAAGGAGTAAGACAGCTTATTCTTGCACCAAATGTAAGTGACAGTGGTCAGAACATTGCAGGTTGCCCCAGATATCAGGCTCCGACGTAAAAATACATTGTTTTTATAGTTGCAGAACAAACAATAGTTACTTTTTTCAAGTCATTTCAAGTCAACAATCAAGGCATTTTTGAAGTATGGTGGTGGAAATATCATATTTGTGGGATACAAAGCAGAGAGATCTCTGGTATAGGTATACATGTTGTCTGATAACATTCCTAGTTTGGGGCTGGTGTGAGCTCGGTGGTCTGTTATTCCAAAGATTTCACCTAATAATCTCAAGAATAGTAAGTCAGACAGAGGAGGTAGCCAGTGAGTGGCTATCAAGGGACAAACAGTAGCTTAAGATAATTTGGTTCTAGAACTGCAACTATCTGACCCTCCATAATTATAAAGTTCTCTTCAGCCAACCAACTTTTTGAATCTTTAACATATGCCAAGGGTCACGTGGTCTATTTACCCCCTTTGCCTTTAAAGTAATCAGTGCTGAGGACCAGAGTACCAAGCATGCTAAGCCAGCACTCTACGCCCAGCCTACTGTCTTGCTCTCTCTCATCCCTGAGGTTTCAGATGGGACCTATCTTCCCCATGAAAGACGGCTAAGAACTCCTGACTGATAGGAAAAAAACACACTGGAAAAACTGGGGCCAATCGGTTTATAAAAGACCCAGTCATGTTGAGCACAAAAGATGTCTGATGCTTCAAAGAGCAAGTGACCAACCCTGAAATCCTATACATACAAATAACATTATAGAGACTGAGCAGGTTATATTTATATATTTCATATATGTAATAAATTATATAATAACAATTAAAGAAAGAGAGGCCATTAATTTGAGAGAAAGCAAGAAAGGAGGGTACATGGAAAGTGTTGGAAGAAGAAAAGGGATGGGGAAATGTGATGTAATTACATTTTAATTTCAAAAAATAAAATAAAGATTAATATGAGGGTGAGATAAGAATGTTAATGAAAACATGGGCTACAACAATAGATCAAGGAAAACTAAAGCGTCAACGAATTTAGTCTTTAACAGTGGAAAGAAAATAAAAACACTGATGGGCAGGAAGTACAAGGAGAAAGCAGAGAGACTGGAGGAAAAGAGGAGAGAAAGGGGGAAGAGTGGAGGAAGGGAAAGGAAGAGAGAAGGAGAAAACAAATTCATTCATGGCACTACCTTGTGGAATTTTGGAGCCAAGAGTCAACCAGAATAAAGAACTTCAAAGAGATAAAGATGCATAATACTAACGTTGAGCTCAAATTTAAACTTTAACCTGGCGATTCCATTTTTGTATGAAGATAATTCTTCTTGTGTGGCATAGCTTTCAGTACCCCATGCATTACAGTTTCCATTTGAAGCAGCATTCTCACTGTGGCTTGGATGGATTTAAGATGTCAAGAGAGGCAGAGAGAATGGGAAAGTGAGGAACTCCACTTTCTCTCTCTCTTTTTTTTTTTTTTTTTTTTTTTTTTGGTTTGGTTTGGTTTGGTTTGGTTTGGTTTGGTTTGGTTTTTTGAGACAGGGTTTCTCTGTGTAGCTTTGCACACCTTTCCTGGAACTCACTTGGTAGCCCAGGTTGGCCTCGAACTCACAGAGATCTGCCTGGCTCTGCCTTCCGAGTGCTTGGATTAAAGGTGTGCGGCACCACCGCCAGCGGAACTCCACTCTCTTATGCTGGTTTTTAAACTTTTTTTTTCTGACTTGCTGGCTTTCTTTACCAAGACTATTCAAAACCGGTTAGAAATAGCAAGAATTGATGTCATATTGGAGCTCCATCCACAAAACAGAAAGGTGAAGAATGCTGTTTGCTCAGTGAGGTCTACCAGGTTTACCATCAATATTTTATCTGAAGCTACTGCATGACCTGTAGTATGGCCCTCTTTCGAACATAAATATTTCCAGAGATTTGTAGTGGGGAAAAAAAATATTTCCTTCCCTGTACATTTTATGTATTTATAAATAATAGAGTCACTCTGTACAACTCAGGTTGGCCTAGAATTCTATCCTCCTTCTTCTGCTTCGGCCTCCCACCTGGGATTCCACATGTGCACCACTATGATGATAGGTCCAGAATACCAGAAAGGAAATATCTCTCCCTGGCCAAGCAAGAGAGTTATTCCAGGATTTCCTGAAAGGTGAATGAATTCCAGAAAATAATACTGAAAAAAGTTGTAAGTGCCTGAAAGGAAGCCTGTACGAGTTTGCTTCCTGTTGCCGTGACCAAATGCAGACTAAAATAATCTTAGGGGAGGACCAAGTTTATCTGGCTTACTGGCCATAGGCCATCGTTAGAGGAAGTCAGGGCAGGAACATGGAGGCAAACAGCAGAAAGGACCACCGCTTACTGGGCCGCTCCCCCAGCTTGCTCTGTGACCTTTGATGCTTTTCTTATATAACCCAGGACCACATTCCCAGGGAAGGCACCCTCACAGTGGGATGGTTCCCTCTGCATCAATCAATAATCAAGAAAACGTTTCCAAGCATGGCCACAGGCCAACCTGATGGAGGAAATTCCTCCACTGAGGTTCCCTGTTCCCAAGTATGTCAAGTTAACAAGAAGTTTAGACATGACTAAGTCTCCATATAGTCAAATACTCTCTTCAGAGCACCCATGCTGATCCTCTCAAATTAAAAATCACCCCAAAACCTGATACTTCAGCAGACATGTCCTGTCCATGCAACTTCATTCGCCTCACATTGTATTGCTATCCTGTGTGTATCTAAACCCTTGTCTCACATACTGAGGTTTTCATGGAAAATATCTGCTTTATCTTACACAGCTCCAAGGTGTAAAATGTTAATCATTGCATATCTCTTGGATTAATAAGTATTCTGTTTCATAGGTTAATTACAAAAGGAAATTTCATCACCTGCCATTTATAGATCAGCAAGAATGACTTCAACTGGGTTAGTTTTCTAATTTGATAGATCACTCAGGTAATACCTCCCTTGGAGAGAAATTGGTAATGAAACCAAAACCATACACACACAAACAACCAAAACAAATCCAGCAAGTTGTATTAATGCATATTTATATGTAATATATGCATATATGTATGTATATTTACATGTGTATATATATATAAACATATATATAACAACAATAATCAAAGAAAAAGAGGCTATGAATTTAGAGGGGTATGAGTTGAGGGGGGAATTGAGAGGAACTGGAGGGAGGAAAGAAAAAGGGGAAAGTGATGTAATCATAATTCTAAAATGTATAAGAAATAAGAAAATAAAAATATATTTTAGACTCCTGGCCTCCCAGATGATAGCAGATGAAGTTTGTGTGACTTCACCCATGAGCAACTAATACAGAAAGGTTCTAGGTTTAGGTTAATATGATCCAGCCAGAGGATAGGAAAGGTAAAATGTAAAAACAGGCAAAACTAAAACAACCCCTTGTATTTTATATGACAAAGGTTAACTCTAAACCCAAAGCATTGACACAACTAGAAATTTACACAGAGGTGGGTTGTTTGGTGTAGAAGATAGCATAGCATCCCTGGTGGTGTTTATCCGATTTGTTAAACACCGCAGCGTTCACTATAACACATTCCTTTACCCATTCAGGAACTGATGGGGATTTGAGCAGCTTTTCCGCTGTTATAAATAAAGCTGCCAAAAAAATAATGGTACATTCATACTGTGGCATATTAAACAATGATGAGCATAGTACTAGTACTATCTGTACTATCTGCAGTAAAATGGAAGGATCATAGTCAACATAGATAAGTATCACAATCTTATGAATTAAAAGAAAAACACAACAAAAAGAAAGGAAGGAAGGAAGGGAGGGAGGGAGGAAAGAAGGAGGAGAAAGAAAGAAAGAAAAAAGAAGGAAGGAAGGAAGGAAGGAAAGGAAGGAAGGAAGGAAGGAAGGAAGGAAGGAAGGAAGGAAGGAAGGAAGGAAGGAAGGAAGGAAGGAAGGAAGGGAGAGAGAAAAGCTGCCATGAGCACTGATGTCCAGGGTTTGAGGGGTAGTTCTTCAGTTTACTTGGGTGTGTGTTTTGGTGTACACTGCTGAATCCTAAGCTAACTGTAAGTTTGGGATTTTGAAAAGCTGCCAAGCTGCTTTCCCCAAGCACTGCGCCATGTTACAACCCACCAGCAATGTATAAGAGCTGTCATTTCAACATATCGTGGTGGGAATGTGCTGCTTACCTTTTCTTAACTGCAGACATTGCAGTTGGCTGGAAGTGGCATCTCATGGTTCTGATTTACATTTTTTAATGACTAATGATATTGAACATCTGCTCAACTGTTGATTGTATATTTATAATATGATGGTATATAATGTATATATTGGATAAGCATCCCTCATGAATTCTTTGCCTATATCATATTTCAGTTACTTGTCACATTATTTTAGGTTATAACAGATACTTTTTATATTTTTGGTGAAGTACATAATCCAGTATCAAGTAAATGATTTAAAAATACTGGTGGGTGGTGGTGGCGGCGGCGGCGGCGGCGGCGGCGGCGGCGGCGCACACCTTTAATCCCAGCACTTGGGAGGCAGAGGCAGGGGGATCTCTGTGAGTTTGAGGCCAGCCTGGTCTCCAAAGCGAGTTCCAGGAAAGGCGCAAAACTACACAGAGAAACCCTGTCTCGAAAACCTCCCCAAATAAATAAATAAATAAATAAAAACATTGTCCGCAGGCTGGAGAGGTGGTTCAGCCAGTAAGAGCACTTACTGCTCTTACTTACTCTTGCAGAGGACCCACGTTCGATTCCCAGCACCCATGTTAGGGTCCCAACTGCCTAGAACTGTAACTTCAGTTACAGGGGATTCAGTTCCCTCTTCTGACATCCTTTGGGCTCCTGAACATAGTCAGTACACACACATATGCTCACACCCATAAAAAATAAAAATTAAAATATATTTTCCTCATTCTGTAAGCTGTTTTAAATTTCTTTTCCATTTTGTTGTTGTTGTTATTGTTTGTTTTTTGTTGTTTTTTGATTGTTTGTTGCCCAGACTAGCCCCAAGATTCTAGGCTCAAAAGATCTCTCTGTTTCTGCCTCACTGTGTCTGGAAGTACAGATGTGTGCCACCATACCCGGATTGTTTACACTTTCTTGGTAGTATCATTTGAAGATCAGAAGTTTTGCATTTTGAAGTTAATTTTTTTCTGTTTTTTTTCCCTTTTATCACTTATACTTTCTTGTCATAACCAAAAAATGATTCCTCAATACAAAGATAACAAAAGTTGATTTCTATTATTTCTTACAGGAATCTGTAAGTTTAGCTTTTACATGTAGATTCATTGGAGTTAATTTTTTATACAGCACGACATGGGAGTCATCCGACTTCATTCTCAGCTGGCACGTTTGCTGAAATACGTTCCTTTAGCCTCTTTGTTGCATTGGGTCCCCTACCAAAGGTGAAGGAACTATAAAAATAGGAAGTGTAGTGAGTGAGGAGGCTCACACCTGTAATCTCAGAATTTGGGACGTGGAGGCAGGAGGATTGCTTCAAGTTTGAGACCAGATTTCAAGTATGAAGATAAGCAAGACCAGGTCACAAAAAGGGAAGGGAAGCAGGCAGCTATTTCTACACTCCAAATTGATTACATTGATCTGTGTGTTTCTTTCTTATGCCAATAAATGCCACGTAATCTTTGATTGCTATAGCTTTGTAAAGATTGTCCTTATTGATAAAATTTGTTGTTTGACATTTTACACATGTACAGGCTTTCATTCTTTCCATCCCTTAGCTCCCTAACATCTATAATCCAGCCCCCTCCTCCTCACAGGTCCTTTCCTATATCCATTCCTTTTCGTTCTGGTTTGTGACCCTCTGATTTTAACCAGGACGGCTTGTGTGGCCACAGGTTTGGAATTATCCATTGGATCCTGGTGGGTTTAACCACTAAAATCAATACCTACCATTCCCTCAGACTCCATAGTTGCTCAAAGTTTATCGGTTAGTGGTAGGGACCCATGTCCCCTCTAGATCCATGATTGGCTATGGACAGACCCAGTCTCGAGCAGGTCCAGCACAGGGAGCCGCAGCCACTGTGAGGTCATGTCTGCAACTGCTGTGTCATGCTCTGCAAATAGCATTTCACATCTGGGCCAGAATATAATACTTTCCGATGCCAAAGGTTATTTTGGTCCCTTTACCCCCCAACCCTGCGTATGCAGTTCTCTTGGTCATCTTGAATTCCTATGAAAAACCCTGTTGGTCAAAGTGATTTATGTAATTTCTGGCTTTGAGTAATTAAGTCTCATTTCTTTTTCAGTAATTCAGTCTAGGTAATAATTTGTCAATTTTCTTGAACATTAGAAAGTCAAACTTCTTTTCATTGATTGCTTTATTATTTTTCTGTTCTGCTTTTTTTCCTACTGTCAACCTAAGTAACATAGATTCTCCCAAGATAATAAATTTACTAATAAATGAACACTGTAATAAAAAAAAGGGGGGGAATGTGGGGATGGAGATTTAGCTTAGTGGTAGAGTGCTTGCCTAGCAAGTGCAAGGCCCTGGGTTAGGTCCTCAGCTCTGGAAAAAAAGGGGGAGGGGAGATGCATGGATCGCCCTGGGCAAGGGAAATAGATGAAATCTCCTGGGTAAACTGGAGGGGGTGGTAGAGGGAAAGGGATGAAGGATGAGAACATAAGGGATCGGGATGATTAAATTGGGGGAGGGACAGAGAGGGAGAGCAATGAAAGGTATCTTGATAGAGGGGGTCAGTAAGTATAGGGTTAGGGAGAAACCTGGTGCCAGGGAAACTCCCAGGAATCCACAAGGTTGACCTCAGCTTAGACTCCTAGAAATAGTGGAGAGGATGCCTGAACTCACCATCTACTGTAATCAGATTGGTGACTACCCTAATTGTCATCATAGAACCTTCATCCAGTAACGAATTGTATGAGCCAGGGGGTTCAAATCATGACAGGGAAACGCACAGAGACAGCTGACCTGAGGTCAAGGGAACTCACCAACTCTAGACTGACAGTTAGGGAGCCTGCATGGGACCATCCTAGGCCCTCTGCATGTGGGTGACAGTTGTGTAACTTGATCTGCTTGTGGAGCCCCTAACAGTGGGACCAGGATCTGTTCCTGGCACATGAGCTAGCTTTTTGGAACCTACTTCCTATGGTGGGATGCCTTGCTCAGCCTTGATGCAGGGGGTCGGAGCTTAGTCCTGCCTCAACTTGATATGCCATGCCCTTGTTGACTCCCATGGGAGTCCTTACTCCTTTCTGAGGTGTGAATGGGGGGAGGGTTAGAAAGAAGGTGAGGGGAAAGGAATGAAGAGAGGAGGGAGGGGAAACTGTGGTTGGTATGTAAAATAATTTTTTTAAAAATTAAAAATTAAAAAAAAAAAGGTGTTAGCATCTCCAGGGTCCAGAAATAAAATATGTAAGGTTTAAAGTCACGGGAGGAATGAAAATAGTACATGAAAACAATCATTATTTGCATGAAAGTGGAGTCAGTTGAGGTCTGAAGGGGTAATGGTGGCTATGTCCTCACAGGAGTACTGTTTGTGTCTACCTTTGTTCAGGGTGGTAGCTCTGGTGGTCTTGTGCCAACCCTTGCTAGCAAGCACCCGTTCACGAAATCCCTTCTTTCATGACCTCCTGCCTTAATCCCCACCCCCACCCCACTTAAGGTTTGACACAAGTGACTCCATTTTGATTTTGACAACTTTCACCCTGCTGTAATCTTTATTTCCTTAGATCATGTGATCATGTTCTTTACTTCTCTGTGTGGATTCAGATTACTCTCCAGTGTCCTTTCAATTAAGCTGAAGAACTCTCTTTAGTACTGTGTGTGTGTGTGTGTGTGTGTGTGTGTGTGTGTGTACATATATACTATATATACATATGGCAAATCTAGTAGCAGGAAACTATTCTCTTTTATTTATTGTTAGCGTGCCTACATTTGCCTTTTGTTTTTGAAGGACAGTTTTGCAAGATATAATATTCTTTTCTGACATTCTTCCATGTTCAGCATATCTAATGTTCATACATGCCCAGCATTAGTGTGTCTACTGAGAAATTAGCTGTTCATCATACTGGACAGTGTACATGGTGACTTATTTCTCTGTTTTATATAACCTGCCTATTTCTTTCCTAGCCTTCAACAATGTCAACAGAAATTAGGTTGTATCTCAATGTGTCTCTTTGGGGTTTCTTTTTAAACGAAGGCTTTTTAAGCTTCTTAGATATATAGATTGATGGTTTTCAGCCCATCTAGGAAATTATTCCTCTAACCTTCTCTTGCCCACCCCCGAACCCCTTCTCCTCTTCTCTGAGATGCCATTATGTGTTCATTGATACACTTCACAGTATGCTGAATGTCTCTGAGGCTTATTCTACTTGCTGTTTGTTATGATTGTTGTACTATGGTTGTTTTCAGGCTAGAAAATCCCAGTTGGCTTATCTTCTAGTCAGAGGGCAAATTCAAACACTGTGACTGTTGCTGCTTTGCTGGGATCCAACCAATCTTAGTGAATATTAGACGTTCTACAAATTATCGCAAATCTTGATTAATTTCCAGATTTTTGAAAATGTTTATTTTAAAATTTTTGTGTTCTCATTACTTTTACAGAGGAGTCAGTTTTGGGGGTTCCTACTCCATTATTCTCGATTCTCAATGTGCCACCTTAGACTGTGATCTGTTAAGAATGCCTCTTTTCTCCCTGACTTTAAGGTATAGCAGTACATTTTCTATTTCTTTTTGGTTTAGGAGATATCAAGACCTGTCACCCTCTGTGATCCCAGATATCTCATTTTATTAGTGTTATTTTACTATAGCAAGCATGGAAAGGATAAATCAAATACGATTTTTAATCTTCCATATGCCTGAGCAATGACAAAATAAGTATAAAGATGAGAAAAGGAAAAGTTAAATTCACACAGCCTTCCCTCCCTCCGCTGTAGTCTTAGGGTTGCTTTTTTAATGAATCTTCATCTAAACTGTGGTTTTATTTCCATTGCTGACTTTTTTTCCCCATCACTCTCATATTATAGTTGAATCAAAGTATCTGCATAACATACAGACCTTAATAGTGAATATATGCAGGATTCAGTTGGAACACAGCTATCTGCATGAAAAACAAAAAAATCAAGGAGAAAAAAAAATCCCAGTATGGCAGAAACTCGGTGAAATGAAAACTGGGTACCGGTGTTTTGTGTCAGTTAGAAAACAAGCTGTAAGGAAACCTCACAATGTGATGCTGCTGCCTATAGACAGCGTATCAGAACCCTGGCATCACCGTGTAATTTACTGCCTACTTGCCAAAACTTATTTTTGTCAGGCTATTTTCTAAATAGTCACCCTCCTAACCTTGGTAAGACGGAAAACACCCTGTTTCCCTGTGTGTGAGCACCACCAAGAGTGGAAGGAAGAGCTGGTCCTGACTTCTCTAAGACTAACAAGGCACAAGGGAAAAAACAAACAAAGGCAGCCAAGTGCATTCCCCTTCACCTTTTGAGACAGAAGAAAGAGCTTGTGTTTTGTTACTCAGCCGAGGAAAGATGATGTGATCATCACTGGAGAATATGAATGAGGCACAATGATGGTCTCTTGGCATTTGGAATTTTTACCTAGATGAATATATGAATACAGTTTCCCGGAGGAAATAAACACCCTTGCAATGAAATCTGTGTGTGCATGATTACAGACAATAAAGACATATTAGCTAAGCAACGTAGTCATCTCCAATCATTGTTATAATTATTGGAACAACTTGAAAATTTCCAGAGAGGGACTGGATGATGCTTTAGTGGAATGGCATTTGCTTGGGACATGCAACAGCCTGTGTTTGGTTCCCCAGTACTGCATGGGGTGGAGGGGATGGGGGAAGTGTGTGGAACTTGTCGTAAACTGTCCTTGAAACTGGGATTCTGTCTTCAGAATACATGGCACATTTGTCCGATTGGGTCTTCTGTCTGTCCATTGTTTTCTCCAGGTGTAGCTGAGTCATCTTTTAAATTTCACATCATGTATTTCTAGTGAGCACTATTAAGTACACAGTACTTTCCTATGTGTTCCAGAAAACAAAACAGGAAAAAATCCATCAAAGAAGATAGGAATGGTGAAGAAAAGGAGATTTATTTATTTTGTTTTAACAAAAAATTAAAACTTTTTATTTTTCTTTTTTATCTGAATAGAGTTTCCCCTCCCTCTACTCCTCCCAGTTCCCTCCCACCTCCTCTCCCATCCATTCATGTCTCATTAGAAAATTACAGATTTCTAGGCGATAACAACAAAATATAGTAAAATAAAATATAATAAGATAAAATGAAAATCATCATATTGAGGTTGGACAAGTCAACAGAAAAATAAAAGAGCCACCAGAGGAACATCAAGAACCCCCTAGTTTACACATTCAGGAATCCCAGAAAACTACTAAACTGAAAGCTATAGTATATGTAGTATATATGCAGTTAACCTGGTGCAGACCTGTTGGGGCCCTGTGCCTGCTGCTTCAGTCTCTGTGAGCTCATAGGAGCTTTGCTCAGCTGTTTTAGAGGGCCTCGTTCTCCTGGTGTCCTCTGTCCCCTGTGTCTCTCCCATGCCTTCGGGATCCTCTTCTGCAAGGTTCCCTGAGCTCAACACACAACAAAATCTTAAGATGTTGGCCCAGGACATTTGTGTGACCTCTCCCTCAAAGCAGTTAGCATCTTCCCCTCTCTAAACTGTGCGTGTGTGTGTGTGTGTGTGTGTGTGTGTGTGTGTGTGTGTGTGTATGTGTGCACACACACAAGAGCCAGAAGAAGAGTTCAGATATCCCATTCTATCACTCTCCATCTTATTCCTTTGAGAAGGCATCTTTAACTGAACTGAAGCTAGGTGGCCTAGGTCACTATAGTCCTGGAGTTGCTGGTATGTGTGACCGTGCTTGATGTTTCATGTAGGTGCTGGAATCGGATCCTCATACTCATGTAGCAAGTGTTCTTAGCCACTAAGCCAGCTCTCAAGCCCATTCCTTCATCTTCAAGAATGAGTTTTTATTGGATTATCGGCAATACTTATAAATTAACCTTTGCAGAGGCTACAATGAAGGTACTACTTAGTCAAATGCACTGCCACTTCAGGAATCTCCAGTAAATACTTCTAAACCACTAAAGGCAAAGAAACTCCAGGTCCAAAGAGAACATTTATTTCTGAAGCAGTAGTCCAAAGACAAAGAATGTCTTCGTAAAAGGTGTTTGGAAGAACTGAAATTCTTTTCTGACATCTGACAGAGATGAGGAAAATACTAGTGCATACAGAGGTATGATCTTTAGGACAAGACATTTAAATAAATTACACTCTTATATGAGACACAAAACAATCCATATGTTTATTAACCATGAAGTAGAACTACACAAATTTCAGAGAAAAATAAACTTATGTGAAAAAAAAAAGATGAAAGAAACCAATCAGAAAGATTAGCAAGATGGTTTAGTAGGAAGCCCTAGATCCACTTTTCACCCATAAACATCTGGACTCAACAACAGCTCACAAATAAATTCCCTATCTGAGAAACTCAAGAATTAGTTAAAAGACACACCTCAAACAAATACAGAGCCAAGAACCTCAAAATTGGCAGAGTGGTATTGATCACCCTTTCACCAGAACTCAAACTCCAAATACAACTGCAGTTGACTAAGAAGAGATCAATTCACAGCAATAAAATAATTGATAGTCGTCCCCCAGAATCTCTGAGAAAGTCTGCTTCCATTCAATACCAGTTCTTCTGTGAAAGGTGTCTGCCTTCTCAACTCCTCAGAAACCAACACCAAGTAAAGGAAAAAGAAGAATTGGACAAAGATATTCCTGACAACAAAACATAAATCCCCATCAATTTACATGAATAATTGGAGTTATATGACTTCCCTGACAAAGAATTCAAAGTAACAAAGTTCCAGAAAATAACACAGCGAAGAATTTCAACAAAAAAAAATTTAAAGAATTTTTTTCATTTTATGTATAAGAGTGTTTTGCCTGTGTGTATATGTGTGTAGCAGATATGTGACTGATGCCCATTGAGGTCAGAAGAGGGTATTAGATTCCCTGGAACTGGACTTGCAGGCATTTGTGAGACAACAAATAGATGCTGGGAATCAAACACAGGTTTTCTGCAAAAGCAGCAAATGCTCTTAGCACTGAGCCATCTCTCTATCCCCAACAAAGAGTTCTTTAGAGAAGCATTGAAAAGTATATGCCAGAAATAATGGAGATAATAGTCTAACTGAAAATTCACAGGAGGTGTTCAAGATCAGGTTAGATCAAGTAGGAAAAAAAAAAGAGGATAAGCAAATTCAAGGTCCTTGGAAATAATTCAATTTGAGGAACAAAAAGAATAATGAAAAAAAAAACTACTCAAGTTATCTGAGACAATGTCAAACTGACCAATACATAAGTTATGGAAACTCAAGACCACTGCCAAAGAAATAGCCGAGTACTCCCCAAATCTGTGAAAGGACTTAGAGATACAGATTCAAAAAATCCAAAGAAAGCTATGAAGAAAAATGTAAAGAAGTCCATACCAGATATATTATAATCAGACTTTCAAAGACAGAGGACTTTGAGAGCAGCAAGAACAGACATATTTTTGTCACTTTCTAGAAACTTCTATAAGATCATGAGCAGATTTCTCAGCAGAAGCCTTGCAGGCGCTTTAATTTGTCAAGGGGCTAGATCTCATGTTAAGTGTTCTTGCCAAAATAAACTTAAAATAAATATCAAAGACTTGCAGTTTAGGACATGACATAGATGTGCTGAGGATAAAACGACAATGTGATGAAGACTGTGCATAGTACTCCCCTCATGAGGTCTGGGATGCAGCTCCTCGATGAAGTCTGTGCTAACCGCGTGCAAAGCCATGCGTTTTCCCCCAGCAGGGAGAGGGAAGTCTCCGTTTTGTCTAAGCCCCACTTCTTTCTTCTTTTGCTTTGCTCAGGAGAAATTAAAGCCAAACTAATCTAGTCATATGTCTGCTTGAAAGTCCTGATTATTTTTGACTTTCCAGTTCTTACATTGTAATATCCATGATTCATCTCATTGTCATGTGAAAGTGCAGATTCTGATTGAGGGATCCTGCACTGGGATCCCCAGATGGCGTCATTGGCTGTTGATCTGCAGATCTACCTTTTTTTTTTAATTAATTTCTTGATTGGCATATCATGTTTGTATATATTTACGCCATGCAATGTGATGCTTTGATTATGTCTATATTACTCTGCAGATAGTGAGCAAGCAGGGTAAAAGGCATATCCATCACCTTAACTACATTCATTTTGCTACAGCGAGTACAATCTAACTCTTCTTCTAGCCATTTTGAGATATGTAGCGTGTTTTATTAACTATATTTACCTCACTTTCCTGCAGAACGCCAAAATTCATTTCTTTTATCAAGCAATAATTTTTGTGCCATGAACTTCCTCTCCCATCCCACCGTTCTCTCCAAACATGTGTAACCACTATTCTGCTCTCAACTTCTACATTTTTTTTTTTTTTTTAAGATTCTACTCATGAGGGAGATCATATGATGTTTTCCTTCCTGTGCTGGCCTAAGGATCTCCAGCTCTGTCCATGTTTTTGCAAATGAAAGGATCCATGGTTTCTGATAATTATGAGTGTGTGTGTGTGTGTGTGTGTGTGTGTGTGTGTGTGTGTGTGTGTGTGTGTGTGTGTATACCACATTTCCTTTACAGGTCAACCAGTTGGTAGACATTGATGTTTGTGGCAAATGACGCTGATGTGAATAGAACTGCAAGAAACAAAATATGGCTGTGTCCTATTTTTTGTTTTTTTGTTTTTTTGTTTGTTTGTTTGTTTGTTTGTTTTGAGATAGACCCTCAATATCTAGGTTGGCCTTGCTGTCTGTCCTCCTGTGCAGATTCCTAAGTGCTGGGACTGTAGTGATGTATCATCATACCCAGTTCTTCAAGCAACTTTGGGACATACTGGTTTTATTTCACTTCCTTTGGGTTCATCATTGGTAGCAGGGTGGCGGGTCTATTTTTAGTAGTAGAGAAGACTACATACTGCTTCCATAATGGCTGTACTAATTTACATCTCCATTGGTGTAGAAGGTAGACCCACACTTCTAATGGGAAGGTGCAGATTTCCTTCTGTAGTGAAAACCTGAGTTAACATTGAGAGGTTACCTACTTCCTAATAATAAAGTAGGAAAGACATCACATTAAAATATTGTGAATTAGACCTCAAATGCCAAAAAAAAAAAAAAAGAAGTTAAAATGATTCGTGTTCATTATGCATTCATCCATGTACTCATGCTACAAATAAATACTGAGAGCTCCCTCTGCACAGGAGTTCTGCATTCTAGGGGGACTTGTACACAAAGCAAAGTCACTGACTTTGAAGGGATGCTTGCATTCTTGCGGTAGGAGCATATTACAAGCAACTGCACACCATCTGTTCAGATGCCAGAAATAAAAGGAAGGCAAAGGTGTCATAGCAGAAGGGTATCCAATGTCACCTTGCTGGAAAGGTCTTTTTTTTTTTTTTTTTTTTTTTTTGGTTATGGGTCTAAACAGCCCTTCTTTGAAAAAAATATCAAACATACCTGTGATGATTAGTGTTAATCATTAACTTGGCAGACTCTCCAATTACCTAGAAAATTGATCAGGCCTCCTCCGGGCACACCTGTCACGGGGTGAGGGGATATCTTGGTTACACTAATGAAGATAGGAAGACCCATCTTAACTGTGGGCAGGACCGCTCTGTGTGCAGGGATTCCCAACAGCAGAAAATGGAGAAAGGAACTGAGCAACATCGAGCATTCGCCCCCCTCCATTTACTGACTCTGGATGTCCTGGGGCCAGCTGCTTCAAGCTCCAGATGCCTGGACTTCCCCACCTCCAGGGACAGAACACTGAACTGTGAGCCAGAGGCTGGCCTTGCTCCCTTCCATTGCTTTTACCAGGGTGTCTCATCCCAGCAACAGGAAAGCGACGAAGGCAATTCCCAGTACGGCTCTTTCCCTATTTACTTCTACTAAACTTAGAACAATGCTTTTAAAAAAGCAGAAAAAAAGAAAGAAAGAAAGAAAGAAAGAAAAAAAGAAAGAAAGAAAGAAAGAAAGAAAGAAAGAAGCCTCCCAAATGCCCCAACTACGGAGAACCAAGGAAGTGTTGAGTCATGCCGCAGGAGTGGAGCAGGCCAATTTCCCCACCCTTATCTCAAAGCCAAGTTGGGGAATCAAGACCGCAGATCAAAGAGACAATGGCATTTCCAAGTTCCACCCAATTCTGCCCAGCAGTTGCCTGACTCCAATTTGACCCTCCCTTTTTTTTTTTTTTCCAGTTGTCGGAAAAGACCTTTATACAGACACAAAACACAGAGGCAAAAACACAGACCAACAAACACACCTTGACCCTCTCGCAAGTTTCCATGTCTGTTGCCTCATCTTGCCCGCTTACAACACACTTTTTTCAGTTGATTAATATTTGTAGAAACATCTCATGATGCACTTTACTTCCTGCTTCCCTGATCTGAGAATAAATATATGGAAAACAGCTCAATAGCACCCCCCCCCCAAAAAAAGTCCTAGGAGAAACATTCTATCTGGAGAGTTAAGCTGCTTACATGTCTGTTTGTCTGTCAGAACTACTGATAAACTGAGTTTCCTTTACTCATTCCATTCTGTCTCTTATGTGGACAGAAATCCTCCATATCACATCCACCTTCAACCAAGGAATAAACAAGCCCAGAAAGGCTTTTGGTTTTATTTGCATCTGTCCAATTTGACTTAGGTAGAATTCTGCCACCTCCCACCACAACATTTTAATAAGCATTTGCTTATTACCACTCCCCCAAGACTCAGCTGATAAAATTCTATCTTGGAAGTAATTATCCTTCAAGACAGTCCTTCTGTCCCCAGATGCAGAGATGAGAGATGAGAAAGAGAAAAAAAAAAAAAAAAGTATTTATTCCCCTTGTTTATGTAAGTTCAGAGCGCCTCCTTGTGGTTTCTATATGTAAATGCTGCTGCTTCCTAAACTGACATACACACACCATAGGAAAAAAGTAATCCAAGTCATAGCTAATAGCGTTATGAAAAGATTCTCAAACAGGGGAAGTGTGTACAAAATTAAAGTACATGCTCAGTGTGCAGGTTGTACTGATTAAATAAATAGTCGTTTAGCGTAGTAGTCATTTGGGCTTCTCAATCCAGAAGAAGGTCAACGTTCAGTTTTTACCCTTTTTACGGCACACACTGCCATAGTGGAGACTAGGGGGAGGGGTCAGAAATAGTGGTTGCATTGCAAGGACAAGCCTAGAAAATAATGCAATGGTATGTTATATTTCCCATTGGTGGGGGGGGTTGTTTTGTTCGTTTGTTTGGGGGTTTGTTGTTGTTTTGCTGTTTTTGTTGGTTGGTTGGTTTGGTTTAGTTTTAGAGACAAGGTCTCTCTCTGTAGCCCAGTTGGCCTCAAAACTGAGGCAATTCTCCTGCCTCAGCCTCCGCATCCTGGAACTATGAGCATGAGCCACCAAACCTAGCTTGTTTTTAAAAAGAATTTACTCTCTCTTCTTTTGTTTAAGGACATTTTGATTGGAATTGCTTTTTTCCCCCCTTGTATTTAATTTTGACACTTTCACGTGTAAATACAAGCTATTGTTATCGTACATACCCCTATTAGTCTCTCCGGTCCCCTTCCTAATCCTGATGGTTCCCAACCAGCCCTCCTCCTGCCTTCATGTCTTTGGGGTGGGGGCTCATGTGCAGAGAGCCACAGCTGCCACTTGCCCATTTTTTTTTTAAAGGAACTTTTTTTTGGAGATTTATTTAATTTGTTTATTATGTATATAGTGTTCTGCCTACAAGTATGCATGCCCACCAGAAGAGGGCACCAGATCTCTATTACAGATGGTTGTGAAGCCACCATGTGGTCCTGGGAACTGAACTCAGGACCTCAGGAAGAGCAGCTAGTGCTCTTAACCTCTGAGCCATCTCTCCAGCCCTCCACCTGCTCTTGAGTGCAACAATCCTGTCATATCCAGAGAACATCATTTCATAGCACACCTTACTGTCCCTTGATTCTTCCTACCATTCCAGGCCCTTTCCATAATGTTCCCTGAACATGACATGTTCTAAGTGTTTGAATTTATACCCATAGACTAGTGCCGTTATCAGTCATGGTCAAAAAGCTTCTTTTATTGCATTTGGGTGATGATTGTTGCAGAAACGTCTGAGCCAGCGTGCCAAGAACAAGTGGTCATTATATAGTTGGCTGGTCCTGGCAGATTCACTGTCTTGATCTGAAGAGCTGATTTCATCATGATCTAGGCACAAAAACCGTGTGCGTCCGGCTGCATAGGGGTGTGTGACGGCTAATCCTCACTGGCAACTTTGTAGGATTTTAAACTTTTATTTTCTTCTATGTGTGTGTGTGTATGTGTGTGTGTGTGTGTGTGTTGTGTGTGTGTTTGCCTCACTGTGTGTCTATGTACCATGTAGCCAGGAGAGGGCATCAGATCCCCTGGCACTGGAGTCACAGATAGTTGTGAGCTGCCCTACAGGTGGTAGGAATTGAACCTAAGTCCTCAGCAAAAGCAGTGAGTATTTTAAACAATGGAGTCTCCATTTTTGCAATTTTTTATTAAATGTTTTATGGAGTAGAACCAATAACACCTAAGGAAGCCAACATGTGAAAACATGTGTTGGCAAATTCTTTCCTGAAACCTTTGTGACCACCAACCCTGTAAGCAAGAGAGGAATGTTAGCACTGACCAAGAGGTACTGACTGGTGATGGTCTAATCATCTGCATTTTCTTCTCATAAATGAGAAAGGCTTCAGAAAAAAATCTGGAATACAAGTTCACATGGCATGCAAGCCATGTACCCAGTGTGTCATACGACAGAAGCACTGGAGATACTTTGACTAATGAGTGACAGATAAAATAAGGACATATTTCCAGGAAGCACAGAAAGATGTATTTGGGGATGTGAGAGAATTGGTACTGTCAATACTGATGACCCTAGAGATGTGAACCATGAAAAGGGAAACAGAAAACTCCTGAAGAATTCAAGGAATTGAAATGACTTCAGAGGCAATCCAAACGGCTGGCACTGCCTTCGGTGTTGAAGAGAGATAAATGAAGAGAAGAGGATGCGTGGTCAAACCCAATGAGACTGGAGTCTCAGCCCCAGTGGACAGACAGCTTCATTGGTCTAGAACCGTGATGCATACAGCATCCCATTCTGGCTTGATTCTGTCGCTGTCACAAAGACCAATGCCAAAAGCAGCTTGGCTGGGAAAGGGTTCCTTTCAGCTTACACTTCCAGGTCAAATCCACCTTTGAGGGACGTTAAGGCAGGACTAAAGCAGAAACCATGGAGGAGTTCACGCTCTCTCACTGGCTCGTGGTCAGCGTCAATCAAGGCCATCTCTCACAGAATGGTCAGAGGCCAATCTGATCTAGGAAATTCTTCGGTTGGGGTTCCCTTTTCCCAGGTATCTCTAGGTTGTATCACATTGACAATAACAACTAACTGGGACACGTACTAAGTCATCAAGGACCGAGTACTGGAAAACTATTGTGACAGTGTAGAGTAAGCATTAGAAGATTCCTAACTGATGAACACAATGAAGGAAGTGGGTGTGTGCGTGCACGCGTGCGTGTGCATGTGCGTGTGTGTGCACATGTGTCTGTCTTTTGTCTGTCTGTGAAGATCAAAGAACAACTTTTGGACATCAGTTCTCTCCTTGCACCACGCTGATGCAGTCTTTTTTGTTTCTGCTGCATTGCAAATCCCAGGCCTGGCTGGCCCATGAGCTTTCCTTCCTGGCAATCCTCCTGCCTCTGCTTTTCATCTCACCATAGGAGTTCTGGGACTATTGATATACATACAGAACTGCATCTCACTTTTTCACATGGGTTCCAGGGACAAAATTTGGATAGTCAGACTTGTCGAGCAGGTGCTTTTAACCACTGAACCATCTTGCCAGCATCCGTAATGCAGGCTCTTACGGACTGAGTAGGAAGAATGGAGTATATGTCTCCAATCACTATGCAGTGCCCTGTGAGGGGAACAGCAATCCCTGGAGACAATGAGAAAAGAAGAGTCTAAGAAAAATAAGAAGGTAATGTCTAAAGAGGCAAAGATACTCAGAATATAAGCCAGAGAGTCCACAACCCTAGCAGTGAGTCAGGATTTCCCACATGTAAAGGAGCCACAGTACCTGGAAATACCTTGGTCACAAGGTAGGGCTCTTTAGAATGAGGGGACAGCATCAACAGCTGTCCTTTGGCCATGCAATCATTCATGCTTACCAAATAAATGTGTCTTTACAAGATCAGGAACCAGTACCACAGTGTTTTGCTTTGTTTTGTTTTTACCAAGTAGACAAACAATAAATCTGCCTTTTCTCCCCTGAGTTCTTAATGTTCCCCCTAAGGGGGAGGGCTGAAAGGATGACTCAGTGGTAAAATGCTTGCCTTGCATGAGGACCTGAATCCAATCCCTCAGAATTCACATTTTTAAAAGGCCAGATGTCAGTGTCTTGATTTATAATCCCAGCCCTAGGAAGGAGGAGACAGGCATGTCTGGATGGATGATCAGCCACGTTTACATGGCAAACTCTAAGCCAATGAAAAAATCTTCTCTCAAAAACCAAGGTGGGCAGATCCTGAGATTGACATCTGAACCATACATACATGCACGTATACCCACACACCCACATGCCCTTGCACATACATGAACACACAAGCACACACACAAAAGCTCGAGTTTTGATAAATTTAGGGGGAAATGAGCATTCTTTCATTTGAAATTGTTGCTTTTTAAACTCAGTTCTAAAGCTAAATGAAAGGACAACCACGGCTTCTGTTTGAGGTTACTGCTCTGTATCACATTCACGACCTTAGATAATACCTTCTGAGGGATGCTGGGTTTGTACAGGAAGAGAACACAGTGCTCAGGTCATCCAGAGCCCTCTCTCAAAACCAACTTCCATCAGGGGTTTTGAAGACTTTTGTATTGTGGAATTCTTTAATGGTGTGTGTGTAACTAATGAAACTCTGTCCGAAACGTATTTCTAAATGCACGATTAAATTATTTCTATGCAAACACTCTACAAGGGAAAGTCCCCAGCTGTACCAGGGGTGGGTATAATGAAGTCACTACACAGTGACCCCACGAAGCTGGCCTTGAACACCTCAATCTCCTTTCAGCATTTAGGTGGCAGCGGGAGGCCATTACCTCAGCAAAGCATTCTCTTCCACTGACACCTGCATGTTTTCACTCAAATGCAGTGTTCTAATAAAATGAAGTTAATAGTCAGGAAGTTAAGTTTCTTTAGGAACTATAGGCACTATGGGAGAAAGCTTAAGACAGCAGGGATCCTCATCAACAGTTGTTCCAGCCCTTGCTCTCCTGTTTGTCTGCATGGGCCAGGTCCTATTTCTAAAGTGAAGCTGTCTCAGCAAAACGGAGGCTTTTCAACTTTAACTCTGCTGAGGAGACGGGGAAGATCCTTCGAAGCACTCTTGAGAAAGATCCTTAGGCCATGCTTGAGTCTAATCAGGTACTCAAAATTGACTGACCAGTGGATGGTGGTGGTGACAGGCTTGAACTGTTTGGGAGGCATCCAGGCAGTGGGACCAGGACCTGTCCTTAGTGCATGAGCTGGCTGTTTGGAGCCTGGGCCTATGCAGGGACACTTTGTTCAGCCTGGGTGAAGGGAGGAGGGGACTGGACTGCCTCAACTGAATCTACCAGGCTGAGCTGAATCCCCAGGGGAATCCTTGCCCTGGAGGAGACAGGAATGGGGGGTGTGCTGGGGAGAAGGCGGGATGGGGGCAGGAGGAGGGAGGACAAGGAATCCGTGGATGATATATAAAATAAAATTAAATTATAAAAAAAATTATTTCTAAAGTATTGTGGAATGATATATGCATTTCTTTGTTAGCATGATAATAAACACATCAACAGAATGGGATCACCACTATGACTTTAATGATGAGTAAGAGAGATATTTCCATATGCTACAAGTGTGACGGTATAGCATCAAACAACTGTGATTTCTTATGATATTCACTGAGCATATATATATATATGTATATATATATATATATATACATATATATATATAATGAAAAAATGCACTTCTATTAGGTATAATTTCTCCACTCAAAGTTCCTGCACACAGGGTTCTAGCTCTGAACATCTGAGGGAACTAGGTTAAGAATTCTTGACTTGGGGG
Source organism: Peromyscus leucopus (assembly GCF_004664715.2). Lineage (NCBI taxonomy): Eukaryota > Metazoa > Chordata > Mammalia > Rodentia > Cricetidae > Peromyscus > Peromyscus leucopus. The sequence goes on from NC_051081.1 coordinate 29,741,099, forward strand.
GTGGGGGGCAGCGTGTTAAAAGCTTAGAGGGAAAAGTAAGTATTAACTTATTATAACATTATGTCACTTATGGTACATTTTCCAGCATTTAAATAATAGTGCTGATAAACGTAATTGCTGCTTTTATAATGAGTGTACAATTATCCTTTCTACTCATGCTTTTGAATCTCCCAAATGTTCAGTACTTGGGTGATTCTGAGACTCTATTCTAGAGGTATGATAAAGTAAATTCTATATAATGCAGGTTCATCTTGAATTACTTCCAAGGATACATATCTGAAAAAAAAAGTTGCTTTCTAGTATCTCCAACTTTGAGATAGACACAGGGATGAACTAACTCCATGGCCAATAGTACATACACAGAGACTTCTGGGTAACTGCCCCCATTAAATCAATCTTCCTGGCAAGTGCACAGTCTGTAACATTTAGACTTGCCCAGATTAGTGGCTGATTTCCTGGCAAAACTCTATAAATACCAAATGTCAATAAATGTTGTCTACAATGCAAAATATTTCAAATGCATGCTAATTGTGATTCCTGGTTGACAGGCACTGTATGGCTTTTCTGAAAGGGGTTCAGTCATCGTCAGAATAGCTCATGTTGTACCTTGCAGAAACAAACTACCAGCAATCTATCCCATTGATCATCTTGTTTATTTCACAAAAAAGTTTCACCATAAATCTTTTTTTTTTAATTTTATAATTTAATTTAATTTTACATATCAGTCACGGATTCCCTTGTCCTTCCCCCCTTCCCCCTCCCCGTAAATCTTAATGGTGACTCACTCTAGGACAGCTTACAGTGGTGATCAAGCTGGCAGCGTTGGAGTTGGGAAACAAAGGTTTTCCGGAACAATTACTTATTAGAGAAGAAAGCGTCCCTGTGTGGTTCCAAGTATGATCGCTTATGTAGTAGCACCATCTAGTGGAGGAGTCTCATCCATAGCACAAGAAACTAGCAAATGCTGGGCTCTCAGTGAAAAGCACTTTTCTTTTAAAAAGTAATTTTGAATGTTTTATTTGTTTGGTTGTTTGGTTGTTGGTTGGTTGGTTGTTGGGATTTTTTGAAAGGCAGGTTCACTATATAGATGTCTAACCTGGAACTTGCAGAAATTCTCTTGCTTCTACTTCATGAATCCTGGTGCTGCGAGGATGTATTAATTGGATCCTAATAAGTTCCTATTGGAAAACTACAGTATCAAATATCTTTTTTAAACATGCAGTGTGATAGAAGGGATGAATACAAAACACTGGAATGGGCGGTCAGATGAAGCTGCATGTATGCCTGTGGACACCACCATCCCAAGACAACAAATATGGAAACGGTAAATTCCATGCCCTCAAGGAAATCTAAACATCATTATAAATTTGGGTATACAAAGATTGTAAGTGTGACCAAAGAGGTATAGAAAAAAGTTAGCAAGGGCTGGAGGGGAGGCTCAGAAGTTAAGAATGTTCACTCTTCTCTCAGAGGAACCAACTTCAGTCCTCAGCACCCCACATCAAAGAGCTCACAACTGCCTTAACTCCTGCTCCAGAAGATCCAGTGCCCTCGTCTGGCTTCCTTGGACACCGCACCTACCTGTGAAAACTCATAAGACACACACATACATACACAAGATTAAAATATTTTTTTAAAGACTTGGCAAAAATGGAAGAGCACAGATTCACTCTCTAACAGTATAAAGTAAAACATCATAGAATAGTAATAAAAAAAAATTATTCAAAATAGCCACCATGACATTAGTTCACCAAGGAAATCCCAAAGTGTTGTGGCTCCCAGATAGGTTAACACAGAAGTCAAATCAACGCTTAAATGATATCATCAAACATGAGTAGAGGTACTATGGCATGTAATGAGCTGTCAACCAATCCTGTAGCCCATGGAGACATTTCAGACTCAAATCATAAGAGGTGTAGTACATCTCTAGCATCTTAATCCAGTCTGTGTCTACTGCTCATCCAACGATGAGTCAGGAAGCATGACTGCTATAGGTTACTTTAAAAAATAAAGGACTAGGCTGGGCAGTGGTGGCGTACGCCTTTAATCCCAGCACTCGGGAGGCAGAGCCAGGCAGATCTCTGTGAGTTCGAGGTCAGCCTGTTCTACAGAGCGAGATCCAGGACAGGCACCAAAACTACACAGGGAAACCCTGTCTCGAAAAACCAAAAAAATAAATAAATAAAGGACTGTGTGAAGCATATGTGTATCGGGTCACAAACTAGAACTTAAGAGAAAGGGAGAAAACAATGAGGAATATAAGATAGGTTCATAAATGCGTAAACAAGTAGTGTGCCTTAACTGCTCTGTGGAAGATGCTCCAAGAATAAGTTTATGTATTTCCATATGTAGATGCCATGCAAAGCCCAGAGGTTCTTTCCAGAAATGTACAGTGTATGATAACATGCCACACTGGCATATCTAAGCAGGAAGGTTATATGACAGCTACCCTAGATGCCGAAATCAAAGTGAGTGGGTTATTTTCTGAGGTCACTGCACCCCAGTCTTGAGGGGCAGCTCTCTTCACAGTAGCCAAGAAATGGAAACAACCTGTGTCTCTGTCAACTGGTGAGTGGAAAGGGGGATACATATACACCCTGGAATCCTCCAGAAACAATGAGTGAAATCCTATCATTTACAGCAATATAGATGGAACATGAGGCCACTGTGTTAAACTCAACAAGCCAGGCACGGAGAGACAAGTACAACATCATCCTATTCACATAGGGAAAAGAATGATAGTTATCGGAGGCTGAAGAGCATTGGGAAGGATATGGGGAAAGGCTAATAATGGGTTCTAAGGTTAAAGGTTGTTGTAGAATATTATTTTCAGGTGTGTTACTTTTGTTTATGTTGCATTTGTTTAACTCTGTGAAGTTGTGTTACTGTGCCTGTTTAAAACACCTGATAATCTAATAAAGAGCTGAATGGCCAATAGAGAGGCAGGAGAAAGGATGGGCAGGTCTGGCCGGCAGAGAGAATAAGGAGAAATCTGGGGAAAAGGAAGTAGCCAGAGAAGGAAGAAGACTCCAGGGCCAGCGGGCCAGCCACCCAGCTACACAGCAAGCCACAGAGTAAGAGTAAGATTTACAGAAGTAAGAGAACAGGAAAAGCCCCAAGGAAAAAAGTAGATGGGCTAATTTAAGAAAAGCTGGCAAGAAAAAAGCCAAGCTAAGGCCGAGAATTCATAATTAAGAATAAACCTCTGTGTGTGATTTATTTGGGAGCTGGCTGGTGGGCCCCCAAAAGAGAAAACACAAATAACAACAAAAGGTAGACAGGAGTTAGAAGTTCTAGTGTGCCATTGCACAGTGGGTAGGTACAGGTCATGACTTTGTACTGCTTCTCAAAAGCTAGAAGAGAGGATTTTGAATGTGTTCACCAGTAAGAAGAGAAGTGTTTAAGAGGTGAACACGGCTAACTGGATTGTACAATGTATAGACATTGTGTGACTGGATTATACAGTCTACAGATGTGTAGCCCCACATGCCCATCTGTTAGCAAGTGCTCTTCTGGTCAGGCCTAGTGACACTCACCTATACCCTCACCACTTGGAAAGTAGACACAAAGGACCTGACAGCAATATGACTACTACCCTCTATTATTTTATAAATCATTTACGCAATGGAACCACTGAGGGTTTTGTCGCTGGCTCTCACTTTTTATCTCCAGTGTAGTTTAGTTTACTGATGATTTGCAAAAAAAAAAAAAAAGTGGCTCTGGCTTCTCCAGAGATGTTCTATGTGGGCAATTACTCCAAAACCTTCTTACTTTTTAATCATCAAAGGATGACTTTCCATAGAAATGATACTTGGATAGGAGAGCCTTCATGTTCTACTTAATGAATGAATTCTGTTTGCCTGTGGTTCCTGGTATTGGATCAGTTGTCTCATGCATACCAAGGAAGCACTCTACCACTGAGCTATGACCCTAAACCCATGAACGAGTTTTAATACAACTCTACAGACAAGAAAAATGATTTAAATTTTGTTTCTAATAGCATGTTGATATGTTGGCTTTGTTTCTGAATAAATCTTCTTCTAAACAGTATATCAGAGTCCAAACAACATTGTTGTGGGATATTTGTACACTATGTAATGATGTCTTGTTGTAATTGGTATAATAAAAAGCTGAATGGCCAATAGCTAGGCAAGAAGTATAGACAGGACTTATGGGCAAAGAGAGAACTCTGGGAAGAAGAAAGGCAGAGTTACCGGCCAGACACTGAGAGGAAACAGGAGGTGCAAGATGGAAGAGAGATAATGTCATGTGGCAAAACATAGATTAATATAAATGGATTAATTTAAGTTATAAGAGCTAGTGGGACAAGCCTTAGTGGAAGCCAAGTTTTCGTCATTATTGTGGGCTAGTGGTCCCAACAAAAAAGTACTCTTATACAACATTGCCCACAGATTCAATAAATGAAGTAATAATGATGGGCAAAGTGATGACAAATAAGTAGATAAATAATGGTTGCTGCTAGGTTATAGGTAAGGAGGCAGGGAAGTATAGGTAGGTAGGTAGGTAGGTAGGTAGGTAGGTAGGTAGGTAGGTAGGTGGCTCCAAAGTTGCAAATGGAATAGCTTTGGAATCCTCATGGCAGCTGGTGGCACACAAATAATTCCTCTGCAATTCTCAAAATACTTCTTCCCTATTAAAATATCAGCTGATTATCTCTCTAAGTAGCAGCTAAATATGCAGCTGTTGTTTCCAACTATGTAAATGTATCATTTGGCACTCTGACCATACCTGTGGCTATATGGAGAAGGCTGGATACAGCTGAGAGCCGCAGGAGATTGGGGAAGAACATCTCCCATCTGGTAACAACATTCTGGTGTGTCCTGTTCATGCCAGTTCCATGTTATAGAAGTATGTTAAATTAGCATACCTAAAAGTACTTCACCAGTTTCAAGCTTTTTATTTGCAACCAGGCTCAGTATTATCAATCACTATTGACATGTAGGCCAAGGATTTTAAATGATATCTAAGAGAAAGATCAAAGGAATACTTTCATCCAGCTCTTATGTTTTGCTAATAAGCTCTTCTTTAAGATTTGTGGGTGTCCTGTCCCAGTTCATAAATATACACCACAACCCCTACACCTAAGGCTCAAGGAGCATCATGGAAGAGGATGCAGGAAGATGTAGGAGCCAGAGGACCAGGATGGCACATCTGCTGCCAGGTAATGTCTTCTGTAAAAGACAAGGAAGTTGCACCCAGGAAATCTCAACAATATGGTTGTCTAAACAAGATGTAAAAATGAGATCTCTGACAGATACACCATCATGGATGGGGGAAATCCTGAAAGGATTTGCTAAAGGCAATTACGGAGAGAATGAGTCTTCCCCAGGCACAAAACCCCTGATAGGTTATCCAATCCCAAGGGGTCATCCCTAAACACATACGAGCAACACTAAATGATCTCAGTAAGTTCTATTTATAAACATATATATATATATACATCAATTATAATTAAACAATAAGAGATCATGTATTTGAGAAGGGACATGCGTATGTATGTGTGCATGGTTACTCTGATCTGACCATTACACATTTTATACATGTGATAAAATGCTACACACTATCCCATAAGTATTGTATCAATTAACAGTAAATCTTTGGAGACTGAGGGGGGATGGCTCAATGGTTAAGAGCACTTGCTCTGTAAGCATAAGGACTGAGTTTAAATCCGCAGTACCCATGTAAAAGGCTGGGCATGGCTGGGCATGGCTGGGCATGGCTGGGCATGGCTGCAACCCTAGCGCTGTGAGGGGCAGAGACAGGAAGCTCGCTAGGGCTTTCTTGTGTAGAGCTATTCCTAGGGAGATGTGAACAAATATCGCATCTCCTTAGAGAGGGAACTCATGAGAGAACAAAGTAACAATGCCAGTTCCTGGACAAATGGATTTACGGGGGTTGTAAGAGCATGGGCAATACAAACGCATCTACTATGTCATCCAAAGCCTCTATCCCAGCAAGTGTGACAACTCCTGAAAGCCAAGACTCTGGCTCCCTGCACAACTTTCAGGCAGCTCAATGGGTAGCTAAGTTAGGTTTCCTTTCCTGTGATAAACACTGTGAACAAAAGCATCTTGGAGAGAAAGGGGCTTGCTTATTTGGTGTGCAGGTTATAGTCCATCATCAGGGGAAGCCAAGGCAGGGGTGTAGGATGAGAACCTGGGGCCAGGAATTGAAGCAGAAGCCATGGAGGAACACTGCTGACTGGCTTGCTCACACGTGGCTTGCGCAGCCTGCTTTCTTTTGTGATCAAGGACCACCTGGCCACCTCAAGAAAACGGTCTACACACTTGCTTTCAGGCAATCTGATGGAGGCATTTGCTAAATTGAAGTTCCTTTTCCCAGGTATATCTAGGTTGTTCATATCAAGTTGAGAAAACCAGCACAAGTCAGAGGGCTTTCTTCTCTCTCTCTCTCTCTCTCTCTCTCTCTCTCTCTCTCTCTCTCTCTCTCTGATGTGAATGTGAATGTGCATGTGAGTATAAATGTTCAGTGAGACCAGAGGCATCCATCCAATCCCCTGGAGCAGGAGCCTTATGAGTGCTGGGGACTGAACTCCAGAAGTTCTCAAGAAGGATATGGACCTGTGGTAGTTTGAATGTAATTGGCCCCCAAAGCCCCATAAGAAGTGACACTGTTATGAGATGTGGCCTTGTTGGAGGAACTGTGTCACTGTGGGTATAGGCTTTGAGGTTTCCTACACCCAAGATACCACCCAGTGTCTCAGTTGACTTCCTGTTGCCTTCTGATTAAGATGTAGCTAGTGCTATGTCCGCCTATACACTGCCATGTTCCCCACCATGCTGATAATGGACTGAACCTCTGAAACTGTAAGCCAGCCACCTTCAATTCAATGTTTTCATTTATAAGAGTTGCTGTGGTCGTGGTGTCTCTTCACAGCAATAAAAATCCTAAAACAGTACCTGTGACTGCTGAGCCATCTCTTTAGCCCCAAGAGAGTTTTCTCCCCTCTGAAATCCTTACTGGTTATTGAGGAGGTAGAGTTAAGTTCCAGAGAATTCCTAAGACATGTATATTGTTTATTCCCTCATTCTTTCTTTCTTTCTTTTTTTTTTTTTTTTTTTTGGTTTTGGTTTTTCAAGACAGGGTTTCTCTGTGTAACTTTGCACCTTTCCTGGAACTCACTTGGTAGCCCAGGCTGGCCTCAAACTCAGAGATCCGCCTGGCTCTGCCTCCCAAGTGCTGGGATTAAAGGCGTGCGCCACCACTGCCCGGCTATTCCCTCATTCTTGAAGAGCTCCTTTCCTTTAGAATTTCCTGAGTCTTTTTTTTTTTTTCAGTTTTTTGGAGACAGGGTTTCTCTGTGTAGTTTTGGTGCCTGTCCTGGATCTCGCTCTGTAGACCAGGCTGGCCTCAAACTAACAGAGATCCGCCTGTCTCTGCCTCCTGAGTGCTGGGATTAAAGGTGTACACCACTGTCACCCGGGTCTGAGTCTCTTTTTTAAAAGATTTATTTATTTTACATTTATGGATGTTTGGTCTGCATATGTGTATCACCTGCATGCCTGGTACCTGAGGAAATCACAAGAGGATGTTGAATCCCCTGGAACTGGAGTTACAGATGGCTGCGAACCACCATGAGAGTGCTGGGAACCAAATCTGGGTCCTCTGCAAGAGCAGCCAGAACTCTTAACCACTGAGCCATCTCCCCGGCCCTAGAACGTCCTGGGTCTTAATGAAATATGAAGTTTCAGTTCAGAGGAAATTACTGTGCAAGAAGCCATCTCCCCAGCCCTAGAACTTCCTGGGTCTTAATGAAATATGAAGTTTCAGTTCAGAGGAAATTACTGTGCAAGAAGCTTGCTGGCTCCAGCCTAGCTCCAGGTTGTAGTGAGAGAGCCTGTCTCAAGGAGATAAAGACAGAGCAGGACACCAGACATCCTCCTCTGGCCTCTGTACATTCACACACATGTGTGCATAACACACGCACATGCACACACATGCACACACACACATACATTTTCTCTAATAAGCATAAGAGCTAACATACAGTGTCTACATTTTAAACAATGCATATAACATTTGTTATCTATCACCTTCCTAGTGACCTAAGAATGAAGTTAACGATCCTTTTTTATAGTTGAAGGAACTAGTGCACAAGAAGATTAACCAAGCCGGGGAGAGAAGCAGGAGTTAGGGAGTGGCCAGGACAGCCCCACATGGAGATGCAGCCAATTCCACAGCCATACCTTGCATTGTAGAAATGGCAAGAATACCTTGTTCCAATTGTCACCTAGGGAAAATGGCATTCATGTGGAAGACACTCTCTCATATGCCTCTTAAGAATTTGTAGAAACGTGTGTGTGTGTGTGTGTGTGTGTGTGTGTGTGTGTGTGTGTGTGTGTGTGTAGGTTTTGTTTTTTAATTATGCCAGTGGCAACCCTCAGGTGTGATCCTCTATATTTCCAAACCTTTCCATGACAGGTCAGTAGCAGAAAAAAATCTGTCAGACAACTAAATCTGAGACGATATAGGTTATAATTTTTTGTCAGACGCTTCGGTTAGTAAGCCACATTTCTCCCGCTCCGAGGTGTGTCCCAGAATGCAGAAGAACTCGGGTGACAGTGGTACCAGAACAACACTAGATCCATCACATCTACCATTGGATTTGAAGCAAATCACTTGAAAGCTTCAGTCATTTAATAATAGAAATCCGTTGTAGCGCCATAGGCACATGCTAGTTCTATTTCCAGCTTCTCACGAAACCTCAGACTGATTTCCACAGTGACTGCTCAGCTGACATTCCCAGCAACAGTGAATGGGGGCTCCTCTTCCCCGACACCTCTTTGCCAGTGTTTGTTCACATTCATTTTGTTGATGAGACCCATTCGGAATGAGGCAAGATCAAATCTCAAAGCAGTTTTTACTTAGGCTATTGCTGAATGTGTGCTGGAAGAGTATCTAATGTCCACCAGAACTGTCTTTACTGTGGCCATTTTCCTTCTTCGGGTGTTGGGGCCTCTTCCGGCCACATTTACCTTTGCTGTAAGATTGGTGGATTCTCTCACCCTACCAAGACTCCCCACATCATACAATACCCTTGGGTAGGTATCTGGGTGGAGCGGTACCTTCCAAGTGCAATGGGAGTATGAAAAGCTTTCGAGGCACTAATGCTCATAGAGGGAGAAATGACCTGCCATTGTCCTGTCAAGGCCCTATGAATATTAATCACCTTGCTGTAGGAATGGAGCTGTGGGTATCATGTGGACCCCTAGAATGTCAGGGTACTTGAGCAGTAAATGACAGGTACATAGCTCTGTAATTTGATCTGAGCCATTGTTGTTCAGGCTCAGAGCAATCAAATTCAACAGTAATTCTCAGTTGATGAGATGTGTTCCTATCACAAAGGGCAGAGATCTCTCTCCCTGTGAACCTCCCTGCCTGAGCCACCTAAAGTTACCTCCAAACCCTTGGCCCATCATAGTCAGCCCTCTTGCTCTCTATAAGTTCCTTCACCTAGGCTTGTGGCAGGACAAATTGAGGCCCCTTGATCCATGCATATTCCTTATCCCTCGGTTCCCAGAGATATTCTCAAGACCTCAAAACCATGCCCAGCCACTACACTCAGAGTAACAGTGTGCCCAAATTGGTTTTTTCTCTTTTGCAAACCCATCCACTAGAGCAATCGTGGTACCACCAAAACTCTGCAGCTGGGTTTAGAGCTACTGAGGGCTGGGGGCTTGTCCCGAGGATTGTGGGTGTGTCCTTAGGATAGAACTGCCCAGCTTTCATCTGGCTTACATTTTGTAAGTAGCTTATGAGACCCCTCCTCCTTCCACACTTCTTAAAGCGCTCAAAGAATGTTCCAGTTTCTACAACCTTAAGGACTGAATAAAAGCAGCCTTGACATTCTGCAGCATGAAACAACTCATGACTCTGTTTTCATGTTATCTTTTGCTCCTTGGATTTTTAAGATAGCTGTATCATCCCAAAGCTGTGATCTTTGTTTTTCAATCTGTGTTCCTGGGGTCCCCAGATTTTCAACAGAAATGTTTCAGATCAATTCAGAAGGAGCCAAAAACATGAAAACTGCCACATTCTCTTCATGAGAACTACTGTGCTGTTGTCCAATGCTACACCCAGATTCTTTCATGGGTATCACTGGAAAAAGTTAGAAAGGGAGAAGGGGCAAATAAATTGCCATGGGTCTATTCAGGCAAGATTACTCAACCTTCTCCAAACTATCCATGTGGTAGATTATTTTAAGGTGTGTTACTTTTGTTTATGTTGCATTTGTTTAACTCTGTGAAGCTGTGTTACTGTGCCTGCCTAAAACACCTGATGATCTAATAAAGAGCTGAGTAGCCAATAGCAAGGGAGGAGAAAGGATAGGCAGGGCTGGCAGGCAGAGGGAATAAATAGAAAGAGAAATCTGGGGAGAGAAGAGATCTAGGAATGAGAGAAGGAGGAGGACTTCAGGGGCCAGCCACCTGGCTACATAGCAAGCCTCTGAGTAAGAGTAAGGTTTATAGAAGTAAGAGAACAGGAAAAGCCCAGAGGCAAAAGGTAGATAATTTAAAGTTAAGAAAAGCTGGCTAGAAACTAAGCCAAACTAAAGCCGGACATTCATAAGTAATAATAAGCCTCAGTGTGTGGTTTATTTGGAAACTGGGTGGTGGGCCCCCAAAAGAATAAAAAAAAATATCCACTTTAGAATAACATGTTAATATTCAGCGGATGCTCTTCTTTTGGCCTCCAGACTATGGAAACAATGACCCCAAAGAACTAAAATTTCCTTTGGATTCCCACCCTAGGGAAGGGAAACACGGAACTCTGACATTCGACAAAGAGGGAACTTGCCGCCACCACCGCCACCCCACAGTTCTGACATTATCAGACACTTTGCAAGACAAACTAGAGCTGAGATAATAATAGTCAATGATGGGCAGCACCACAGCTTGAGACTGACTTAATTTCACATACCTCTTATCTTCTATTTAAACTAGACCTCACATCAGTAACCCCATGGTTGACTGGGGGGGGGGGGTCACTGAGCCGCTTTATTTACTCCTCTTCCCGTGGCCACACTGAATGAATCTCTCTCTGGTTTTCACGATTATTCATCTCTTTAATGTCAGGACACACAGTCATGCCTAGCTTGTTGGGGTTTTAGGAACCTTGGCTTTTAATCTGGTTGCACTGTGTGTATGCTCATAATGGCACAGGCTAGCTCATTATGCCTGACAAAGATAAGGTTTGCCTAGAAGTACCGGGTGCAACTGGCTGGATCCATGTTAAAGTCATTGAAAACAAGAAGGGCATTTCTAAAGGTCACAGCAAGAGCATTTGCTAAACGCAGAATAAATGGTGCCATATTTCAATCCCTGCTGCTGTTGTTATTTTAGTTTTGGGTGTTTTTTTTATTTGTTTGTTTGTTTGTTTTAGAAAGGGGATCTCTATGTAGCCCCAAATGACTTTGAACTCACAATCCTCCTGCCTCTATTTCCCACATACTGAGACTAGAGGTGTGTATCACCACCTGGACTATATCTTGATATCTGAAGGATGGCATGAAGGTCAATGGCTACTTTCACATAGGCATGGATAAGGTCATTATTTGGAGAACCATGTAAAGAACTATGTCCGTGAAAGGATTTATGTTGTTTGAATCTTAGATGGTCTTTTAATTAAAATAAATAAATAAATAAATAAATAAATAAATAAATAAATAAAAACAACCCAGAGCCAATATCAGGGTGAACGCTGAAAGATCAAAGAAGCAGAACAGCCAGCCACTAGTTCTTACCTCTACAAAATCCTCAGCCTAAAGAGAGTGAGTTCCTGTTTCTTCACCTTATATACCTTTCTCTGCCCAGTCATGTCACTTCCTGGAATTAAAGGCGTGTGTGTGCCTCCCAGTACTGGGATTAAAGGCGTATGCCACCACTGCCTAGCTCTGTTTCCAGTGTGATCTTGAATTCACAGAGATCCAGACAGATCTCTGCCTCCCGGGTGATAGGATTAAGAGTGTGTGCCACCACTGCCTGACCTCTACGTCTAATCTAATGGCTGGCTCTGTCCTCTGACCCTCAGACAATTTATTAGGGTCCACAATGTATCACCATAGATTTAGGAAATTGAACTTAATCAATTGTACATCAGAATCTCCAGGGGAACATTTAATAACACCAGTGCCCAGGCATTATGCAGACAGGTTCTGAACCCCAGTATCAGTATTTTTTTTAATCTTCTCATTGGGGAACTTAACATGTCATCAGAACTGATAAACCCTCCTGTAAGATAAGACCTAGTGAACATGATTTAAATAGGAACATATTGTCCAGGTGTGCAACGTTAGAGAAGCCAATGGTTGAAGTGAGTGAGGAATTTAATTAGGGTACAGAGAGATTATCTTTGTACACAGTGAGTGATAAAGGTAGAAGGGACCAAGAAGTGATCATTTCAGTAAGCATTTCTCTCAGGCATTGGGATGGCACATTTGCATATGGAAAGGATAAGCTCACGGCACTCTCAATACATTCCTTAGAAAGATTCTAAACAGCGGCGGCGGCACACACCTTTAATCCCAGCACTCGGGAGGCAGAGGCAGGCGGATCTCTGTGAGTTCGAGGCCAGCCTGGGCTACAGAGTGAGTTCCAGGAAAGGCGCAAAGCTATACAGGGAAACCCTGTCTCGAAAAACCAAAAAAAAAAAAAAAGAAAAGAAAAGAAGAAAAGAAAGATTCTAAACACATCACTTACAGGCAACAGCTAATGACAACGTCCTACAGACAATGAAAAGAGGGAAGAACAGACTACACCATCCAAACTTTTCTCTTGAGTGAGTCTTAACTCCTTCTCCTCCTGTGCCCATCCCATCAACAATTTCCCTGCCCAGGTATGGCGATATACACCTGTAACCCCAGGGCTCAGAAGTTAAAAACAGGAGAGTGACAAATTCAGAACCAGCTGGGCTATTTAAACAAGTTCCAAGCTAGCCTGGGCTACATCCCAAGACTTTTGTCTCAAGAAACAAAACACGCAAATTTGAAAAACAAGAATAATGGGACAGCGTTTCTTACACATGAGGCCAGATATATTGACAGTTGGAAATAAAAAGTAAAAACATATGAACATATTGCTTGGGGGTTTAGTTTCCTGTAGACAGCTGATGGTCAGGCTTTTATTTCCCACACATTCAAGCCTTTAAAACAGCAGGCTATGCCAGGCAGTGGTGGCACACACCTTTAACCCAGCACTCAGGAGGCAAAAGCAGGCGGATCTCTGTGAGTTCAAGGCCAGCCTGATCTACAAAGTGAGTTCCAGGACAGCCAGGGCTACACAGAGAAACCCTGGAGAGGGGGGAGGGAACAAGACACAGCAGGCTACACTCCCTACACTCCCACTATCACCTTCCACCTCTAATTCACTCATCCTACGGCCATCTCCCATCTCCATTACTGCTCTATGACTTACAAGTTCACCGATGACCTTCCCACCACCAAATCCACTCACCCAATGTTCAGTCAAAGTCTGGATGACTGCAGTAATTTCCTGTGGTGAGGTATGTGTTTTTGCATGTGAGTACTAGATTTAAACCTATCTTCAGGATTTTATATATATATGTGTATATATATGTATATATGTATATGTGTGTGTGTGTGTATGTATATATAGTGACCACATATTTTCCCTATAGAAGTTCTTGCATCCTAGACTTGCTCAGATTCTTTGGTTTGCTTGGTGCTTCCAGCCCCTCTCTCAATCCTCTTCCCTTTACCACACTCTAATATTTTTTGCTACCCACTACTTGATAATTCTTTTACCACAAATTCACCTCTTTCTCCACTATCAGGAGTATTTCCTCATGTATCACCGCTATCATTGCTTTATTGACTTCAAAATCAATGCCCCCTGCTTATATACACCTAAAATCCAAATCCATGTGTTTGCCTGTCAACTAAATCTCTTCCAGTGTGTCCTTTGGACATCACAAGCCGAACAACTGCAAATAGCTACTCTATCAGATTCATATCTCATCGGAAATAAAAAAAAAAACTGTCTTCAATGATCAAACTTGTCAAGTGAAGGAGTCATCCTTTTAGATATTATGTCTTCCCTCATCAGTGAGACATTAGCAAAGGAAATAACCCAAGAGGAGAAATTCAACTGAGTTCTTTCTTGTTTTGGTTTTGGTTTTGGTTTTGATTTTTTGGGGTTTTTTTGTTTTTTTTTTTTTTTTTTGGTTTGGTTTGGTTTTTTGTTTGTTTGTTTGTTTGTTTGTTTTGTTGTTTTTTGTTTTGTTTTTGAGACAGGGTTTCTCTGTGTATCCCTGGCTGTCCTGGAACCCACTTTGCTGGCCTTGAACTCAGAGATCTGGGATTAAAGGCATGTACCACGGCTACCACCACCACCAGCTTCAGTTGAGTTCTTAAACACTGTTTCTCTTAAGAAAAATTCCATTTCATGCCCTTTTCATTAGAATTCTGTTGGCAGAGAAGGCATTTCAGTTTCAACAGCTGTGAGGGAAATTATGAAACTATGGAATTAAATATGTCAATTAAGTTAAGCACACACATTTTGTAAGATTTCTATATTTTTCATAAGAAAAAACTATGGCAGGTCATTTACATTCACTTTAAGACTGGTTTTGATGCTCTCCTGAATTCCACATAAAGATCAACACCATTTGTCGACAGTATTTATTCCTGGGAGAAATCTACAAAAGAAAAGAAGGCTGGAAATACATACAGCTGGCATTTTCTTACTAAGATGTGATGAGAATGGAAAAGATGTACAGACGTGGATTTCCACATAGACAAGCTGGACTGAGTAGCAGTTAGGAAAAAAAAAGACGGGTCAGTATTACAAACTGCCTTTGCTCCTCTCAAAAACCATGACATCTATGCACAGTACAACGAAAAAGTTTGAATCTTTTATCCCTTCCATTCTTCCTGGTTCTTTCCCTCTTCTCCTTCAAATAAGATGATCTTTCTCCTCCCAAACAGCTAGGTACACCCCGCCCCCACCAATTTCGTATGAGCGCTCTGCTCTCTCTAGCTATCTTTTCTATTTCCTCTAAGCTTTCCGGCCATGTGTATCTCCACTAGTGAACAAGTTGTTTTCTTTAGCACTGTGATAGAAATACTTGATAAAAAAACAACTCAAGGGAGGGAAGATTTCTTTGTTTGAGCTCACGGTTTCAAGGGAGACAGTCCATCAGGTTGAAAGAGCAGCACACAGAAACAGATCCTTGGATGCAAGTGTGTGGCAGAGGCCCAAGCCCTATAACTTCCCCCCAGAACAGTGCCACCAGCTGTTCAGACAAATGAAATGTGTTCAAATAACACAAAGAGACATTTCAGAATTTTCAAAACCTACCAGTGAGTTTCCCTAGTCTTTCTACCTATGATGACAGGACGAGACAGTGCAGAGGTTCCTCCATCTTCTGTTCATCCCAGGGCCATTTCCAGTTTAACTAGAACCTGACCTCCTTGATGGAGAATCCCATGGAAAAATTACCCAGTGCTATCCTAGGAACCAAAGGTCAGGATGTCCTAGCTAGCTTAGCCTTTGTTGAAACTGCTTATTTGTGCAGAACCTGCTCCAGCTAAACTGTTTATCTCAGCTGCCTGTTTGTCTGGCTAACCTCTTACCCTGGCTTCTGTTAAAACTGCTTGCTTCAAACTGCTTACTCTGAGAAGCCCACCCCCTGCAGCTGCCAATCAAGATGCCTAACTGAGGCCTGTGCCCTTAAACCCCACTCCCACCCCCCACCCCCGTGTTCTGGACACTTAGAGTCACACCCGAGGTCCCTGAACACTTGGGTGTGGTCCTAGTTGGATGGAATGAAGACTTTCAGTTGGCTATACACTGTGTCTCTGGTGAGCTATGCATGGGTTATGGGATTAACACTGTTACCTACCTTGTCCAATTCTGGGTAATTTTAAATGCCTGGAATCTGGCTTTTGAAAAGAGGACTCTTCAGTGATAGAGGAGGGGATAATTTATATGAGCGAATACAAAATCATCTGTGGTTCATATGACAGTGGAGAACTCTTGATGGATACTTCTTTCTCCACTACATTCATGCTCAGATGACCTCTCCTAGAATTTAGCCTCTGCCACAGTTGCTCAGAGTTAGAGGGTAATGAGTACGTAACTGAATGGCACATTATCTACACCCTTCTCAAGTGATGTCTAAGTATAAAGGGAGGCAAAACACTCAGGTTCACAATTTTATGTCTTCACCATGAAACTCTGCAGTGTCTCTACATAGAATATACTTTAAGAAAATCCCTCCAACCTTTCCACCAGAAGTCAAAATAGAACACAAATCCCAAAGTGGCAGTCACTGTGAAGAACTTGCAGATCTTTTCTTGCCAGAGACAAAAATACAACCGCTGAAAATTCTAAAGATTTGAGAATAGTTAACCGTCTTGAGAAATTTCCAAGCCAATGAGCATATACTAAGTCACGGTTAAAAAAAAAAATTAAAATCAGCAAGACTGAGTGGCCTTGAGCTATCACTTATTTCCTCCCTTGCTCATCTGACCTAGCTCAGTGTGAGAGGAAAGGAGGATTCAGTCTGGGTGGAAGGGAGTGACCACACAGGAATCCTTGTCTCCACAATCCCCAGGGTTCTCAGCTCCAGGCAGAGACTAGACTCTTCCCAGGAGGGATATACTATTTGCACTGTTGGTTAACCCTCTAACTCTGAGCAGCTGTGGCAGAGGCTAAATTCTAAGAGAGGGCATCTGAGATGCTGAGGGCCGCCTTTCTCCATTCAGCGTCACTCAGAGAACAGGGCTCCACCCAAGGTCATTCTGTCACTCCTAAAGATTCGATGCCAGAAGCAGACCAGAGACTACTGCTTCACCCAGAACAAGACTCATGAAGCAAAGACATCACCACAACAAAAGGGAACAGCTCTTGCAGCTTCCAGCTCTGAAGGATGACTCCTCGACTTTGCCCAGAGCTAGAAGTAAAAAAAAAAACTCAAAAGCCCTCCCCTATGGTATGGACTTTGTTGGGAACAGTGTGGTTCAGAACAGCCCACAGCTGCTCAGAAACAATGGAGATTTTAGTGGAAAGGAGTTACAAAGATCTTAGCAGCTCCATGAGAGAAAGAGGCCACATCACAGGCAGCTGAGTTCAGGAAGTGATAGCTAAAAGACCCTTCCCGGCATTAGGACACACCTTAAAGACAGGCTTCAGAACCTTCTGATGGAGAAGAGAAAGTAAAGGTTTTGGTGAGCTAACTTTAAAAATTATTGCGTTATGGTTAAATGAAGTTATAAGTATCAAAAGAGAAAGAAAATAAATCTATACATGCAATGAAAAACTTAATTAGTTCTGATTATGGAGTAAATTTTGCCCCCAAGGCATTATTGGAAACAATAGACTTAGCAGTGAGCAAATAACGGTGCCGAATAATACCAACAAAGGCAGAAACTTTAAAGGGACAGGTAGATAGATCAAGGGGATGCCAAAAATGAGCTAGCTCAAAACATTGCTATCCCACAGTGATTGAGCACAGGCTGTGGCTGTGCCGAAGGGGTACTGACATCAGACTCCTCACACTGAAGAGTGAATAAACTTCATTCAAGTTGGCCAAGTTACTAAACAAACAAGCAATCAAGAACAAAAGAATGCCCAAGAAAGGGCCAGGAAAAGAGTAGGGAAGAGAAGAAATAAATACCTAGAACTGATACAAGAGAAAATTGTGTGACACACACACCTGCCAAGATAAGTATAGCGTGTGCATTAAGAGAAGCAAAAATTAGCCAGGTGGGGGTGGCACACACCTTTAATCCCAGCACTCAGGAGGCAGAGCCAGCTGGATCTCTGTGAGTTTGAGGCCAGCCTGGTCTACAGAGCAAGATCCAGGACAGGCACCAAAACTACACAGAAAAACTCTGTCTCAAAAAAACCAAAAGAAGAAGGAGGAGGAGGAGGAGGGAAGGAGGGAAAGAGGGAAAGAGGGAAGGAGGGAGGAGGGAGGGAGGAAGGAAGAAAAGAAAGGAAGAAAGAAAGAAAGAAAGAAAGAAAGAAAGAAAGAAAGAAAGAAAGAAAGAAAGAAAGAAAGAAAGAAAGAAAGAAAGAAAAGAAAAGAAAAGAAAAGAAAAAACTACATGTGCTAGTTAGGCTTATCTTTGCTGGGATGAAACATCATGACCAAAAGCAAGTTGGAAAGGAAAGAGTTTAAACCCGGCTTGCACTTTCCCATCACTGTCCATCACTGAAGGAAGTCAGGACCAGAATTCAAACTGAGCAGGAACCTGGAGGCAGGAGCTGATGCAGAGGCCATGGAGGGATGCTGCTTACTGGCTTGCCTCAGTCTGCCTTCTTATAGAACCCAGGACCACCAGCCCAGGGATGGCACCACCCACCATGGGCTGGGTCCTCCCCCATCAATCACTAATTAAGAAAATACCTTACAGCTGGGTCTTATGGAGGCATTTTCTCAGTTCAGTCCCCCTCCTTTCAGATGATTCTAGCTTGGGTCAAGATGACATAAAACTAGCCAGCACATGCCTATAATCCCAGCTCTGGGAGGTAGTCAGGGGATGAACACAGGAGCTGGCCGGTCAGCCAGACAAATCAGTGAGCGAGTTCTGACAAATGATAGAGAAAGATATCCGACATCAACATATGAACATATGTCTTGTACACATTCATGGACGTGCACACTCACACACACATGGGCACACAGTCATAACACACATAATGCAGATGAATTATAAAACCATATGGCAAAGGAAATAAGTAATGTGGAGAAAACTGAGCAGTGGCGGCGCATGCCTTTAATCCCAGCACTCCGGAGGCAGAGGCAGGTGGATCTTTGTGAATTCAAGGCCAGCCTGGGCTACAGAGTGAGTTCCAGGACTGCCTGGGCTTGTTATGCAGAGAAACTCAAAAAAAAAAAAAAAAAAAAAAAGAAATGTGAAGAAACATCCTGCAGAATGGGGAAAATCTTTGCTAGCATAGTATCTAGAATTTCAAAGAAAAAAAAAAAAACCTAAACACTAAGGAAGTGAAGAGCCAATTCTCAAAGGTTGCAGTACAAATGGTCAGTAAGCATGTGAAAAAGATGTTCAGGCTCTGACCCTGTGGTCAGGGACGCAGATGAGCCAACCCTGAGAGTGTGAGAGCAGGAGAACCGATCCTGCTCCCCACCCTTCATACGCCCCTGACAGCAATCCTG
Organism: Peromyscus leucopus; assembly: GCF_004664715.2. Classification (NCBI taxonomy): domain Eukaryota; kingdom Metazoa; phylum Chordata; class Mammalia; order Rodentia; family Cricetidae; genus Peromyscus; species Peromyscus leucopus. Next base: position 29,760,284 of record NC_051081.1, read on the forward strand.
AGAAGAGGAGCGCTGCACCTTGCCGGGGCGAAAACAGTAGAGCTGGCCCTGGCGATGTGAGTGAGGGGAACACAGATCTGAGAGCAGGAGAACTGGCCCTGCTCCTTGCTGTAGGTTTCGTTGGGTGAGCTAACCAAGGTAGCGCTGGAGAGCTCACCCAGGTAGTGATGATGAGAGAAAGCTAGCTAGCTAACTAGGTTATGTCTTAACTACCAGCTACAACCCGGGCCCAGCACCAGGGCTGTGAGTTGGCCCACCCTAACATCCATCTCATCTATGAATTGTTGGAGCATGTGAAGGGGATGAATCTACAGATCCAAAACAGCAGGATCTCCACCACACAGGACAACAGGATATTCAAGAGAAACCCCAGTGAGAGCCTATTATCTGAGGGTAGCAGAAACCAGAGGCCTCCAGCCAGAGCAATGACTCACAGCAACCGAACACTTACAAGATGAACAGACTAAAGAGTAAACTGTGTGTCTCAACGGGCCACACCGCAACTTCCACAAGATTCTTCTTTTTCTGTTTGTTGTTTTTGGTTTTGGTTTTTTGTTTGTTTGTTTGTTGTTTGGTTTTTCTTTTAAATTTGGTTTTGTTTTAGGGGGGAAGTTGCAAGGGCAGAGTGCAGATGCTAGGGGACAGGAAGATAAGTAGAATCTGGATGCATGATGTGAAATTCACAAAGAATCAATAAAAGCAAAAAAAAAAATTTTTAAAAAGATGTTCAGCCTCACTAGCCATTAGATAATGTAAATTAAAATTAAAAATAGTTGAGATTCCATCCCAGTCACCATGGCAGAAGGACATAAATAACCAGGAATTCTGGCAATAGGTATGGATGAAAAAGAACCCTCACTCTTGGTAGGAGTATACATAGATAAGCTACCAGGGAAATCAGTATGGAGATTTCTCAGTACAACTAAAAATCGATTCTTCCATATGACCCGACTATTTCACTATTCAGTGTATACCCAAAGACTCCACGGTATCATGGGTTATTTGCACATCAGTGCTTACTACAGCGCTATTCACAATATCCTAGATACTGAACCAACCTGGTTGCTCTTCAACAGGAACGAACATAGGAAAGGTGGTATGGGCGGCAGGCAGGATTGGAAAGACCCTTCATTCACTAGCTAGTGCAACACAGGTCCAGAGGTCCTGGCTGAGGGGCCACGGCCAGCAGCTCCTATCAGGAAGCAGCAGCTCGAGTGCCTAGACTCGTGCTTCTTAAAGCTGGACCAACAGACCACAGAACAAAAAGGAAGGCGATGGCTGGAATACTGTGGCCTCATCTGCGCCTCTTACAGGAGCTGAAGAATTTGAAAACCCAAGGAAGATTCTTAGTAATGGTTCCCAACCCTCCTAAGGCTGCGGCGCCTTAATTCCTTACTCTGTGTTTCTGAGTTATTTTCCAAGTTGTTGCCCTGGAGCTTATCATGTACATCATAACTGGACAGAATCCATTTCAAACATAATTATTGCAGTGAGATTTTTTAAAACATTGCTCCCACATTTCTCTATTTCTTTCCCCATTTGTAGTATTATTGCTGTATATATTATATCCACATGTGACACGCACTGAAATAAACTTCCAGTTACTGTTTTGTTTAATTTTTATGGCCTTTAAAGAAGGCACTAGATGGGCTGGAGAGATGGCTCAGAGGTTGGGAGCGCCGACTGCTCTTCCGGAGGTCCTGAGTTCAATTCAGCAACCACATGGTGCTCACACATCTGTAATGAGATTGGCACCTCTTCTGTGTAATAATAATAAATATCTTAAAAAAAAAAAAAAAAAAGAAGGCACTAGACAATGGTTCTCAACCTTCCTAATGCTGAGACCCTTTAATCCAGTTCCTCATGTTGTGGTGATCCCCAACCATAAAATTATTTTTGTTGCTGCTTCATAAATGTAATTTTGCTACTGTTATGAATCGTAATGTAAATGTTTTGGGAGATAAAGGTTTGCCAAGGGGTTGCTACCCATAGATTGAGAGCCGCTGAGCTAGAAGAAAGCCACAATGGATTTATAGATTTTATTATATTAACTTTCTTATTTGCTACTTCCTGTATTCTGTCTTTGTTTTTGTGGACTTGAGTTGCCATCTGGTATCATTCTTTATTCTAATACAGCTTTGCTTCCACCTCCTACTTTGTTCTATTTTTTAAAAAAAAAAATCATATATTTGCATGTGTTATAAGCCTGGTTATTGAAAAATATACTATCTTATATAGTTGTTTTTTAAATCAGTTAAGATATGAAAGGAGAAAACTGTGCATTTTTATTATATAAATAAATATATTTAAAGATCTTTCTAAATTATACTGTTTTATTTTGTTTTATGTGTATGAGTGTTTTGCCTGCATGTGTGTGCCCCATGTGCAATGCCTGGTGCCTATAGAAGTCAGAAGAAACTGTCAGATCCTTGGAACTAGAGTTAAGATGGTTGTGAGCCACCACGTAGATGCTGGGGACTGAACCAGCAAGAGTATCAAGTGCTATTAAGCACTGAGCCATTTCTCTAGAAACTATGTGCATTTTTGAGTCAGAGTTTCATTATGTAGCCCAGGCTAGTCTCAAAGTCATGGTCCTATGAGCTGGAAACAAAGGAGTATACCACCAAGCCTGAATCTTTTTTACTGTCTTCAACATTCTTTTTTTTTTTTTTTTTTTTTTTTTTTTTTTCGAGCAGGGTTTCTCTGTGTAGCTTTGCGCTTTCTGGAACTCACTTGTAGCCAGCTGCTCGACTCACAGAGATCCACCTGCTCTGCTCCGAGTGCTGGATTAGGCGTGCACCACCGCCCGGCTCTTCAACATTCTTATATTATTTCATTGGTGCTTTTGGTTTATTTTTATTATACTTTTATTGTCTGGGGCTATGTCTTAGTTAGGGTTTTTATTGCTGTGAAGAGATGCCATGACAATGGAAACTCTTATAAGGAAAACATTTCATTGAGGTGGCTCACTTACAGTTTCAGAGGTTCAATTCATTACCATCATGTCAGGGAGCATGGTAGCATGCAGGCAGTGATGGCTACATCTTGATCAGAAGGTCAGGAAGCAGACTGAGGCACTGGATGTGGCTTGGACATACTTGAGATCTCAAAGCCCTCCCCCACAGTAACATACTTTCCTCCAACAAAGCCACACCTTCTAATAGTACTACTCCCTATGAGCTTATGGGGGCCAGTTACATTCAAACTACCACAGGTCACAAGCTCTCAGCATGAAGAACTAACTGCCTCTCATATTTCAAATTACTTCAGTTCTTATTTTTTTTTCAGATGTACGCATAATTCAAAGGTGTCTTTAATTTTCATTGGCATATATTTATTGTACGTGATGATGGGTTTTATAGGGATGTTTTCATACACATATGTTATGAACTTAGGCCATATTCATATCCATTCTTCCCCTTTTTCCTCTCTTGTACTATTTTTATTCCCACAGAGACTCCCACTTGTAGTTTTGTGTCATATATACATACAAATGTATGTATTTGTGTGTCTACATGTACATATATATAATCAAGAGAGAGAAAATGTGATATATATCTTTCTGACTGACTTATTTTTGCTAAATATGCTGATCACTAGTTTCACCCATTTTCCTACAAACCACATAAGTCTGTACTTCTCTATGGCCAAATAAAACTCCACTACGTATATTTCCCGCATCTTTTCATCTGTTGGCAAACACCCAGGCTTATCACAGAAGCTGCGTATAGTGCTGTGTATAGTGCTGTAGTCACTGTACATGTGCCAGAACCTCTGTGGTCTATCGACTTAAGAGTCCTTACTTAAGATGTACACTCAGGAGGGCTATAGACCATTTTTTCAATTTTGAGAAATGCCACACTGGTTTCCATAGTGGTTAAACTGTTTACATTTTCACCAGGAGTGTCCAACGGTCCCCCTTCCCTCCCCATGCCTTCTCAGAACTCTTGGTGGTTTGTTTTCTTAATGATAGCCATTCTGACTGGGGGACATGGGATTTCATTGATGTTCTAGTTTATATTTCTCGGTAGATAAGGACATGGTATTTTTTTTTCATATATGTATTGGTCATTTGTGCTTTGTCTTTTCAGGCCTGCCTGTTCAATTTATTATTCCGTCGTGCTGACTGGTTCTATGCCCTCTTGATCAAGCTATAGTTGTCGGAGAAGACAGAACCCCAGTTGAGGAAATGCTTCTGTTAGGACTAAGCTGTAATCAAGCCGGCAGAGCATTTCCTTCATTAGTGATTGATGTGGGAGGGCCCAGCTCATTGTGGGCGGTGACATCCTGGACTGATGGAGCAAGCCATGAGGAGCAAGCCAGTAAGCAGCACTCTTCCCTGGCCCCTATATCAGCTCCTGCCACCAGGTCCCCACACTGTCTGAGTGCCTGTCCTGATTTCCTTCAGTGATGAACAGTGATGTGGAATCATAAGCAAAATAAACCTTTCCTTCCCAAGTTGCTTTGGTCATGGTATTTCACCACAGCAGTGACAACTTGAAGACACCCATTTACTGCGGTTTTTGGGGTTTGGGGTGGGTTGGGGTTTTTTGTTGTTTTTTTGTTGTTGTTGGTTTTGGTGTTCTTTTTTGGGTTTTTTGTTTGTTTGTGTGTGTGTGTGAATAATATTCAGTTTTTTGAGTTCTTTATATAGTCTAGATATAATCACCTATTGAATATATAGCCGACAAAGTATTTTCTCCCATGTGTAGGCTATCTCTTCACTGGACTGTTTCCTTCACTGTATAGAAGCTTTTCAATTTCATGTAATCCCATTTGTCAGTTATTGATTTATTTCATGAATATATCTATATGGTTTTTACGTAACTATATAAAATCCAAAATGAGACAAAACATGTAATATTTGTCTTCCTGAAACTACCTTTATTTACTTAATACGACTATCTCCCTTTCTATTTTCCTGAAAACCACCATCTTCCTTTTTCCTTATAGCTGATGGAAAAAAAAAAAAAAACAGGGTTGGGGATTTAGCTCAGTGGTAGAGCACTTGCCTAGCAAGCACAAGGCCCTGGGTTTGGTCCTCAGCTCAGAAAAAAACAAAAGCAAAAACAAAAAAAAACCATTGTACCCATTGTAGATACATGCCACATTTTCCTTGTTTTCTTTTAGAAGTGGAGAATGTATTTCTGGACTGCACATATGTTAAGAGCCCTCTTTCTAAAGGTATTTAGAGATTAAGGTAATTTCTAGTTATGGTATGACTATCAGTATGTAGTGAACAGCAATAAAGTCATCATCCATTAATAGTTAACATTTTAGTAACATTTTCTATGTGGGACACATACCAGTATTTATTCAGTAAGCACTCACCTATTTTACAGGTGAGGAACAAGAAATAGCATAATAACATGTCAAATCCAGAGTCGGTCATTCAGATATGGGATGTGGTAGAGATGAATAGAGCTTCATCAGTGTGATTCCAAGACTCCCCCCCCCATCCTCATTTTTCTTATTTATTTTTGGACAAGCAGCCTAGGTTATTAGCCTGGATTCACTCACTCTGCCCCTAAGGCTTTAGCTCATGGCAGTCTTCTTATCTCGGTATCCAAAATGCTAGAACTAGAGGTGTGAGCCTCCATGCCCAGCTTGTACCCCTACTCCTAAAAGACAGGGAGAGTGGGGAAGAAGTGAAGGGGAAGCAAAGAACAGTCTTTTGGAAACAGAAGACTTGCAGGGACAGGAACGAGTCAAGAGGTTCCAAAGGGACGACGAAATGGCTTCTAGCCATTTCTCCCGTCCTCTGCCACGGCAGGATGATTTTAGAACGGTTGACTCGACCACTCTGTAATTACATGAAACAGTGTATTGGTACCCTTTGGGAAGACGGCTTAGGCGGGTATCACATTGGTACTTTAAAGGATGATGATGATTGGAAGGAGACCTGCAAGAGTGGTGATTGGGATGTTTTTCTCCAAAAGGAAAAAGTGCCTGTGCTAATACCCAACCGTGCATACTCTTTAAAATGCCACAACAGATAGAGTGGGTGGGCAGAGAATGCAGTTCAAGGTTGAGCCCTTTCCTCATATACCCAAGTTTTTCTGTGTTTGATCCCCACCACAAATTCATATAGACAAGCTCCAGCTGGTCATTTTTTTTCCTCAATATTTTCCTTTATGAGCAGAACTCCACCTGGAGGCAGTCCATTTCCTCCCCCTACATCTGCTTCTATAACAGGACTCACTGTTCAAAAAATAGATGAACTCTCCTTAGGCATTCTTTTAAAAGCTGGATGATTTCTCGGAGGAGTAGGAAGAGAGATTTACGTTGAATACCATATGCTCTCAAACTTCAAATAAAAATCACTTTTAAAGGGCCAGGACTGGTGGCTCACCATGCCTGTTATCCCAGCCCCTGAGAGGCTGAGGCAGGAGAGTTGACATGACTTTGGGGCGAGCCAGAGCTACAAAGGGAGTTCAAGCTAGCCCAGGCTACAGAGTGGAGATCCTGTCTCAGAAGCCTCTGCCTCGCCCCCATTCAAAAAAAAAACCCCACCTACAAAGATCTGTTTTAATTCCACCAGCCAATCACATCCTTTGTCTCATCCCACCTGCAGACACATCTTCCAGCCACTTGGACAGCCTTGCCTTCCTATTCCACACAGAGAAGTTCGTGTTTGGCCCACTGCTCATCTTCAGAGGAGTCTGAATTTACGAAGAAAATGTCAGAAAAAAGTGACAGAGCTGATTTTGCAGACTCCTTGAATGGCCGCCCTTCCCTCTTGCACTATACCTTCTCAGAACCTTGTCCCCACCGGTCTTCCTTCTCTTTCCTTTATACTTCTCTTTCTTGTGTTCTTTCAGAGCTTGTCTCTCCTTCTCTTTGCAGTAGAAGGTGGGCAAGGCTGCCACAGTGCGGGGAAAGGATCCTGGAAGAAGTGTCATCCTGGACTGGCTGAGCAGGGACACTTTCCAAGACAGGCTGCTGCAAGATGGAGTCTGAGATTGACTTTAGCGGGCATGAGATTTGTTCAAGGATAATGTTCAGGGGGAAGAAAGGCAGGTAATAAATGAGAATAGTTCAGTGAAATTTCCATGATACCACTGTTTTTGACCAGGCTCTTGTTACTAGACCAATAGATGTGATTGAACATCAAAATGGAATCACTCATGCTAAAGTTCGAAGTCAGCCAGCTGAAATGAAGTTGTTTGTTTGACTTGAGAAACCAGGAGAGAGAGACATGGACCAACTTATCCAAATAGGCCAGTTTCAATTGGCACAACAATGTAGCTCTTCCATCCTTTATCCTAGCATAAGAAAGGGACATAAAGCTAACTGGTCAGTGATATTGTTCTGTTTCTCTGTCTCTATCTTAAGGAGAGAGAGAGAGAGAGAGAGAGAGAGAAAGACAGAGAGAGACAGAGACAGAGAGAGAATGTGTACATATGGGCATGCATCTCACACCACACACATGCTAAGAATGGAACCCTGTGCCTTGCTTCTCTATGACTCCTGAGTTGCATAAGTTCAGAAACTACCCTGGTAAGAGGACATGGAGAAATTAGAGTCCTCATACAATGCAGTCACTGCAGCCACTTTGGAAATTAGATTATCGATCTCTCAAAACGGTTAAGTACAGTCAATGGCAAGGTTCAGTAGCATAATGGATATCACATTGAACTTCTATAATACTCATTCTCAGGGGCGTAGTATTATTGCTAGCTTCAACCTGGCAAAATTCAACCAATTAGTTCAAAATTGGGCCTGACCCCTCCCTACTGGGTATTAGTCAGTTTTTCATTGCTATAACAAAGTATGTGATGTAAACAACCTGAAAGCAGGACATGGTTCATGGTTCCAGGAGTTTGAGTCCATGGTAATTTGGCCCATTGCTTTGGACATAAGATGAGGTCAAATATCATGGTGAAAGGTGCAAAATAGAACATAGTTGCTCATCCCTTGCAGCCAAGAGGCAGAGGGGAAATTAGGAGGTGGTAACAACACACATTTCTCAAAGGCATACCCTAGTTGCAGACTTCCTCCAATCAGGCCCCACCTCCCAGCTTGCACTCCCTGATAACAATGCCCCACATCATGAATCCACACATCCCTTTGTCCCTTTCCTCATCGCTCCCTCTTTTCATCCCTCCTTTAAGAAAGCCAAGACCTAAAAATAATGGATGCCAGATCTTCTGGAAACTTCAGTATGCTAGACTATCTGCTTCATGGAGTGGTCTGAGACAAACAGAGGCTTAGTGCATCTCAAAGCAAATGAAAAACTAAGAAGGGACTGATACCGTAGAATGACCATCTGTACACTGTGAAAATGTGTTACTCTTGTTGTTAGTAAAGAGCCAACTGGTCCATAGCTAGGCCAAAAGAGGTTAGGCGGGAGAGCCAAACAGTGAGAACACTGGGAAGAAGGAGGATAGAGTTGCCAGCCAGACTCAGAGGAAGCAGGAGATGAATATACCATGCTGAAAAAAGGTACAGCCATGTGGTAGAGCATAGATAAGAAATATGGGTTAATTTAAGTTGTAAAAGCTAGTTAGTAACAAGCTTTAACCTGTCGGCCAAGCATTTATAATTAATAAGTCTCTGTGTGGTTATTTGGGAGCAGGCTGGTGACAAGACAGAAAAGTCCACCAATAGAATGATGCTGCTGCCTGCTGGGGAATGTGAGGCCAGGTCCTACCAGTACCCTTTAGCCTGTAGGTGCTTCAAGAGGATCACACCTGTCTGTAGATTCATGACTACAGGGATGATCTCCAACTGTGGTTCTCCTGCATTCTCACAACTCTGATCATTTAAACTGTGACTCTAATCCTAATCACCTCCCTCTCTAACTGGCCCATTTAAGAGTGAGATACATTTTCTGACCACAGATGGCACAAAGCTGTGTGATGCCTGAATCTGTTACATTGGAAGGGAAAGCAATCAGGTGAGCAGTGCGTCTCCCTTGTGTTCCCACTGCCAACCCTGAGGCAGTCCCTAACCGTTTGTAGTGTTTCTTCATATCACTTCATTGAATCTTCACATCACCTCATTGAATGAAGAAACAATTAGGACATGACTCCTCCTAGGTATGGCTGAGGAGAAAATTTATTGTAGACATGAGAGAGAGCACAGCCAGAGCCATCTGGAAGAGTCCAGATTAGGCTGGGCCATGAAGAGGAGCGAGCAGGAGAGAGGGAGCAAAGAGAGTACCTGGGAATCCAGAGACCAAGAGACCAAGAGCTTTGTAGTGCCAAAATGGCTAGCTTATGTAGGAGTCAGAGAGGCTGGGGAAGGGAGGGAAGCTCGGGTGTTCAGGGTAGGGGTGAGAAGTGCTGAAAGGAGCCAGGACTCCATAACAGGTATTGGTGATGCTGAGAGAGACTAGCATCTAGTGTCCACTTTTTGACAGATTAAACAGGCGCCTCACTTAGCCATTTGTTCCTAGTTTCAGACTTAACACTCATCATCTTCCAAGCTGGTGTTCCAGAAAACCAAAAGCTATTTACCATACTTAGCACGAAACAGGAAATCAGTTTTCTGCCCTGTACCAGTCAAACTTAGACAGTGTTTCCCAGCTGCAGGAACAGAAGGGATCAAAAGGCTGGGGATCATTTAATACTGAGTTTCGCTGGCAACAAGACAGTGATCAGAGTGTGCGAGCAAGCCGTGATCCAGCAGCACCAAGAAGGGAAAAGTTTCTTTCATTCATTTTTTGTTTCTTTTGAGACTGGGTCTCATATTGCCCAGACTAGCCTTGAATTCATTATGTAATCAAGGATGACCTTGAACTCCTGATCCTCCAGCTGTCACCCCTATGTCCTAGAATTACAGGAGTGTACCACCACCCCTGGGTTGTGTGGTATCTGGGATCAATCCAGGGCTTCAGATCTACTCTACCAACTGAGCTATCCCCCTAGCCATGAAAAAAATCTCTTGGAGGACGAATTAGGATTCCCTGTTTTGACAAAGAGGGTGGCTAATCTTAGTATGCTGAGCTAAAATGCCACTAATATTCATGGTAGAATATGTTGAAACTAGTTAATGCTGGATCCTGTGTGACTCCAAGTAACACTGCATTTGCATCTGAGACACAGGAAGCACAGATCTTAAAAATATTATTTGCAAGCTCCCCGCAAGAGAACTAAAAACCTATTACCATTGAAATTTTCTAATATAATAAGAGCAAGCAGATGAGAAAATGTTTACAGCTTCCCTCTGCCAAAGAGAATGGACTACCGTGCACTTTCAACCCTCCTTTAGGGGGAGGATCAGGTATAATAAAAGCCGGCACAGCTTGTCTCCACCAGGAAATACAATGATCATCTGCTTATCCATCATTGACTTCACACAAAGGGATGGCACCAATAAAACCGTGATTTTATAGAGCTTTGAAGAAAGACAAAGCCCATAAAACTTACCTTACAGTTTTATGGCTTTAAAAAAAAATGTACCTCAGAAAGAGAGAGATTTCCAAACCAGCTTCCCTCATCGTCTTTTTTCCCTTCCCCTTCCAAACTATTGTTGTTTTCACAATACATTCATGGAGGGTAGGATCTGGAGGTCAGATTCCAGCATCCCATTAGGATCTCTGCGATTAGAATATCCTTATTAAGAAAGAAATGCCCTGAGCTCTGAAGTCAAATAACCGGTGATTGGTGCAGCCCTAAGCTCTCAGTTCACATATTTGCCATCTCAACCAGCCCTGACTCACTATGGCAGGAGGAATAGAGAGCCAGAGATCCTAGGCATGGGTTGGGAGGTGGTTTTTTTTCTTCTAAGAGATTAGTGTCTTCTGCTCTGGAATCAGCCTTCTCAGTGAGGGGCTCTTACACTGGATCTTTGACCTTTTAGTCTCTGAACTTTTGTTTGTTCAACTCAATGGAACTTGAACAACACTAAAATCTGGACACTGGAGAGACAGCAAGAACGTCCCTGAAGGAGTTCACTGACAGGGAGAGAGGGCGATGAGTCCACAGATGACTGCAGTGTGGCCCACGATGAGTGAAACAGAAGCAGAGGGAGCTGCAGTGGAGGATGTGAACAGGTTCACACACACACACACACACACACACACACACACACACACACACACACACACCCTAGCTATCAAAATCCAAAGCAGAAAAGACATTCAATTTTGGGTGAGGATGAGAGGAACCAGAGCTCATTCCTTGCTAATGAGACTCAAAACACAAGGCACTTTGGAAGACTGTTGTGGGATGTTTGTACACTGTGTGAAGATTTATTTGCTGTTATTGGTGTAAAAAAAAAAAAAAGCTGAATGACCAATAGCTAGGCAGGAGGTATAGGCAGGATTTGTGGGGAGAGAAAGGAAAAGGAGGAGCATCTAGGCACACAGGAGATGGAGGAGACATGGAAAGGAAACAGAAGGTAGAAGAAGATGGAAGAGAGGTAACGCCTCATGATAGAATGTATATTAATATAACTGGGTTGATTTAAGTTATAAGAGCTAATTAGAAACAAGCCTAAGCTATAGACTGAGCTTTCATAATTAATGTAAGTCTCCGAGTCATTATTTGGGAACTAGCTGGTGGGACAGAGAAAGACTCATTACAGAAGATGGTTTAACAGTTTCTTACAGAAGTGAGCACACACTTATTGTATCATCTAGCAACTGTGCTCCTTGGTGTTCACCACATGAGTTTAAAACTTATGTTCAATGTTGTACAACACCCATAAACTATCACAAGTAAAATAAAGTTGGAAAGATAGAAATGTGTGAAAATATAATAAATGGTACAGCAAATGTTTGAAAAAAAAAATAATGGAGAGTGGCACATGTCTAGAATCCCAGCACTGAAGGGGTCCAGAAGAATGGTAGGTTAAAGGCCATGCTGAGATATAAAGAATACCCATACACACACACTTAGAGGAGGGGAGGCCTACAACTGTAAGCTTATTTGGCTTACAATTCCAGGTCATAGTCACCATTGTCAAGGTTGGAACTCAGGGCTGGAATTTGAAGGTAGGCATGCTTGCTGTTTCACACAGCATTACCTCTTACCGAGGAACTCACTTCACAGCTAAGGAGGTACAGAAGAAACCTTGTGAGATGCTGTTTGCTGGCTAGCTGACATGATTATTCTTAGCTTGCTTTCTTTCACAGTTCAGGACTTTCCGGAGGAATGGCACCTGTCAATCAGCTTTGACAGTCTCCCACAGACACGCCCTGAAGGGAATCTGATCTAGGCAATTCCTGAATTGAGATTTCCCTCCCAGATAATTCTAGTCTGTGTCGAGTTAACAGCTAAAGCTAACCAGGACATACACATAGAGTGAGTGTGGTGATTTGAAAGACAATGGCCCCAAAGGAAGTGGCATGTTAGGTGCGTGGCCTTGTTGGAGTAGGTGTGGTCTGGCTGGAGGAAGTGAGGCAGGCTTTGAGGCTCATATGTGCTCAAGCCGTGCCCAGAGAGACAGTTCACTTCCTGTTGCCCGCCAATCAAGATGTAGGACTCTCAGCTCCAGCACCATGTCTGCCTGTGTGCCAACCATGTCCCACCACAATATTAATGGACTAAACCTCTGAAACTGTAAGCCATCCCATTAAATGTTTCCCTTTATAAGAGTTGCCATGGTCATGGTGTCTCTTCATAGCAACTAACTAACTAACTAAGACAGTGAGGCCCTGTCTTGAAAAAACAAAACAAATATCATGTCGAAGACAAAAATGTTTATAGCAGTTTTACTCATTCATTGACAAACATTGGAAGCAACCAGGAGTCTCTCAGTTGCTGAATGGACAAATAAACTATATAGCACACTGGATAATGAAATATTAATGCTACAAAGACATGAGCTATCTAGCTGTGAAAAGTATGAAGGAATTTTAAATGAAATTTATTAAATGAAAGAAGACAACCTGAAAAACCTACATACTCCTGTCTGGCTCCAACTAAACAGCTTTCTGTAAAATGCAAAACCATGGAACTGGAGATAACAGAGGAGGCTGTGAATATGTGAGCTGGGGACATCTGGAGGGTCCCTGTAGCTCCTGCTCAATTTTGCTATGAACCTAAAGCTTCCCTAAAAAAAAATAGTTTATCTAGCAGTTATACGAGCAGCATGATCATAAGTTAAAGCATCACAAATTAAATGTCTAATAATTGAAATGTATTCATAAAACATAAAAACCTTTTAAATGTGATTGTCTTAGTTAGGGTTCCTATTGATGTAGTGAAACACCAGGACCAAAAGCAACTTGGGGAGGAAAAGGTCTGTTTGGTTTACACTTCCACATCTTAGTCCATCTTTGAAAGAAGTCAGGGTGGGAACACAAACAAGGAGGAAGCTGGAGGCCAGAGCTGATGCAAAGGCCATGGAGGGGTGCTGCTTACTGGCTTGCTCCCCATGGCTTGCTCAGCCTGCTTTCTTATAGAACCCAGGACCACCAGCCCAGGGATGGCACCACCCACCATGGGCTGGGCCGTCCCCCATCAATCACTAATTAAGAAAACGCTCTACAAGTTTGCCTGTAGTCTAGTTTTGATGGAGGCATGTAGATCCTTGTGCTCACAGACAGCAACTAGGGAAACCAGGAATGTTTAACACACAGGGTTGTCTTTTCAAAGGGAGAGATATATACCCTGTTTTCTGCCTGGAAGGTTGAGAACCATGTGGTGATCTCTGTGCTATCTGTATGGCCAGATCACACCAGCTCCCCAGCCCCTTATCTTGAGCTTGTTTATCTCAGTCAATCTAGAGCAATACCTCCCCCAAAACCCTTATCACGAGCTAATCATGAGCCTGCGTCCTCAGTTAATCTGTAGAACCCATTTTACCGAAGCTGTCACTTGTACTATAAAAGAGTTTCAGTGCAGTCATGTCTTAAGCTTTGTTATGCACATGGAGTTGAGTTAATTATTACCGGAAAACTTTTGCCCAAATTGTGCTGTGATAAATAATGCCTAAAATTACCCAGTGTCAGATTCTCAAAATTTGAACCAACATGAGCTACTGAGTCCTGTTGAACTGGACTTCATTTTTGCCACTAGAAGATTAACACTCTGCTGACCTTGGTGTTTGCAGAGACCCTCACACACTTCTTATGGAGGGATTTTCTCAACTGGGGTTCTCTCCTCTCAGATGACTCCAGCCTGTGTCAAGTTGACATAAAATTGGCCAGCACAATTCACCCCTTGTCAACTTGATACGCAAAAACATTTTAAGATATAACCTTTCCTTTTTGGCCCTGCCCCAAGATCTTCGATTAATAAATATCACAAATAAAGAATATATTACAAACTTTAAAATGTACCACAGACTTTACTAATTTAAATACTTTTAAAGTTCAGTTTCTATAAAAATCCAATGTCTCCTTTGAAATCCAGGATCTCTGTTAAAAATTCAAATTCTCTCAACATGTGAGATCCTATCAAATCAAAATAAATTAAATACTTTCTTACTTCAAGAGGAGAGAACCAGGGCACAGCCACAATCTGAACAAAGCAAAACCATACTCCGAGGGTGTAAATAATTCAGTGCTCAGTATCTGGGATTCACTCACAATCTTCTGGGCTCCTCCAAGGGGCTTGGTCACTTCTCCAGCTCTGCCCTGTGCAGTACACACAGCTTGTCTTCTAAGCTTGGGCCAGCTCCATTCCATTGCTGCTGCTGTTCTCGGTGGTCATCCCACGGTACGAGGATCTCCAAAATGCTGGGGTCTTCTGCTGCAACCGGGCTTCACTTCCACCAATAGTGGCTTCATGGTGCCAAGCCTCAACTTTTCCCCATGACCCCTTCAATCCTGGGGTTTCCACGGCTGCTCCAGCTTTCCTTTCACCAGTGGCTTCTGTTAATATTCTGATCCCGCCTCTTGGTGCCACCCTGTGCCCTGACATAGAAGCCTATTCTTTTTGTTTTGTTTTGGTTTGGTTTGGTTTGGTTTTTGGTTTTGTTTTGTTTTTCAAGATGGGGTTTCTCTGTGTAGTTTTGGTGCCTGCCCTGGATCTCGTTCTGTAGACCAGGTTGGCCTCGAACTTACCTGGCTCTGCCTCCTGAGTGCTGGGACTAGAGGTGTGCTCCACCACTGCTGGGCAAGCCTATTCTTCAGTGAAAACTCCGCCCCTTCCCCTCTCTTTTGTTCCTCTCAAACCCCTCACCCCCTTCTCTCTCTCTCCCCATTCCCTCTCCCCATCTTACCACCCCAACTCCCCCTACCCCAGCCCCACCGCCCTCTTCCTGTCTTTCTGCCTCTTCATCTCTCTATTATATTAGACCATTTCCTCTTGGATGCAGAGTCTGGGTTGTGTATCTCCACATGCCGCCCCGCCACCATGCCTACATGGACTGGGCCACCCACCCTCCACACCCCGAACCCCGCCGCCCCCAGTGCATCTGAGGGGCCCTCCACAATTACTAACAGCCTCTCCTGGCCTCTCACAATACCAGGCCTCAGCTGTTCTCCATGACCCCTTCATGCCTTCAAAAGCAATACTCCCTGGGAGACTCTTACACGTAATCAAGTCTGACTTCTAGCACAACTTTGGCCATCTCTGAACACAGCTTGCATATTCTGACTCTGAGGAAATACTTCCCAGAAGATTTCATCTCAGTGATACTGGTCTCTCCTTAATCACAGTTGATTCTTCAGCCCCAGCTGGCCAGCATCCATTGTCCGGACAAAACAAAGGTTTGACTTAACCAGTTCCTCAGCTCCAGCTGACTAGACACCACAGATTCTTCACACAAATGGCCTGGTAGTCTTTGCTTGCCTCTGCAACTTCATGAGTCAGGCCTCCATTGGCTACATTGCTCTCAACACTCTTTATATATATATATTTTTTTTATATATATATATATAATTGCTTCTTTGGGAATTTCACATCATGCACTCCAAACCTACTCATTTCCCAGTCCTTCCATATCCACCCTCTACCCTTGTAACTTCTCCCCCAAAAGAAAATTTAAAAACAAATTAAATTTAAAAAATGAAAGAGAAAGAAAAACATCTCACCGACTCCTCTGGGCAATGACCTGTTTCTCTATCGGCAGCCGCCGCTGTGGCATCTCTAGTTCTGCCGGAACGTATACCACTCAGCTCCTCCCTCTTTCCCGACTCTCCATCACATATTCCTTTCATCATCATAGTAGTGGCTCTGGGAGGTGTGGCACGTCACGCAGTATAGCCTTCTGCTCAAACTGCTTTACTTGCAAAGTTTCATAGGTCTGGTTCAAAGCCTCTGGCTCCCGCTACACCGTCAATACCTGGCTCTCTCCAAGACGCCCCTCAGACATCCTGCTGTGGCCCAGAGTCATGGGGATCCTATGACTATGGTTCCACAGGACCGGTCCCTTCACACCTTCTAGCGGCTCAGAGATGGGGGTAGATGTTGGGGTGGGCCAACTCCATCAAGACAGCTCTCCCTCGGCCACATCCCTGCAGATGCTGCAGGTCTGGGAGGGGCAGTGACAGCTCAGCATGGCACTTCCGACTTCAACAAGGCTTCAGGCGGGAGCCCAGACCACAGACATCGGAATGACCTTTGGTAGTAACCGGAGCCTCGGACATCAATCGAGACCCGGGCTGCAGTAGAACCATGGACCCAGACAAGGCCCTGGGGGCGCAGCACTGGCCACTCAGATCAGCCCCTGCCCCGGCAAGTGCATGAGGGGGCGGGGGGGGGGGGGCAGGCATCAACATGGCCTCAGGTGGCAGCAACAGGCTCCTTAGCATCGAGTCTCCAGTTCTGCCTTCTCCACTGCACACGAACCGCTCCACTTCTCTTTCTCTCCCATTTCTCCACCACGTACTCTTATCTTTCCTATCTCTCTATCACATGTTGGTTTGTTCGTTGTAGTGACTCCTGCCACTCTGGGCTGTGGGGCCTGGGTAGGTGCTTGGGTGTCTTCCAGACCAGCCCCTGACCCGGAACACTCTTGTCTTCTAAAACTCCTCCCGAAAAGCACATTAAGCTCTCAACACTCGGTGACTCTTTTAGCCCAAAGTTCCAAAGTCCTTCTGTAATCCCCTTCCCCCCCCCAAAAAAAACATGGTCAGCTCTGTCACAGAAATACCCCACTGTCCTGACCAACTTGTTTTAGTTAGGGTTACTGTTGCTATGATGATATACCATGACCAAAAAGCAACTTGGAAAGGAAAGGGTTTATTTGGCTTGCATTTCACATCACATCATGGAAAGAAGACACAGGGCAGGAACCTGGAGGCAGGAGCTGATGCAGAGGCCATGGAATGGGCTGCTTACTGGCTTGCTCCCCATGGCTTGTTCAGCCTGCTTTCTTATAGAACCCAGGACCACCAGCCCAGGGATGGCCCCACCCACCATGGACTGGGCCCTCCTCCCTAAGTCACTAATTAAGAAAACGCCCCATAGACTTGCCTGCAGCCCAATCTTATGGAGGCATTTTCTAAATTGGGGTCTCCTCTCAGATGACTCTAGCTTGTGTTAAATTAACATAAAATTAGCCAACACAGTGACATATTCTTTATTAGAAGAAGAAGAAGAGGAAGAAGAAGAAGAAGAAGAAGAAGAAGAAGAAGAAGAAGAAGAAGAAGAAGCAGCTGAGGTGAAAGGTGTGCTCAGCATGCATGAGGTCCTAGGTTTGATCTCTAGGACTCAAGAAAAGAAAACGATAAAAATTAAACTCTGTATTTTAAAATTCTACTATTAAAAGTTCTTGGGTTTTTGGGTCTCACAACGCTATAAATCTACTTAGAATGGTTAAAATGATAAATTATGCATGTGGAGGAATAATGGGGGAAACCATGAATATGTAGAGACGGGCAATATGGACAGTCATATATATACTCACAATTTGCAAAGGTGTGTCAGGCACAGTGGGGCACACCTATGACCCCAACATTTGGGAGGATAGATCAGGGAGAGTTTAAGTTCAAGCAAGACCCTCCCCCATCTCCAAAATAGATGCAAAATAAGAAATAAAACAAAGCAATGTCAAAACCATAGCAAAAACTATGTAAAAAGAAATATACGGCCGGGCAGTGGTGGCGCATGCCTTTAATCCCAGCACTGGGAGGCAGAGGCAGGCGGATCTGTGTGAGTTCGAGGCCAGCCTGGACTACAGAGTGAGTTCCAGGAAAGGCGCAAAGCTACACAGAGAAAACCTGTCTCAAAAAAAAAAAAAAAAAAAAAAGAAAGAAAGAAAGAAAAGAAATATACAGAGATACAAGGAATGCTAATACAAAATATAGAGGTCTGGGCAAATCAGTCAGTGAAGTGCTTGCCAGACAAGCATGACTTCACATGCCCTGCAGCCACGTTAAACACAATGCTGGATGTACCAATGCAAATGTGCACCTGTAATCCCAACACTGAGGTGATGGTGACAGGTCCCCTTGGGCTGATTAGACAGCCAGACTAGCCATTTAGCAAACTCTAGGCTCAGTTAAAAAAAATTATCTCAAAAAATGGGAAAGGGGGGGCGGGGCTGGAAGGAGAGAGGGAAGGGGTAACTGGGTCAGGATGTAATATATGAGAGAAGAATACATACATACATACATAAATATGTTGGAGAGCAATTGAGGAAGACAACCAATGTTAACCTGCACATACACACACATACAGAGAGAGAGAGAGAGAGAGAGAGAGAGAGAGAGAGAGAGAGAAACAGATAATTAAATTTGTATAAATCATTCTATTTTTTTTTTTAAATTTGGATAAAATCTTAAAAATTATGTTCTAAGACTGTGGAGGAACTCCTCCAGTGATGGTCAACGTGTAAGGGAACATAAGTTTAGCACCAATTGTTAGAAGGTCTTATTAATAAAAACAAACCTGGAGCCAGGTATTGGGGTGAATGCTGAAAGATCAGAGAAGCAGAACAAGCCACAGTTAACATCACCTCGCCAATTCCTCAACTGATCCAGTTTCCTCAAACTGGAAGCCTCTGTGTCCTCATCCAAATGGACCTCAGCTGAACTGCTGTTCAAAAGCTAAAAGCTTAAAGAGGCCCTAGTTCCTGGTTTTCATGCCTTATATAAGTTTCTGCTTCCTGCCATCACTTCTGGGACTAAAGGCATGTATCGCCATGCCTGGCTGTTTCCAGTATGACTTTGAACTCACAGAGATCCGAATGGATCTCTGCCTTCGGAATGCGAGGATTAAAGGTGTGTGTGTGTGCCACCATTTTCTGGCCTCTGTGTCTATCTAGTGACTGTTCTGTTCTCTGACCCCAGATACATTTATTAGGGTGCACAATATATTGGGGGACATAATATCCACACATAAGCATAGAAAGCTGGCACAAAAACACAGAGAGAATCACAGAGACATGAGGAGGTCTGGTGCCAGATCTGAGTCTCCATGTGTCTCCTCGCAGACACACCAATTTCCTCCTCTAGGTCCTATTTTTCCACTGAAACATGGGAGATCAGCACCTGTGCAACTATGTTTGATCAAGTATGAATTCAACAAAGTGATATGTTAAAAATGAATTTTGGCCTCAAGTCCTTAACCCCAGAACTTGGGAGGCAGAGGCAGATGGATCTCTGAGTTCGAGGCCAGCCTGTTCTACAGAGTGAGTTTCAGGACAGCCATGGCTACACAGAGAAACTCTGTCTCAAAAAAAAAAAAAAAGAATACTTTTGGTGATCAAAGTATCTTGAGAGAACAATATAATTGCATCCTGGGGACCATAATCCACAATAACATTTTAAAGACTTTTGAAAACTTGCAATAAAGAAAACTATTTAATCTGCTTCATGAATCTATTGGACTCCAAGTTCTTATTACCTTTTTTGTTTTTTAACTTAAGCCCACTGGCAATTTCCAAACTGGAACTCTGTGGAAAGAGTAGAAAAATATTACCCTTGGGTAAATTCTAAAATGAACATTGGAAATTTCCTTCATTATATAAAACTCCATAGCTAATCTGGGCTTGCTGTGCATGCCTGTGATCTCAGAGCTCAGAAGGCTTAGGCAGGTAGATCAGGAGTTCAAGACCATCCTGGGCAACACGGCAAGATCCAGTCTCAAGAAAAATAAAATAAAACAATAACAACAACAACCACAACCAGCAGAAATGACAAAACTCACAAAATCTCCTTAGCAATAACATGCAGACAGTGGTCGTCCCTGCACAGAACAGAGAGAGCTGGGAAATGCATGTACTTAAATCATTTATTTCCATGACTTCTTTCCTTAGTATTATGAAACGATGGCATAAGAAGTCACTTAATGCCAAGTCATAAATGTCATTTCAGAAATAAAATTCTCATAAAACAACTGTCTCAAAGCACAGCTTGTATCTATAGAATTGCTTTTTATCTAAAAACTCTAAGGCGGCTCAAGCAATGTAACAGATGAATGTCGTCCTCTCTGAGAATGAAGGAACACACACGGGGTGGCGCCCCAAGTGTCCTCCTGTGTTCTATCCAACAGCAGGGCCCACTCAGCCTGCCCTTCCTAAGCAAATAGCCCATCCTTCCCCTTGTGAGAGAAATCAACCTGGCTACGGAAAATATAATGTGCTATTTCATAACTGTAAACTAATTTTCTCATGAATTTATGAGCACGGGCGATGAGGGCCTCTCTCTGTCAATGTCACGGTGCAGAAAACACTTACCCTCGGCAGCAGAGATGGGAGAAACTGATTAAAATGTGGTGCATAAGCGGCGCCCGCCATACATCATACAGTACTGAGAGGCGCTCAGGCTTTTATGTCCTAAAAACCGTGGGAGCAGATGCCGTTACCAGCTCCAGAGAGTCCTCAAGGAAACATAAATATAAAATAGCAGTTACCCAAGAATGTTTAGGGGCCCTGTGGCAGCGGGAGGACAAGGGGTCTTCACAGCATAGTACCAAGATAAGGCACCAGGGAAAAGTCTGGATTTATGAGAGCCATCAGCTAGAGAAGAAGCCGGAGACTTGGATATCTCTAACAACAACTGTATGGAGATTTTTCCCATGTGGAAATTATTCATTGGTCAACTTACAGTCATTACTCCCAGTTCCTCCAATTAAGATTCCATGAGAAATCCGATCTTTCAGAATTAGCATTCTATGCGGCCTTGTCTCCCCGGGAGCCTCACCTCAGCCAAGAGGGGGGAAATCACCCTTTCCAGACCAACTTAAAATTAAGTTGCCATCTGCCATCATCAGGAAGACGTTACTGGCGACACACCAGAGACGCTGCTTCACTTCAAGGCCATTGTAGAACACTAGCTGCGCTGATTAATGAAAACCTGGTCTGTCACAAGAAAGAAATAACTTAAGAGAACCCAAGGTCTTCCTAGAGAGAGGGCACTTGCCTCCGCTCTTCCAGAGGACCAGACTGTGTATCCCATCATCCATATGGGGCAGCTCACAGTTGCCTGTCACTCCAGCTCAGGGACCCAGACACCATCCCCTGGCCCCCGCAGGTGCCCACATACAAACAACACAGTGAATACACATGCTCACACACACAAAGAAAATAAATCTAAACAGATGAGATATTTATTTTGGCTCACAGCTCTAAAGGGTTTCCATTCATCATGGTTGGGGAGGCATGGAGGATTTCTCACGTTGGTGAGACCATGTGTTAGAGGGAAGGGAAGAGAGAGTAGAAAGGAAGGAAATGATGGAGGAGGAGGAGGAGGAGGAGGAGAGGAAGAGGAAGAAAAGGAGAAAAGGAGGAGGAAGAAAGGAAGGGGAGTGATAGAAAAAACTCTGGTCAAGAGTAGACTCTGGCTTAGGTAGAAAGGCAACACTCCAGCTGGGCACCATCAAACACCTTGGCTAAGGGACCACCCCTAGGAAGGGCGCTGACCTTAAGCCGAGTTTAAGAGATGGGCAGAATAATTAGCTCTGAAACTCTCCCTTCCCAGAATCCTCACGCCTAGAGCAGAAGCTTGTGGACTGCAGCCACATATGTGAGGGGATTGTTGAGAAAAGGGCAGCTTTTCTTCCTTCTTCTCTTTTTCTAAGCATGCTGTTCTTAACCCTTTGAGTTTTTCTTCCAATATTTTGGTCTTCCTCTCTTCCTCTGAAGCTCACCTCCCTATCGTACCGGTGCTTGTCAATCATGTGTCTGACCTTCATGCCGGATTCCATTGCGCGGCTTTTTTCCTCCCCACATTCTCCTTTGAATGAGTGAAGGATTGCAGCTTACCTGCTGTGCACTCTGTTTTTTTAAACTCTAATAAAATTGTCCTTGTGCTTCTCTTTAAGTCCACTTTTAAATTTTTTTATTAATGAAACTAGGAACTCTAGGGGTCACCCAATTTCCCCTGTACCAGAGGGAAGGAAGAAGACAAGGAGGAGAAAAGGCTAGAAAGACAAAGAATTGAAGGAGGAGAAGAGGGTGAGTAGGGAACGGCAGAGAACAGAGGAGATGAAAGGGGGCAAAAAACAATGAACCATGCCCATTGACTCTTGGATTCATTCTTATTTAGAAAACAAAACCTTCGTTATTTCATTTCAGTTTCTCTTGAATCTTTCTCAGCTCCATCAGAGGACAATAGAGTAGAAAAAGATAATTTCTCTAAACTGTATCTTTCTAGTTTACAAAATAAATAAGTAAAATACACCTAAGTCTCCGCAGATACTAGAATAAACCAACCTGGCAAGTCATAATGGAAGTTTAAAAAAAAAACAAACAAACAAAAAAAAAAAACCACGTTAAATAAAGACAACCTGCAAAGGTCTTAGTGACAACCAACTGAAAACCAAACTGTAGAAGATGACAAACAAGAAAGTAAGAGCTCTTACAAGTTAATTGCATTTTCATTAAACGTACCAATGTGCTCCATCGGTTGTCAGCCTCCTCTTCCATCACCTTCCAAGGGGTACCATGATTGGACCCAGGAGAGACACCATGGATACCACCATTTACCCCTGCTCCTGATGAGGTCTCCTCAAGGGAATTCATGATCACAAAGCTCCATGATTGAAGATCCATTGGAAACAGCATACATTTAGGGTTCAATATTATCATTGTTCATTATCTAGGGAGATTCTGGGGTACAGTTAATTTGATGATTGGCTTTGATAACCCTGGGTATTAATTCCAGGGTCTCGTGCATGCTAAGCAGATGCTATGCAACTGAACTATGTCCTCCCACCCCACCCCCAGGGCTTACTCTTTTCGTTTTTTTTTTTTTCTAAAAAGAACAGGAGAGAAACAATGCTCTATATATTTTTAAATTTTAACACATTTTATACTGTTTAAGAGGTTTTTTTTTAATGTTTGGAATATATTACCCAAAAATATGTTGCTATGACATTAAAAAAAAGTAACTATCTTGAAATGGGAGAATTTTGAACCCCTGAAATCCTCTCTCTCCCTGAAAACAGATCTTTTAGATAGCTTTTTTTAAAATTCTCATCCAGCCCCTTCCACCTCCACCCTGTCCTGAACCTAGGCATGAGCTGGCACCACACTCAAACTCACACGCTCACTTTACTTAGATTCTGCTTCCAAGGACACATTTACAGTAGCAGAGACTGAGTTATTAATAGGAATTTCTTCTATTGTTGCACAGAAGAGGATTATGGAGATTCTAATGAGTGTTGTCCATGCTCTTTCAAACTCGATTACATGAATATGTTCAAGTAATCTGTCTCCCCAAAGAGACAGATAGAGGTAAACTCACTTTTATTATTATTACTATTATTATTATTATTATTATTATTATTATTGGTTTATTATCATTAGTTTCTAGTTGGCATGCTATAATGAGATATATTATAACATGGTTTTGCCCTTCACCCTGTTTTGTCTTCCTTTTTCCCATTCTTCTTCCTTCTGCAAATAGTCTCCCTTCTTCCTTTAAGTCTTAAACACACACACAGGGGAGGAAAAGAGAGAGAGAGAAAGAAAGATTAATTGAAATTCCACATATAAGAAAAATGAGGTATATCTGTTTCCCCATGAACTTTTCTTGTCCCCTCATCCTTTCACACCCCTTCCCGCCAGATAGTCTCATCTCTCTATTTTCATAGCATGCTGTTGTGTAGCAATTTCTTCCAAGTTCAAACATTGAATCCTTGAGGGAGGCTCATTAAGATTGGAGAAGTCCTAAATAGAGACTCATTTAGTCTTGGGAGTAAACAACTCACAAGTTTCAGGAAGTCCCTGAAACCAGATTCATAAGGCATGTACCTCCTCGAGGTTACATAAGCACTAACAGTTGCTCAGCAGAGAAGATGCTGACCTATTGATCTGCCTGCAAGAGCCTCAGTAACTTCCAGGGATACAGCTTTTATGCATTATCATGTTTCTGGGATGAGCTTTAGTGGTGTAGCAACCTTTGAGTCATCTATGTTCCTGTAAGTAACCTCAACAAAGTCATTAGTTCACCAAGACAGATAAACACATACACATATGGCAGGGATGGAGGAGGGTATCTCCATGTGAGTATTTTTCCTCTTCTAAACCTCCTTCCTCAAATGGAAAAAATATTACTCACTAGAATTACAAGCAAAAGAATATAGACATAACTTTTGTTGACAAAAAGAGAACAAAAATTATTTTACTTCCTAAAATAAAATTTTTTGAGACAGGGTTTCACTATGTAGTTCTGGCTGGCCTGGAATTTGTTGTGTAGACCAGGCTGGCCTTAAACTCACAGAGACAAACCTACCTGGACTCCTTAGTGCTGGGATTAAAGGTGTGTACCACTATGCCTGGCTTTATCCTCAAGTAACTTCTTTCCCTTCTCAGATTAATAACTGAAGACTGTAGACTAAACTTACAGAATTCATATTGACAGACTAGAAGTCACACAAATTCTATTGACAGTGTGGTGGTTTGAATGAGGTAGTCTTGGACATTTGAATACTTGGTCTCCAGTTGGTGGCACTGGTTGGGGATGCTTAGGAGGTAGGGGATGCTTAGGAGGTAGGGCCTTGTTGGAAGAAATATGAATGTGGAGTGAGGCTTTGAGATTAGAGATTCACATCATTGCTAGTTCACTCTCTCTGCTTCCTGCTCATGGATCAAAAATGTAAACTCGTAGCTCCTAGCTAGAGCCACCATGCCACCCTCTGCCATCATGGACTCTAATCCTTAGAATCATAAGTCGAAATAAACTCTTTCTTCTGTAAGTCGTCTTGGTCATGGTGCTTTATCACAGGAATAGAAAGCGAACTAAGACAGAAGTCCCTTGTCAGCTTGACACAAAACCAGAGTCATCTGGGAGGAGGGAAACGGCATTGAAAAAAATACCTCCACCACATTGGCCTGTAGGCAAGTCTGTGGATTGTTTTCTTGATTGAAAACAATCAAGATGACTTTGCCTTGTGTCAAACTGACAAAAGAAAACAGGCAGCAAATCCAGGATATTTTTGTTTGCACAGACAGAGGTTTCAGAGAAAAGAAATTAAGAATCTAAAGAAGTAATCAAACATCAAGACTTATATTATTTTAACAAAGAATAGGAAAGTTTGGAGTAGTAGACAAAGGAAGGGGGACTGGGGCTTTAGGGGGTTGACACCAGAACACAGTGACTAGGAAATACCCAGAGTCAGCTGTTCTTTCCAGTAAGATCCATTTGTGCAGATTCACTGGAGTATGGTTCCCAGTCTCCAGTGATAAATGTCCTTGTCCTCATCCGGGTACAGGAAAGGGGGCAGATTTATACCTCTCCTGCTAGGCAAATGGCAGACCATAGAACACTTCTTTATCTGCTCTTTTTCCCTTGCCTTTACCTCCAAATAATCAATAATGCCAATGTGGTATGCACATTTTGGAAAGTTGAACCATGATATGCTCCAAAAGCATTAGTTATTCATTTTACTGGTTTGGAAATTTTACCACTGCTTTGTGGGATATAGTTATGCATAACTAACATGGGAGAGATAATATCTTTTTATTGTCTAGCAACAGAAAAAAAAAACAATAGAAACCAAGGAGAAGGCAGGCAATGATAATGGCCTTCACCAAACAATAACGTGTAATTTTCCCTCTGATAAAGCATTGCATTTAGATCTGTTTCTGTTTTCTTTATCTCTTTGCAAGCTTAAAAAAAGGAAATATTTTTGTGAATCTTGGCAACAGGTAAGTTTTCAATGCAACTCCATAAATTCAAGCAGATCTTGAAAATTTTCAGACTGTTATAATTTGAGATTAGTTGATAAGAGGAGCAGCTAAGACACCATGTTATTGGAACTATTTGTTTCTAATGTGCTGAGATGGAATCCAGGGTTCGTGTATGCAAGACACACACTTTATCACTGCCCAGCATGTGCAACCCTGAATGTCTTTTCATTAATCTCACACACGAAATACCACTTCCTAATTTAAAATTGATCTCTTGTTTAACCCACTAGTGTAGGAACATCAAGATGCCTTGGGCCTTAGATATTCATTAAATTTGATACTACAGGACGGGTTTTCATTAAATGGTGTAAAATGCATTGATGAATCAGTGCCTGGGTTTTTCTATTACTTTCACAAAATGAGGATGCCAATTGTTACGTTGCCCAGACTCACTTCAAATCTACAAGTAGCTAACATTGCAGACATTCCCCAGTGTGGCCAGCGGTAGAGTGCCTCAACTGACTAGATGAGACTTGACACAAAATGTTTTTAAGGGACAGGCTATGCGGCTCACAGAAGAGGTGGTCCTGACCAGTACTGGACAAGCTGGGGAGGGCTAACTCTGAAAGACGGTGACCAAAGATGAAAAGAAGACTTTGTTTGACTTTCTGGTGAAGTAGATGCTTTTATGAACAAATGTTACTTGTAAGGGAATGCATACTCTGGAGGTAGGCAAAAAGTCCTAGGAATCCTTGCCTAGCCTCAGTAAATGTGCATATGTTCCACCAGCAGCTAGGCTCCTAGAGAAGAGTAGGGATGAGGGTCTTAGCAGAGGCTGCGACTCACACCTCCAGTTTTTCCAGTCCCTTACCCTTACTCAAACATTCTCTGCTTTGCATTCCTCTTTGCATACACAGCAGCTGTTTCTCTGAGTTCATATCTTTTAAATAACACCTTGCAAAAGCCACTAATAGCAACTCATATTGGTTTCTGATATTCTGTTTCTCACGTGGATGCTTAAAGCCAAGTATCATTAGAGGATGTAGTTTTTCTCCCAAGTTATTGCACGGGCTGATTTTATAGCTGCTTTACCACTCCATAATGCGTATTTGAGATTCTTCCAGTCTCCAATCTTCACCCACATACTAAGACTTTAGATTCTTTCCCTCACAACACTTAAAAATGTTGATTTTTTTTTTCTTTTTCTGTTCTCACTGCTTTTATAAACTCCCCCACTTTCAAGTCCCATTTACTAGCTTATAAACATGTTCCAATTACAAAAGCAAAAAGCATGAAATTTCTAGGCTCTTAGAGTCCAGGTACTCATCTAGTAATATACCTCTTGCTCTCACCTTTGTCTCATCAGAACCAAACTTCCGGACTGAGGCGATGACTCAGTGGGAAAAGAACTTGACAAGCAAGGCAAGCATGAGGATCTGAGTTCGAGGCCCCAGAACCCATATTAAAGCTGGACATGATAGTACAGGCATGTGTGGCTCCAACACTCCCATTAGGAGATTTGAAACAGGAAAATCCCCAGAGTTCATGGGTCAGCTAGCTTGACCTACACAGCAGTGAGGAAGAGGCTCTGTCTCAAACAAGTTGGGAAGCAAGGAAGGACCAACATCACAGGTTGTTTTCTTACCTCCAAATGTGTGCTCTTGTATGTTCACATGCATGCATGCACAACACACACACACACACACACACACACACACAATCACACAATCAGCAGCCCCCGCCTTTCTTTCTGCCTTTCATAGACCATGATGCATTCTGATGTTACTTTACCCTGCCTTGTCATGCCGAAATAACTCTTCATAAGTTTATCAATGACTCTGTATAAGCAAACTGACTGGGCATTTTAAAATATCTTCAACCCATTGTGACTGGAACACTAGCTAATGCTAATTGCCGCTGTGGAGGTCAAGGAGCAGAGACAAGAACTGAATCCTTAAGCTGCACTTTATTTAGAGAGCCAGAAAGCTGAGAAGGCAGAGGGCTAATGTCCTAGAAAACTGTCTTCCATCTCACTAGTATGTAGCAAGTCTTTCTCTGTCCCTCCAGCCAGCTCCCAAACACGAAGACTTATTATTAATTATTCAAGTTTGTCCGATAGCTTAGGCTTGTTTCTAACTAGCTCTTATAACTTAACCCATTTCTATCAATCTATGTGCTGCCCTGAGGCTCATTTACCCCAACTATGTACTATCCATCCTGCTTTCCTACTTCCTAGTTGTCTAGCTGGGAACTCTGCCTTCTTCCCAGCATCCTCTCTGCCTGGAAATCCTGCAGAGCTATTGGCCGGTCAGCTTTTTATTAAACCAATCAAAGTAACACATCTTCAGAGTGTACAAAAAGATTATTCCACAACACTAGCCAGCAGATTACATAGGGAAACCAAGCCAAGGACAAAGACAGTCAATCATCCCAGAACTCTGTGTCTATTTAGGCTCAGATACTCTCAAAACACTAAGCCTAGTAAATGTCTCTTGGTACCAACCTTGTGCTCCCCCAAACTCAAAGTGTCAACTTCATGAGATCTAAAATCACTTAGGAGGTAGGCCAGAGGCCATGACTATAGGGGATTATATTGATTAGGTTAACAGAAGTAGAAGATTCACCCACTGTGGGTGGTACCATTCTTTGGAATAGGATCCTGGACTGTGTAAAATGAAGAAAATGGTCTGAACAATTCCATCATTCTCCATCCCCTGCCTGTGGACACAATGTGACTAGCTCCTGTAGTGGGTAGCCATTCCAGCCTTGATCTGGAATGGCTACCCACTACAAGCTCCCTCTGGGTCCTGTTGCCATGACTCCCCATCATGATGGACTGACTGTATCCTGAAACTGTGAGTCAACAACCTTTTTCTCCTTTAAGTTACTTGTGTTGGGGTGTTTTCTCACAGCACGGAAAAATAATAAATACAAGTGGTTAACTACAAGCAGATCATTAGCAGCATGGTCATATGTTGGAAGACTTTTGCTGATTGGTAGAGGTTGAAGTCTCCTCATGGCCTGGCAGCTTGTCTGTCTCCATAGCTCAGCAACATGGGGCTCCCTCCCTCCAGCAGAACTTCCTGCCTCTACCTGCCCTTATCTGGAGAATGTCCCTGGCCCTGGAGGGCTGGCCTTATCTGAAAGCTGCCTCTAAACCAGATGCCTGACTTATCTTTAGCTTGAACCCTAGCAAAGATCCCTGCTAGAAGGCTCCCTTGCTGCACATATGATGACTAAGACTTGTGCTAGGAGCCTTATGATAGGAGCATGCCACTTAATGCAAATTAGGGTTTTTCCCCAGGCTCCCAAATCCTATATATTCCTTATACTCTGGAGTAAAGTTGATCTGATTCTCTGGTAAGTCTCCTGGAGGACTGTCTCAGTTCATGCTCATGGGCTGAGCATACAAAGCTTTCTGTGGCCGCTACTGCCTCTTGCCCTCTCAACCTGGTGGCCGACAGGCCAAGAAGGAAGGCAGATCCACCACAAACATATTAAGCTGTAAATAACATGTACACACAGATTCCTTTTTACAATGCTGAATACAAGAGGGCCCTTTACAATACAGAATATGAAAACTTCCCCATCTGACCCTTCTATCTCCGATCACTCTTAGACCGATAACACATCCTAGAAATGTATATTCTTAGCTCTCCTATGGCAACTCTCTTCTCATTCCCTCCTGTGTCTCTCTCTTCACTATCTTCTTTGTGGGACCACCATTTCTGTCACCACATACATGAAAGCTGATTGAGGTGTTCTTTTCCTTTCTTTTATATTGCACTGATTTATTTATTCGTGTGTCTCTGTGTGTATACATTGTATGACTTTTCATAGGCAGACTACTCACCTCAGACAGGGATCCCACAAGTCACCAGAGTACACTTACCACCAAAATCCAATTTGGTGAACCAATGAGTTGTATTGGGGTTACTCATAGGAATATGGGTGAGAGGTTACTCAGAGGAGCAGAAATGACTCAAAGACAGCTGCATCTGCAAAGGCCATCCCAGCATTAAGTGTCAGCTCACAAAATCTGGAAACCTGGGGCGCAGGGCACAGCCGAAGGCAGCTGAACAGGTCAGAAAGTGTCCTTTGCAAGTGGCTCTGCTGGCCTGGGCCTTTCCCAGGCAGCTTGGCTAGTCTTTGTTTCTTCTAGTTTGGCTGGCCACAGCTTCTTCCGGGCAGCTGTTGTCTCAATCTTCTTCTCTGCTTGGCTTGTCTAAGAGTAACTCTCAGTAGTCTTCACATACTCTTGTGGAGGAAGGAGCCTAGTGAATCTGATCAGTTTCAGGGACTTTCTGAGCTATTTTGAGTTGTTTACTTCCTATCTTAAGAAGCATCTTGGCAGGATTGAATGTTTCAATCTTGGAGGAGACTGTTAACAATAGTCTATGCTGTGACATGTATGTGGAGGTCAGAGAGCAATCTGGGGGAGTCATTTCTCTCTTTTCTACCATGTGGGTCAGGGGATGGAACTCCGGCCATCACGCTTGACAGTAAGCACCTCTGTTCACTAACTCATCTCACCAGCTCTCATTTCCTTCCTGTTTTCTCTCTTCCTGTGATGCCTTTCACATTCCAATTTCAAGTCCTATATGGAGGAAATACCCACATTCACATCTCCACCTCGGCCCTCTCCACTCAGCTTCATTCTTTTATCCAGTTGTTCATTTGACAGATCCCAGAAAAAAAATATTTCTACCTGTCCAAAACTTATCTCATAATCTTGTTCCTCTGTGACTCCACAGTTTCAAATTATAGTTGCCAGACCAAAGCACCAGCTATTTCCAGAGACTGGGGAGTCATTAGAGATGTAACTTTGTGGTCTTCAATCCAGGTCTACAGAACTAGAACCTGGACAGCCAGAAGACAGCAATCTGTTTTTTGTTTTTTTTTTTTTTTTTTTCAAAACTCCTATGTAACTCAGATGCACAGCAAAGTTTGGAAACCACAGAACTGTGGATAATTCAGCCTGTGTCAGTCACAGCAGAGACTTGATCCCTGGAGAACATAGTGACACTGGTTTCTTCCAAGCAGAGAGCTGGCATTCTAAAGGACACAGAAGAAAAAAAGTTCATTATTAAATACAACAAATACCCTGGAATTTACAAATTTAAAACAAATAACCTGGAGGGTTCGATTCTGTCTCAAAAGTGGTTGAGAAGAGTTCATCTAGAATAACCTTCCAAGTTTCTCTTCAAAGCTAAACTTATATGACTTAACCCAGGCTTTTTTTTTTTTTTTTTTTTTTTTTTTTTTTTTTTTGGTTTTTCGAGACAGGGTTTCTCTGTGTAGCTTTGCGCCTTTCCTGGATCTCGCTTTGGAGACCAGGCTGGCCTCGAACTCACAGAGATCCGCCTGCCTCTGCCTCCCGAGTGCTGGGATTAAAGGCGTGCGCCACCACCGCCCGGCCAACCCAGGCTTTTTGTAATAATCCACCCAACACCGCAACTCTCAAATATAATTGGTTTCTGCTTAAAATATGTTTTCACTTTACCTTTATTGTGTGTGTATACAATGATCCTATTTCAATAACAATGAAAAATAAAGTATAATTCATACTAAGAATTGGAAGCTACGATGTGCTGAGGACATTCAAAATCAACCCAGCTTGTCCATCTAATCACAAGTACAAGCTCTCCCCAGGAATGGGATGTTAACACTTGGTTCTACTTTAATTACCTTCCATTTCTAGTACACTCCAGATCAGTAGCACCTCCACCCTAATGCTTGGACTTTTCTGGTGTCTGGCTGTGGACTGCAGAACAGGGGGCAGTCTCCTTGAGGACCCATAGCCCCACAAAGCCATAAACCATCACAGGACAAAGTTGTTAATAGCAGTCTAAGTCAGCAAAGCATAAATCATCCTACCAGAATAGCCAAGTTTTAAATAAACATGACTGACTTCCAGAATGATCCAAGTGCCCAAAACATAATGCATTGTTGTATACTTATTTTTTTTCTCAGCAAAGAATCACTTTATTCTTTCAGCAGAAAAAAATATCTGGTTATGAGAAAGGGAACTAACAATCAATGTTATTGATGCCTTTTGTGTCTATTTCAATGTAACAGGCAAGATGTAGGGTATGCCTGCTTACCACAGGGGAAAATTGATTAGAGCATTCGATGTAGCAATATAAAAATAAAACACAGATAAACGATACATTATGAAGGATTGATGAGTCCTGGAGTCACTTGAGGCAGTTTCAAGGAATGCAGACTGCAAACCCTGCAAACTGTGAACATGACAACATAGTGCCATGAGTGTTGTGGCCCAGGCACCCACATGTAAGTTTCTCAGATGCCTGTGAGAAATCAGTTGAGTTGCATACATACCATTACCTTAAAAATCCAAGTGGGAGGAGAAATTTCATCTTGACCTGTACGGAGAATTCCTCCTGTGTGGAGCATCAGCATTGCACGCAGCCTTGGCCACAGAGTAGGAGGTGAGCTGAGCGACAGGAACACGAGCAGATAGGAGAGCTACACTGGAGCTGCCTGTGCCCACGTGCTGAGTAAACTTTGGGGAGGCAATCGAAGATGTCACCTCCTAAGCTGAGTCTTGAAGGTTGCGCGAAAAGATTCCTCCAGGCACCGGAGACAGAGGAGGACTCCAACCATGAGGAAACAATTTGTACAAAAAACACATTTGCCGGTGGCAGCAGCTATCAGATAAACCAAGAAACAAGGCACATCATCACTTACAGTCTTCCCAGTTGACCTCCATTTAGCTTTCACAAGCTGACAAAGCATTCGTGGAGCAACCGCAAGTCTAGACAGGGCTATCCTACAGTATGTATTAGGTGTGAATTTGACAAATGTATTAGTGAGGCACAAGTGCACCCCTAATACTCATGTGTGTGTATGAGATCGTGCATATGTGTTGCTTTACTGATGGCACAGTGGCTGCACCAGAATCTACTGCTATCTCAGCTACCGACCCCAGCTCTGCAAACGCTGACCCGCTACTCAGGCTAAGGTCTGGCAAGACTTCTACCTATGTCCTGCCACTGCCACCAAATTTTTCTGTAACTAAGTCTCTATTGTTCTTTATTTTACCAATAAAGACTCAGGACCTAGATGCTGGGGTGAAAACCTGCCAGCTCAGAGCGGCAGAAAAAGCACGGAGCTGCTTCCTCTTTTACCGCCTTCCAACAAAGAGAGCTTCTTTTCCCGTTATCCCAAAACAAAAAGGACCACCAAACTCAAAGTCCCTCCCTACTACTTCCTGTGTGTCTCTCTATCCGTCTCCCTCACTTCCACTCACTCTTTATGGCTTTTTTTTGTTTTTTTTCTGTCAACTGGTCACTTGCCCTGCCTCTTGAACTCTGGTTGATTTTATTTAATCTTTTAAAGGGGTGTGATAGGGCTGAACCCATGCCACAACTAGAAACAGGTTTTTCCAGTAAATAACGCAATCTCAGTGTTCATAGTGTGATCAAATATCCTGCAACACATATGAGCACCTCCAGGAGCTTCAGAGGAAGCAATGGTGTGCATGGGCTTTGTCAGGGTCCCTGGCTAGAAGTATCATCAACTGTCTGAACTCTACAGAAACTTTTCATTCTCTCCCTGGCTCATAAGACTGTGGCTCAAGGCACTACATCATAGTTGGGATTCACATGCACCAAGGTAGCTACAAAAACCCAGTTTCTAAAAGTGCAACTCAAAGCAAGTCATAGCATAAACCAGCGTCAGTTTGCTTGAAGCCTTTAGTCTACTGTCCAGAAGTGAGCTGCGTGCCACTGTGGGGCTCTGTGAGTCCTCACTGGGTTGGTGAAGATTCCAGGTACAAAGTCTTTGAGTTTATACTGATTGACTGCATCTCTCAAATTGTCAGAAATCCTGATGCAGTAGGTCACCTGAAGAGTCTACAAACACAAGGAGATACATGGGCTGCCACCTGCAAACCAAAGGGATTGTGATCCTGAAAAGAGTCACACCCGTTCTAACACAGTTTAGAAGTCTTTTCAAGGAAGCTGGGGGAAGATCTTCAGCTACTCTGTTGCAATAACATTTTTATAAAATTAATAGTTAATAATGTAGAGTAGTCATGTCTACATAAAGGTATTTATAAAAACCAGACTATACATTGTCTCATGAATGCTTTGTTGAATTACAAATGTTAAAATATGGTAATGAAAACCCTGACAGTGCATCTTGTTTCTAATGATAACCTTTGCTTTGCTTTATTTTATTAAAAATTAAATATCAGTCTTGAGTAACAAGCTAGGGGAAGAGAGGCTGAGCTAAGAATAAAACCTTTTTACTAAAAAATGATTTTTCAAGACAGGGTTTCTCTGTGTAATAGCCCAGACTGTCCTGGAACTTGGTTTGTAGACCAGGCTGGCCTTGAACTCACAGAGATCTGCTTGCCTCTGCCTCCTGAGTGCTGAGATTAAAGGTGTGCACCACCACCCAGCAAAAACTGATTTTGTATTGTTACTTTTTTAGCACCTTCAACATTTCCATGATAAAGACTCATTGTAGTAAATTATATACAATATATACATACTTAAACAAATTCAGATAGCTAATTTCCTTGTCTTTTCAAATGTGACTTTAAATCCTTGTCTGAACATTCAGGTAAGAATATGGATGGAACTATGTTCCCGTTTCAAAGTGCAGTTACTACTCCTGAGTTCTAAGGATTATTAAAACATGGAGCTTCAGTGTATTCATCTATACAGTGCCAACCGTATTTACACAGCATGGTGAGCCTGTACCAGAAAATGCTGATGCTAAAACATAGTTTTTATCCCAAATGGAGCAAAACAGTTTTCTCTTGAACTAAATATGAGTGGCCATGGGTCAGGCACAGATTCAGATTGCTCCAAATAGCATGTCCCAAGATGGAACAGATTCCCTTGTTTGTCTACATACATTTTCCCCCCTTTGGTTTTTCCAAGACAGGATTCCTCTTGTAGTTTTGGTGCCTGTCTTGGCTCTCGCTCTACAGACCAGGCTGGCCTCGAACTCTGGCTCCGCTGGGATTAAAGGTGTGTGTGCCACTGCCACCATTCCCGTTTGTATAGTTACACAACACAAAGTCATAAATCAAAGGATTTCTTTTCCAAATATATTGGCGGGGACAGCAGGTGAAAAGTTTACAGTAATGGGGAGAAAACTGCTGAGCCTTGGATGTTATCTGATGACATATCTTGGCGTTGGGTTAGCAGAAGCTTATCTGATAAGTTTACCCATTCCCAAAGCTTTAACTTGTAGTCAAAATGAGGTGAAGTCAGACAGAGTTGGGCAGTGAGAGGCTCTTAAGAGAATTAAAGATAATCCTATTGAACCTTGGCTCTGGATTTGCAACTCTTCATAGTCAGGCAGTGAGAATCAACTAGGAAGCCTTGAAGGACATTTAACTTTGGTGTGGCTTTCTTGGTGCAACTACATCACACGTGGGTCAAGAGGGTAATGACTAGCATATAGTGGGTGCATAACCTTCTCCCAATCCACACGATGCAAAATGAATAACTAAAAAGTGGATTACCAAGGATAGAGAATGTTTATCCATTAGCTGTTAAAAAAAAAAAAAAAAAAAAAAAAAAAGAGAGAGAGAACCATAAGATAAAACCTGGGAGCAATTTTAAAACTAAATGACTACACAATGTAACAGCACACCAATTTATGGAATATAAATATAACTTTCTAATTAAGTCGTCGCTTTGAAAAAGCTTTTCTCATCTTTCAACAGTTCTTAAGCACATAACCATGAATGAAAGCTACACCCAATCATGTACGGCCAAAAGCAATAAGCTGGACATGGTGGCGGACGTCTTTCATCTCAGCACTGGGAAGGCAAAAGTAGGTGGCTCTCTGTGCGTTCACAGTCAGCCTGGTCTACAGAAGGAGTTCCAGGCTTGCCAGGGCTATATATTAAGACCCTGTTTTTTTTTTTTTTTTTTTTTCGAGACAAGGTTTCTCTGTGTAGCTTTGAGCCTTTCCTGGAACTCACTTGGTAGCCCAGGCTGGCCTCGAACTCACAGAGATCCGCCTGCCTCTGCCTTCCAAGTGCTGGGATTAAAGGCGTGCGCCACCACCGCCCGGCCAAGACCCTGTATTTTTACACATTTAAAAAAAAAAAAAAGGAAAGAGAGAGGGGGAGGGGAGGAACAACACAAAGAAAAAGTTGATCCACCGTCTAACCTGCACGTAATCAAATATACCCTATTATAGTTGATATGGACTTAGGTCCTTTTCCCGTTAAAGTAAAATGCTTGGTGTTGGGAGCAGGCTCAGAAGGACAGGGCGGAAAAACTTTCGACACAACTTTCTTGGGGCATCCACACCAAGGGAAAGCCGAGACCTCTCTAACCCTGGAACACTGAGGCTTCTCTGAAGAAAACCAAGAGGCACTGATCTGCTGTTCATTGCTCTTGACCCGTCTACTCCTGCCCTAGGCCACAGAAATTCGCTCTCCCCTGGTGACCCGCTGGTGGAAAGAGCACGCGCAGCCTCCCACTCCGCAGCTGAAGCCCCAAAACCCCAAAACCGCGGGCTCGACCCGCCTCAAGCTCCTCCCGCGCCCGCCTCGCCCAAGGCTGTGCACATGCGCACTCCAAGAGCTCCGCGCCCCCCCTGGCTGGGTCCCGGGGAGCCCAGCTGCCACGCCGCCGGTCTTCCTGCCCTTACTTCAGGCAGTCAGCTTCACTGTTCCCTAGTGCGCACGCGCCTGCCCGGCCACGTTCCGCGGGGGAGGCGGGGGCCGTGGGCGGGGGAGGCGGGGGCCCCAACGGCTCGCGCAGGCTCGGGACATGCGCAGTGCGGCGACTGAGGCGCCAGCTGTCGACTTGGAAGTTCCGGGGGAGGGGCGCATGCGCGAGTGTACGCGTTGCCGGCGAGAGGGCAGCCTGACGACTCGGAAATTTGAATACCACAGGAGCATGGAGTGTGACCTCATGGAGACTGACATCTTGGAGTCGTTGGAAGATCTAGGGTAAGAGCGCGGGGCGGGCGTGCGTCTCTCCAAGTTCACTCGGCGGGAGCCCCGGGAACTCCTCGGGCGCCCCAGGCGGAGCCACCTGCCTCTCCACGCCGCACCCCGACTCCCGCGGTAGCTTTTCCCCGCTGGCCCTGGGACCCCGGTGCCACGTCCACGCCTGCCCTGCCGGCTGGGCTCGGTCGCCCCCCACGTCTATCCCCGGTGCTCCCTCCAGCCCGGCTCCCCGCGGCGTGTGTCAGTCAGGCGTGTCATTGTCTGGGCTCCGGTTCTCACCACCCCCACTCCCTCGGTCTTGCCTCCCCGTCCTCCCACCCTAACCACCCCCTACACTTTTTTTGGGGGGGGGGTTGCCAAAGTTGTCTCCGCGTTCCTATTTGTCTCCCCCAAGATTTCCTACTCCCGTCTTGAGCGTCTACCCCCACCCTACTTCTCTCTCAAAAAAGAAAAAAAAAAATGTTTGCTCAGTCATCTCTGCATGCACCTAGGCTTCCCAAGGCGCACGCCTGGGCGATGCAGCAGTCTCGCTAGCCCGCCCAGCTGTGCGCCTAACCTTTCACCACCTGCCTTGGGAATCGCAGACAGTGACTCCTGACCCCAGCACAGCCTGCTTCAGAAACGCCAGCATTCCAGGGCCGCCTTCACCCACCAAGAGTCAACATTCTTATTTTCCATCCTGTCTCTCCTCTGATAATTACCCAGTCATAAAAGTCCTCCGTGCTCAGAAGTTTGGAAATAAGGCTAATGTATGTCCTTGGGTCACCCAGATCAAGGTACTCAAATTTGAGAGCCTAGAATTTCTTGCTTTAAAAAGTGATTCGAGAAAGAAAAAGAAAAACGTATGATTAAGTATTTGCCTGCAGGTAACTACTTCGGGGGTGGGGGGAAATCACACATTTAGCTAGTTGTTTTTTTTTTTTTCGGGGGGGGGGGGTTTGTTTTGTTTTTGTTTTTTTGAGACAGGCTTGCTCAGTAACCTTGGCTCTGTAGCTCTGGCTCACGAAGATCCACCTGCCTCTATCACCTGAGAGCTAGGATTAAAGGTGTGAGCCCCCATGCCCTGCTGATAGTTGTATTTTTAACTATAATTTTTTTTTAAAATCAAAGCTTAACTTTTTTTCAGTGGCCTGGAAATTCTTAAGAGAAACCTTTTTTTAGGGAAGGACACCTTGAGGTATCTTAAAGTCAACCCATGTAATAGCTTGGTGTGCTACTACTAGGTACTGTTCAGAAAAAAACCATAGTTTCCTTCTTTCTTTGTTAAAGTGAAGTCACCATTATCATGTCTTTGAAACCTGCTCTGTGAATGACCCAGACATTAGGCAACTTAGTCCTGCATTGGGCCATAAGTAAGTCGTATTCTGCAGAATGGGTGCTTTTAAATAGGCGTCTACGGGTATTTTGCTGGCTCTGTAAACGCTTTTTGAGGGACAGTTGCTGTGAGCCAGTGTGGGGCTCCCCTGGGGTGTAAGTTCATGTGGAAGGGAGGTTCACATCACAGCTCTCAGGAGGCTCTTTTCTCTGGGTAAGTAAATGATGCTCTAGAAATGATTGACACTAAAGGTTAGTGCTGAAGGAGTGGATCAAGAAGAGAGGTACATTCTGGGTGGGTAAAGGTCAGTTGACCAGCAGCCATGGATGAAATTGCTTCCTATTTTTCTTTTAACGGAATGGTGTTTTTCTTGTCTGGCTTACTATAACTAATTATTCTTGCAACAGTTGCCCTCAAATAAATAGTTGAGTAGAATTGTAAGATAAACCATGGGGTTTTTCTGAAAGTTTAAAAAAACTGTAACTTAGTTTGGCTGCGTTCAAGTATTAAGTCGCCCTTAGTTGGTTGATATGTATTTTTAAAGAAGTCACTCAAAGTTACAGTTGAATATTATCTTTTTTCTCTAACGTGGCACACAGTAGGAATTTAGTAGTTACTGTTGAATGAATGTGGCACACAAGGAGAAATTTCTAGGCCTGGGTTTTTAAGTGTCTCTACTATTATTTATTTATTAAGACGCGTTGCATTTATGTGTGTGTGTATACACACACACACACACACACACACACACACACACACATATGCATGCATGTCAGTGTATGCCATGTACATACCTGATACCTAAGGGGACCAGAAGCAGGAGCCAGACAGATCCCATAGAACTGGATTATATGCTGTTGTTAGCTGCCCAGTGTGGGTGCTGGGAACCGAGCCCAGGCCCTCTGTACGAGCAGCAAGTGCTAGCCAGGTGTGATGTCTCACGCCTTTAATCCCAGCACTCTGGAGGCAGAGGCAGGCGGATCTCTGTGAGTTCCAGGACAGCCAAAGATACACGGAGCAACCATGCCTTGGGGGCGGGGCGCAAAAATAAAAAAAGAACAGCAAGTGCTCTTAACTATTGAGCCATCCCTCCAGTTCCCCGACTCTGTTTAATCTGGTTGCAGAATGATGTCTAATTTCTTTTATGTGTATGGAAGATTTTATTCTAATCCATTTCATTCGTAAGCATATTTTAAAGGAATCTCAACATGTAATTCCTCTACCATACCCATGTCTCTAAATACCATGTGAAGCCTATTTAATGTGTCTTTGATAACAGCATTTTTATTCAGTATTTCACTTAAAAGAATATAATCTTAAACTGTTAATTTCTTTTCCTTTTTTTTTTTTTTACACTGGGAGTGGTAGTACACATCTTTAATCTCTTCAAGTTGGAGGCCAGCCTGGTCTACATGGCAAGTGCCAGGATAAATAGGACTATATAGAGAGACCTTGTCTTTAAAAAAAAATTATATTTACTTACTTGTGTGTATTTGCATGGTATTCTTGTGGAAGTCAGAGGCAAGTTTGCAGTTGATTCTCTCCTTGTACCATGTGGGTTCCAGAAATCAACTCAGGTCATCAAGCCTTGGTGGCAAGTGCCTGTACCCACCAAGCCATCTCACCTGCCTGACAATATATAACCTAAGATTACTTGATTGACTGATGGATTCAGATCTTACTAAGTTACCTGGGTTGGCCTCGAACTCTTGATTTCCCTGCTTCAGTTTCCTGAGTAGTTGGTATTACATGTATATGCCACAGCACCCAGTCCTGATTACTCTTAAATTCTCATGCCTGGGCAGCATGAGACCCTGTCTTTAATAATAAAATAAAAAAATCAACATATTTATGAAATAAATGATTACTTGGAAAGGTTCCTAAAGCAAATCACCAAAAATAAAATCTAATTGATTTTTGGAAAAAAATCTCTAGAGAAAGTAAGTTTTGCTTCTGACATGGTTGTTGTATGAGTACTTACTACTTAACCGGAGTTTAATGCTTAATCCAGTTACAGTACAAAAGTAAACCCCTCCCCTCTCCAGGCAGTGGTGGCGCACGCCTTTAATCCCAGCACTCAGAAGGCAGAGGCAGGTGGATCTCTGTGAGTTCAAGCCCAGGCTTGTCTACAGAGTGAGATCCAGTACAGCCAGGACTGTTTCACAGAGAAACCCTGTCCCAAAAAAACAAAAAAAGAAGAAAGCAGATCCTGCAGAAGAGCTTGCAGTGACTGTGTAGTATTATCTACTAATACTTGGTTATGTTCATTAAGTATCTACAGATAACTGAGGGCTTTCCATGTAGAGGGGTTATTTTGTTTGTTTGAAGGAGACACTTGAAGACAGTGTCTCCTGTATCTTAGGCTAGCTTCGAACTGGGTGCCTAGTTAGGAATGACCTTGAACTTCGGATCCTGATGCCTCTACCTCTGGTGCTAAGATTACAAGCATATGCTACTATGCCCAGTTTATAAAGTATTGGGATCGAAAGCAGGATTCAGGTGTGCTAGGCAAGCAGTTTCCCAACTGAGCTGCATTCCAGCCCTCATGTGTTTGTAGGCTTGAAGTGCAGTCACCTTTTGGACTGCTCGTTGGGTTGGCTTCTTTGTTGTTGTTTTGATTTTTTTCTTTTTTTGAAAAAGATCTCACTATGTAGATCTTACTATGTCCTCTAGGCAAAGGTCCTTCTCTGTTTCCTTAGTGCTGAGGTTACAGACGTGTTCCACCATGCCCAGCTTGACTTCTTTTTCTTTATTTAAAAATTTTAATTTTTTTTTACGTGTCTGGTATGACTTTGCCTGCGTGTATATAGGTGTGCCACATGTATGCCTTGTGCCCACAGAGGCCAAAAGAAGGATGGGATCCCCTGGAACTGCAGTTTCAGTTATGAGCTGCCAGGTGGGTGCTAGGAATTGAACCAGGGTCCTCTGGAAGAGCAGCCGGTGCTCTTAACCACTCAGCCATTTTTTTCTTGACTTTATTTTTCTAATGATGTATTACAGTACACACACAAACACATCTCTATGTATATGCAAGTTTAAAGGTCGGTGTTCATACTGTATTAAATTATTGCTTCTTTACATAAAAGACAATGGATGAGATTTACCTGCAGCAGCCCGCGCCCTGCTTTTCTCCTAACGCGTAGTTCCGCTTCACAGTTACAAGGGCCCGTTGTTGGATGATGGTGCACTGTCACAGGCAGTCTCCGCTGGAGCCGCCTCTCCCGAGTTTACCAAACTCTGCGCTTGGCTGGTGTCCGAATTGAGAGTCCTCTGTAAACTAGAAGAAAATGTGCAAGCCACTAACAGTAAGTAAACCTTCACTTTTTAAAAAATAAAATCGGGGCACTCTGAACTTCATTATTAAAACTGGAGCTAAAATGTCCAATGTTTTTTAGCCGTAAAGAAACACGTCAAGGCCCCGTGCTCCCCAGTGTGTGCACGCGCGCGCACACACACACACACACACACACACACTGCTTTTTGATTTTGTTTTCAAGGATAAAGTAACTCTCAGGCCACTGGATAAAATATATGCAGAGGCTGAGAAGATCTTTTTACCGAAACAGGAAATAGAGTACGAATATGAACTATATGTGCTTTCCATATTTGTTACGTTTTTTTAACAGGACTCACTATGTATCACAGATTGGCCTTTCTCGTGATCTTTTTGCCTCAACTTGCTGAGTGCTGGGATTATAGGCATGGGCTACATTGTCTGTATCTTGTGAAACGTGAATTGTGAGATCCTGGATTGGTGGCTGGTAGAATTTGAGATGTTCTTTTAGGTCTGCTAGATTCCAGAACCATGTAAAGTGTGCTTATTTTAATTCTACCGTTCTTGGGGAGATTGGGGACACTCCATTAAGCTTCTTTCATATCCTTGGAACCCACCATTAGGTACATCGCAACCAGGCACAGCACCCCCAGATTATAGGGTTGAGAGCACTCTTACATTTGCCAGTTTTCTCGACATTTACCACTGTTTGTTGACTCTTTGTTCAGAGCTTGAAACCTGACACTATACCTTCTGCTCCCTCCTGCCATAGGTAAAGCTCTAATGGATAGCAAATAAGAACATCTGCCCGTTAGCGTACCCTTGGGACAGTATCTCTCCACGTAATCCCATTTTGAAGAGCTCACTCTTGCTTGCTTGTGTGTGCTTTGTTTCTTGGTACTTTGGAAACACAGGGTCTTGCTGAGACTCAGACTTGCCTCTCATAGCTCAGGCTGGTTTGAGGAAATTTTACATCAGCCTCCTAAGTGCTGGGATTACGCACCTAGCTAGTTAGTATATTTAATATGTGCAGGTTGGTTGTATCCAATTCTAGCAAGGGGTAGGAGAGAGAGGGAGGAAGGGAGAGAGTATGTGTGTATGTATGTTGGGGGTTTAACCCAGTACCTCATCAGATCAGGACCTGGACCACTGCGCCACATCCTAACCCACATCTTACCAATTCAATTAATAAGGTCTACTGTCATAATAATGATAGCAGACATTATATTTATTCCTTTATTCAAAGCAGTATGCACAGGTTGACTCATTTAGACCTCAGGGCAGTTCTGTGAGTTAGATTTTATTAGTCTTACACATTGAGTGACAAAAGCCCATAAAAGTTAAATACATTGCCTGGGGTCACATAACCAGGATGCTGTCCAGGAGAAGGTTGAGAACCAGTGTTTTTAACCACTTGGTCACTTACTGTATCGGAAATTGTAGAAACCTTTGAAAATACTGGATAGGATACTGTTCTTAACTGGGGTCATAGAGAAGTCAACACATAAACAGATAAGACGGTGTGGTTACTCTGCTTGTGTAGAGGGAGGGCAGGCACCCTTAGCATACGCTTCCGCACCTCCCCAGCTGTCTGTAAAAGAGCCCGTGGAACTCTGGGATAATTTGATCACAGCTGATGAAACACTGGTGTGCTCTCCTCTCTTCCACCGTAGGGTTGACAAGTCACAGTTTGATAAACAAGTGGTGAGAAAATGGACTTGGGTCTTAAAAATGACTCCCAAGACTTCCTAATGTCTACCCATCTGTGATACTGAGTAGAGAAAAATCAAAGCAGTGGAGACGACGTCCACATCCCCTCTGACTTACCCACTAAACCTCAAACTTTCTTTTTGCACGTTATTGGAATTACAGAGCTGTCAGTCACCACGTGTGCTGCCTTCCGGTTTCAGTTAACGGGGAATGTTAGCTACAAGTGAGGCAACTAGAATTTGCTACAGTAATTAAACTCTTGCCTTGATGGTTCACAGGGGGAAGAAATCAATGAGTGTAAGAGTGCTTAGGGGAGGCCTCGGGGAGGAGAAGCCCACTGGGCTTTGATTGATGAGAGAGGTTTGCTAGTAAAAAGTGTAGCCGCCCTGTCTGTCATTCACACTTAGAGCTTAAGTCAAGGCCCCAAAGTAGAATCGAGACAGGCTTTCCTGGGACATTACGAAGAGAGGCGTGGCCCAGGAGAGCGGGTATTTATGGACGTGGTGCTTCGATGGTTGTGATTGGATGTACTGGCACGCTTGAACAGTTGGGAAGCGTCTTTAGAAGCAGGCAGAAAAAACTGGATGAGGTACAAGGTAGGTGTGGTAAGAAAACTCTCAGGTAGGGTTGGTGAAGTGTGGCTCAGCAGGAAAAGCAGTTGCCATGCAAGCCTGGTGACCTGAGTTTGGTCCCTGCCACCCACGATAAAGGTGGAAGGAGAAACCCAACTCCACAGAGTCTGACCTCTGCACCTGTGTGCTCCCCACAGACATCACACACACAACAATACGTGATCATTTTTAATGGTCAGGTAAGGAGCGAGCCCACTGCACACCATGAAAGGGTTCTGC
Organism: Peromyscus leucopus; assembly: GCF_004664715.2. Lineage (NCBI taxonomy): Eukaryota > Metazoa > Chordata > Mammalia > Rodentia > Cricetidae > Peromyscus > Peromyscus leucopus. Next base: position 29,804,302 of record NC_051081.1, read on the forward strand.
AGTGGTGTGAGAAAGGATGAATCAGGAAGAGCTGGGGCAGGAAACGCCCAGTGAGACTTCCACCCTGTGATTGACGCTGTCGAAATTATTTTCCTCCAAGGTCCAAGTGAAGCTGAAGAATTCCAGCTTGAGGTGAGTGGGCTGCTTGGGGAGATGAACTGCCCATATCCTTCTCTGACATCTGGGGATGTAACCAAGCGCCTTCTTGTTCAGAAGAACTGCCTCCTCCTGCTCAGTAAGTTCACGGTTACTAGAATGTAGCTCTGCTCTGTTTCCCTTGAGTAATGTGTGGATTGTTCGTGTTGTAGTTTGCTTCATTGTGACTTGAGTTCAGATCCTGTTCATTTTAAAAAAGACTTCACTGCATTTGCAGCTAGAAGCTGGTGGATGCATGCACACCCGTGGCGCTCTGTTTTGATAACTGTTGCTCTTTCCTGACCTCCGCTTTGGTGTTCCCCTAGCTGAAGTGCCTCTCCTGCTGTGACCAGTAGAGGTGCTGGGGTGCCATGTCAGCATGTCACCAGAAGCCTTTTCTAGACTAAAAGCACACATTTAAATAGATGGGCAAGGCCGTAGAGGGAAGAAGCAGTGCCAGTGCGTATATGATGATAATGTAGAAGTGTTTTCATTTACTGCTGATTCTCTGGATTGGTAAATGGGGTTTGGTTTGGTTTCTAAGCAGACAGGATCAGCACTTGAATGGTTACTCTACTTACTGATCATTCTGGGGAATCATTTTTTTATGAAAAGTTCTTTCCTTCCATGTCTTTTAAAAAGATACTAATAACTCTCTTTTCCTGAAATACAGTCAGTAGACTCATAAATTGTATTGCCTTGTATAAACTTCCAGTAAGCCCAAGCAGTGATCTTAACTCAGACGCTGGGTGGCATTCTGGAATTCAGCTACATTCGGCTGTGCTTAACTGAGTGCCCTATAACAAGCGTAGTCCAGGGAGTTTCTTTGTTTTTGTAACTGTACTGTGGTGTCTGAAAAATACTAGAACCCCACTTTTGAAGGTTTATGTTTTTTATTTATTTTATTTTTGTTTTAGGGGAGAAAAATGTGTTGCAACTATTATGCCTAGGTACTAAAAATTTCTGCAGTTAACTTAACATTATCCAGTATTTGTTGCTGGGACTATATGCACGCAGGGTCAGGACTTGCTTTGGATTCTGATGTTTCTATCTAGCTTTTGTCCATTCATTCAGTCTTCTTTACATTGTGACTGACCCAGCAGCAGCGGTCCAGCTGATTCTAATCTGTGGTGTGGCTTATCCTGCCCAGTCATGCTTGCCACTTACCTTATCTACATAGGAAGCTAACCCTGTGTGCACGGCTCAGCAGTGACCCTGGATGGCTGAGTCTTCCGCAGACTCGAGAGTTCAGCCTTTTCCTCCTGACGCTTAAGAAAACCACAGACTGTAAACCTTCATAAAGTGCCTTTAACTCCTTGCCACTTTGCAAGCAGACTGTACTAACTAGTTTGGAATCGGGGTCATAATTACAAACTTCCCTTTTATGAGCCGATACCTGAAGAGCACATCAAGAGTATGCAGCCACGTGCTCCCGTAAAGAACTGAAGCAGCTAAGGTTACTTGCTTTTTACGTCCTTCCCAAGTGCTCACCTGGTCCCTCTTCTTTCTCCTTGTCACCGCAGCCTGCCTTCCTCAACAGCCCCCTTTCATTGTGGTATTTCATACATGTGCTCACTGCTGCTCGCTCTGTAATTACTTCTCATCTTGCCAAGTGTCACTTTTGTCGCATCTTGTTGCTAGGATTTTCTTCTCCCAGCTCCCCGCCTCACTAATCTGATTGCTTAGCACGTTCTCCTTTAAGAGAAAAATGAAGGAACCTTATTTGAACTAGCAGAATAGAATAATAGTCTTTGGAGGGACTCAGGGCTGTTTACTGGCCTTTTGTGGTTTTCAGTTGATACTCCTGTGTAAGTTATGTCAGGCCTGAGTTCCTAATAGATGAAGGGGGGAAGATATTTTGATTCTTGACTAGATTGTCAGGAGAGATCATCGTTGGTTTTGGTTTTCTTTTTCGTAGTGTCTCCAGTGCCGTTGTAGTGCTTTGAACAAGTGCTTTAAAGTTTGTTGATGTGATGATGGTTTTAGTTAAGTTCATGGATACCTGAACTAGCTCATCCCAGATTTAAACAACCAGTGTATTATTAAATCATATATGATTTTCTAGAACAAGGGTTGGCAAACTTCCTTAAAGGCCAGACAGTAAGTAATCCTGGCTAAGCAGACTGTGGGATCTTAGTGGCAACTACCCAACTCAGTGTTTTGGCAGGAAAGCAGCCATTGACGTATGAGGGAGCAAGTGGGACAGGACCCTGGCAAAAACCTGGTTACAACAGCATTAGTCATTTTTATAACCATCAGTTTTACTGTTCTCATTGTCTTAACACCCAAGTACAGCTTGCTACATGGAACCTACCAAGATTTATTAAAGCCACATGGAATGGCCTCTGCAGGAACTAGCTGTGTTTACTACTTTAGAACAGGAATTGGTGGCTTCTCAGAAGTGACTTAACAAAATCATGACCCCCTTGGCTTCGGCCTATTGTCCTGGGGATAGCAAGGGAGGTATTCAAGCTGATCACACTTTGGTGTTTCTGATAGGCTCGAATGACCTTTCAAAAGAGTACAGTCTAACTTTGCTGAATATCAGAAATCCTGTGATTTAGATGGAAGTGTCTTTGGGACAGATACAGGAATGTTATTCAGTGTTTAGTTAGGCCTTCTGCTGAATTACCTGAGGATGTGGCTCTCGTTCTACTAGGCTAAAACAACTCACAAGGGGACACTCAACACAGAGGGAATACTGACAAAAAGTGACTTGAGAGCCCTAAGGGACGGCTCCCAGGGTAGAGGCTCTTCCCACCGAGACCATCAGAGCTCAAAGCCTGACCCACACAGTTAAGAGAACTAACTCCTGCAAGTCATCCTGTGAATTCCATACACGTGCTGTGGTGTGCATGTGCATAGACACACACACACACACACACACACACACACACACACACACACACACGTGACAAAATACTGAAAAGCAGAAGTGATTTGGAAGTTTCATTGTTTTGTGGGGGAAAAGGTGAGAGGAATGTGGAGAGAAAGGGCAGATGGGAAGGATAAAGATGAAGGAGCACCCCCAGAGTAACATAAGGCTATTGGAGAATGAGAGGACCTTTAGGAAGACCAGTGCCTTCACACAAACGTTTCATATCCGTTCCAGACAGGCTAATTACTAGAGTGGGCAGGGCAGTTTTGTTATCGTGCTTAGAAGTGGCTCAAAGTGAAGAATCATTGAAAATGTCTTGTCACCTTGTGCAAGATTTTTAAAAGACGCCAACCCCTGTTCTAGAGGTAGCATGGTTGAATTCAAGAATCCACATGTTTAGGTGTGATTAACCTTGGTCTCTGGTTTCAGAGTATTGCCTAATTTTAATTAACCTGTAATAGTGCATAAATGCCTGAGTCACATAAGCAGTGTATATGTTATGTCATTAGCAGGTAAAAGTGGTTTTCATTTCTTGTTCTATCCATTCTTGCAGCTTTAAAAGTTACGTATCATTAGGTCTATAGAGTTGTAACTCCAGACTTACGGCTATTATTAACTGTAGTATCTTATTTTGAAATCTTATTTTGTTTACTTCAGCATACCTCATCTCAGAACTAGAAGCTGCCAGAATGCTCTGTGTGAATGCTCCTCCAAAAAAAGCTCAAGAAGGAGGCGGTAGTGAGGTCTTTCGAGAGTTGAAAGGCATATGTATTGCTCTAGGAATGTCCAAACCTCCAGCCAATATAACTATGTTCCAATTCTTCAGCGGGATTGAGAAAAAAGTAAGACCTTTAGTACCGATTGTAGCGTATTAAAGGCATAGTCCTACATTTGTTTGAAATGAAGCATTAAGTTTATTTCTCTTAATGGGAACCTAATGTACGTATTAATAAGGAATGTTAATAAATGAGTTTTGGGTTTTAAGTCCTAGATATCTTAAAGAGAAATTAATATTTTAGTGGGCTTTTTGCTTTTGTTATTTTTTTAGACATTGACATGTTTCTTTTCAAAAAACAAAACAATACTTTGGTTTAAAAACTGAAGTAAGCTACCTAAAATGTTAAAATAATTAAGATTCTTAAGACCTTACTAAAATGATTGAACTTTGAGGCGATTTTTCCAGTTTTTATTTTTATTACTATGCTTCCCCCACTGACTGGACAGACAGGACATTAATAAGTTCTGTTTTCTAATCCAGTTGCTTTGGGTCTATATATTCCAACTAGCAGACTCGATTTGCTGGCTATGGCCTTAATTTAGTGTGTGAAAATAGAATCATTTTTATGCCACACATTATCAACAGAATACCGATTTATATATATGTGTGTGTGTAAATGATTAGGAACAAGCAATCTTCATTTTAAAAACGGATGAGTAAAAGAAAATGGTGTTTGTTGTATAGTCACTTCCTGTCTCACCGTGGGGTGAATGCTGTGGGGCACGACCGTGTGTCCCTAGTCCGTAGCCTCCGTGTTCAGTCACCCATTCAGCTAGTGCTCATTCGGTGCCCACTGTGTCAGGCACAGTTCCAGGTCCAGTGAAGGATCCATGCTTCTCTAGTCACGGAGGACGAGACCAGCCAGTGTCTTTGCCTCCACCTTTGCCTCTGTCAGGAGTCTTCTTTTGATGGCAAGATATGATGGGAGTTGGGGAAGTGAGCAAGATACGTGTTACTTGTAGGTTTTTGTTGTTGTTGTTGTTTTGTTTTGTTTTGTTTTTATTCATTCATCTATTTTTGTGTCAGTTAAAGGAAACATTAGCAAAAGTTCCACCTAATCATGTGGGAAAGCCGCTGTTGAAGAAATCGATGGGACCAGCCCACTGGGTGAGTTGCGTCCTCCCGAGTCAGCTCCTAAGGAACTGCCCTTTATGTCGGTGCCCGTAGCCCAGGTTGGCTGCCCTTCATGTCGGCGCCTGTAGCCCAGGTTGGCCTCACTTTCGGAGGGTGCCTTGCCTCAGCCTTCCAAGTCCTGTGAGGGCACCCGACTTAATTGTACTCTGATTTGCAGTTTGCCACGTGGACAGCCTTCAGATCATTTCAGGGAACCTCCATTAAAAAAAAAAAAACAAAAAAAAAACAACTTATTTGTGTGTGATTCAAAGCCCTTACCTCATAATTTATAAATATTTCATGCACTTATTAGATAAGTTAAAGTTTGGTATGAACGAAACATTTTTCTAGTTGCCAGATGGAGCCATACCAAACCTGACTGAGCCGAACCAACCTCACACGGTGAATTATGGGAAAGCTAAATGGAAGGTTTTGGCTTTCCATCTCTTACTGTGTGGAGACTGACTCTCCTGCCCTGTCACTTCCTCCCCTGTTCTACGTGAGCCTGTGGGAAGGCCTGCGGGTGCCGAGTGCTGGGGAGTCAGTCACTGTGAAAGCAGCAGACAGTTTGCTGCCTGAGGAACAGGGCTTCGAGATGAAGCGCGTGGGTCAGTTCTAACTGCTGTCTTCAATGTTGCCTCAGGAAAAGATAGAAGCCATTAACCAAGCCATAGCCAATGAATACGAAGTCCGGAGGAAGCTGCTGATCAAACGTCTGGATGTCACCGTGCAGTCCTTTGGCTGGTCTGACAGAGCTAAGGTACACGAAATCCTTGTCTGTGGCCTAAAGCCCGGGGAGGAAAACTTCCACGTAAGCCTGGTGCTGTGTCAACACCTCTGGCAGCTGTGTTTGTACAAGATAGTTCTTCAGTGCGGAACCAGCACTGAGTTTGAAACCTCTCCAGTGCCATTCGGAACCCAGTAAAGTCTTTATCTTGGACCTCTGTGGTTGTAGCGGCCCCCGCGCCCTTCTCAACAGTAACCCTTGTCTTTGAACACTTTTGTCCCAACAGAGTCAGACAGAAAAATTAGCGAAGGTTTACCAGCCAAAGCGTTCAGTCTTGTCTCCTAAAGGTAACATTTCCGTTGCTCATCTTCTGGCCGCCAGACAAGACTTGTCAAAGATTTTAAGGACAAGCAGTGGGTCCATAAGAGAAAAGACGGCCTGTGCCATCAATAAGGTGAGTAGAATACTTGTGATTTTCTTTCACATTTGTCTGTCTGTCTGTCATGAGATGTCTACAATGCCTTTCTTATTCCATAGGTCCTGATGGGCAGGGTGCCAGACAGAGGTGGCCGACCCAATGAGATCGAACCTCCGCCCCCAGAGATGCCACCGTGGCAGAAGAGACAAGATGGCCCTCAGCAGCAAGCAGGAGGCCGAGGAGGAGGGAGAGGTGGTTATGAACATTCCTCATATGGAGGACGAGGAGGTCATGAACAAGGAGGGCGAGGTGGACGTGGTGGCTATGACCATGGCGGCCGAGGGGGAGGAAGAGGAAATAAGCACCAAGGAGGCTGGACAGATGGGGGGAGCGGAGGTGGAGGTGGCTACCAGGATGGCGGTTATCGAGATGCAGGGTTCCAGCCCGGCGGCTACCATGGTGGCCACAGCGGTGGCTATCAAGGGGGAGGCTATGGTGGTTTCCAAACAGCTTCCTACACAGGAAGTGGGTACCAGGGCGGTGGATACCAGCAAGACAATAGGTACCAAGATGGTGGGCACCATGGGGATCGAGGCAGTGGTCGTGGGGGAAGAGGTGGTCGAGGAGGCCGAGGTGGACGTGGGGGCCAGGGAGGAGGCTGGGGAGGAAGAGGAAGCCAGACTTACCACCAAGGGGGCCAGTTTGAACAGCACTTCCAACATGGAGGCTATCAGTACAGTCATTCTGGATTTGGACAAGGAAGACATTATACCAGTTGAGGCTACCGAAACTTACATTTTGCTAGAGCTCAAGTAATAGAGACTTAGTTTCAGAATTCTGAATCTGACATCTCTTTTGAATGAATGTGAGACCACGGGTGGCAGGCATACTCCTGCTTGGGACAACCATTTGTCGGTCTTCATTCAATTCTCTCTTTTTATTATTAAACAGTTTTACATAACACTGTTTATTTACGAAACATATCTCTCCTTTCTATGGAAAACAAATTTTAAAGGCAATTTAAATTGCCTTCAATTGACCAGTAGACTAATCCAGTTAGACCATACATGCTTTTTTTTGAAGAAATTACTTGAATAAAAGTTTTCATGTTTTCAATATGCAAGTTTTGAAAATGAGGATTTGCCTAGGATTTTTTTATATTTACTGCTGGGAAACCTTCCTCATATTAACAACCCATGTGTGTTTTTCGTAAACTATCTTCTGATGTCTGTTCTCCAAGCATAGCTCTGCCCCTGATTGGCATTTTATTCAGAGAGGTTTTGTCACATCACTTTGTGACAGAGCTGTTGGGTTGGTTCCTATTACATGAGCTCTTTTGCAGATAGCACATTCAGTAGCCTTATTCTCTTGGTGGAATACTGTACCATATGCTCCTCCAAAAACCATGAACACGGCCAAAATCCGTAAAGACGACAAAAGCGAACTAAGTTGTGAACTATAGTATCTGTAGGCACTTAGTAAGTATAGCAACTCAGACAGACCTGCATCCATCGGAGACAAAGTTCCTCCTTCAACCTTGTTGTTACTTGAAATGGGCTAGAAGAATGGCAAGCAGAAATCTGTTTGACACACTCACGAGTTAACGCCACTGGCTCCAGCAAATCTTGCTTTAGGCAGGAGACCTTTTTTGTGATGGAAGTGCACTACAAAGTCAGATCCAGTCCTGCTCAGTGCAGGAGGCCCTTTATTATTGCTGCAGAAGACAAAAGCCTGGCTGAATCGCTCTCCACCTCCTTTACTGAAACCACGCGATGCTTGCTGCCAGGTTTTTGTACATGTAAACACGTCAAGCTGTGAAGGAAAGTGGCTGGAGGTGTGTTTGTGGGAGAGGTGAGCAATAAAGTACCTGTACATTCTCTCGTTGCTCTGAGAGTTTTATTTTAGCTGTTCTTCACACCAAATTGTTGTGGATATCTGTGTCAGGCTTGTGGCCTAAGGCTTCTGTTCCCAAGGGGTGTTTTCTTAAGTAGAAGGTAGCCCTTTTTCTAGTTGAAACAAATTGGGAAAACAAATTAGCTATTTCTGAATTTACCTTATTTATGATGGTATGGCTAGAAGGCTTCACTCTAATTCTGTCCACTGGGTGTAGCTGTTGCTCCACATGTTAGGCAAAATATATTAATGTTCCTCCCTAATCTTTGAGAGGTTTTGCTTTTCCATTCTTTCTAAAAAAAAAGTAAGTGAGACTTGGTTTTTTTAAAGTGAAGTGAAAAATACAAAGATATTTATTAGAAGAGAAATTGTATCTTCTAAGTGGAAATGTTTAGAAGTTAATTATGGTCTGTGTATGTATGGTGTATGTGTGTGTGAGTGGTGGCATGTGTGTTGAGGTCAGAGGACAACTTTCAGGAGTTGGTTATTTCCCTCCATAGAGGGACTTGGGGATCCAACTCAGGTAGTGGGGCCTAGGTAGCAAGTACACTTTCTTTGTGCAGTCTCACAAGCCCTAAAGGGGATGGTAAAACCAAAGTGTGTCTTAATCATTAAAATATTTTACTATTGAAATAAAGACTTACTGGTAACTAAAACCATCCTCAAAAGACCACCATGATTCTTTTAATAATCTTAGCAAATTTTCAGTTAGCTTTTGTGATTGCAAGATGTGCAGAATGTTTTATTAAAATAAATTAGAGTGTAAGCATCGAATAGATTCCTGGATACAGGTGTTCCCTATTGGAAATATAATTGCCACAGCCACATGTCTTGAAATAATGCCTTAGACATTTGCTCTAATTGCTTTCATAACCCAAGACTCTACAGTATTCCTGTTAGACTCTTGACAAGTAGAATTTTGATTTATTCTTACTGGATTGCTTTCTCAAATATGATCACATGTGAAGACAAATGGTAGGTTTGTCTTCATAGGCATGATGGCCCTAAATTTTACATCCTTGTTTCTGCTTCAGCCTAGACATTGTTCTCCACATTGAGAAGCCATAAAAGAATTTAGTTTCTCTTCTTCACCATAAATTCTCTAGAGATGATAACCCAACCGCCAACTTTATCATATTAGCATTCTTGGGTTTTACATAGAGTGTTTCTTTGACCATAATCTGATTTTGTTTGTTTTCTTTGGGATTGGAATCTCAATGTGTTGTTCAAGCTGGCCTCAAACTCTTGGGCTCACCTCTGCCTCCCAAACAGCTGGGTCTACAGGCAGGTGCCACCAACCACACCTGTCCTGATCTTTCTTGTAGATACTCTTAAACTTGTGGTCAGGAGTGGTTTACTGGAGTAAGGCATATGGGGATTTTTTGGAGAATCAAAAAGATTTTAGGAGATCATTTTTTAGATGAACTAGTAGGACATCTCTGGCACAGACGAGATAGACCTCATAATGCCTTTGTACATTTCGAGATTGGAAGCTGGAACCAGGCATCAGTACTGAGAACCGTGTTAAGTCCTGCCGCCAGCTCTGTTCCTATCATGCTGTGGAACCATCCTGGCTGATGTCCCGCTGTCCCAGACATAGACTAAGTCAGGCTGAGGGAAAGAATTGAAACTATTTTTACATGCACAGAACTGTTTGCCAGGGGACAAATCACCTTTCTCCTTAAGCGTTTCACATTTTTATTTCTGTTGTATGGGTTCTTAGTGGACTCTGCTCACATCCTTTTAACAGTAGGTTTTAAGTGGAGGTAATTGCCCACCACCTTCACTAAATGGTATTTGATTGTGGTTTTTGTTTGATTTTTTGATACAAGATCTCCTGTAGCCCAGGCTAGTCTTGAACTCCCTATTTAACCCAGGATGACTTTGAACTGACCCTCCTGCATTTCATTCCCAAGTGCTGAGGTTACAGGTTTGCATCACCATGTCCGAATCTTGACTCCTGCCTTTAAAAAAAAAAAAACGTTGCGTTTAAGTAGAAAAATACATCCATGCAGTGCTCAGCACCACATACAGTGTTCTGTAAGACTTCTCCCTGATTTCCTTATTGTTTTTATTCCTCGTTATTATGGTTATAATTAGAAATGTTCCTTTTGTTCAGTGACATCAACAAAAGCTGGTGTGTGCCGATGTGGAACCTGTTACAATTCATCTAATTCATGGGCTAGAGAACCGGTTTAATAACAGGGTGGAAAGCAGAGATTAAAACGAGATGCAGTGAGGCTTGATGTACTTGTGGATAGGAAAAGGTACAGAATAATGAGATGGCAAGATGGCAAGTTTTTAAGTGAGAAAATGATACTCCATTTGGTGGTTTTGTGATTTTTTTTTTTAAAGATTTATTTATTATGTACACAGAAGTGGGCACCAGATCTCATTACAGATGGTTGTGAGCCATCATGTGGGTGCTGGAATTGAACTCAGGACCTCTGGAAGAGCAGTTGGTGCTCTTAACCTCTGAGCCATCTCTCCAGGCCTGGTTTTGTGATTTTGCTTGACTTGAATGCTTCTGCACCCCTCCCGTTTAATGGTGGAGGCTGCAGTGAACACCTGCATCAGGCAGGTGACAGCAGCGGCAGGCGGGGCCTCTGGTGTCACAGTGTTTGTGTAGCCCTTGTGCCCACTCTGGGTAGAGGCTGGTGACCAGGATCTGTCACCCTGCGAGAGCAGCCCCCAGGCCTGGGGAGTCTGAGAGCCTGTTGTTTCTCTGACTCTTTGACATCTCAATTGATGGACATGTGTCTGTGTTCCTTCAAAGAAACATTGAAGAGAATAAATGTATTCATTCTTTTCTCTGTATTTATACACAAATGGTGGTTTCAAGACAGGGTTTCTCTGTGTAGCCCTGGCTGTCCTGGAACGCACTCTGTAGACCAGGCTGGCCTTGAACTCGAGATCTGCCTGCCTCTGCTTCCCAAGTGCTGGAACTAAATATGTGTGTACCACCATGTTTAACATATATATACACATGTGTATATATATATATACATATATTTTATCTGTTCTTTATTTTTTTACTGCTTAGTGATTCTGTTTGGTTCACACATACAATATCTCAGACATTTTCCCGTATTAATTTTTCACTCATTAAAAAAAAAAAAAAAAAAAAGTAAGATTGGGGGCTGGAGAGATGGCTCAGCAGTTAAGAGCATTGGCTGCTTTTCCAGAGGACCCAGGTTCAGTTCCTGGCACCCACATGGCAGCTCACAACTGTCTGTAACTTCAATTCCAGAAGATCCGACACCCTCATACAGACATTTATGCAGGCAAAATACTAATGTATATAAAATGCAAATAAATGAATTTTTAAAAAAAGAATGTTATTGCATTGTGTTTATATAGCACTTTATTTAGCCATGCCTTTATTGGTGGATTTGGAGCTGTTTCCAACCATTTCCTTTCCAGAAAAAAAAAAAAAAAGTTGTGTGTGCGTGTGCATGTTTGTGTAAAACCTTGTTTTCTTTGTAATTCTCTTACGTCCAAGTATAGCTAAGAGTGGTCAGAAATGAGAGCAAGGATTCTGGGTGTAGGTGACAGTGGACCCTGCTCCATCACTCACTTGATATATAACTTTGGGCCATTACTCCTCTATGTTCTTGAACCCCATCACTAGGAACTAGAGATTCAATGAGCCTCCATATGTAATTGCAATCTACTAGTTGTCAGCCTCACCATCTTTAGAATAAATTCCCAGATACCTAATTACTAGGTCAAAAATAAAGAACAATCTTTGTGGTTCCTAGTGATTATTTTTTTTTTTTAAAGATTTGTTTTAAATTTTTTTGTTTTTGTTTGTTTTTTTCTCTCTCTCATTTTTTTTTTTTTTTTTTTTTTTTTTTTTTTTTTTTTTGGTTTTTCGAGACAGGGTTTCTCTGTGAAGCTTTGCACCTTTCCTGGAACTCACTCTGTAGCCCAGGTGGCCTTGAACTCAACAAAGATCCACCTGCCTCTGCCTCCCAGTGCTGGGATTAAAGGTGTGCGCCACCACCGCCCGGCTGATTTTTTTTTTTTTTTTTTTAAGAAAGTCAAATCTTGTCATATTGCATTATCACACTGTGCAGTAGAAACTTAAAAAAAAAAAAAAAAAAAAAAAAAAGATCCTAACACTGTATTTGGATATATTTGATCAGAACAGCTCCACCCCCCACCCCCCACTGCTCTTTCCCCCTGATTTTGTAATGTATTTTTTGGAAGTGTTCAGGTTAGTTTCTTATTGAAATACCCAAGTGATGTTTTCCCTGTGCTCTTCCAGATGAACTGACACATTCTCAGGGATCACAAATTCCCATGTGACTGAGACTAGAGCACAAGATGCAGGAACTGTTTTCATCTGAGAGCTCCATATGCCCCCTGCTTTTACCCTGGTGCAGTCTGGTGCAACCAGAAGAAACCTACTTCCTGAGAAGTCTTGAAAAGGAAGGTGTTTCCTGTGATTAGTCTATGCATCATATACTTTAATTTTGAAAACTAATTTCTGTTTTCCTCCTATCCACTGTAAAATGCAAAATTCTCTTAGCCTTTTAAGCATATGTATGTTTTGGCCTATCTATATGTGCACAATATATAGATTTTTTTCCCCTCTAAACTAATTTACATTTTACACATTCAGTTCCTCCATCCTGACCTCGGGAAGAATAGACAAGTGCTAGACACACACACAAGAAAAAAAAAATCATCATATGATCTTGAAGCATTTTCATTGATATTTCTTTTTACAGTAACTTTTGACACAAATTTTAAATAATGGCTCTCTGAAGTTTGAAAGTGATGAAATGTCTTTTTTGCATGAAGAAACTGAGGTTCCCATAGATGGCTCTGACATGTCCTGTATCCCGTGACTACAGACAGTGGAGAAGGAGTGTAAGTCAGGTGTAAGCTGTATTCCAAGGTATGCTTTAGAAATAGTTTGTGTTTTATCTCCGTCAGTCTAGAATCTTGCCGTCATTAGTTTTGACGAACATACTGTGATTCTTCGAGGAACTTAAGCGCTTTCTGTCACCAGTTAACAGTTGGGTGCTCATACCCCAGGAGCTTGCCATCATCATTTTCCAATAGCTCTTAGACATTCCAAAGGCTGTTACTGTGGAAGTCTGGGGACATTGCTGAGGAGGCAGACTGTCAACAAAAGGCTTCAACGCCAGTTGCAGCTGCGCTGAATTAAGCAGATCAATGAAGAATCAATGAAACTAGCTGCTATGCCCTGATCTACCTAATTCACTGTGAAGACTCGCCTTTGCCTTTAAAGGTAATAGCGACAGGGTACTGTACAGTACTCTTCAAGTGTGTGGCCAGCCTGGACTACCTAGGATATCAGAGGCCATCCTTGACTACACAGTGAGACTCTATCTCCCTAGTTACCCATTGTATGACGCCCCCTCCAAGAAAATAAAAGTGAAGCTGGAGAGATGACGCAGGGGTTAAGAGCACTGGTGGTTCTTCCAGAGGAACTAGGTTCAATTCCCAGTACCTCCATGGCAGCTAACAGCGCTAACTCCAGTTCCGGGGGATCCAGCGCCCTCTTCTGGCCTCTGAGGTCACTGCATGTAAGTGGTACACTTGCATACATGTAGGTAAAACATCCATACATATAAGACTTTTCTTAAAGAAGAAAATCTATCTACTACAAAATGAGGTCTTGAGGAAGCGAAATTGTTCTGTTTTGCTTTGCCATGGGCTTGTCTATTTTATTTTATTGACTCTGGAAAATTGATGAAGTCACCATTGAGGTCACCATTGGTTCTGTCAAGGGTGTAATCAAAATTGTGAAGCAGCTTCTTTATGGACTAAAATTCCTCTTCAGTGGGATAATAACAATTGTGTGTGCATAATGCACTGACATACACATGCTATATACATGCATACAATACACATTGTATTTCTTTTAATGTTTATTTTTCATTGACGCTACATTTTGATTCCTTATCATGGGAAGACTGGAAATACAAAATTCCTTCTGTGTATAAAAACTCATAAATATCTAAGTCAAATGGCAAGTGAAATAACTCCATCGAAAAGAAATATAAAAAGTCCAACATTCCTTAACAGGTTTCTTTTTGATTTTTTTTTTCAGAAGGGTTTCTTATACTTGTTACCATTTTCTGTTTTTAATTTGTTAACATATATTTAGCTGTATTTGTGAATAATAACATAGTTTATATACATAGATCCAACACTACTGTCCTCTGAGGTGCTTGACACTGTTAAGTGAGTATGTCTCTAGCTTAATCTCAGTTCCTCAATTAATTGGCTTAACTTACTCTTCAGTATTCCCAGTCTGAATCCTTTCCCATTCCAGAACCTTCGGGGCAGATTACATCAGCTCCACCAAAGTTTTAAGACACTGGGGCTGGAGAGATGGCTTAGTGGTTAAGAGCACTGACTGCTTTTTCCAGAGGACCTGGGTTCAATTCCCAGCACCCACACGGCCACTGAAGACCCTGAAACCACTCACCCTTCATGTTCTCCTGCTCTCAGTTTCTAAGGACCAGAACAGAACCACCAGTGAGTTTCCCAAGTGAAAACACAATTGGTTTTACATGGGATGCATACATGTTAGCCCTCAACTGTGAAAGATCTGACTGGTCATTTGGCATCAGATGGTCCCCTCCATGACAGAGGGACCATCTGTCACCTTATTGTTAGTTTTCTTAGAATCTTGCTAAGTTTTCTAGGCTGACCTCAGACTTGAGGGTCCTCCTACCTCATGTCCCAAGTGCAGGGATACAGGTGTGGTGTGTAACCGCAGCCTGACCTTGTCTCTGTTTCTGCACATCATGAATCGCTATTTCATAAGATAGACATCCAAAGGAAGACATTTAAAGTATTAATACTCTAAAGGCATAAATGGAATATCAATCCATAGTGAGGTTTATGATGATTTTTCTTTCTGTGAATATTCTTCAATGGGGATAAGAATTTATTACGAAATTAAATTATCTTTTGCATCCAGAAGTTATCTAAAACAAAAATCTTAATCTTACTTTTGGCTTTCCAAACTGGCTGTTTGTCACCTAGAAATTTGGTGTTTTTTGTTTGTTTGTTCGTTTTAATTTTTTTCTACTAAATTTTATCCCTCGGAACTTGATTTGATTTCTTAATTAATATTCTATTTTGGGACTCTTCAGAAATTGGGGAACACAATTAGGTGGCCAGGCATATAATTTTTTTTTCACTGTAGCTAGTATGAATATTAGGGAAGCTTGAGGGCTATTATTCCTCTTGGTGATGAGGGGTTGGTGAGACCTAAGTGATACACACACACACACACACACACACACACACACACACACACACACGGCATGACACACCACAGCCACTGTGTGGTAGAATGCTAGAAACATTTCTCACAGCTAATTATCATCAGAGGAATCACTGCCTTCCTGAGTCTGAAGAACACCTTTGTCAACAAAACTTCAATTCCTGGTCCCATTTAAAAGGCACACAAAAGGAGTTTACACTCAGGTCCTTATGAGACACCCTTACACACACACACACACACACACACCACAATTTATAAAAAAAAAAATATTGTCCAAAAGAACCAAGTTTTGAATTTAGAGAGTGGTTATCACCACATGTGCCAAAGCTCTTCTTCCGCTGTGTATAAACGGCTCTAGAAAGATGTGAGAAACTGCTGAGTCCATAAATAACAGTGGTCGTGGCACCTCTGCAGGGGCAGAGTGTGGGAAATAAATAGTTCAGAGTTGGAGTAAATCCTCTGTCTGGTCATGGAGATCCCAGGTTGGCGTGAGGCTGTGAGCATGTGCAGATGTCTTTTTCAGATCCCTTCCAGAGCCGGGAGTACTTTGTGGAGCTTTTCTTCTCTCTCCCCAAAGCTGACACGTGGGCCTTCAGTTCCCCCAGCTTGATCTCAGCCATCCTGCAAGACACACCGGAACCTGTTGCACAGTTGGGTCTCATTTAATAAAAGCAGAGTGTTCCTAGAAAGCTGTTTTCCAGAGGAAGGTCAGGGAAGACCTCAAATGACCAGTGCCTCATAGTTTCCATATCTGGGGGCCGGGGATGGGGGGCGACTAAAAGATCAAAGAGCCAGCCAGGTCTGACCTGTGCCTTGAGAACCAGAGCCCAGAAGTTGGAGGCTAGCCTCATGCAACCTAGTGTGACTCCATACCACAAAATAACTTTAAAAACAGAAACAAGAATAAAGAGTAACAGGTATCAGAGAGATGGGTCAATGTTTCAAAGTCCTTGCTGTGCAATCGTGAGAAGCGGAGCTTGGATTTTAGCACCCCTGAAACAAGCTGGATCTCCTGGGCACCCCCTGTAACTGCAGCACTGAGATGCTGGTGGGAAGAGACAAGAGGCTTGGATTGCTGGAGCTAACTAACTTCCAGCCTAGCAGAGGAGAACGTGACCTCCAGCTTCAGAGATAGACCCCTGAATTAAAAAAAAAAAAAATTGAGAGAGAGAGGAGGCCATCCAACACCTGTTTCTGACCTCAGTGCATGCGTCCAGGCACATGGGCACAGGTGCACATATTCCTACACATATCCATGAGCATACTCAGATACATACAAACAAATAAATCATAAAAAAAAAACCCAGACTGTCCATTCAGCACATGAAAGTCTTACTCTCATAGAGTTCATTTACAATAAAAGTGGCGTTCCCATAGGGTACTGCGGGAAACACTAGTCCCTCCTTCAAAATGCTTCCCGTTCAAGTGTTTCCGTCTCAGAAATCCATGCTATAACAAAAGAGCACTGAGAAAATTTAGATACATACATATGCATACAGTGTGAATTGAATTTCCCAATGATTGCTTTACTTTAGAGGTTAGGAGTAGTTGATGTTCTCAAATCTGCTTTCCTAATACACCATGGACTGCCGACTATTAAATTATCTCCATCTTGAATCGACTTATAATTTCAGCATGTTCTAACATTCCATGTGCATGCCAGTTTACTTTGGGTGACCTGAATGTGTGACTTTTGGGTGAAAGAGCCCCGCTTTATAGAACCTTTGAGCCTTCACATCTTGGATTCCCACCCTTCTTTTTTTCTGCGATACTAATTCCGTGTCTCTGTTTTAGCACAGGCGAGAATCTAATTCTCTATTTACAAGTCTTCCCTGAGTTGGAGCCCTGACTCTGTCTTGGGAAATGACGCTAACGTGCAGTACATTAGTATTTGAATGTATGCAACAGTTACAGGCCCCTAATGTATCACTGCACTACAGACACGACCTCCTTACATTGCAGAATTCTGTTTTAGTTTTCTGCATGGTGAAACAGATCCAAGGGATAAGAAATCATCGTTCAGGGCTCATATGACTAGGCAGTAGCTCTAAAAGGGATACGACTTGATTTCCAATCATAGTGCTTTTGAAGTCATGAAGTCTTATTTCCCAGAGCCACAATGCCCCTGTATCAGCACCCTCAGCCCCCTCCTTTCTGATACGACTTATGATTTCGCGACACTGACCTCACCATCCTGTTTGGCTTCATCTTGCCCTTCATCCTGGTCAGGTTCGAATGCAGTGCCTCGGTCTACAACCTCCACACCAGCTTGTACCGTGGGCTTCTCGTTTTCCCACTTGGCAAAGCCTTTGTCCTTGGCTGCTTTGTCATGGAACTTGGATTTCATTTTGGGGAACGTATGGGACCCCGAGTCTCCCCAGCCAGCCTCTGACCACACAGGTTCCGTCTGGGTAGCTTGACTAGTGGTGGCTCGCTGTAGCCTCACGGAGATTTTACGAGAAGAGCCTGTAACCAGTGTGATGGCTCTGCTGTCCAGGTCCCGGTGTCCAGCAGTGACCCCAGGAAACTCGAACACCTCATCCTGCACTAGAAGGGAGAGGAGAGTCATGATTATTTGATGTCCGTCTGCTCAGTAGCAAACCATCACTGTTAGTACGGATGCCAGAAATCTGATATGCAAGGTCCCAGAGGAACTGACTTGGGCTAGAATTCAACTAAGCAGCAGCAGGTGAGCAGGTGAGTGAGCTCACCAAAAAAGCAAACAGAGTTAAGGGTTTAGCATCTAAGGAAGCAAGTATCCTTGCTGTTTATATGGCTCAGACCCTAAGGAGATGCAGAACACAGATGAAGGACAGGTGTGGAGAGACACTGTGACAGTGGGGAACACAGAGAGCGTTACCTGGGGGTAAAGCTGGGCTTCCAGGCAGTGACCCAGGATTGCTGCCCAAGGAGGGTGCCCGGGCAAGTCTCCTGCAGGCCAGAACCAGGAGGTCTTTGCACTGCTTGTGACAGTTAGCTCCACAGTCTGAAAAGAGCCCAAAGGTGTCACAGGTGAGTGTGACGCATGTGTGTCTGACCCAGCTTCTAGGGTGGCAAAGGAGCTGCTAGCCCTTCCCCTCCCCCCATCGGAATTTCAGGGATGACTCTGAGAAGTTCAGGGGCCTTCTTCCAGCTCACATTAACTCTTCAGCTTCCTTTGTCCCAAGGGACCTAAGTTCTCCACGAGGCCAAGAGCGTTTATGGTTTGATCAGACAGATTTGTTTCCTACCCCAAATGTCCAAATTACCTTTGCATTTGTAGCCTTGTTTGATGATGCCCCAGAGCTGAAACAGAAGACAAAGGAACGTCAGAGCATGGGAAGAGAAGCCCAGAAAGAAAACAAAGCCACAGAGAAGGAAGTCCTAGGAAGTTTGGTGCCTGGCAGTTCACAAACAGGATGTCGCTGCTCTGGACACCCTTTCCTGTTGGAGAGGAGCCTTCCCCCAGCCCCCTCCAGCTGTGGTGAGAGCTTCCCTTGTCTTTCTCGGAGCCAAACGGTAGCTGGCATGGGAAATGAAAGTTAGTAAGCTGACATGTTGTTTCAACTTTGGTGACAAAGTACTCTCAAGCCAAATGTAGAGGAAAACTGACCAGTGGGTCTTTCCCATCTTTCTTCTTAATGACCCTGGCTGCTTTTGGCGCCCTCTGCAGGAAAGGAAGCAGCCTCAGCGTGCACTTACTAATTCGGATTTTACCAGGCAAAGAGGGGGCAAATGATCTTAGGCATTGTGTCTGCATCAAGGCGGTGGGAGATGTCAAGAAGGCTCCAACTCTGCCAACCAAGGACATGATGATTTCCCTGAAGTTGGCTAGTCGGAAATGATTGCTGAATAAAAGTTATGGGAAGGCTTTGCGAAGGACTTAGCTGCTGCACAGGACCCCAACACACCAAAATAAAAATCGGAATACAATCACCCACAATGCTGAAACTAAACTTTAATCTGACCTTCCCAGGAACCAGGAGAAACAACAACCAAATTCTTCCTAAATGGCCAGTTTCAATTTGTTGCCTACTGTTAGTTTTATGCGGCGGCACAATGTTATTCATTAAGCGGCGCTGTTTACCATGTGAGGAAAGCCATGAGGTATGACAATACCCACTATAAGAGTTTATTAGGAGAAGGAACAGAGAGGAATGTGCTTTTTAGGCCTATGAAAGGTTGTGCATGGAGAGAGAGGAAGGAGAAGGGGAGGAGTCGTCTGTGGCCCACTTTTTATGGACACTGCCCCCCCCCAGCACATGCACATAAGGCTTACATAGCTGCACCATGCATGCACATAGACATAGCTACACCACGCATGCACATAGATTGCTTGATCACGCTGTGTGCAAATTACATGACCCCCCCAGCACATGGATTACATAGGACATAAGGCCCCTTGCTTGGCTACTGAACAGCACGTGTGTAGCAACACCTATACCTTAACTCTTAAACAGGAAGGTGAAGGAAACACATGCTATCAATTCTTTCTCTTTTTTGTTTAGACAGACTCTCACTATGTGGCCCAGGCTGGTCTTGAACTCTCAATCCTGCTGCCTCAGCCTCACGAGCATTGAGATTACAAGCACGCACCTTCAAGCCTGGCTTGTTTTCTATTGTTTCCCGCCCCCCCACCTCCACCTTCCATGAAGAGGGAGGGACCAATCTGCTATGGCTTAGGCTTCTCTGTCTATAAAATCAGCTTCTGCCGCTGAACTTATTGGAAAACTTACTCTGTTTTGTGGAATGACGTGGTGGTGCCTGGTTTTAGCACCTAAAATAGCTTTGCCTAGGATTTTTAACTGGAATTGTGATTTTGACCTTTGACATGACTAATCCCTCGGGTTCAACGAGGGCGTTTTTGTAAGCTGCAAACTCTGGGCAGAGTCTTGGTTGTGGTGTCACATCCTGGCAGAAAGGAAGATAGTCTAAAGAGACTCATATTCCCCTCCCTTTTCCCCTCAAGCTTTTGAAGGAAGCAATGGTCCCCAAGGAACCGGAGCTTCCAGCAATCTCATGCCCGGAGAAGGAAAAGGTTGAAGTCCCGGGCCAGCAAGAGGAGAGGCTTGTCTCCCTCCAAGAGCCTTCCCACAATTCTCTGACAGCTTCTCAGACCACCTTGCAGAAGAGACTGGTGTAGTGGGTAGCCATTCCAGCTTGGATCTGGAAGTTCCAACCCCCAATGAGACTCTGGCAACTGTCACGCCTACGAGGTGGGGCGAGGGGAGGCAGCTGGGGACCCGAGAGCTGGATGGGTGAGCGCTCTCTCTGTGCGCTCTCTGTGCCGGGATGCTGAACGGTGAAGGTGGACTGTACAGAGCTCCGGAGAACACCGCTGGAATGCGTTACACCTTCCCCAGACCCTGCGACCTACCTATTACTTAATTTGTGAGTTATGCCATTAAATAAATATCCTTTAAACTACGTGCTGTGGCCAAAATAATTACTCCAATATCTAGAGCTCACATGGGGCAAACTCCAAAGGCCTGGGCGGCTCCTGCCCTCTCCTCCCTAGCTGGCGGGTACCTAAACCCGCCTGCAAAGTTCCATATAACCAGGGAACACCTACACAGTTCCAGTCCCGAAAAAGGGAGCAGCTAGTCTGATCTCAGTTCCCTAGCTTAGCCCCAGACCAGCGAAAGAGGCAGAGGAGTGCTAGCTCCGATTTCCACCATCTCCGCCATTTCCGCCATCTCCCTCCAACTCCAGCCAAGATTGCCAGCAGGCCCTGTTTTGGAGCTGTACCAACGCCACCTGCTGGCTGAAAAGTGCTACTACATGCCCCCAAACCCATGAAAGGTAAGCGTACTGTTTCAAGTAAAGGTACTTGATAATTTTACACCTTAAAATTGACTAACAAATTTTGAGTAATTCATGTAATATGGCTGACAACATTACCTCACAAGAATTTAAAAACCTTTTTGCCTGTATGATGAATGACATCTTCCTGGAAATATACGACATTCCTAAGGCATATCTGGGCTATACCATTTTGGCATTCATCATAATAATTCACACAGTGTTCAAACACTGGTTTAAGAACAAAGATGAGTCATTGGGACTGATACAGGCTTTAAAAGATAGCAATGAAGGCTTACAGAAAAGGATTCTCTCTCTGGAATCTGCTTTAAAAGATAGCAATGAAGGCTTACAGAAAAAGATTCTTTCTCTAGAATCTGCTAATCAGGATTTACAAAACAGGCTTGTACCCAAAATTGATTTTATTGATAATAAATATGAATATTTAATGGATAGAACACTAACTCTCCAGAGTGAAGTTGTGGCTACTCAGACAGTATATAAGGAAGAAAGATTATCGTTAATTGATAGGATAAGGTCCATGGAATCATGTGTTTCTGAGGAACATAAAAACTTCTATGATTCCATGAAAAATATGGAGTCCCTTGCAAGAGAGGAGGTTCACTCCCTAGAACAGACCCTAGGTGCTCGTTTGCAAGCCCTAGAAGAAACTCTCAGTAAACATGACAAGGGAACTAATAAGCAGAAGGTCAAGACCATAGAGGCTGTAACATCTCCAAATGGCTCTCATACAATGGCTTATCCTGTTATCATCCATGAGAAGCCAGCAGATGACACACACCCTGAGCCATATATGACATATACATTACAACCAATTTCAACAAGGGACTTTAAAAATATAAAGGAAGCAGTAGTTACGTATGGGATACATTCCACATATGTAAGACAGATGTTAAATTCGTGGTCTACCTCACATAGAATCATTCCAGATGACTGGCATCAGTTAATTTCAGCTGTTCTAGAATATAGCCAGCAGTTACAGTGGAAAAGCTGGTTGAGAGAAGAGGCAAAAAATTTAGAACAACAAGGTAAAATCAGAGGTTTTGTGATCTCCAAGATCAAATACTTGGTGAGGGATGTTTCGCTGATAGGAATATACAAGCCACTTATGATGAGCATACAATATCCCTATGCCGTACAGCAGCTCTAAATGCTTGGGAAAAAATTCCAGAACCTGGAAAACCAACTGAGGTATACACAAAGATATTTCAGGGACCGCACGAACCCTTCAGTGATTTTTTACAAAGACTGAACACAGCTATAACAAGAGCTGTGTCAGACAAAGAATTAAGAAAAGTATTAACTGAGTCCTTGGCGTTCGACAATGCTAATGCAGAATGCAGAAGAATACTTACACCATTAAAGATCAGATCAGCTCCTTTGGAAGAATGGATTCAATATACTAATGGTGTTCAGTCTCTTAACTACAGTAATGAGGCTTGGATAGGAGAGACAAATCCCAGAGGTAAAAGAAGGCCCCGTGTTACCAAATGTTTTAAGTGTGGCACACCAGGTCATATAAGTAAAAACTGTACATGGGGTACTCCTAGAAGCAATACTCCTTCTAGGAATATCCTAAACAGGAGACCCCAACCACCTCCTGGATTATGTAGAAGATGTGGCAAAGGCCGACATTGGACCAGTGAGTGCAGATCAAAAATAGATATACAAGGCAACCCTTTACTGGCGGGAAATGCCTCAGGGGGCCTCTTGCAGGTCCCCAAACCAAACGTAGTAAGAACATTCCCAGCCACTGTGGAAGAAATTCCTCTCCAGGACAACTGAATAAACCAATGCCTAATATAAAAACCGATACTGCAATGGATGATAAAACAGCTTTGATAGATGGATCACAGTTTACAAAGAACACTATAAAACAAATATTTTGGCAGACTTCCATAAATGAACAAAGACCAAAGCTTAGAATTCAAATTAATGGCCTGGTTCTGGAGGGCCTGGTAGACATAGGTACAGATGTGACTATAATTACACCAAAATCATGGCATCCGAATTGGCCTCTTCAAGAAGTAGATGTCCAACTGTTAGGGATTGGCACACTATCTCAGATAAAACAGAGTTCGAGATGGGTTGAATGCATAGGGCCAGAAGGACAGAGAGGAAGTCTGAAGCCATATGTAGCAAATGTAGCAGTAAATCTTTGGGGCCGAGATCTGTTACAACAGTGGAATACCCAGATTAAAATTCCTACACTTTCAGAAAAGGAATACAGACCAATGCATGTTTCTAGGAATAATATCATAACATGCTATAAAAATCAGTCACCAACCATTCAGGCTGTTCACAAACAGAGCACGACTGTTGTTGAACTCTCAGAAGTACCAACTGCCTTACCTATAAAATGGCTAACTAATAAACCTGTCTGGGTTGGACAATGGTCTTTGACAAAAGAGAAGCTACAAGCTTTAGAACAGCTGGTTCAAGAGCAGTTAAATGCTCAACACATTGAAGAATCTACCAGCCCTTGGAATTCTCCTGTATTTGTTATTAAAAAAAATCTGGTAATTGGAGAATGCTGACAGATCTGAGAGCTATTAATAAAGTAATTCAGCCAATGGGCTCCCTACATACTGGGATGCCCTTGCCCTCTATGCTACCAAAAGAATGGCCTATAATAGTTATTGACTTAAAAGACTTTATTTACCATACCCTTACAGGAAAATGATAGAGAAAAATTTGCCTTCACAGTACCTAATTACAATAATTCTCAGCCAGTCAAGAGATATCAATGGAAGGTCCTTCCACAGGGAATGTTAAACAGCCCTACTTTGTGTCAATCCTTTGTGCAGAAACCATTAGAGATAATTTGTGTAAAGTTTCCACAATCCATAATTTATCACTATATGGATGATATCCTATTAGCTGATCCAAAGTTAGATACATTAGAAAGCATGTTTGAAGAAGTAAAAAAAGTTTTGCCTCACTGGGGACTGCAAATTGCTCCTGAAAAAATACAAAGAGGAGATTCTATTAATTACTTAGGATATAAGATAGAGCTACAAAAAATTAGACCCCAAAAGGTACAACTAAGAAGAGATAGATTGAAGACTCTTAATGATTTTCAAAAGTTATTAGGAAGCATTTCCAACTTACTGGGTATCATGGGAATACCCAAAGATGGACTACAAAATTTGGCTAATACTCTAGAAGGGGACAAAGAATTAAATAGTCCAAGAGAATTATCAGCCGAAGCTGAGAAGGAATTGGGTCTAGTAGAAAAGACAATTCGAGAAGCACATGTGGATCGTGTGGATCCAGAACTTAAATGCATTCTTGTCATATTCCCCTCCAGACATTCCCCAACAGGTATTTTGATGCAGAGGGAAGATATTATATTGGAATGGATATTCCTACCACGTAAACAAAATAAGAAATTAAAGACTTATATAGAAAAGATCTCTGATTTGATTCAAAAGGTAAATTAAGACTTCGCCAGTTGACAGGAATGGACCCAGCAGAAATTGTAGTACCATTAACTAATGAGGAAATTTCATCACTATGGAAAGATAATGAATACTGGCAGAGAGCCTGCAGTAACTTTTTGGGAGAGATTAACAACCACTATCCCAAAAGCAAGAGAATAGAATTCATAAAGAAGACTGAATGGGTCCTTCCTCACATTGTATGACAAAAGCCAATTTCTGGAGTCTTCACATTCTATACTGATGCAAATAAATCAGGGAAAGCAGGATATAAATCAGGAGACTTAAGTAAAGTGGTGCAAAGTCCATATAGCTCTGTACAAAAGGCAGAACTGTATGTCATTCTTATGGTACTGATGGACTTCACAGAACCCCTCAATATAGTCACTGACTCTCAATATGCAGAGAGAGTTGTTTTACATATTGAAATTGCTGAATTTATTCCTGATAATACAGAATTAACTTCATTATTCATACAATTGCAGGAAATCATCAGAAAAGGGGAACATCCTATATATATAACACATATCAGATCCCATACAGGTCTGCCAGGACCTTTAGCACAAGGTAATGATGAGATTGATCAGTTACTAATAGGTAATGTGCTAGAAGCTTCAGAATGTTATAAGAAACACCATGTAAATAGCAAAGGTTTGAAGAAGGATTTCTCCATCACTTGGCAACAGGCTAAGTATATTGTGAAAAAATGTCCTACTTGTTCCATCTATAACCAAACTCCATTACCTGCAGGGAGTAATCCAAAAGGTATGTATACAAAGAAATGAAATTTGGCAGATGGATGTGTTTCATTTTGCAGAATTTGGAAAATTAAAGTATGTACATCATACCATTGACACCTATTCAGGATTTCAATGGGCAACTCCTATGAATTCTGAAAAGGCTGATTCTGTGATTACACACCTATTAGAAGTTATGGCCATCATGGGAATACCTGTACAAATTAAGACAGACAATGCCCCAGCATATGTCTCCAATAAAATGAGACAGTTCTTTGCTTATTACAATATAAAGCACGTTACAGGTATACCACACAATCCCACAGGCCAAACAGTCATAGAGAGATCCAATCGAACTTCAAAGGATATGCTAAATAAACAGCAACAGGTAACAATGACTCCTAGAAATAGACTGCATAGTGCTTTATTAACCTTGAATTTTCTCAATGCTAATGAGAAAGGAACAACAGCTGCGGAGAGACATTGGACGACAGACAAAACTCCTGAGCTAAACCAACCAGTTTATTTCAAGGATGTGCTGACCTCAGAATGAAAACCTGGATATGTTCTACGTTGGGGAAGGGGTTTTGCCTTTATTTCTGCAGGAGAAGAAAAGCTATGGATACCAACAAAATTAATAAAAATTCGATTCGAACAGGAAAAACCCCTTGATGAAGAGAAGTAAAAGATCATCCACCAATGTGACATCTCTACAAGTTGTAAGAAAAATTTAACAATCAAAGGGTGGGGTAGGGTCTGTTTTTGTCTTTCCAGGATAATGGAAATACCCATCTTCCAAAACTCATAAGGCCTTGGATATCCGGATGTTTACAGCAGAAAGGAAGAATCTATTGGTACCAATCTACACATGGTAAAATCTCACTGTCTAACATCTTTCTCTCTATCAATCTAGAAAAGTTGTGGTTCAGATTCAATTATATCCAAGCTGGCTTTGGAGATGGAATTGGCTCACTCCTTCTCTAAACCCAAGCATATTGCTAAAAGAAAAGTTTGAGAGATTCTTCAGTCCCGTATCAGAAGAGCCCTCTGGTGTGAGACAGAAGGAAACCAATAAAAAGGGATCATTGTCTTCTAAATTCTAATTCTCTCCATGCTTACTCTTGATTCTCAGAATCCTTTCTTACATGCTATGTCCTCTTTAAATTCAAACCTCCCATTTTTGATAACAAATAAGTTTTTCCAATAGCAATCTCAGAAGTCTCCAGAAGGAAGATGGGGCCCCAACAACAACAACTCTACCCAATCCAGAATGATGCCATGGTAATCATCATCATACTACACTTCTTGCCAGAATTTCAGACAATCTTACCCATTACTCTAAAACTTGCTGCAGAACCTATAGTTAGTCTAACTGAGATTTAACTATCTGAGCTTTCTCACAGTACCCAATAGAGATAACATCACCCCCTAAACAGCAGGAAGCAATTCTAAGAAAATGATGCCCCTTCTCCCTTAGGTTTCATAATTCTCAGGGTTATGGATGACGGTTATAGGGTTGGGGGTGGAAGAAAATATTAGACTCAGTATTGTAAAAAAAAAGGGGGGGAGAAGAAATGGAACGGATAGGTATAAGATATGATGGTAAAACATTGTATATACTAGTAAACAAACTTAGTAAAATAGCAACCTTAGATAATTTGCACTGTAATTTGTACTGTTATAGATTCTTATATGTTGATACAAATGTAAACTATTTCTATACTCCTGTTTAAGATAATTTGTATATTGATACAAATACAGAACTATATTTGAAACATTTTTATATTGATACAAATGTAAATTTCTATCTGTCATACTTTTATATATGTTCTACTTCTGTTTAGGATATTCGGTATATTGATATATATTTAAGATTATTGTCATATTGCATATCGCACTATATATTCCTACCTCTGTTATAAATATCTTGTGTATTGTCACAATTTTGAAGTCATCGTTCTTCACCATACATTTGCTTATAGACTGTTTACCTTATTTACGTGAAGCCTTAGTCCTTAGGTTATTTCGGTAGATAAGATTTATAGATTTATAGTCGCCTATGCCTGTCATCTCTATAGTTACGTTAGTTAGGTTATCCAGATTTACAGATACATAGGTCAGATGGGCAGGTAATCTTCAAACACTTCATAGACCTAGAGAATATGGCATTTAAATAACTTAGAATTCTGTTGACGTGAGACACAATTGCTCCTGGCTGCACCAATTGATCCCAAGAGAATGTTGGGCTTCTAAGACATTTCCATTTGGAAGTTTGTCTTTTTGGCACAAAATGGCCTACTGGGCAAAGAACTGCCCTTGCCTTGATGGCTGACAGTACAAATGCAATGCTGTCCTTTCTGGACAAGCAGGACACAAGGAAAGCGACCACTGTACTCTGCCAAGACAGGGTAAGATGGTCTTTCAGAAATCCTGCTTCTGAAAATGGTCTGTCAGATACTCCAGGCCTGTAGCCAATTTGAATGCACCAACAATGCTGAGAAACATTAGGTGACTGTCCAGGCTGCCAGCTGTCTTGGTCTACTCTTGCAAGATTCCCGAAATTGCTTGCATCCATCTACCATTTCTCAGGTACCATTATGTTCCTTCTCAGGTCTTTGATGGGATTGAAGACTAGCAGTTACAGTTACAACTTAGTATATATAATATCTTAGATAGAACATATTAAGTATTAGATTCAGGTTCTTTAGGATAGGACACCTTTGAATGATCTTTATAACATGCCGTTTACCTATGCTCTGTACTTCTCTGGACTTTAGTATGTGTTTCTTGCTTGATATTGTTTGCATTGGTTGTAGTTACATCTTATCTAGGTCATTATCCCTCATTATTTCTGGACAATATTTGATAACCATTCCTTTCTATATAGTCTTGTATTAGTTTAGAACCTTCTTATTTAGACAAAAAGGGGGAGATGTAGTGGGTAGCCATTCCAGCTTGGATCTGGAAGTTCCAACCCCCATTGAGACTCTGGCAACTGTCATGCCTAATAGGGGGGGCCAGGGGAGGCGCCTGGAGACCCGAGAGCTGGATGGGCCAGCGCTCTCTCTGTGCGCTCTCTGTGCCGGGACGCTGAACGGTGAAGGTGGACTGTGCAGAGCTCCGGAGAACACTGCTGGACTGTGTTACACCTTCCCCAGACCCTGCGACCTACCCATTACTTAATTTGTGAGTTATGCCATTAAATAAATATCCTTTAAACTACGTGCAGTGGCCAAAATAATTACTCCAATAGACTGGAGCCGAGACAACGATGGTTCAGAATTGGGCCAAGCCACACTTCAACAAGGACAGCTTGGTCATGTATAAGTCTTGCTCTACTTATGCCTAAACCGGAAGTGTCAGCACTCGGAAGGGAGACGTGATGGAGCCTTACTGTGCCTCTTCAATTGGTTCTCCTTCTCAATGGGACCACATCGAATTGCCTGTTATTTGTCTAATTGGCATCTTGAGGTCAGGGGGCTAAGCCTAGCTTGGTGGGGCTCCTGGGCCCGAGGTTCTGGGGGCTTTGCCTTCCTCGTAGTTCTTAACATGGTGAGGAAGGTGCCCCTTGCCCTGTCCTTCTTTCTACCTTCTCATGCCATTTGCCCAGGGGCAGCAGGGACACCAGCACATACAATACTAGGCTCAGCTGAAGCTGAGAAAACTCGAGACCTTGTTAATGGGTTGGGCTAGGTGCTTGTTGCTGGGTCGATGGCCTCCCGAGGCCAGTAGAACACTGTTCACAATGCGTCATGCCAAACAAGCCCCCTGAGTCTGGTCATCTGGCCCTGATAGGAAATGTAGTTGCCAGTGAAGAATGACATAAGGACATAAGGACATGAAGGTAGCTGCCTCTTTCTCTCCTGCAGACAAGGAAATTCCAGCAGGGGACCCCAGAGATTCCTTTGATCCCTCACAGTCCCAAGATCTTTCAGAACACATTAAGATGCAAATGCCTTCTGGCAGGGCCGTAGTTTGCCTCTGGATAGGAAAGACTTCTTTACCATTTCTTTACCACAGACTGGCAGGTTGGCTCAGGGTAGAATACCACAGAAGACCGGAGAGGGCAGAAAAGGGAAGTGGGCGGTCAGGTTAGTTACACCTTCTCAAGAGCCCGGGAAGCTTTAAAAATCATCTAGCTGGCTTCTGTCATAGAGGAGGTGGTGAAGATAACGATCCGGGAAACAAATAACTTGCAAGTCCTAACCTGAAAAACTTTAAGAGTGATGACATTCTCACCCCTGCTTCTGGGTCCTTTCTGTGTGGTCCATATTTCTGGAGAGGACCAGAAGGAGATTTACGAAGGAGCAATTTTTTAAAAAAATGAAATTCACAGGTAAATGAATGGAACTAGAAAAAAAAAAAAAAATCATCCCAAGTGAAGTAACCCAGATCCAGAAAGACAAATACGGTCTGTGTTCTCTTATATGTGGATACGAGCTGTTAATTCAATGATAACCATGTTACAATCCATAGACCCACAGAGGTTAAGTACAAAGTAGGGGATGAGTGGGGACAGATAGACCTCCCTAATAGAATAGAATAAATAATTATGGACGGATTGGGGGTGGTGGAAGGGGAAAATCAAGTGGAGGAGAAAGTGGGGAGAAGGGAGAGAATTCACATAAAGAGAGTCAGGTAAAATTAAGGGCCATTTGAGGGGTAGAATGGAAGCCTCCTAACATACATACACATATGAAATTGGTCTAAATAAAATCTCCGAATAATGAGGGAGACACAGTCCCAACTGGACATCTCTGGTCACCAAAGGAAGCTCCCTGTATCAGGAATGAGTTACATCTAATTGAGCTTCTGGCCAAAGGGGTCCCATGGGAACCCCCACACAACCCAGGCCATCGCCGAGACTGAAGGTTGCTCTCCACAAACTGATGGAAGGTCTTATTGCTGAAGACAACACCCACTTAACACACTGAACATAGAGAAGTCGAGCTGGTATCTACATAGAGCCTTCACCCCTGTGCGCTAGAGTCTTTAGTAAGTGTCTCTGCAGGCTACCAGAGGAGAAATGGAAATACTAACCCACCTACAAACCCTTTGATCTTCCATGGGGCCCTGCCTGCAAGACAGGCTAGTGCAATGGCGGCACACAGCTCACGGGAGTCACCAACCAACATCTGGTTTGACTTGAGGCCCGCTCCACGAGATGGAACCCATACCCAACACTACTTGGGTGACCAAGGACCTAAGACTAGATAGTCCAGAGACCTGGGGGAAAACCAAATGCTACCATGCTGCTAAAGGGTCATAACAATAATAAAATGACTCCAAAGGGCATTCTGCTATACTCATACAGACCAGTGCCTTGCTCAGCCATCACCAGAGGCGCTTCCTCCGGCAGCAGATGGGAACACAGACAGAGACCCACAGCCAGTCAGGATGCAGAGAGTAAGAGGCCTTGGAACACTCAGCCCTAAATGGGATGTCTCCATCCATTCCCTCCCCTCAGGGCTCAGGGAACCCTGCTTAAGAGGAGGCAGAAAGAGTGTAAGAGCCTGAGGGGATGGATGGAGGACACCGAGAAAACAAGGCCCTCTAAATCAACAGGATGAGCACAGGGAGGAAGTCACGGAGACTGAGGCAGCATGCACAGGCCCTGCACAGGTGCTCTGAATCTAGGCGATGGCTTCCAGTTTAGAGTCTCCATGGGCTTCCTGAGAGTTCGAACAGGTGGGTCTCTGCATCCATGTCTGTTTCTTGTGTCTTTTCATGGGCCTTTTCCCTTCTGTTTGCTTGTTCTGTCCAATGTGTTAGTTTTTGTTTATTTTATTATTATCCCTTAGAAGTCTGTTTTTTTTTTTTTCTTTTTCGTAGTGAGAGACATAAAAAAATGTGCATGTGGATGGGAGGCTACATGGGGAGGAAATGGGAGGAGCAGAGGGAGGACGTTGTGTGAGGAAAAAAAATCTACTTTCAATAAAAAAGGGAAAGAAGAAGAAGAAGAGGAGGAGGAGGAGAAGAGGAGGAGAAGGAGGAGGAGGAGAAGGCATCTTTCCTGGTGTGGTGGTGCTTGAATCTAATCCCAGAATTCCGAAGACTAAGAAAGAAAGGTCTTGAGTTCAAGGCCATCCTGAACTATTGAATGAGACCCCACCCCACCCCTAAAGACAGGGCACCCTGATATGGAAATGCAGTAGATTGTTAGCACCAGTGCAGAGCTGCTGAAGCCAGAGTCCTTTCAGGACATGGTCTCCTGAGCTCACTTAGAAGCCAGGAGGGAACATTGCCAGGAAAAGGCACTGGGTCAGTGTGCCAGCCAGTGACAGCTGGAGGCAACCCCGCTTAGGTGAGTCCCAGGAGCGTTTCCCAGGCTCCTCTGACCCGAGAACACGGGCTGCTACAATACTTGACATTCTTTATCATATAAAGAAGTTAGGAGATGAGGAGGGCTGCCTGGGGTTCGTGCCTCAGCTGCCAGTGACTTGTGTGACCTTGGGGAACTAACTCTCCTCGCTTCTCCAGCCTTCGGTTTCTTCTTCTATAAAATACGGGGATTACCAACATGCTTTCAGTTCTGGCACTCTGATTCTGAAATGCACGCCCTGCCTTCCTTACCCTTAAAATAGAATCTATTTCAAAAGCAGATGGCCCAGGCACTGGAAAATGGCTCCTGGCAGTCTCACAATCCCTTTCAAGGATAGATCTTCAGAGTTGTATTTATAAATCCCATGAAGATCAATGGACCCCTGGGTATTATGTCAGCAAAGATCAAGTCAAGCTGTACTAATGAAATATATATTATATATTGGTTTTTTGAGACAGGGTTTCTCTGTGTAGCTTTGCGCCTTTCCTGGATCTCACTCTGTAGACCTGGCCTTGAACTCACAAAGATCCGCCTGCCTCGAGATTAAATATATTTTGAAAAACAAAAAGGACCATGAAAACTAAAAGAACTAATTTCAGGCAACCTCTAAAAGTGCCATGAGAACACTTTCAAAAATTTTTATGTTTTTTTTTTTTTCTTTTTTCCCCATCCCCTTGGTGCTTTCAGACTCATAGCATGCCTGGTATTATTCATTTCCCCAACAACTTGACAGGCGGGTAGTATACTGACTGTCTTTTTACAAATAGAAAAACAGACATATGGATAGTCAAGAACTTGGGTCCACGACATGGAGTTAGAGGGGGCAAAACTTAGAGGTTTTGTTAGAGGTTCAAAGCCAAGGTTCCAGACTCCGGGTCCAGAGTTTCGTGCTTCATACTGGGTGCAGCAGGACCTGTACTCAGCACCTGTGCTCAGATGAATCGGCGGAAGATGTGGAATCCCAAGAGTGACCATCATCCTTCTTCTAGGAAACAGGCATCCGCACATAAAGAGGAGGTAACATAAGCTCACACTCGGAGACTGAATAAGTACCTCAAATCCCTCATACACCACCAGAGACCAAATAACCATCCTGATTTTCAGTCGTGCCTTGGGGAGTCCACTCAGTCTGACCTTTTCATTCAAAGGCTCAAATTTTGCAGGGCAGCGGCCCCCATGGTCTCGCCTCACTTGCATTTTCAGGTTTATCGACTTCCCCAAATCCCCCATGAGAATAGAGAAACAAGAGACACACGAAAAAGGAAACACGTCTGTTGTCCAACAGGGGGGTCTGGTGAAGCACCCAGTGGAGATACTAACAACAAAAAAAGGAAATTCTCTGTCCCTGGGGTTGGTGAGACAAGCTGGCTAGGGTGGTCTGGGGGCTGCCATCAACACCTGGAACCGTCTTGACAGTAGAAGCTGAAACAGCCGGGCGGTGGTGGCGCACGCCTTTAATCCCAGCACTCGGGAGGCAGAGGCAGGAGGATCTCTGTGAGTTCGAGGCCTGCTTGGGCTACAGAGCGAGTTCCAGGACAGGCTCCAAAGCTACACAGAGAAACCCTGTCTGGAAAAACAAAACAAAGAGAGAGAGAGAGAGAGAGAGAGAGAGAGAAAGAAAGAAAAAGAAAGAAAGAAACAAAGAAGTTGCCTCTTCCATACCCATTCCCAGAGATAGGTGTACCCTTGTGACTGCTGAATAAAAGCAAGTTAAGCTCTGGCAGTTGTCATACCTAGGTGCTGGGCCACCTTCACTTGAAATTTCTCATTTTCTTTTCCTTGAGTATCAACTGGAAGATAATCAGAGCCCAAGAATCTGGTAAGGAGAGGGCCAAAAACTGGCCCCATTACCCAGATTGGGTATACGGCAATGGTTCTCACCCTTCCTAATGCTGTGACCTTTAATACAGCTCCTTAAGTTGTGGTGACCCCCCCCCCAAGAAAAAATGATTTCCGTTGCTACTTCATAACTGTAATGTTGCTGCTGTTGTGAACCAAAATGTAAATATCTGATGTGCAGGGTATCTGATCTTCAATCCCTGTGAAAAGGTCATCATCATCATCACACCACCACCACCCTGCCCCCCCCCAAAGGGTCACGACCCACAGGTTGAGAACTACTGGTATAGCGGCTTCATAGGCTGCAGTGGTGAAGGCTGAGCCTAGGGCTCACACTCAGAGCACCCATGTTTGAGGCCATGCTCTTTTGATTAGGACTTGGCAATCCTGGAGGGATTAGCCATTGTGCGCCTCTCCATCTTCATCAGCCGAATGCAGAGAAAATGCCTACCTCAAAGGCATGCTGTGGGGATACCTGACGTCACTGTGCAGGGACTTTGTTACTGTCAGGCATTAAGTAAATGTTATTTATTATCATGACTGCCTTATCCCCAAAGAGGGTTTTTTTTTTTCCCTCTTTGAGTTGGGAAGTATCGAGCCATGCCATGATGGATGTAGTGACTAATATCATGTTAAACGAGTGCTATAAGGAACTGGCTAAGATAAATGCTCCTCTTTATAACAGCCATCACCAAGGGTGGTGATGAATGCCAGAGTTCTCGACGCTGATACTTCCCTTGGCAGGCGTTAGGAGTACAAGCTCTCTCCCAACCTCACGGGGCTCAGCAACCCTCCCTGTCTTGGTTTGGGGTGCTCCCAAGCACAGCTAAACCCAACAGATCGAAGTTTGGCTTTGATTTCAGGGAATCACCACACATTTTACTTCTGAGGCAAAAAAGAAAAATGGATCCTATTCCCTACCTTTCCAAGGCACTGAAAAGAGAGAGAGAGAGAGAGAGAGAGAGAGAGAGAGAGAGAGAGAGAGAAATGAAAAGCTGACTTACAAATCCCGCACAGTGTTCACAGAAGGTCGGCTTGAGATAGTTCATCTCCTGAAAATTGTGGATAAATCCCGGTCCCATTTTGCAGTGTAGCTGGGATTTAGCTCTCAGGAAATAAGCCATCATTTCGTCTTTGCTAATTAGGCCGTCCCTGGTAGAGAGAGTCACAGAAGGGAAGAATCTTTGAATACTGTATCAGTAAGTAGTCGCCACACTCTGGGACCCACCGCCTCCCAAAGCTGTGTGACCAAAAGCGAATGAGAAATGTTCACTTTTCTTCAGCATCTGAAAGGAGGGTGAATCTCACAAGACACATCAAGCAGTCAAAGGCTTCTCCAATAAGTGGATGCTGTGTGTGTGTGCATATGCGTGCATGCGTGTGCATATGTGCATGTGTGTGCATGTGCGTGTGTATGGGAGCGTGTGCATGTGTGCACGTGTGCATACACATGG
Organism: Peromyscus leucopus; assembly: GCF_004664715.2. Lineage (NCBI taxonomy): Eukaryota > Metazoa > Chordata > Mammalia > Rodentia > Cricetidae > Peromyscus > Peromyscus leucopus. The sequence goes on from NC_051081.1 coordinate 29,839,114, forward strand.
CTCAAAGAGTTATCTTTATTACTGACTACAAGCTTCCGGAAGGACAGCTTTCTAGTCCGTGACTAGCAGCAGTAAGGCTGAAATCACTGCTGTCATTCCCAACTTTATTCAGCTTAACTCATGGCAGGCTGCACCCCCCCCCCCCACAGTGACCTTTGCATCTGTGTCCTCCACACCCACTGCTTATCTAAGCAACCCCCGCCCCCGATCTCCTCTACATAGAATGACTCTCCTCTTCCACCTATGTGTTCTCTGCTCATCACACACCCTGCTTGTCACTTGTCTATCAGTAAGGACCAAATCCATGTGACACAGAGAAGTGTTGGGGTACAGAGATCCCATCTTTCCTGCCCTGCTCAGGATTCCTTTATTCTTCCTCTCTTGGGTCTTCCTATGGCATCAGAAGGGCTGCTCCCATCCAGGCTCCCATCCCCGCTCGCCAGCCTCCACCCACCTCTGCTCTCTCCCAGGCTCTGCTCGGTTTGCTCACCCACTTCTTCCGTTTACAGAGATGCCCAATACTTCCCTTCTCTGATCTCTTTCCCTGCTCCCGCTGTCTTCCCCAGCACTGGTCTTTCTCTCTTACCAACCCCCAAAGTTGTCAAAGCATCACTCATCAGCATTTTCTGCCATCATCCTATACTACCCAGTCAAGTTCTTCCCACGGCTACCCTACCAAAAATGTCGCTAAGGACAATGCTCAGCGGCCTCCTCTCATACTTCGAAATCACCAGCCTCATGGCAGTGTGTGACGCGGGGACAGATTGAATTGTTGACACCTTCTCTGTAGAGCATGCACTTCTGTGCCGTTCTGCTTTACTCTCTCATCTCCTGCTCCCCCTTCTCTGTCTCTTCTGCAGAATTCCACTTGTTACCTTCATCACCCATGAGTGGGAAGGGTAGTCCTGCAGGCTGGTTTCCCATGCCCTGAGCTCATCTCCCCTAAATTTCCCACCAGAAAGGACTCTTGCACCGAGCTCCAGCAACCAGCTAATGTGGCGGGGCTGAAAAGCTAATGTGCACCTCTAACCCCAACTGTTCTCACAGTTTTTGTTTTTGTTTTTGAGACAGGGTTTCTCTGTGTAGCTTTGCGCCTTTCCTGGGACTCACTTGGTAGCCCAGGCTGGCCTGGAACTCACAGAGATCCGCCTGGCTCTGCCTCCCGAGTGCTGGGATTAAAGGCGTGCGCCACCACCGCCCGGCTGTTCTCACACATTTTGTACTACGTCTTCAATAACTTGCTAGGCATCTCTTCCTGTACACCCCCCTCAAAAATCAACACAACCATGGCAAAGTCCCTATCTTCCTTTCCAACTCGTATTACCACAGGTCTCCCTGTTGCTATTAACGATGCCATAATTGCACCCCAAACTGAAGATCCTTGTTTTCGTCTCATATGCAAGATAACTTGAATCATACTTAGAATTTATAAAATTAAGTCATCTAGTATCTTTCCCATCCTTAAAAAAATTATCCTACAATTTCTGCAGAAATATGCATCAGTCACAAAGAGACACAAAAGTCTAATTTGGACAACATTCATTGAGATACATATGTGTGTGTCAACATATACATATATATAAAGAAACATGCACACACATATATATGCAGATGTAGAATCAGTGAATCATACATGCCCCAGGGGATCCATTTATTATACTAGAAAGGGAATAGGGCAACTGGGGCTCAACCACCAGGCAGCAACCTGGCTCAGGTCCTTTCAAGGCTCAAGAGACAGAGAAAGGAGAACTTGCTATCTAGCACGTATCCCATCTCACATCATACAGATCTCCTGGCACAGAAGCTTCCAACTTCCAACAGACGTGGTATAAAGTCCTCAAAGAGCAAGGAGCTTAAGAAACTCCTGTGCCTGTCTACTGTGTGTCCTCTCACAGGCTAGGAATTCCAAGAACCAAGATGTATGCAGAACCACAAGACAGTGGGAGCTTACTCTGTGAATTACTAGAAAGAAGAATGTTGGCCAGTCATTAGGAACACTGGACTTAAATTGTGGGTGTGGAGGGGGGAGGGGTCCCTACAGCAGTTCTTTACCCTCAGCTTTATCCTCAGCCTTCTTTTAACATTTTTTTTTTTATTTTGAGACACGGTCTCACTGATTAAGTCCTCCAGGCTGTAGTTGAATTCTTTCTCTGAAGCCCAAGCAGAAACCAAGCTTCTGATCTTCCCACCTCAGCCTGACAAGTAGCCTGGACCACAGGCATCTGCCATCACGTTTATCACTTCTACTTGTCTTGTTGGGGCTTTCAGAGATGGTAGTGAAGTAGTGCAAGGATTGAAAGAAACTGAGAGCTGGCTTATTTGCAGATGGGCACTTACGTTTAAGAGAGATGTGGTCTGCCTTGGAACAGCACCCAACTGGTCATGTTTAGGGACACCAAGAAAGACAAGGAGTGAAAAGCCAGACTGCCTTATCAGAACAATAGGGTATACCTTGTCAAGATGCAGGATGCAGGTTTGCCTGGCCCCACCCCCACCCCCTAGATAATCTTCTGCTTTAAGCTAGATCCATTAAAAAAACGACAAAGTGAGACTTACTGATCTTTGTCTAGCACACAGAAGGAATCCAGGAAGGGGAAATTGGCTGCTATACTCTCGAAGTCCTCCTGGGAGATGTATCCATCATGGTCGTGATCATAGTTTCGAAACACAGACTGCAAAAGATAGACGAGCATTTACCGTGAGCGTGTATCAGTCAGGCATTAAACTTGAGAAAAACAGTAAGTGGATTATCCATTCCATCAAAGAGCCTTGAATCCGGTGGGGGATCTGTAAACTCAAGGCTTGTTGAACACTATAAAATGGTAAGTGGTTTGTGGAGGGTTTCGAGGTGGGAATTTAAATAAAGAAAGATTTCCCGAAGAAAGAAAACTCTAAACTGAGACCTCAGGGTTGAGTAGGAGTTAGGTTGGTGAGTTTATTGATTATAATACCATGAAAATAGAAAATGAAACTTTAGAAATTTAAATTACCTCAGAAACTAAAATATGTGTTGAATGTTATCCCCATCAAAATCCTAATAAGATTTCTTTTAAATTCCTACTTAGAGGGAAGAAATGTTTACAAATGAACAAAATAATTCTATAATTCAAATAAAAGTCAATATACAGGCTAAAAATTGCTCGGAATGGTAACAGAGGCACACGAACTCTCCCCTTCAGAAATCAAGTATCCTACAGGTATACTTGGCAACGGATGTGACAGCGTGTACAGAGAGTCCCCAAGCACACGAAATGTCAAAAGAGCATTTATCTGGACCCACCTCATCCTGCAGGCTGCCCCCTGCTCAGAAGTGACTCTCAATTTCCCCATCCCCTTCCCTCTCTTCTCTCTCTGCTTCTCCAACCCTGTTCCCATCAGTCCAAACCTAACTCCTTGCTGAAAGGTTGGCCCAGTTTGGGTTAAAATGCTTACCATTAGCTTAATCAAATAAAAAGCAATTTCATTTATGAACTTGTACTAAAGTTCTGTTTACAAAATTCTTGTACTCTATAAATTAAAGTACGGATATTCAATGACAAATATTAGGCACTTCAAAACACTTAACCTTTAAGTTGTTTGGCTAGTGGATAAGTATTGAGATGATGAAAATCTGGTACACAAACAATGAGAAAAAAATTTATTCAGCTGCTAAAAAAAAAGAAATTTGAAATTTTCAGGAAAATGGATGGATCTGGAAAGTATTATATTAAATGAGGTGACCTAGATCCAAAAAGGAAAAAAAAAAAAAACCCTGCACATTCTCTCTCATACATGCAGATCTTAGCTTTGAATGTTTCTATGTGTGTGTATAGGTCTATGTGGGTGTGGGTATAAGCTGGGAAAGCAAAAAGCAAAGCATCAGAGGGAAAGAGGAGCTGTTGAGAAAACAACAGGACATATGAGACACAAAGGCAGAGAGGAGGTTACTGGGGTGGGAGGGTCAAATAGAGACAGAGCCTGGGGGAGAAGAGGAAGCCAGGAGAATAAATAAACACAAAATGTGTTGGACAATGCCATAACGAAATATAATAGGTTATATACTAATTTTAAGAGATGCAAGAAAATGAGAGGGAAAAGAATGTCAAAAAAGAAAGATCTCTACTTCTCAGTTTTCATTTTCTGTAATCAGAGCATCCTGATGTGAAATGTCCTCCTTGGGTCCTTTTGGCCCCCAAACTCTGTCCCTCTTTGCCCTGGACTATATGGTTTTCTTAGGCCCTTCCCTCAGCAAAAGTCCCTTACACACCACCTTTGTGGTTGTCATTGGCTTGCTTGGGTCTTCTGTCTGTTTGCTTGCTTGCTTAAGATCCATTTTATTTTTGAATTGGACATATGCCTGTATGTCTGTGTTCATGCGCATGCATTCAGGTGCCTATGAAAGCCACAGTGGTGTTGAATCCCCTAGCTGGAGTTAGAGTTGATTGTTAGCCAACCAATGTGGGTGCTAGGAATCAAATCCATGCCCTGCAGAACAGCAGAGAGTCCTTTTAACCACCGAGCAACCTTCGCAGCACTCAGCTTACTTGTTCTTGAGATCGGGTCCTGTTGTGTACCTCTGGTTGCCTTTAACTCTCCTGTCCCAGCCCCTCATGTGCATTAGCACACCTGGCCTCCCACACTACGCCTTTGAACAACTTCTTTCTGCCTCACACCCAACATAAAATGTCTCTCAGCAATTACCAAATCCCTGGGTTTTCCGAGATGAAGAACATTCTTTGTGTTCTTCTGAAACATCCCTTTCCAGCAAACAGCACTATCTACCTTCTCATAGATACTCTGCCTCCTACATTCAACCTTATTGTAATAGACGATGCACCAGTCCGTGAAAGCAGGGCTTTAATTGGGCCTGGGTCACAGTTTCCAAAAACAGAGACATTTCCACTTCTTCCTCCACATTTGTGCTTCTGCTCTCCTGTTCCCTCTCTCTCTCTCTCTCTCTCTCTCTCTCTCTCTCTCTCTCTCTCTCTCTCTCATCCTTTGAGGCAGGGTCTCACTGTAGTCCAGGCTATCCTCAAACTCACCGATCCTCCTGCCTCAACCTCCCAAGTGCTGGGATTACACCCAAATCTGTTTTGCTTTCTACAGGGAGAACCCTGAAAGAGCCTTGACTTAGATTGAGTGATTTTTCTGACCTCAGTGGTGTTGGGTAGCTGTGTCATAAAACCCTCATACTATACAGCAGGTGAAACAATCCAGCTTACAGGATATTTCCCTGCTTGGAAGTAACAAAGTCATCCGGAGTGGGGTTTCCATGAGTAATTCTAATCCCTAAAATCCTTCAAGCTGGTGGCAGTGAGAGAGATGATAAATGCTCAAGAAGGGAGCTAGAGGGAGCTGAGGATATTTGGGTAAATAAGAAGACATAGGCAGGAGACTGAAAGGTTCTTTCTGATAGATCCCCCTCTTGGGGCCAACGCAGGAAGCATGGAGTATCAGTTGACAAACTTGTTCCTCAATCAAGCTCAACTGTTCCTCCTTGCCCAGGGGCCGTTTCCATGGTCATCTGATTTCTGGACAATCATAGAACACTCAGGAAAGAGAAAGAGTCTTCCTAGAACTCTCCGCTTATTCTCCTTCAGTCACTTACCTCAACCAACTTCCTTATGTGTTTGTTGATGATTGTGGGGTCTGGCTTTGGTATCACCCCTGAAGCCCACTCCAGGGGCACCACAGGCTTGTTGGGTGTCGTGGGGGAGGTAGGCTGCTAAAAGAATACACAGACACAGTTTTTCAACATTAACTGGACCTTGATCTACCAAGAGAGACAATTTAATATCTGAATAGCAGTAAAGACTTAAGTCTATTTTTTATTTGGAACAGTGTCTCACTATGGCACCCCAGCAGGACTGAGACAACATAGACCAGGCTGGTCTCATGTTTGTATAGATCCTCTTGCCTCGGCCTCCTTAGACCACCATACGCAGCTTCACATGTCTATAAAGCAACACCTTTTGTTAATCGAGTTTAACCAGTAACTCAAAACATGCTTTGCCTTAGTTTGGGCTTTTTGAGACAAAGTTCCTTGCTATGCAGCTCTGGGACTTACCCTTCCACTGCCTTAGCCTCTGAGTGTGAGTCTTCTAGGCATGCACCAGCACATGGCTAAGGATATGTTTTGATGATGCCCTTTGTTTAACAGCAGCCTCCATTTTATCCTTTTAAGTAAGTATAAAAACCCTGTACTCCCGGACCACCCAAATAGCCCATCTGAGTTTTCTAACTATAGATTACCACCAGATAGTTCCTAAAGGTTCACATGACAATGCACCATGGACTTTTACATATGTGTGTATGTATCTATGTATGCATACACACACATGCATACATAAAGATTACAGTTATCAAGCCAACCACAGTGGCACATACCTGTAATTCCAGCACTTGGGAGACTGAGGCAGAGGATCAAGAGTTTGAGACCAGCATAGGTTTTATAGCAAGAGCCTATCTCAAACAAAAGTTATCAGTTTTTTAAATAGTTCGAATTAGTGATAAATTTGTATTGAATGCATATAACAACTAGTAATCAATATGAGGCCAAGTTCCTGTCCTTTCCACCCACACTTTGTTTAAGATGATAATTACTTCCGTCTCTCTATCATCTCTCCCACCACTGACTTCTCCACAGGCTTTTCCAGTAGGTTTTGTCTGTCTTTCAAGACATTTTCTCTTAGTCACCTGGGGAATGTGGTGACCATAATTCATAACGCAAGCAGGACACACAATCCAACCGGAAGCCGAGCTGAGGCTGCTGTGCCGTTTATTTACTGCTCTCTGTGGGACCTTCAGAGAGTGGAGGTATTTTCACTGGTATACACAGGCAAACCCCTTCTAGGAAGCTCTTTATTTTTGATATGAACTGGGGCTAAATTTTTTTCAAGAGAATCTGAGAAGGAATCATAATTCATTTAAACCCCAAACTATGTTGAGGTGGGGACTACTGGTTGGGCAACTAGCAAGACAAACAACTTCATACAATTTAGACGGATTCATGCACACACTCACACTTTTGCATCCCTTTCTTCACACACCATGGCTCTGTGTGTAGGAATGTGTGTGCACACATGTGTGCAAGCATGTATTGCATGGATATATGGATGTTGGAGGTCAACCTTAGGTGTCTTCTTTAATCATTCTTAGTCACAAAGTTTTTGAGACAGATTAAAAATTTCTTAAACTACTTCAATGGGACATGAGGGTGTTTTTGTGCTGTTCCTATTGGTATTTTTGTTCGTTTCTGTCTATTTTATTTTATTTTTATTTCTGTGTATGAGTGTTTGCACCTGCATGTGTGAATGCACCTCATGTGTGGAGACCACAAGAGGGCATTAAAACCCCTAGAACTGGAGTTACAGGTGGTTGTGAGCCACTGTGTGGGTGCTGGGAACTGAACTTGGTCCTCAGCAATAGCAGTAAGTATTCTTAATCACTATGCTTTCTTTCCAACTCCTTTATTTATTTATTTATTTATTTATTTATTTATTTATTTATTCATAAGGATGTAAGGGATCTGGACAGAAACCCTACCTAACACAGGCTCTTAAATACTAGGATGACTTTTTTTTTTTTTTTTTTTTTTTTTTTTTTTGTCTCTTGTGTAGGTGAGTTCTTAGAGGGGGATACAAAAGATAAAAGGTCAATAATAAAACAGCATATGGATGATAGTCTTCCTCTCCCTCTCCTTCAGTGTTTGACGTGAAGAAATAATTCTGAAAACTTTGGGGATAAGCTGGCCTATTGGTCAAATGGGAATTATACAGCTCTTCAAAGTTCTTCCTTCTTAAGAACACAAAACGCCATCGAAATGACCAATGACAATAAATGACAAACAGTGTTTGGAGTCCTGAGAGAAAAGCAATACCTACCGATTTGGAGTTTCTAGGCTCCAGCACCAGTGACAGTTTGTAAATATCATCTTCAGTGTGATAGAGGTCCAGAGAGAGCTATGACAAAATCAAACGACACGAGTGATTACGTTGGATTGCATTTCTTTATGTACATTACTGAAATCTTCAAATGGAAGGCTGTATGTCTCGTGCCAGATGTATGGATCCAGATATCTGGATGGATGCAAAAGAGTTCAAAGATAGAGGCATGCAGAGGGTGAGAAATAAAAATTTAAAAAGAAAAAGTTAATCCTGGCCTGGTCATCAGCATCAAGAAAAGCACAATGGACTCTGTTTCCTTGTGGTGTTGACTGGACAGCTCTTACACGTTCAGTCCTGAACACATTCATTATTACACACAAGGACCCCAGAGACTGCAGTGATCTGGAAAGATCCAGGAGGTAGTTGTCAACTGGAAAGAATTAGAGGAAGAGAAGGCCAGCATAGGCAAGGCTAACAGCTTGCACCAAGGTTGGAGAGTGTATACAATTACCATGTATGCTCCCGCTCACCTAAAGCAAGTCATGAGGTTTACAGTGAGCCAGACAGTCCCCACCCATGCTCTTCAGTGCCAGGAGACTTGAGGAATCACACCGCTTCATCAACGATGATGAGAGTCAGTGCTACCAGCCTTTAGGCATGACAAATGTCCTCTAACTTTTTTGTTTTGTTTAATAGTAAATCGTCATCATTTGTGAGTATGGAGCAAAGAAGAAGGTCATTGGGTGGAAAGACCTGCCCTAAGTTGGGATGGCACCATTCCTTAAGCTGGGTCCTGGACAGTATAAAGATGAGGGAAATCCAGCCATGTACCAGCCTGTCGTCCTTTGCTCCTGACTGAAGACACACTGGGACTAGCTGCTTCAAGCTTGCGCCACAGTGGCTTTCTTGATATAATAGACTGAATGCTTGAACTGTGGGACAAAATAACTTGGTTTTCTCTTTTAAGTTGCTTTTCTCATATTGTTTTTAAAGATGGAGGTCTCACTATGTAACCCCGGCTGACCAAGATGTAGAGCGGGTCGACCTCAAACTCAGAATTTGCCTGTTGTAGAACATTATTTTAAGGTGTGTTACATTTGTTTATGCTGTGGAACATTTGGTTATTGATGCAAAGATGTGTTGCATTCTTTTATGTTGGATTTGTTTAACTCTGTGAAGCTGTGTTACTTTGCCTGTCTAAAACACCTGATGGACTAATAAAGAGTAAACGACCAGTAGTGAGGCAGGAGAAAGGATAAGTGGGGCTGGCAGACAGAGAGAATAAATGGAAGATGAACATTAGAAAGGAGAAGAAAGAGCAAGAGAACAAGGAGGGGAGGACGCTAGGGGCCAACCACCCAGCCACCCAGCAGTCACCGAATAAGAGTGAAAGTAAGATATACAGAAGCAAGCAAGTGGAAACGCCCAGAGGCAAAAGGTAGATGAGATAATTTAAGAAGAGCTGGCAAGAAACAAGCCAAGCTAAGGCCGGGCATTTATAATTAAGAATAAGTCTCCATGTGTGATTTATTTGGAAGCTGGGTGGCAGTCCCCCCCCCCTCCAAGAGCAAGAACAAAAGAGCAAAAACAACCAACAACATTGGCTTCTTTCTGCCTCCTGAGTACTGGGATTAAAGGCATTGTCAGATATTGTCAGCGACTAGGTAATAGCTTTACAGTATCACAATGACTTATTGGTGTGGGGGGGGGGAAGGATCCTTGCGGATGCTACTAGGTTTTCAGTCTTTCCTCCATGCTGAACAATTTGTTATGGTACATGGAACAGAACATCAGCTCTCTGCTAAGGAAGCCATAGGGGGCGATATGGTCTCTGAAAAAGTTGGAAGCAGCCATTATTCGGACACAATAAGTATTTGTCTGCCTGACATTTGATGTCAAGTTGGTCAGCTCTGGTCTGTCAGAAGTTGGCCATCTGGAGTTCAATATGAATTAGGACAATATTTGAACACTGGTCATGGCAACAAACAACTTTCATGTTACTATATAAATAAAACACAGCTGCCGTGGGAAGTCGCCTACCACTTGATAAACCCCCAACCAAGGATTCTGCTGGGCACCATGCCTCGTGAAAGTGGGCAGTACATCTGTCCTTTTTGCCTCCATTGCAGTTTGAGGCCTTGCATGGAGGATCTTCCATAAATAAAGAAAGAAAGCCAAGTGCAGTCTTCCTTCCAAATTTCTTGTTATCAGGAGTTAGCTCCGGCACTGAACGACAAGCTTGTTTCCTTCCTCCTGACTTGCCTCTAAGTCCTGTGATGTCCAAATCCCATAATGATTTGCGCCAGCATCCTCCAACGAGTTAATAGCAGCTCCAAGACATTCAACCAGAAATGCCCACAAGACACCCCTAAATTCACAAGATGCTCTCACATGTACGCTTGTTAGGCTTTTTCCCATGACGTATGGGCATATAATGGACATGATTTGCTCTTCTCCAAATGTCTTCTTTCTACTTATAAATGCTATGATCCTGAGCAAGCCATTAAGCTTCTTGATTTCTTCCTGACCAACACAGCTTCCAGTCAGGACCTTGATGAAGATTTAAATGAGTTAATGTGTATCTATTCCACTGGCTTTGCTTAGAAGGTCACAGGTAACAGGCTTGGCATCTAGGCAATGTAGCAGCCACATGTCATGCTGCTTATCTGTGAACAGAAAACTGTCTCCAAGGCTACTGCTACAATTTCTGCCCTGCCAGTCACAGGCAGGCAGAAATTTCCTCTCTCAGATCTCCTTGGGGAACCTAAGGATTTTCCCTGTCTACTTCCCATTTTTTAAATAATACGACCAGCTTCTGCCAAACATATTTTTGTCCCTGGTGGTTTTAGACAATATTCTGACCCACTGTCAGTCACATTTACCTCCAATCCTGTCAGTACAGGTGAATCTAGAGTTAGACTTCATGTTAAAATTGGCTTATTATAAAAAAAAAAAACACACTTGATCATCAAACTACTTATACTCACCAGTTTAGCAATCATCTTTTCCTTTTTTTTCTTTCTCCTCCCTCTCTTTCTTCTTCGCTCTCTTTTTTATTTTCTTTCTTTTTTAAAAAAACAAGACTATAAAAACATAGGGGCTTTCCAGCTATTTGCATGTGCTCAAAATGGTAAAGGTAACTGATGGAGCTAAAAATACCACGAAAAGAACTTGTCTGTTTCACATGTCATGAAACAGAGGCATCAGCTGTGAGAACTCTTCATTCTATGACTTGGGACCTCAAGGGGCAATAATGCCTTCTCCAGATCTACCCTGAAAGAGAGAACTATCTAAATCCCACCAGTCTAATGCCATGTCCTCTTCTGTTCACTTACCCATGCTGTTCAAGGGACAAAAGACAGAATGGTGAAAGTAACATGGTCTTTGCCTTGTAAATTTTATTCTCTAAATAAATAGTGAAAAGGGTTGGGGGAAAATATTGCTTAAATTTTTAGTGATACAAGATAAACTATATGTTAGTAATAAATATGCCCACAGTAGAGAGCAGATGTCCATCCGAGGTCAATCATCCACTATTAATTTACATCTTAAAAGTCCCCTCAAAGGCCCATACGTTAAAAGATTGTTCCTTGGCTCAGCACTGTTGTGATGTAGGGGGACATTAAGAGGTGAAGCCCAGTGAAAGGTCTTCAAATCATGAGAGCATGCCTCCAAGGGAATTGTGGGAACCCAGCCATGTCCTCCTCTCTTTCCACTTTCCCGCCATGAGGTAAGTGATCATGTTTTGCCATGCTCTGTGTGTGTGCAGCCTTGCCACTCAACCAAGGCAATGGCGCCAACTTTAACAGACTGAGGCAAAATAAGCCTTTCTTTTCATAAATTGATTTATACTGGGCATTTGTTATAGTGATGAAAAGCTGACTAATACATTATCCGAGGGAGAAAGTTCCCCAACCTTGTATCCAGAAGTTAGTCACTTTTAGACTTTTTGGGTACTCATAAATCTCAGTTCCTTCATTTTTTGAGAAAGGAAGGAACAGAGGTGGTGTGACATTTTTCTAAGTTTTTCCCAGGATTCATTATAGGGCCCTTGTGAGAATACACCAGGGAGATACACAGGGAGTGTCATGTGAATCAGGGGTCATGGAAAGTTCCAGCATTGGTAGACAGCCTGATGCACAAAATAAGAGTTTAATAATTGCTCATTAACTTGAGTTCTCACTTTCTGTCTTTTGGTGTCTGAAGCTCATGTGGGTCACTGAAGAACACAGTCACTTTGGGCAAAAAAACTTGACTTGGAGAAAACTGAATCACTTCTTAAAAGCTACGCTTATGGACTTGCTCTCATGCCTCAGACAGCTACAGTTGTGTGGTTCTAGTCCAGACAAGTATGTGCTTCATAAAGTGGCCACTAGACTCTAGTGAACACATAAGTTTCCTCCAGACTCATGTTGGGGACATTACCTCCCCAGAGGTTGGGAAAAAAAAATGGATGTGACCTTGTGAGTAATGAACATTTTACTTGCTTGTGGGGAGGGAAGAAAGATATTAGATCTAAGTAGAAACTGGCTTAGGTGTGGTGACCCTTCTGAAGGCCTGTGCTGTCCTGGGGAGTCAGTGGGCCATGTGCCAACACCACAGAAACATTTCTTTATTTTCATGCTTTGCTGTTCTATATTTCTAGATTCATAGAAATTCATTCATAAATGAGCACAGAAACATTATGAAGAAGTCAAAGTCAGACTGATTAGCACAGGGGCTAATCAGACTAATCAAGACTTTTCTCTTTTTTAAAAAAAATAATTTACTAATTCTTTATTTTATGTGCATTCATGCAAGGGTGTCAGATACCCTGGAACTGGAGTTACAGACAGTGAACTGTCATGTGGGTGCTGGGAACTGAACCCGGGTCCTCTGGAAGAGCAGCCAGTGCTCTTAACCCCTAAGCCATCCCTCCAGCCCAAGACTTTTCATCTAGGATGTTTGCCATCACTCTGGGTTATGCAGCACTGCCCTTAAATATGGTTCTAAGCCGCTTCTGCAGTTTTCCCTCAGTGTTCCTAAAAGAAAGAGTGGGCACCCTCTGGCATCATTTCTTTTGTTTCGTTTTTTATTTTTCTACAAAAAGAATTATTTCTTAACTTTTTTTTCTTTTTAATTCAGGTTCCCCATTTGTACCATTGAACTTTCATTTAAAAAAAAAATTCAGAATTTTCCTAAACACCTCTTTTTGATAATGTTGCTTGGTGCATTTAGGTTTTGTTTTGTTTTGTATAGAGAACCGGGGCCCTGTGCATCCTAGGCAAGTACTCCACCACTGATAAACCTTTCCCTTGGTTGATGTACTTAAAACTCAAATTTAATTTCCCTACATTATTATTGTCTTTTAGGCGTTTGAGACATTGTCCAAATGCAGGCACCTGCCTTGTGAAGTTACGCTCAAGGCTAAGAATACAGTTTAGATGGAGACACTTGAAACTGAGGGCCCACAGTGGCACTTCTCTTCAGACATCACCTGTCTGTCCTGTGGTTTGTTGCCTGGTTGTGGCTACAACTCTGGGCACTGATTCATGGAAACATATTTACATGGCAAACGATTAATCAGTGCAGGTGCTTGAACTATTGTGAGGTAGTTCCCCGTTGGAGAAAGTCTTTTTGTTGATCATTTATCAAACACCCAAGAGATCTGTGTGTTGACCACTTCACCTTCATATTGAGTACAGTCAATATTATTACTCTACTCAGGGATGTGTCCTTTGCTAACAATTACTTGCTCTAGGAACAGTGGATATGAAGTCTGGGAGTCAGGCTCCTTACTCCAATGCAGCCATTGTAGGGGATTTAGGCGGTTGGAGCTTTAGAAGAGTTACTGCTTTGATTTTCCATGGACATAAGAAGAAAACACCGATTCCCCGTGGCAGTCAAGTTTCAGGTGCTACACTGTGGTGAAGCCCAATGGGGAAGCTGTGCCCTCCCTTGTTTAAGCAAGGGTAAGAAAATTTGTGCTTCTTCCCCCTCGAAAAGAAGACCTGAAGGAAGATGTCTTCATCTGTACACATGCTGTGTCTAAAAAGCTCTAGATCTGAAGACCATCTAGACAGTCTGCCACAAGTGCCAACATGAATAAATAATAATCGGAGCAGCTGACACTCATTACTCCTAAATATAGCATTTACTTTGTCTTCTGAGTTCTCAGCCAGGTACTGCGAAAAGTGCTGGGTATACAGTTAAAAAAAAAGCACATGAACAGGAAGAAACCTATGGAATGCAGAGCAATGCCTTTCTACAGTTAAGGGAAAAATGTAAAGTACGAGGATGACACGCGACAGACTTGTTGCTGCTTTAGAAGAGAACGAAGAGTACTCTGGAAAGACCACGTCTTTAAAAGCAGCGTATGCTGACCCTCGGCTCTCATCCTAGCTCTTCAGAGACTGAGGCCACGGGGAGCACAAGTTCAAAACTAGCCCGAGCTAAATTGCATGACCCAAGTCTAAAACAAACAAACAAACAACAACAAAAATCCCTGGAAACTAAACCAAAACAGAAAAAAGCAAGAAAGGGCCAGCAAGATGACTCAGCTGGTAAAGGCACTCCTTGCACAAACCTGGGAAGAGAGAGCAAACTGCATGACTGTTGTCCTCCGACCTCCACATGTGTGCTGTGGTATGCGCAAAGGTCCCCCCCTTTCTATCTCTCCCTCCCTCTCTTCTCCCTCCCCCCCCCCACACCATGTATACACATATAATGCAAAACAAGAACTTTCACATTAGGAATAAAGATGGAGTCTGAATTCTCAATGGAAAGAGAAGCAGAGGACTTGAGGGCACAAGGAAAGAACTGATCAGCTGGGCAAGGGTGCTGAGTGAGAGCAGACAGCTAAGGTGGCTCGTAGGGAGGAAACACTCACAGAAGAGGTTCAAATAGGCAGAGACCAGGTCCACCCCAAAGAAGAAAAACGGATTTGCCCCAACGCTATAGTCTCCAGTCACACTCCTTATGGGTGTAAGTTTCCGTTTTCCTCATTCTTTGAGACTCCTTATCGTGTATTAACCCCTAAATTATTTTTCATCAAAATTGAATTGTTGCAACCTGTCTTCCTATGGCACTAGGAATTAAGGGACCGAAGTGCTGTTCGGCACCGGTTTGGCCGCTGCGGACTCACAGTGAGCAGGTTGATCAGATCCATGTTAGGTTCCAAATGGTGAGAGGCGTTCTGCAGGGAGACCAGCTCGCTCAGGGTAACGGAGAGCTGGTGCATTTTGACAATGTTCACTTTGTTCTCCTCCATCCAGTCTGGGAAAATGACGTGGACCGCTATCAGGTCCTTCAAGTGCACGCCGAGGATGGGGATTTTGAAGCCGTCGCAGTCGGCGAAGGCCTTGCGGTAATTGCAATAATTGCCGTTGGAGGAGACCAGCTCTGTCATTTCGTTCCAGTTCTGGGAAGAGACAGAAAAGTCAAAATTTTCAAACAACAGCTTTGTCTCCTGTCCACTCCCAGATCCTGCAGTGCGGGGCTTTGGAACTCCTGAGCTATGGGGAGGAGTATCGGCTACACCAATGTTGATGTGGGGAAACCGTCGACGGAGAGGAAGAAAAACAGAAAAGTGTACTAGGCCTGGCTCTCCCTTGAACAGCCTGCTCCATTTTCCAACAACACGGTCAATGGCTTCTCCCTCTGCTTACCTGGGAGCTGCAAAATGGCATCGCAGCTGCTTAGGATTCCGAGAGTCAGGAGAAATTACAATTCACAAAGGCAAGCAGGCGGCATATTACAATGCCCTCGGGTTTCCAAGAACGGCGTTGCAAAAGTCACTTGAAGGGTGGTCCGGGACAAGGCGGGGCAGGAAAAGCTTCCCTGAGCTGAAGGCTGAGGTTCCACACTAACTAAAGGGGTGAGTGTGAACATGGCTTCTCACTTGTTTGGTTTTCAACTTTCTATAAGAAAGAAGAGTTTAAGGGTGTGTGTGCATGAGTGTGTATGTGTGTGTGTGTGTGTGTGTGTGTGTGCATGAGTGTGAGTGTGTGCTATTACTTTATGTATATGAGTGCTCTGTCCGCATGCATGTGTGTGCCGCACATGTGTGCCTGGCCGGGTGCATGTAGAAATTAGAAGAGGGTGTTAGTCTCTGAGACAGATGGCTGTGAGCCGTAATGCGGTTACGGGGACTCAAAGCCTCATCCTCTGGAAGATCCTTCAAGGCTGAGCCATCTCTCCATCCTCCTAATAGATAATTTTTAAAGATATACTTAAACCTCAAGCCCCTTATTCTGTACAACTTAAATTTTCTTTTTGCCTTTTACTTGAAATTGAGTCCAATGCTTAAGAAAAAATAGAGCCCATAGTAGGTCCCCTTTTACTTGGGATGAGGGCAGAGTTTGAGGCCAGATAGTGGTGCTTCTCTGGCATATTCATTCATGTCTATATAGATCGTTTTTGCTGGTTAGTGAACAACAATTAGACTTTCTAATTAATCTCCTCTTATTAGTCTCCCCCTTCCCAAAGCATCCCACAAGGCTCAGATGACCTGTTTCTACCCCTTCCCCGCAGGGTATAGGAAGGGATCGGCCCCAATCATCATCTGCTCCAGCACAGGAATTCCACCCCTTTGTGGACAGTTTAGGAACAGAGGGTTGAGCCACTAAGCACACTGTATTTCTATGACAACTGATACTGGTCCAGGATGGACTTGAGATGGCCAAACATGTCTAGAAAGTAGGTCTTTAACGAGAAGAGAGTTCAAATGAGAAGTCTTTCATGAATAAAAGAGTAGATCTTTCCTGTTGCTCCCCAAAGCCCAACCAGGAGGGAAGCCGGGCTAATAAAGCAAGCAAGCAAACAAACAAACAAATAAAACAAAAAATGAACAAAAGCAGCCACAAATCCCTGATACTGGGAAGAAGGAGGAGCAACTGAGCCAGACTCTGAAAAGGTCACGCCTGGAGTTCCCTCAGCCACTGGACTGCCGGGGTTGTCAGACAACAGACTGCTTTATTGTTTAACCAATTTCCATTGTCTTTATCTTCATGTTCCTTAGGGTTAACACAGAACACACCCTACTGCTGCTATTACAGCCAAGGGTTAGCATAAGGAAAACCATGTTCCTCTCGGCTCAGTAAGAAAAATGGTTATTTGATATGGTCTGTAAATAAATAGAGTAGAGAATATCAATTTGTGAACTGGCTTTCAAAGGTACATGCTTTTGAGCCTGAATATTGCTTTTATTTGTTTATTTATTTATTTATTTATTTATTTATTTATTTGGTTTCTTGAGACAGGGTATCTCTGTGTAGTTTTGGTGCCTGTCTTGGACCAGGCTAGCCTCGAACTCACAGAGATCCGCCTGCCTCTGCCTCCTGAGTGCTGGGATTAAAGGCATGCGCCACCACCACCCCATGAGTCTGAATATTTCTATATAAGACCTCTGGCTTCCCTTTTCTTTGCCTCTCCCACGTGCCACAGTGTTGTAACTAGAGCAGGCATCAGTGAGCATGGGGTCTTGATCCTACTCATCTGATATCTTCCCCATTCATCAGAGTGCTAATCACACAGCCAGCACCACGTGAATATTTGGTGATATTTACAATACATTCATTCATCTTTGGTTAGGACATATTTCTTTCTATTTCTATTTATTTATTTATTGGAGTGCATATTTTTTTCTATTTCTATTTATTTATTTATTGGAGCAGAGGCATGCATGACTCAGCCTATGCGTGCAGATCAGAGGACAACTGTTCGGAATAAGCTCTTTCCTTCCACCATGTGGGTTCCAGGGATCAAACCCCGGTCACTTGGGGTGGTGACAAGCATCCTCACCTGCTGGACCATCCCACCAACCTGGCCAGAACATTCTTAGTGTAACACTTCCCACGAGCAGCAATATGGTTTTCTGTGTCGAATCTGCTGATAGGCCTATTTCCTTCCTATTTATTTCCCTATGGGTAACTTTGTACTGGTTTAAGAGGAAAACGCTGCTCTCCCATGTAATACTTGTCAGGACCAGAGTACATTTCAGCAATCTATACTGCTTGCTCCGAATTCAGATCAAAATCCACGGTACCTTTGTAACTTCTGAAGAGAGGTGAGAATGGGTCTCTTTGAGTCGGGAAATGGAGCTGTGACTAAGGCCGCCAACCACTGCCATCAAGGTGTTAAAATTTTTCAGTTGAAGGAGTTTCTACAATTAAAAAAAAAAATGTTAACAGCGGTACTTGGTAAGGATTTCTAAAAGTTATTCTGAATTTCCCAAATTATAGGTGAATACAAGCACATGGTTGATAACAAGAATCTAGGGAGGAAACATCAGTTTGAGAGGAGATGAAAATTGAATCCTCTTAGAAAGATACCATATTTCACAGAACACAATTAAGTAGTTGTAAAGCACTGCCGTAAGAGCAGCCTTGTTGTGTGAGAGCAGTATGGTTTGTTCATTAGACATTTACAAGCAGTTTAACTGTCCAGCTCTTCTATTGTTAACCCCAAAGTTCTCGATGACTTTTCTCAAAAAAATTAATGACTACACAGACTCCCCAAACCCAGGTCTGAGTATGAGACAAACCTGTGCTACATTGATGAACTTTGTAATGACTTCTGCCCTTTGCTGAGGACTTGGTTTGCTGAGAACCATCAACTGGACCCACTTGGAGACTCCATTAAATAAAGCAATAGATCTCTCCAACGTTGGGTTATTCTCCAGGCAGCCATGGATGACGTAGCTCTGATAATCTGTGAACTGGTGAAAGGAAGAACCAGAGATTCTAAACTATGACAGAGATTCACAAAATCAGACATGAGACAGTTGGGTAAAGGGGGTGAGCTAGCCTTTCGTGACAACATGGTGATTTCTTCCATTTCCCGTTTATAAAGAATTCCTTCAAGTTCCGGAGCTCTGCGCCTTTAAGCACCATTTTGCTACATTTCAAAAATCACTCCCACAAACACACAAATCGCAGTGCTTTAGGGGGAAGATTCAAAGGTCTATTCTAGAGGATTCCAGACTTATCAAACACTCACATCCATCTAGGCCATTAGCCTGGGAATACCAAGGCAGATAAGAACAATATCTTCCCCAGGAAAGAACTAAGGTTTTCCATTTTTAGTTCTACCAGTGACGCCAAAGAATAAGCACATTTAAGATACAATGGCACACACTAAAGAACAGGAAATGGATGGAATATAATACTCTCAAATAAGAATAAGACTCTTGTATTTCAAGAGGACAAAGGAGATAGGAAAAAAATAAATGCCCTTTAGCAATCCAGACATATTTTCAGACTGTGAGGGCAGATGCCGCCACATAAGTTGAAGCCTTGTATCCTATACAAAGTTCAGGGAATCACTTTCCTTGGCATGTCTGAGAAGCATCATGAAGGTTCTCTACAAACAGGATTTGCTTGGTGAATGCATCAGTCTTTCAGAAATTTCTGCTTCTTGGCCTAAGGATGCAGCTTCTAGAATGTACAAGGCCCTAGGTTTGATCCCTAGTACTACTGAAAGTTAAAAAAAAATAAAGGAAGGGAGGAAAGAAGGAAGAATGAAAGAAAGAGAGAGAGGAGAAAGAAAGAAAGAAAGAAAGAAAGAAAGAAAGAAAGAAAGAAAGAAGGAAGAAGAAAGGAAAAGAAAGAAGAAGGAAGAAAGAAAGAAAGAAAGAAAGAAAGAAAGAAAGAAAGAAAGAAAGAAAGAAAGAAAGAAAGAAAGAAAAGGAAGAAAGGAGAAAGAGAAATAAAAGAAACCCATGCCTCTAGTCAAAATCATCCTGTTTGCCAGCAATGATGTGATTTACTTCAGGCTCCTTGGAAGGGGAATGATTTCACCTGAGCTCACGAGGCACACTGAAGTCACGAGCTGATGGAGCTCTATAAAGAAGTGAGTAGCAACAAAGAGACATCTTGAAGGATCTGCAGGTGAGGAAGGAAAAAGGATGGAAAGGGAGACGGTATGTAGGGAAGGACTGAGGGTCCATCAAGATGTGTAGGAAGGAAAGTCTAATGCAGGACCTCTGCCTCAGAGAAAGGGGCCATCTAATGTTGAGAGTTCTTCAACGCTTCCAATTCTTAATTCTCAACCTGTTTCATAGTTAGGCATTTGTATAGACACCAAAATAAGTTAACTGCCCCCTCCCTCTGTGCTATAAATAAAAATTCCCAGCAAAACAGTTCACTTGGAAGAGGTCACTCGAACTAAATAAACCTTGAATGGTTAAATCTCTGCTGAATATTTAGAAAAATCATGCTTTAATTCTATGAAAGGAGACATTGAATATAGTGGCAGAAATATAGCTCCTGAGCCATAAACTAAAGACAGGATAATATTTATATTTGGTTAAAAGGGATTGTTCCTGTGAATTGAGGGCATGTTTCCAACGGAGCCCAGTGGCAGAGGCTGCCAACACTTGGGAGTATGAACACGCAGCTCTTGGGAAAGTTGGCACAGCGCATGTTACTCTTGGAAGAATAACCGTCAAGTTCTTACTGAGATCCTTCTAAAAGATTTATGCTCCAGAAAAGTGAGGTGCTCGGCCAACTCAATGGGCTCCAGATGGTCAAATAAGAGACAGGCCTTCCCCTTTTTCGATACTTTCTTCCTCTGCGTGACTCTCCTCATCCAGTCATAGGAAGGACTGTAAAAGAAGAGAGAGTCTGGTCAGCGTGCCGAAAACGCATTTCACTCAGTGGAAGATATTAACCTACTACTGACTGTAACTCTTGGCCCACTGCCAGGAGCCTGTGTGAAATACATACCCTGCCCTCCATATTTGAAGAGAAAACCACCCACCCTTTGCCAACAGAACACAGACTTGGAGTTGTTTTTTTCTAGGCAGGATAGGTTTGCTGTGATCCATTCTGAATCTCTTACTTGGTATTCCTTGTGACCAAGAAAGATTTGAACTCTAAAGAAGAGAGGTCAGGGCTAGGTCTACAAAGTCAGAAGTTTATTGGTATATAGAAGGTGATTCAAGGCCCTGGGAAACAACCATGGTTGTGTTTATCACACTTGAGCATCATATGGGTTATCTGAAAAAAACTCATTATGAAGAAAAAGGCCTAGATCTCACTTCCAAAGACTCTGATTTATTAGGAACGGGTCTGAAAGGCAGGCATTGTAAACAAGCCTGCCTGATGATTCCTGGGTCATTCATTATCCATTAGTCTTGAAGAAGCATTCCAGGCAAAGAGAATGCCTAAGATACAAAATATGTGCATTTGACGTCCACCTGTAATCTTAGCACTCAGCAAGCCAAGATGGGAAAACCATCACAAGCTCAGGGACAGCCTTGGATCCATAATGAATTCCAGGCCAGCTTGGGATAGACTGTACACTTGTAATATGGACAACCATACCTATGTTCATGAAAAAGCTTTTCCTGGGCAGTTAGCTTGTCTGCATTAAATGAGTCTAATTAGTATTAGGTCCTTATGAGATGACCAGTCAGGACACAACTGTGGTCAACATTTATGTAACATCAGGGGAGCCTCTGAAGCAATGGGATACAGAGCTTCTCGAGCTTGCATGAGAGTATAAATCACATGGGGATCTTATTAAGGTATAGATTACAATTCAGCAGGCTTAGCCGAGACCCAAGACTGTTTTCTGATGGGCTCCTAGGAGAAACCAGGGTGGTGTGATCTGAGTAGCTGGAACTTAGGAGATAATGGCTAAGTTCAGTTTGAGAACTAAGGATTCAGCATCCATTAGGTGCCAGATGCTTTCCTGTGCTCCCTTGTGGACTTCTTAAACAGGATAATTCCATAAAGGTACCATCCCATTTTACAATCAAACTGCAGCTTGGAGAGATAGATTGTGTCTACTATAGGTGCATTCATTATAGCCAGGCTGTCTCCAAAGGAGGAGCATCCTTCTAGAACAATACAGATTTCATTCAAGCAGAGTCATCACTAGCCCTTCCCCAAAGCGATGGACCCATGAAGACCAAAAGATGTGTGCCACTCTTACATGCTGGATATGTCCATGAGGTTGATGTGTTTTTCATATCCTAGTTGACCTGCTACTTCCCGGAACTCCTCAGTCATACGAATCAAACCCAGATCCAAATTAAACTCTGCAGGGAATTTCAGAATCCAGTACCTGAAAGGCATATGAAGGGCTTTTGACAGCTGGAAGATTTCACTCGGACCTCTTTGGACACTATTGTACCATTTTATAAGCCGAACTTAACATGGAATCCAGTACTGTAGTTCCAAGTTGTTGGCTTGTATCCCCAGCAATCCTACCACATGTCTTTCTGCTCCTTCCATCAAGAACCAGAATCCAGCAATCCTGAACTTCTTCCTGACTTACTACAGAACACAGCAGAGGGGAGCCCCCACACACACACCCCCAAGTCACGGTAATGTATATGATGAGGGAGTAGAAAAACCTTGAATCCACTGGATCTGTGAGCTGGTTTTTACTCTGTAAGGCATTATCTCATACTTGATCTCTAGTCCATAAGGTAAATTCTACCCTACTTACCATGAACAGAGAACTAGTATTACAAAGGCAACGAGGTGAAGTATTGGCTGCTTGGAAAAAAAATTGTCAACAATTTCAGAACCCAAAGCTCTAAAAAATTAAATCTGTAAGTGTATTTACCTCATGAAATAGCAGACCTTCAGTCGGAACTCATCACAGCTGTCTCCACTGGCGTTCTGATACGTAGACTAGTTAAAGAAAATGTCATCTCTTCTTTTCACACATGTCTAGCCGACACTGTCCCAGCAATTCACACAAATCCCAGGCAATTCGAGTGACAGGCTGAGCACCTCTAATCCAAAGCCTTGAAATGCAAAATGCCCCAAACTCTGAAGCTTGTATTGTTGGAAAAGCCAACAATACAAGGAAAAGAATGTCACCCCTGAACTAATATGATGCTTTGGACAAATGAGAGTCTATTTAAAATAGTGTGTTTTTGGACTTGTGTGCCATCCTTATTGATATCTTATTATGTAAGTGTAATTTATATTATATTATATTATATTATATCATATCATATCATATCATATATATATATAAAAATTCTGTCACAGTACTTATATACACACAGTATATATATACACAGTATAGAGTACTACTGATTCTAGAAATAGACTTCATCTAGCTTCCTATATGTGATTTCAGGCTTGAATCTGAAGCAGGTAACTTAAGTTTGTGTAGCCTGGATGTATTTAATAGATTGTGGTCCTTTAACCCCTCTGAGATCTGCTGCATATGCATTTAAACTGTTTAAGTTTTCTGCAGTGAACCATGACCATTCCTAAAACACAAGTAGCTATTCTGAAATTTGTTAAAAATCCAAGGTATGAAATGGTTGAGTTTCAAAATGTGGATGAAGTAAACTCAACCTAGAGACAGGCAAATGGACATAGAAGCAGGATGTGAGCATATCAACACCAAGTAGTCAAACTTGACCTGGTAAGGCTCTAGGATATATTATTGGTCTGGTGGAGAATTCACTTCAAATTAGTTACACCTTCCTTGCCAACCAACAAGCACAAACTGTGGTCACAAGCACAATGCAAAGTATACATAATTCAAAATTGATAGCAGCACCATTTTAGCTAAGAGATTTCATATTTAGGACTGGTGTTTTATATAACAAGTACTCTAATCTGATGAGTATTTGAAAATATAATGTTCATATTAAGGTTGCGTTATTTGTTCTTAAGTCTATTATTCACTGGTTCTCCTTGAACAAATACTCCTACTGTAAACAGACACAGTGGGCATGGAGTAGGTAAAGAATCCAAGGAGGAAAATGTCAGTCTTCAACTTTCACGCCAGCTGAAATGCCCCACACTATACTCTAACATGCCTGAACTTCCCTCTTTATTTGTATTTCATGCATTAGCAAACACACTAAGGATAAGAGAGTCGTTTGTGGATGAGCTCTGTGGGCAATGTATAGATCATGTGGTTGACTCCCTCATCCTTCCCAACACTCTACCTGTCAAGAGTGGGACCAATGGATGCAGAGTCTTGCTCACTTCTAAGGCTCTCCATTCAGGGTGAGTGTCTTTCTTTCTTTTTTTTTTTTTTTTTTTTTTTTTTCGAGACAGTTTCTCTGTGTAGCTTTGCGCTTTCTGGACTCACTTGGTAGTCCAGGCTGGCCTCGAACTCACAGAGATCCACCTGCTCTGCTCCGAGTGCTGATTAAGGCGTGCCACGACGCCAACTGTGAGTGTCTTTCTTAACCTCTATAACACTCCCCTTTCCTTGAGTTTGTGGGAAGAATATGAAGTGGACAGGCTCAATCCCTGCTTGGCTGGGACAGCCTGGGCAGGTAACAACAATGTTTGGGCAGACTTTCTAAGTCCCAGGCTCTCCCTTTTCTGTAAGTGTTCTCTTTCATACAGGGACTCCTGGGTTAATATAAGCAGAGATATAAAAACACACTTAGAGATTGTACAGCAAACACGGACCCTAGGAAATCAACTTCCTTAAACTGTGAGACTGCTTGCATTATCATACATGTGCTTTTTAATCATTTTTCAGGACTATATTACTTACAAAATCAGTAAACAGCTGCCCTCATTATAAAATGGGTTTTCAATTATGAGGAATGTTATGTTTGGCCTTGTACAGATATTTTGTTTGGTTTTGTCAATAAAACCAAAAATTAGCATCAACTAACAAATTACAGGGGAAAAAAAACTTATAGAATCTTAAGTGTGTCTTACCAGCCAGGGAAATATGGAGACTACGCTAGGCTTTGTTGTCATCACAGAAGAAAAATATTGAATCAGTGTTAAATAATCTTTCATTATACTAATAGTCTAAATATTTAGGATAAGTTGGGAACCCTTAGCCTACAACTCCTTTTACATCTTACTGATATCTTCAAGTTCGGTCAAAACACCCAGTATTTAGTTAACTATTTGGTTTATCATCCAGATGTTTCATCTAATATCTATAGAGTCCCAAAACATCTGGATAGGTGACTAAATAAGACCATTTATTCATCTTCATTTACTGGTTTTGGGTAGGCACTCTATCTAAATACAGAACTTGATTTATGACTATCAACATTACAGAGCAGTTGAAAAGATATATGCAGAGGAGTTTTTCTGCCAGTTCGGTGGAAGATAAATACCATCGGTGCATCAGGAGAACTATTCTTGGCAAATAGCTGTCGTTCAGTTCTCCATTGTCGTCTGTGGAAAATAAAATAAGAGGCAAAGAGGCGGCAGGGTCAAACATTTCTTCCTTTAACATCGCTTGAGAAAATACAGCGTCAACAACGTCTCATAAGCCCCGTTGTATTTTGTAAGATTTATTTTTAATTATGTGTATGTGTGTAGGTGTGTGCACATGAAGCCAGAGGCATTAGAGGGAGTGACAGGCAGTTGTGAGTCATCAGACATGGCCTCTGGGAACTGAACCCCATCTTCTTTAAGAGCAGCATGCATTCTTAACCTCCGAGCCATCTCTCAGCCATCTCTCCAGCCCCAAGCCCAATTATCTTTTTTCGCCTCTTACTTCTGCCGGGAGTTCCCTGCAAACTAAGGTACATGGTGTCACCATTCTTCTGCTTTGCAATCGGTAAGTTTAGCAAATCTCAATTCAGGACATCCAAGTCAATTTGAATTGAAAGTAAATAGGGATTGAGTTGTCAGAACAAAGTATGGCCTTGGTCTATTTGAGACACGCGCGCGCACACACACACACACACACACACACACACACACACACACACACGTTGACTATCTGAAAGTCAAATGTAAGTGATCATCTTGTATTTATTTACTTATTGGGGTAGGGTGCCTCATGTGCGGAAGTCAGAGGACAGCTTTCAGGAACTGGTTCTCTCCTTCCACTATGTGAACTCTGGGCACCAAACTCAGACCATTGGGCTTGGCCGCGCCTTTATTGGCCATGCCTTTACTGGCCGTGCCTTTAGTTGAACCACCTTGCTGGCCAGTCATTCTGGATTTTATCCAATAGCCCTACTCTGGCTTACTTCTGGCTTTCTATCAATTAAAGAGATTAAATTGCTAAACTGATTAATCGAAGTTCTCTAGTGTGACTCCAATGCTCAATGGGAAAGTGGATACACAGACAGCAAAATAAAGGTGCATAGATGGATACATGATATATACAAATGAAGATTATAGTGGGTTGTGTAATACACACACACAGAGTCGGGGAGGAGTCAAAGAATAAGTCAAACATCATGGTAGCATGTATATATGCATGACAATATACACCAAGAAGTGGGATGGTAGAAGTGAGCATCATTTCTGATACGTTATCAGGAATTTTGACTATTCAGGATGATGACTGCTGGCCTCGAAGAGAATTCCAATGAGAGAATTATGGAAGTAGAAATGACACAAGGGCCGGGCAGTGGCGCATGCCTTTAATCCCAGCACTCGGGAGGCAGAACCAGGCGAATCTCTGTGAGTTCGAGGCCAGCCTGGTCTACAGACTGAGTTTCAGGACAGCCAAGGCTACACAGAGAAACCCTGCCTCGAAAACCAAAACCAAAACAAACAACAAAAAATCACAATGAATGTTTCAGAAATAAGCAGTGTGTCTGGAGTAAGAGTTGTGGGCAGTGAGAGACATAAGAGCAGAGGCCAGTGAACCTGGAGAGACAGCAGCCTATCCCAGAAAGAACCTGCATGTGGGCCGAAGCAAGCAGCAGCGTCAAGATGCACAAGGGGACCGAAGAGGAAAGGTTCGTACCAAACATCTCAATGCACGTGCTGAGCAGTTCATCGAGCGTCGCTGCTTTCCCGAGGCCGCTGGACCCCATGGTTATTTAGCCGGTGTCAAAAATCTGGAGACATTTCCAGCAGTAGACAGATCATCTCCATAGCTGTGTCAGCCAGCGGTTCTCTCGCCCCGTGGAGCCTCTGTCCCTAATTACGCTTCAAGAGAACGCTAAGTGAACAAGAAGAGAAGATTACTCTTTGGACCGCATCAAAGGAGTGTTTTCCTACCTCCCCTGGGCCTACCCATCTGCCCCTGACTGTATTTTCTACAAGAAAAGTGTCAGATTGACAGATGAGCTCAACTGCCACAAGGATGAAACACCTGGATGGAATGTCCCTTAGTGTGCACTGTGATTTGAGACCACAGAGGTCTTCCGTCTTACATACCATCCCTTTCTGCAGCTGAACAGTTTTAAAAATAGTATCCTATACTTTTCTTCATATTCTTACCTATTAAGGCGTTCAGGAATGTTGTACACGTAACTCAGTTAAATGCCATTGCAGATATATTTAGGGACACACACTTTTGAACACAAATGTAGTTGTAAGCATCACCCTCACTGATCATGTAGATGTTCCACAACTATAAGCACAAATTCCAAACTTTTCCTAAACTTGCTAATAGTAACATTGTTACTATGAGTAATTGTCTTAGTTACATTTTTATTGCCCTTAAGTGACACCATAACCAAAACAACTTATAAAAGAAAACATTCATTGGGGCTCACATTTCCAGGGTGTTAGAGTCTATGACCATCATGCTGAGGAGCATGGTGTCAGGCAGAGACAATACTGGAGCAGTAGCTGAGACTACATCCCAATGCATGAACACAAGGCAGAGGAAGAGCCTACTGGGAATGGTGTGAGCTTTGGAAACCTCAAAGCCCACCCCCAGTGACACACCTCCTCCAACAAGGCCACACCTCCTGATCCTTCCCAAACAGTTCCATCAACTGGAGACCAAGTAGTCAAACATAAGAGCCTGTGTTCTCATTCAAAACACCAGTAGAAACTTGAGTGATATTACCCAACTTTATTGATGAGACCTTCATAATGACGCTGTCAGGCAGCAATTATCATTCTCTACTTGCAGGTAAACCTCAGAGACTCAACAGTTTAATCCGAGCTAACTCATCTTTTAGTCCTAGAAGCAAGATCACCGTGTTAAAATTAAACTTCTGGACTCCCTCTCCCTCATATGACTCCCTCAGATGTGAATAGTGCAGCTGTCACAACATTGTCCCCTAATCTAGTATTAAGGGCACCGCTCTTTCACAACGTCTCAGAAGGAGGATGTAACCACAACTATCATTCATAGACAATTATGATCATCACAATTATCACTCAAGAGAATGCCATGGGGCAACTGGCTTAGAGTCAGTAATGAAAAGTGTCCCTGTTGGGGAGACAGCACCGTTTTACTTCATAGAGTCAGCCTCTGATGCCAGGTCATCATAGGACATGGAGAACCACAGAGGCCACCATGCTGTAAAATATTACCCACTTTGGACAGTGGAAAGCATAAACGGGGCAATTGGAGACTCTACCGGTGAGCTGTTTGAGTCAGGGTTTATTTCCCTCACCAGTGTTGTTTACTTAATGCGATCACTGAGCATCAGGCAATGAATTAGAAACAACAGCTACCCAGATGAAGGAAGGAATCATTCTTTCCTCGCCTTCAGCAGGGTCACAGTCGGCTGCAGAAAGCGTAAGGAGAAATGACTAATGTCCATAGGCATGGTTGTAACCAGTCAGGGAGATCAGCAAAGGATGGCAGTGGGTGACTCTG
This sequence comes from Peromyscus leucopus, assembly GCF_004664715.2. Classification (NCBI taxonomy): domain Eukaryota; kingdom Metazoa; phylum Chordata; class Mammalia; order Rodentia; family Cricetidae; genus Peromyscus; species Peromyscus leucopus. The sequence continues at coordinate 29,867,445 of NC_051081.1, forward strand.
TGCATTGGGCGTACATTGAGCCTATGGGCTTCATCTAACTCTACATGAAAGGAAAAAATGTTCTTGTCAACTCACTCTATACAGTCATGTTTTTGTGCCTAGTGATGCTCTTGGAGGATTAAAAAAATGGCTTAATGAAAACAACAGGAAGGGGATTCATAAAGTTGTGTGGAACCAACTCTCTTACACCTCATAACAAAGCCATCTTTATCAGCAAATGTTTCCTGATCACCTACTTAAAAAAAAAAAAAAAAAAAAAAAAAAAAAAAAAAAAAAACCTCTCTCATGCCACCTCCCACTCAGCATGCCTTAACTCTCTTCCTGGGTTTATCTTTCTTCAAATGCCTAAAGTAATAACTCTCCATAGAAAATTCCTCCAAAAAGATTTATTAATTTTAGGAATGAATGGACTTATGAATGAATAAAATAAAAATTACCCAAAGTGTGTCTGAATGTGTGCAATTTTGTGAGAGAATTAGAGATACTTAAGAGGTTTTGGGTAGTTTTTTTTTTTCCATTTTCAGTTTGATTCACTAATTTAAATTAGCTTTAAAAATTCCTGTCAGCCTTTTATATTTGACAGGGTCCATCTATAGTCATAATAAGAATTTCATACCTCTTCTAGGACATTCTGGGCAGCACTTCCCCAGTTTCCCTCTAACGTAAGCTCCATTAGTGTGTTTATAAGTTGAGACTGAACAATTAGCTGGAAATAGCGGTACGTGACTGTAAGTGGTTTTTCAGGCCAAACCCCAAGATGATTCTTGAGTTGTCTTGGAAGTGTTGAGTTCCCCACAAGTGGCTAGAAATAACCCTGCACTAAAGGCTTGTCACCGTATTCGTAGCTATATTTGTGAACAGTGAAGAATCTGGTTCATAATGGGCCAAGTGGACTGGGCTATTGGGTTACAATCTGTTTCTGCAATCATTAAGCCTTCTGTGTCTCCACTTACCCTTCCGTCTCCTGCACACTTACCTGTGATCACATTTCATTCATGGGGAACTTATTGTGTCTACAAATGCCTTTTCAAAAACCAAGGTTCCAGCTGGCAAAAAAAAAAAAAAGTGGCATCCATGTCTTAAAATGGATAGCAAGGAAAGATGTGACCTATAATCTCATCATGCAAAAATTTAGCTCTCATGAATGTCATGGTGTGCTTCTTTTGTCTTGTTGGGTGTATTTAGGGTTGTTTCTTATAATCTTGATTGATCTATTTTAAAAAGTACTTACAATCTAGTTTCATACAGATAAAGGTCCAGGTCTGAAGAGATGTCAAGGGCAATTGTCATCCCTGGAAAGGGCACCAAGAAAGCAGGCTGAAGAACTGGTTCATCCAACTCAAATTATAAGTGCTCTGGAAAACCTGAAAACAGCAGAGAAGAACCTCAAGTCAGTGAATGGGAACTCTAAAGAACCTACCTGGTGCTGAGCATTCCCAAAGGTATTCCCTGAGGGTCTACAGGATGTTTGAGATTTGGTGTGAACTTCAACCTTAAAATCAAATAAAAGGGAAACACATTCAAAATAGTTATTTGGTGGCATGATTTTTTTCAACCAACTGGCACTTTCAAAATTCTGCTTTTTAGGGACCTGAGAAAGGGCCCAGGTGGTAAAGTGCTTTCTACGAAAGCCTGACGGCCCAAGTTTACCTCTAGATGCGGCTAAAAAATGTGAGAGAACTGGCTGTACAAAATCGTCCTCTGACCTCCACACATAGGCCAAAGCATATGGACCATCCCCACCCCAGAACAATAATAAATAGAATTTAATTTTTTTTTTTTTTTGTTTTAGACATTTCTCTGTGTTTTGCCTTTTATTGGTAGACTGGTCGACTCACAGAATCCTCCTGCTCTGCTGATTAAAGTGCCACACTAAAATTTATTTTTTAAATTTCAACAATGTGTTCCCCCAAAAAGGTTTTATCTCCGTAGTGTAAAATCTTACTTTGGTTGTATACTTATCTCCATGAGTTACTCAGTTTAAGAAGCTTTATCCAGAAGAGAAATCTTGAGTTCGAACCAGCCGCTACGAGTGAGATTAGAGGCGCAAAGCTCCGCCGTTCAAGAACTGACCAGTTCTTTGCTGTGGTTAAATACCACTCTGATCCTAAATCACTTGGTATGATCTCAACAGGGATGTCAGTGTTATTGTAGTTTGGGTCGTTTAGTCTCCTGGTAGTTTAGAACTTACTGTAGTGTTGATAGTTCAAACTATTTCCAAGGGAAAAAAAATCATTCTAAATGGCCAGTAGGGTTTCGTTGAATATGGTTTTTTTGAATATGGTTTCCAAGGCACAATACATTCACATAGCAAAAAAGACCTATATTGATTTAACTTGTGAAGAGTCTATCATCAAAAATATCTTTCTCCAAGTTTAGCTAGGATGATCACACATGCACTCAATTTTAAGAGCAGTAAGCAGAGGCCAATTTCATGCCAGTTTTAATTAATATTTATAGATATAAATGAGTACTTCAGGCTCTTGACTTAGAACTTTTCAAAAAAGAAAATCAGGTTTCGACATTAGCCTAGTCACAAGGGAAGTTTTACTTAAACCTGGCACTTTTTAAATTGAGTATTTAATTTGAAATGTAGAACCAATTTGTAGATGTGGCAGGAAGTGGTGGCATTTGAAGACAAAAGAAGTGAAATGGAATGAAAAATATTGTTGCTTTGGAGTAGGGTGCAGTGGGTAGATGGTCTCATTGGTAATAGAATTCCATTCCTGAAAATTCTCAAGCCAAAGCTGAGAAAGACTGTCAGGCTGTAGACAAAGTTCCTAGTGCCAGGTACCTGGAAACCACACCAGTTCCACACCAACACCACACCAGGGGTTTCTCCTAGCTCTAGGAAAGCAGAATTCATAAGGTGAAATGTTATATCTAATGAGAAGTAGTTTGAAATGATGTTAACAGTATTAGAACTTCCAAAGATTATCTTGCCTATAGCATTCTTTCTTCCCAGAAAGATCTTAAACAAAATCTCTTAAAGACCCTCTCTTCTCATAGTAGATAATATCTCTATACATATATGAATGTGGTTTTTTTCCCCTTCTTATTGTATTATTTTGGGGGTAGAGAACAGGGTCTCACTATGTGTCCCTGATGGTCCTGGAACTCACTGTGTAGACCAGGCTGGCCTCAGACTCATTGAAATCCTCCTGTCTCTATCTCTTGAGTGCAACCTTGCCCAACAAAACACACATTTAAAAAAAAAACAACAACTATTATTGACCTTATATGGAGACAAATTTTTGTATGTACCTAAATCCTGTACTAAAACAGGTGACATTGTTAAAAAAGCCTTAATCTTGAGTCCTATAAAAGAAATAACACTGAGGCTCTGAGAGAGAATTTATGTGACAAATACTAAGGATGAATTAAATATGAGATGCTAAGCAAGGCACCAGAGCAGCTGCTGAAGGGCAGGGAAGGGAGAAGATGGTTTGATGACCCAGAGACATACATCTCATGTTTCTATGCAGTAACAAAGAACTAGAGAAGCGGATATGATAAAATAACGTCCAAAGCACAGCACAGAGCATGTAGGGAGGGGTACTTATTGAGTCTAGAAGCTGGGAGTGTTTTAGCTGGGCAAAGAGTGGGCAAGGAGACAGCAGTGGGGAGGATGTGCAAGACATGTGGGATAACTGAATGTTGGATACAGCAGGGACCAGGACTAATGAGGTAGAAGTAGTTAAGTCCCAAGGAGTAGCGTAAGCTACCAAGAAGTACAGAACTAAGGACAAGGGGGAAACTATTCCTCTAACAGTGAACAGGAAAGAAGCGGGATCACGCTGGAATCATAAAGATTCTTACAGCCATAGCATGGAGAAGAGACTGAAGAAGCATATACCAGAGATGGGGGCTGAGGACTGGGGCTATAGCTCAGTCGATACGTGACTTGTCTAGCATGCACATAAAGTCCTGGGTCTGATTTCTATCACCATATAAACCAGTGGTTCTCAACCTGTGGGTCAAATGACCCCTGGAGGGGGTCAAATGACCCTTTCACAAGGGTCGCCTAGGACCATCAAAACCCACAGATATTTACATTACAATTCATAATTGTAGCAAAATTGTAATTATGAAGTAGCCACAAAAATAATTTTATGGCTGGGGGCTCACCACAACATGAGGAACTGTATTAAAGGGTCGCACGCAGCACTAGGAAGGTTGAGAACCACTGCTAGAAACAAAGCATGGCGACACGTGCCAGGATTCCCAGCACTTTGGAGGGGGAGGTAGAAGGATCAGGAGTCCGTGGTCACCTTCTTAGATAATTAAAGATGTTGTTGGTTGTTTTTGCTCATTTGTCTTTTTTACTCCTTGGTCCTTTGGGGGCCCACCATCCAAATTAATCAAACATGGAGGCTTAGTCTTAATTATAAATGCCCGGCCTTAGCTTGGCTTGTTTCTTGTCAGCTTTTCTTAACTTTAAATTATCCCATCTAGTTTTTGCCACTGGGCTTTTTCTTTTCTTTCTTTTTTTTTTCTTTTACTTCTGTATGTCTCACTTTCACTCTTACTCCGTGGCTGGCTCTGTGGTTGGGTGGCTGGCCCCTAGCACCCCCTTCTTGTTCTCTTACTCTTTTCTTCTTTTCTCAGGTTTCTCCTTCTATTTATTCTCTCTGCCAGCCAGCCCCACCTATCCTTTCTCCTGCCTCATTACTGGATCTCTAGTTTATTATTAGTCCCATCAGGTGTTTTAGACAGGCACAGTAACACAGCTTCACAGAGTTAAAGAAATGCAACATAAACAAATACAACACATCTTCGCATCATTAAACAAATGTTCCAGAGCATAAAAAAAAAATGTAACACGTCTTAAAATAATATTCTACAACAGAAAGGCAAGCCTGGAATAAATAAGATACTGTCTCAACAACAAAGAAGATGTCACAGGTCCTAGCTGATATCTCATCTACCTTTGCCTGGACAGGTGACAAGGACCTTAAGCCACCAAAAGAAATTAGTAGAGATAATAACAGAGAAATGACTTCTCTCTCACCCTTTGCATTGACTCAGCTTATTTCATTTGACAACTGCAACCCATGACTCACCATGATCACCACCTTCCCAACCAGGCTTCCCACATCTCTGGCCAGCCATTCACACCCTCTAGGACCTTCATTTCCTGTCGTCTTCAAAGAGATTTAAAAAAAAACTGCAACATGGCACTGCTATTCTCTTGCTAGTTCCTACTTTCTAGTTAGTTTTTTTTGTTTGTTTGGTTGGTTGGTTGGTTGTTTTTGTTGCTGTTGCTTGTTGTTATTGTTGTTGCTTGCTGTTATTGTTTGTTTGTTGTTGTTTATTATTATTGTTGTTTGTTTTGTTGTTGTTGTTGTTGCTATTTCAACTTCCGTCTTGTTACTTTAGCTTTCAGTCCCAGTTTTTTCAAGCTCGTCCCTCACTTCTTTGGATGTCTCTTTCTACCCTGTTTCCTCTGGTCTGTTGCCCTTCCCAGGTTACTCAATTGGTCTCGTGCTCATCACTGTCAAAGCTGTCTGTGCCACAGAGCTACTGAGACAGTTTGAACACAGAGCATGGGCCCTGTGCTCACAGCAAGGACGAATCATTGTCCACAGGCCCTAATGGATGACATAAAGAATAAAATCCCCTACACTTAGGGATGGCTGAGCATTAGTCCAAAGGTCATTTAACAATGAAAACACTGTGTTCAACTCTAAAGCTACTTTCCATTCTTGCCTTTGACAGGCTTATTTAATAAGATTATCCTGGGTCTTAAGTTATGTGCTGCCTGTTCATTTATCACTTTCTTCTAAAGGATTTTACTAAATTAATAGGATATCAATTAACATTAATAGGATTTTTTCGTTCTGAATTTTTTAAAAAAGGCAATAATAGCATGTAAAAATACCACTTATTGCTGGAAATATAGCATGACTGTTACAATGCTGGGGGAAATATCTATGTTATAGTTACTCTAATAAAATCCCAAAAGCTAAGCATTATTATCTTTACTGCATAAATAAGAACACAGAGGCCTAAAGAGGTGGAATTGATGGTCCAATAGCATATTACCCTCTAATTCCCAAAGCCCTAGTCTGACTCCAAAAATGTATCCCCGCCCCACCATGAGCTGAAAACCTTTTAGCCTGTTCAATCCATTTCTAGGCACTGTCGAGAACACATGCTCGCTACTTCCTGTGCTGACTCCTAAGCATTTATCACTGGCCATATTGTCTGTAGATGAATAAGCTTTATTGTCACAGTAGGCTTGGCAACCCAGGGGAACACTGGTACCAAGTACCAGACAGGAGCAGCTCAGAGTTCATCTCACTCACAAGACCTCGTTGCATCTGGGGCAGCGGTAGGGGGAAACAATAAAATAGCAAAGTTCAGCTGTGTGTTTTTTCCTTACTCGCTGGCATTTATTACTGGCAGTCAAACTACCATACTTAGTGTTAGCTGAGGCAAATTAAACACCAAAGTCCAGGGGATGCTTTAGTAATAAACCATAAAAACGCCGAAGTCCAACCCAAAGGTGCTTTCCTGGCATTTGGAAGGATCTGGGTGTGAAACAAAGCCATGTGCACACGCCGTAGACACTTGTGGGTGGGTGATATACAGATGGATGTGTTCCTGCACACCAAAGGGTTAGGACTTAGTATGCTAACCCCCTATTCGAACTGAAAATGACATTCCAAAAGGAGACTGTCAGCTAGAAAATGTTTTACCCCAGAAATTCAGATTTGGGACTTTGGAAAAATAGTTGTATTTTCTAATTAAAAAAAAAAATCAGTGTTTTGTTCTCAAGATGCTTATCTTGTCTTCATAGTAATTCTGTTGGTGGTCCTAAAACCTTAGAAAGATCTGGTATGGAGTCACCTGAAATAGTCACATCCCTGCATTCCTTTGATTATTTCATTTACTTCAGAGTGAATTTGATAATGATGATGATGGTGATGATGATAATGGTGATGATGATGATAATTGATGATGATGATGATAGTGGTGATGATGATGATAATGGACGGTGGTGATGATGATGATGGTGATGATAGTAATTGATGATGATGGTGGGGGTGATGATGATAATTGATGATGGTGGTAGCAGTGAAGGAGGAGGAAGAGGACATGGAGAAGGGTTTTGTTTTTTTTTAAATGATTTCCATGCCAATCACTGTTCTGAGTTTTTTTTATCTCCCACCTACACCCCCCAGCCCTCCCTGCCAAAATCTACTCTAGAGGCCCTGTCCCACTCCAGGACTCCAGCAGCAAAGAAAATGCAGCTAAAATCTTATTACTTAATTATTACTAAAATACACTGAACCCTCGTGAGATGAACTCTGAGACAATTCCTTGCCCCAACAACCCCCTTCTCCCCACCCCACTCAGGGCTTCATACTTTCTAAGCAGCTTTTCTACCACTGGGCCACATCCACCACCGAGGCCTTGGATTTCATTAAATAACTAAATTTTTTTTTTTGGCTTGTTTATTTTCTGAGACAGGGTTTCAGTATGTACAAGTTGGCTTTGAACTTGCTGTGTGGTGCAGGCTGTCCTAGACCTCATGATTTGGGTACTCCAGACTCCCCATTCTGGGATTCTAGGCACACTCCACCATGTCTTCTAACTCAATCTTTGAATTTTGAAAAAAAAAAAAATGCACAAATCAATCCAGGAGGGGTGGTGCTATCTGGGAGGCTGGTTCAAGTCCAGAAGTTTAGATTACCCTGGGCAATGTAGGTAGATTCCAATCTCAAATACAATAAAACTGCATGAATAAATAAAAACATTAAAAAAAAAACCATAGGGGTAGTAGGTCATAAAATTAGAAAGATGACCATGAGAGAGAAGGGAGATGTCCTTAGGTGGATGGAAAACAGAAAGAGCAATAAAATATATGTGATAAGAAAACGTGATGAGCCTGGCGGTGGTGGCGCACGCCTTTAATCCCAGCGCTCAGGAGGTAGAGCCAGGCGGATCTCTGTGAGTTCAAGGCCAGCCTGGGCTACAGAGCAAGATCTGGGACAGGCACCAAAACTGCACAGAGAAACCCTGTCTCAAAAAACAAAGAAAGAAAGAAAGAAAGAAAGAAAGAAAGAAAGAAAGAAAGAAAGGAAGGAAGGAAGGAAGGAAGGAAGGAAGGAAGGAAGGAAGGAAGGAAGGAAGGAAGGAAGAAAATGTGATGAGAAAGTAATTCGGAAAGGGAGGGAATCAGCCAGAGTCGGGGAGGGAACACATGGGAGCAAATGAAAACCAAGTATCAGGACGCATGTGTATAAAGATGCTGTGATGACTCCCATTACATTATAAGCTAACCTAAGTACGTAATCAGGAAAGAGCAGGGACTGGAGAGGTGGCTCAGCGCTTCATTAAGAGCACTGGCTGCTCTTCTAGAGGACTGGGACTCAATTATCAGCACCTCTAAGGCCATTCACAACGAACTCCACTTCCAGGTCATCCGATGCCCTCTTCTGGTCTCCATGGGCACCAGGCATGCATGTGGTGCACAAACACACATGTGGGCAAAGCATGCATACACATACAACTAAATTAAAACAAGAATAACAAGACAGGCGGTGGTGGTGCACTCCTTTAGTCCCTGCACTCAGGGGGCAGAGCCAGGTGGATATCTATGAGTTCGAGGCCAGCCTGATCTACAGAGTGAGATCCAGAAAAGGCGCAAAGCTACACAGAGAAACCCTGTCTCAAACCGCCCCCCCCAAAAAAAAAAAACAAGAATAACATATGGGGACATATTTTAAAAAATAAACTTTTTTTTAAATCTTTTTGATACCAGTTTCGTGTGCACAGACAATAAACCCACCAAAACCTCTTATACGGATTATTTTTCTTCTCCAACTGAAACTGTACTATTATGTGAAACTAACACATAAGTGAAAACATTTGTTCCTATTTAGAAACCTGCGTGTTTATAGTACTCTTTTATGAGATGGTAAAAATCTCAGTTTAAATTGCTTCTGAATCAGGGATTTGGAGCTAGACTTTTTATTGGAACTGACTAAAAGCCAAACATAAGAACCAAAAAAAAAAAAAAAAAAAAAGTGCCTTTCAAATTCCTCCTTTGCTTTTAGTTACATTTAGACAGCTTGAAGCATCCAACTGGAGGGCTCCCCTTAGTGACGCGGCTGTTTTCTTTTTTTAATTTCAGATACTTATCCTACCACAAATATTTCTTCTTTTTTCTAAAAGGAAAAGAAATCAAGAGACTGGGACATGGCTCATTCTCACACCTAAGACATCAACTTCCTTGCTCCTGAAATCATAGCACATACCTACCGAAAAGAAAGCAGAAGTTACTAGAACATTCTGTGGCATTGTAGGTCCCAGTTAACTTTCTGTAAGGTTCACTGTTATTGTCCAACAGGAAAGAAGTCACTCCATCTTTCTCAGCCGAACAAAAGAATCCGTTTGTGGAAAGTTAGAGAGAGTGAACCACAAGGTGATTTTAAAATGAAGAAGTCCTGGACTGGTGAAACATTCCCAACTGAATTTGCCAAGCAGTTTTCTGGACTTTAAAATACGGTTTCTCATTAAGACAATATTATGAATGGATTAACAACATATTTACATTTGGGAGACTGGAGCCCGGTAGAGGGAGATCTGTCAACATACTGCAAAGGACTTTGGAATTTTTCAAGCCTTTCGAGCAGTGGTTCTCAACGTTCCTAATGCCTCGACCCTTTTAACACAGCTCCCCATGTTGTGGTGACTACCAACCATTAAATTATTACGTTGCTACTTCATGACTGTAATTTTGCTACTGTTGTGAATCGTAAATCGTGCAAATATCTGATACGTAGGATATCTGATATGCAACCCCAGAGGAGTCTCAGCCCACAGGTTGCAGACCACTGATTTAGAAGTTGGTAGTGTGGGTTGGTTATGGCTAGCTTCCAAAGTTACGCACTTCCTAGAACCAAGAATCTGATGGCGACTTCCAACCTAGAGAGTCGGAGAAAGAGAAGGATAGAAGGAACAGAAGATAGCTTATCATGAAGTAACAAACAATTAGAGGGGACCAAGAAATGAGAAGAAGGAGAAGCAAATCTGGTGTTTAAAGGTCACGTTGGAAGAGTAAAGAGCGTGTTGGCAGAGAGAGATATCTTTGCTGAGATATCAGACACATTTTATGTGTAGGGAGGTCTCTAAAAGTACAGTCTTGTTCTTTAGAGACTCCCAGGGAAGCCGATTCAGGCGGCGATATAAATCACACAAAGCATAGAGGAAACCAGTTCACGGGGTGCCGAAGTCTGTCTAGAAGGTTCTGGAAGGTGGAGAATTATTGAAAAGCGTGTTTGCTATTGCCAAGCTAGAACGTGTCAGGGGTGGAGCAGCACTTTAACAAAACAGTAAAAGGCAATGTGCAGAGTGTGGGGGCTATGAAAAAAGGAGTTCGTTTTCATAATGTTATAATGCACGGAGGAGCAGAGAGAGGGTTTGGGCGGGCCCGAGATAAGAAGTGGACCAGGGGTGAAGGGTGGGTCTGGGGTAAGGGGTGGGCCTGGGATAAGGGTGGGTCTGGGGTAAGGGGTGGGCCTGGGGTAAGGGTGGGCCTGGGGTAAGGGTGGGCCTGGGGTAAGGGTGGGCCTGGGATGAGGGGTGGGCCTGGGGTAAGGGTGGGCCTGGGATGAGGGGTGGGCCTGGGGTAAGGGGTCATTTATCAAAGGTTTTGTATACCATGGGAAAGACCCTAGAGGTATGTAACACAATAAGAAACTGTGTAAAGATTTTAAAGAGGGTGTCCTGTAAGCATTTAGAATGTTCGGTTTGGCTCCAATAGAGAGGAGAGATAAGCAGGAGGTGTCAGTCTCAAGCTTGAGTAAGCCACTGGCATGGCACAGGGAACAGAGAGTGAGAGCTCCAGGCATCCTAATGTGCTCGCATTTGGGGATATCTCCATTCATTAATTCCTCTTTTATGGCCCGGCCCACCAGGCTTACTCTGCCCATTTCTGGATCTCCTACGCTGTTACTTCATGAGAAGCTGTGTCTACTTCTCTCTAGCCTTCTCTTTCTCCATCTTTCTAGATCAAAGATCATGATGAGATTCCAGGAAACAATGCTTGTCGGTTCCTAATGTCCCTAAAACCAAGTCTGAGGGTGGATGACCCAGGGAAACATCTTCATTAAACGTCCTGTGAATGGATCTGCTGGTTGCAACAAGGATGTTGAGTTGAAATAGTAACTGAAACCAAGCTGGTAGTAAACTTAGAACCAGAAGTCAGCAGCTTCTGCAGTAACTTGAGGGGATTTTTACAAGCGCGCAGGCTCCCATAACAGCTGACTGTTATATCTTACCACCATATCTAGCAGCTCCTTTTCAACATTTGCTTCTAATTTATAGCCCAGGAAACAGTGCATGTACCCCAGGCCTGGTAGAACATGTTTTTAATCCCAGCACTCTGGAGGTAGAGGCAGATGGATCTCTGTGAGTTCAAGGCCAGCCTGGTCTACAGAGAGTTCCAAGATAGCCAGGGCTATATAGAGAGACCCTGTTTCAAGAAAAAAAAAAAAAGGAGAAAAGAAAGGAAGGAAGGAAGAAGGAAAGAAAGAAAGAAGGAAGGAAAGAAGGAAGAAAGAAAAAAGGGAGGGGGAAGAGAGGGAGGGAGGAAGAAAAGGAGGGAGGTAGAGAGAGAGGAAGGGAAATAGAGCGTGTATTTATTAATCTTATTTTTTATCTAATTGTCTTCTTACTAATCATACAAACATTCAGAATTCACCAGAACTTTAGGTAAAAAGATAATTCCTCACTACTAAATGTAACGGAAGTTATATATAGTTGTATAATTAAAACTGAAAAAAAATACAAATTAACATGTTTAAACATCTCATTAATTTGGTACTACGTTCTTTCATTGTTCCTGGGGGGAAAAAATGGAGGACAGCAGAGACAGCCCAATGAGTGAAGTAATTACCACGCAAGTGTGAGGACCTGAGTTTGGATCCCCAGAGCCCACATACAGCCAGGGGTGGTAACAAATGCGCCCACCCCCACCCCCACGTTCCCAGAATGAGATAAAGAGGCAGGGACAGAAAAGTCCAAGTCACCCATGGGCCAGCTAGCCTGGGTGCACAGTGGGAAGCAGGAGTCTCAGACAAAGTGGAAGGTAAAAACTGACAGCTGAGGTTGTCCTATGACCTGTGTATGGCTGTCATGGCATGTACATGCCTGTAGTCATACACAAGAACAACCCACACACACACACACACAAAAAAAAAAACCATAAAAACATTCAATGACTAGGAAAAATACCAAAATGTCTGGAACTAACTGTCTCTACATAAGAAAAATGAAAAAATACTTGAGACCCAACATGTACTAGTTTTATGGGTTGCAAATAAATGTGTTGTCGTTGACTTCTTCTTCTTTTTTTTAAGCCTTTCTGCTCCAATCCCCTCTTGAGTGCTGGTGAGTACAGACATGAGCCACGATGCCCAGCCAACTTCTTTTCTATCATGATAGTTTCTTTCCTAAAATTTAATGTTCAGCTTTTGGAGAAGGCAGTGATTCCTTTAATAAAATGTGAACAAAGGCCCAACCACCTACATTTTTTTTTTTAAATCTAGAAAATCTCTTCTGTCATCCAGCCATCTCCAAGCTTCTGGACCTTTGCTGTAACTCGGACCATATCCGAATCATTCCCCCAAGTTTTCAACTGAGGACTATGTGGACAGTGAGAGTACTGTCAGAATTGCCAACAGCAATGTCTCACACAGATGTGCTTGCGGGTCCAGAAACACAACCTTGCTTGTACATAACCACCCAAGCTCTGTCTCTAATGGGACAGCAGTGACATGCAAGAACACAGTCCCTGGGAAGACATCACCTTTCTCTTTGCACCTTTCCCCACTTAGCTGAGAAAGCCTACCTAAGGACAGACAAACGATGGACTGCAGGTCTCCAAGCTTTGCCGACAGTGAAGACCATGTACGCTAATCAATTCTACCTCCTTCTACAGATTGGCGGCCTCTGGGAACAACTCAGCCCATAGCTGTATTTGTTAGCTCTGCTGCTGGCATTTAGAATTTTTCAAAATTGTTTCGCTATTTGTGAAAACATGTACAAGTCCAACTTCCACTTTAACATCTAGCTTTCTTGATTCTTGTAGGAAAATCAGATCTGCACGTTCTAGGTTTGCCAACCGCAAGGCTGCAGTTACTTGAGCCAATCAGCAAGGGCCTCCCAGGCTCCCTAAATCCTCTCTACCCTCTGTTGTCCCCTGAGGCTGAGACCAAGTGTCCCTTATCATTCCATGATGTGCCTTTCCCGCTTTGGGAGGTTTAGGAGGAACATGTAGGGTCTCTTTTCTAAGCAGGGAGAAAATCTGATGACTGCTTGCTGACATTTCCTCTGTCAGCCCTCACCTCAGACTTGTTGGGTGGTCCTCAGCCATCACAGGTTCAAAAGCTGAGGAGGATCTTTCAAGGTACAGAGCCCAAGAGTGGTCCCACATGTAGATTAGATAAGGGGGAAGACAAGGCAACTACCCTGCTTCCTCAAGCCTCCCCTCATGCTCACTCAAAAGGGAGGCTCAAACTGCAAAACAGATTTCATCTCTCACCAGGGCACAAAAGCAGCCTGTTGAGAATCGCTGGGCTAACAAGGTATTATTTATTTTCATTCATAGTACCCTTAAATGTCTACATGACTACCAGGTTTCCAATTTCCTCTGACTTCTGTGTTTTTCTTTCACAATAAGCTCTCAGGCAGGACAGATAGCTCAGGGATCAAACAGTTGGCACACAGCGTAGGAACTAGAGTTCAGATCCCCAGCACCCACAGGGCACCCTACCTGTCACCCCAGGGCTGGTGAGACAGAGACAAGAGACACAAGATACAACCGGGTAGCCAGATGAGCTCCTGATTCAGTGGGAGATTCTGCCTTAGTAAATAAAAGGAAGAGTGGTAGAGGAGAATGGCCAACACCGACCTCTGGTCTCTACACACACACAAACACATCCATCTGCATCTGCACATTCATGCTTCCTACACACACACACACACACACACACACACACACACAGACACACATGCACACAGGGCACCTGTAAAAAATAGTTCTCAATACAATGGTATTCACTAATGAATACTTGGGTCAGTGTGTTTTGACATTTCCTTTGGTATAGTCTAGGAAGATTAAGAAAAATATAAATGAAATAAGGTCCATTTCTTTCCTTCTGTACACTATAGAGAGTATAGTGTCACACTTTGTCCTGCTTTCTCTTCCTGTTGCTCTGAGTTTTTTAACTACAACTGGGGACATCCACGTAGTCTTCCAGAAATCACACATACTCCCCATTGTGTGGCTTTCAGGATAGTTTCCTGTGTGTCATTTATACATTTGAATAAAATAAAGTCACAATGAAGTTGGTTTTTTGTTTGTTTAACTCCTTACTCTTTAGGAGTCCACCATCCAGCAACTAAATAATCACATAGATACTTATTCTTACTTATGAATGCCCGACCTTCACTTGGCTTATTTCTAGCCAGCGTTTCTTAACTCAAATTATCCCATTTACCTTTTGTCTCTGGACTTTTACCTTTCTCTATTCTATATACCTTTCTTTACTTCTTACTCCATGGTTTGCTATGTAGCTGGGTGACTGGCCCCTGGTGTCCTCTCTCCTTCTTTTCTTGCTCTTCGTTTTTTTTTTTTTTCTCCTATTTATTCCCTCTGCCTGCCAGCCCGACTATCCCTCTTCTGCCTTGCTGTTGGCCGTTCAGCTCTTTTTTAGACCAATCAGGTGTTTTAGACAGGCACAGTAACACAGCTTCACAGAGTTAAATAAATGCAACATAAAAGAATGCAACACATCTTTTTGCATCACTAAACAAATGTTCCACAGCATCAACGAATGTAACACAGCTTAAAATGATATTCCATGACTTCACAAGTCATGGCTGGCTGAGAAGCCGAGCTGGTGTCCTCCTCTGTTATCTCTCACTCTAAGAAGAGAAACCAGAAAGAACAGAAGGTTTGTGTACTGGTCAGGGCAGCTGCAGGATGGATCTGCCCCCACCCAGTTTCATCTTCCTGTCCATTCAAGTTTTCTGATAGTGTTTTGGGTTGACCCTGGAAACTAAACCTCCAATTCAGAAAGAGACTGTGGGAGTGGGAGACAACAAGGTGCATTTCCACTTTTCAAGAGGACTTCTTGAAAGTGTTACGAGGTTAGTAACCTTCTTCCAAAAGAAGGTCCCTATGGCCAAAATGATAAGGACTGGCCCATGGTTAAGCACTGAGTACAGTGGCCAAAAGACAAATACCCCACTGTAGTAAGCATTTAGAAGCCAGATTCACATGGGGATGTCTAAGATACACAAACTAAATGCCAAAGAAAGATGATTTCGAAGTAAAGCACCTAGTTATAGAAGTGTGGATTTTTTTTTTACTATGAAACTGTTCACTTGTCATTTAGATATGAAGAGATGACTTGGCTGTCTGCTGACAGTCATGGAATTTCTGCTCAATATATGTTTGTGCATGGGTGTAGGGTAAGGGTAAGACCTTTCTCCAGGTTCTCAAAGAGGCCTGCTCCTTAAGACCGCTCCTGAAATGCACCAAAACTATTTGCCCTAGTACATGTCTACAGCTTCAAACAAATGGATTCACCCCGTGCAAAGAACAGGTTAAGCATCATACTTCCTAGGTCTTGTCATCAACTTTTTAGAACCACAAAAAGTTAAGCCACTAAAATTTTAACCTCTTCCCAACAGCACATAAGCAACCTTAGCATGAACAAGCAATTGTAAAAGTACAACCAGGCCAAGTGACACATGTCTATAATCCCATCACTGGGAAGCTGAAGAAGGAGGGAGCGTAAGAGGATGGTGGACAGCAAGGCACAGTAGCCCTCAGCTGAGAATTGAGCCAAAGTCAAAGTGGCATCTGGCCAAGGGGCTGAAGGATCCCAGGTAGGAATAAGGAACAACATAGACCTTGACAGAGGAACAGATACTTTTTTTTTTTCAAACAGGGTTTCTCCATGTAACTTTGGTTGTCCTGGAAGTTACCCTATAGACCAGGCTGGCCTCAAACTCATGATCCACAAGACAGGGCTAATGAGAAGAACATCCAAGATAGCACAGACAACGGTGTTAGCTCTAGCTGCTTCACAAAACCACTAGCCAAATGGATCCTTTTGCCATCATTTGCATCTGGGATGTCCCCACAAGGCCTGTGTGGTGACAGTTTAGTCCCTAGCATGGGACTGAGATGATGGAAACTGTAAGATGTTTGGTCGACGTGGTTATGGGATGACCCTTCCTCTCAATTACTGCCCATGAGGTGAGAGGTCTTGTTCTGTCCCATGCTTCCACCATGATTGGCCACCAAAGGCCCACAGCACTGGGGCCAACAGATCATGTTCTGAAACCTCAAAAACCGTGAGGCCGCATAACCTTTCCTCTTTGTGAGTTGACTGTCTCAAGTGGACATACAGAGGCCCAAAACTGTCTGTCGGGTTCTCAAGGAAGGCTTACAAGAATAAAGACTGGTGACATTCTTCTGGTTTACAAGGCAGGACGAGTTCAGACATTAGTACAGGGCAGCCCTCTGGCTAAAAAAAAACCAACAGCAGGACACAGGCCACACTACCTGAGTGGAATACTGTATGTACTTAATGTCTTTCTTCAAAGGATACTAAAAAGCATAGCTTTGTTCTATAGAATAGTTAATAGCATTACTTCTATACTATAAATAAATAAATAAAAATTGGTGACTTTCTAATTGGTTAACCTATCAATTATGATCTTGAGTTCCTTTGTGGTTTTTCGGTTTTTTTTGTTTTGTTTTGTTTTGTTTTTCCCCTTGGAGCTTCTTCAACGAGCATTGTCAATTGAATTGAAAGTATGTTGGGGCCTGTTGATGTCTGAGGCTGGTTCATTCTTCCTGGGGAGACTGTCCTGTGGACTGTAGGCTGTTCAGCCATATCCCTGGTCCCTGCTGAGTAGACACCACTACTGTTTCATCCCTACCTCCAGCTGGGATAGCCATAAACATCTTCAGACATTGGCAAAAATCTCTCTCAGTTAAGGACTCCCGCTGTGATGGGCATAACCTCAACACAGAAAGCAAAAATTCCACCAGGAAGGGATGGCTCTACAGGCAGAATTCACTCTGATGACCCAAATTTGCTCCCAGAAACCAACAAGAAAAAGCTGAATGGGGCAGCCCACGCTTGTAACCGCAGCGAGCCGGGAGTGCAGGGCAGCGTGAAAAACCAGAGACTGCCTCAACAAAACAGGAGGCAAGAAACGACTTCTGAACATTACACTCTGACCTCCTAGGTGTATTTTGGCATGCACGCCACTGAAAACACATGCAAATAAATAAATAAACAAATAAATAAATAATAACAATTGAAGTCCGTAAGATACCTCCATTTTTCCTGTTGTCAGAATGTCCACTTTTGAGTGAGCAAAGGCCTAACTAGTTGGTTGATTTTCCCAGGATTCAAATAAATTCTACATATTTTTTTTTTTGGTAGCAATACACATTTGGAGGAATGTATCTTTGGACATCATCATCTTAACCTGGTTCATCTTTTTTTTTTTTCTTTTCTAGTACCAGGTATCAAACCCTGGCCTGTGCACATGCAACGTATACACCCTCCTGCTAAGTTACACCCCACCGCCTCTGCCTGCCTTGAGTTTTGAAATCAATCAGCAAGCGATAACATATCAAATATTGCCATAACTAGGGACATTTTTTAAAAATGCTTTTGAAAGCTCAATCCCCCTCCCCCCAACTGGAATAATTTGTCTCTGGTTTTTCTAGTAGTTCCAATTATATTTTATCTTTTTTTCTTCTTTTTTTTGCACCACTTAGCACAAGCAGCTTTAACCCAGTTTGGAGGGAGTCAAAGGATAAACAAGAACACATCGGTTTGTTCTCCGTACATAAAGTGAGTTCGTTTACCTAGGAATGGTTCCTCGCCTTTCCTGTTGCCCAGCTCATCCTCTTGCACACTCTCTGCTGACTTTGCAGGGAATGCATTCAGAGCCTTTTCACCTACAAACCGTCTACCCTACTGCATTACTGACCTACAGAGTTGGGAGAGGCGGAAAGATGCTCCCTGCGAAGCTGTCAGAGCTGGCTTGTTCCAGCTCCAGCTCCTTCACTTCCAAGCGACAAGTAAGTACACAGTTCTGGGTGTCAGTTGCTTCCTATTCAAATTGACTTCATGGTCACTGAGGGGAACATGGCTTTGCCAAGCTCACATCTGACAATGCCTTAAAGCAGGGGTTCTCAACAACCTTCCTAACATTTCAACCCTTTAATACAGTTCCTCATGTTGCAGGGACCCCCAACCAGAAAATTATTTTGTTGCTACTTCATAATTTTAATTTTGCTACTGTTATGAATCGTAATGTAAATATGTGATATGCAGATATCCGATATTCAACACCGGTGAAAGAATCCTTCAACCCTTAAAGGGGTTGTGACCCACAGGTTGAGAAACACTGTCTTGAAGACTCCTCAATAGTAGGGCAGTTCTTCAAGATCAAGAGGTTTTCTGACCATTTCAAGGTCATGCATATAATACATACATACACACACACACACACACACACATATATGTACACACACACACAGTGTGTGTGTGTGTGTGTGTGTGCACACACACGCACGCCACGGTGTCATTGTGTGATAAGTTCTGTTATCATTCACAATGTTATATTACTGGCGAGAGAAGAGCATAGGTAGAGATTTTTAAAAATGAAAAATAAAATATCTTCAAGTTGTGTGATAAAAACATGGAAGCTCATTGTGTTATCTTATTTACTTTTGTATACACTTAAATATTCCACAATGAAAGCTTGGGTTTTGTGGTTGTTGTTTTCATCTTCTCATTAAGACAAGGTCTGGGCCGGGCGGTGGTGGCACACACACCTCCCAGCACTCAGGAGGCAGAGGCAGGTGGATGTTTGTGAGTTTGAGGCCAGCCTGGTCTACAGGGTGAGTTCCAGGACAGGCTCCAAAGCTACACAGAGAAACCCTGTCTCAAAAAAACAAAAAACAAAAAACCAAGGTCTCACAAAGTTTCCCAAGTTGGCCTAGAACTTCTGATCCTTC
The DNA here is from genome assembly GCF_004664715.2 of Peromyscus leucopus. Lineage (NCBI taxonomy): Eukaryota > Metazoa > Chordata > Mammalia > Rodentia > Cricetidae > Peromyscus > Peromyscus leucopus. The sequence continues at coordinate 29,886,517 of NC_051081.1, forward strand.
TACTTCAGTTTGGTCTTGTAAACTTTAAATGGTTCTCGAGTATATCTCAGTGCTTCAGAAAAGCAGACCAGTCTCCAAGCCCTTCTCCACTCTGCCCTCCAGTACTGACCCTAGGATTCAGTTCTACCAAGTTAGGTGTGATTCCTGGAATAGACGTTTTCAAAATACCCCCCTTTTCTTCTTGACAGTAACTACTTACTGTTGTTGCTTGCTTGTTTGTTTTTCCTCCAGCTCAAACGTCACCAGCCCCAGGAAATCTCTCCTGGCTCAACTTGATAGAGTTATCTCTATTTCCTAGACTCCCACAGTATTCTGTATAACACTTCTTTATATTTATATATCACAATGTGCTTATTGCAATACTTTAAAATGCATGCATGATTAACAAGGTGGCAATATCCTATGGATTGTATGGAAAAGTCCATACAATTATCCAGGCTTGATATGTAGAAATCCTGAATGAATCATCTTGTATGAAAAATTGTTTTAGATTTTTTAAATTCTGTTTAATGACTTCTGCATGGGGAGACATGAAAAGTTCTGGATTCAGTAATAATAAATAAATAATAAATAAAATAAAAACAAATTAAAATAAATAAATAAATAAGTAAAATAAAAAGTTCCGAATTTAGGGACTAACAGTCCAAACAACTTTCTAAGTTCATGAATTTCTAAATTCATCTTCCATAAGCTTGGTATGAAATAAAATACAAGGTAAGGTGCAGAAGGTTTTATGCATGATGCATTTCACTAATTCTTACAGCTGGATAGACAGGTCTTCAGTTCTTACATCTTATTCAATATCACCATCACTTGCTTAAGGCAAAGCTCTGGCAACTTCCAAAGAGAGGTTGAAAGAAGTATTTATTTTGTAAACATAAAGATGAAATGTCAGGAGCTCCCTCCACTGATTCTGCCCCTGGCTCTGCTTGGCCCTTCTAACTGTCTGTAATAGTGGTCCCCAGAAACATTTTATGGGAGTGAGTACGACAGCTCCTCTCAGTGCCAATGTTATGTCACTTCTTATAAAACTTAAATACGGCTCTCAGCACTTTTGGCGAATCTGCGAGGCCTATAGTCATGACCATTTTTTTCTACCTGTCATCGTAAGAGATAGTATAATGATGCTTGAGGGTTGGCAGAGGCTGAGTTCTGCAGGACCACCCTGCACAAAATGCAGAAGACCACCGTTGAGAGAACACTACAGTCATGAAAACTGAGTATGTTCTGGGTAGGAACTAAAAAGAGACTGTGGGGCGTGGTTATGAATCCACAGAGCCTGAGGATACTTATCTGTTTTATAAAAGTCTACCAGTGGAAATGGCAAATGTACTGGTCATGATGCACCATCAGTTGCAAGGCAAGGCCAGCAGTCTCCTTTCCATAAACAGCATCAGTTTTAAACATAGAACGAGAGCTGGTGTACCAGGCGTTTTCTTTTAGGCCATCAACCAGCTCCCAAATCATGATGCAGAGACTTAATGTTCGTGTTGATAATAACTTAGCTCTTTTCTGGCTAGCTCCTTTAACTTCATTTAACCTGTTTCTCTTTATCTACCTTTTGTCTCAGGGATTATTACCTTTCTTACTTCTGTATATCTTACTTTCACTGCTTTTCTACGTCTGTACTGAGAGCTGCAGGTAGCCAAAGGCCATGGGAGTATACAGCAGCTCTCAATAGGTCTGGTTGGCTGGTATCTGCCTGGCTTCTTGCCCTGGGCATCTCCCTCGCTCTCCTCCTCCTTTTTCTCTTGTTCTTCCTTTGAGCCTAGATTTCTCCTCCTGTTTATTCTCTCTATCTGCCAGCCCCACCTATCCTTTCTCTGCCTAGCTATTGGCCGTTTAGCTCTTTATCAGACCAATCAGGTGCTTTAGACAGGCAAGGTGAAACAAATGCAGCACATCTTTGCATCATTAAACAAATGCAGCATAAACAAAAGTAACCCACCTTTACACAGTAATAGTCTGCAACATAGACAAATGTAACATATCTTTGTCTACTTAAAATAACATTCTACAACAAGATGGCACCATTACATTAAAACTGCCTGGGCATTGTTTCCAGCTAGGATCTCATCATAAATGGCCTTTTAAAAAGCATGGTACTTAATTTTTCTAAAGTTTGTCTCTTCTCTCCCAGCACAACACTCACAACAGTTTCTGCTTTCTGGATGAGGTGAAAGTAAATATTATTTTATTTCCTCTTCATACCATAGGCCCAGTTTAAATACTATACTATAAAAGAAACACAGAGGCAGAGCCATCTCAGGATCAAAAGTGGCTGGGAAGGAAAGTGGACCACAGAGAAACCTGCAGAGCCACCCTTCAGATTGGCCATTGCCCATGTCTCTCTCTCTCTCTCTTTCTTCTCTTCTCTTTCTCTCTCTCACACACACACACACACACACACACACACACACACACACACACACACACACACACGCACAACACAATAATAATAATAATAATAATAATAATGATAATAGTGATCTCTAAAATAGCCTGTCAACTCATATGGTTTTTGAATTGCAGGCATTCCACACATAAATGAAATACTTTCTACTTTGAGAAAGCAGAACTGAGAGCTGAACAGATTCCAGAGTTCATTCATATCGAACTTGCAGTCTGAGTATCTCAGAACCAAGTATGGATGTACTCGGTTCTCCAATTTAAAACTGCTTAAAATGCTTGAGTATTTATGAGCTCCAGGAGTCTGTATTCACTTGAGATTTGAGAAGGAGCATCCTTCATGGTCACAGTGTGATTTGCTACCGTTTAACCAGGAAAGGATATTTCTTCAACCTAGGTCCTTGACTCCGGGTCTAAAGTGCTCTGCAACGGATACCTATATGCACAGATTTCTAGGAACATCTCTCTCATGTGCCTTCTGATGCTAATTTATATAGAAGGTACCAAGGAAACCTGGTGAGAAGCAGTTTGGATTATTGGGTGGAAAGAAAATGCCCAGGGCCTTAAAAACAGAGGAGAGACTGAGCTGTTTTATAAACTTGAAATCTAGCTCTGCAGAGATTGATGATTGTGTCTAAGACCATTCCTAGCCCATCAATCTCCCTTTGGGCCAATTGCTTAGGTCTCTGCCCATTACAAACGCCCCAGACGGGAAAAAGAAAGGCAATTAAAATCACTTAAACACTCTCTAATGCAGTTACTTGTCTGCGGGTTTGAAATAATTATAATGAAACTCTGGGAAGAGATATAAATTTTCACATGTTATTTCCACTCCATTGTTAGTTCTCTGCCAGATTGTATCAGGAGCATGTTCTTAATTAAAACTCTGGCTTTATTTATAATCCTAAAGCAAATCAGTGTCATAATAATATGACCTCGTATGGGGTGGTGACAGTTCATCTGATTAAGGGGAAAGATGAGACAGCATTTGGGAAATAAAGAAGCCTTCCAAAACTACAAGTACTAATGCCATTAAATAGAAACTTAAAAGATATTGGTGTATCTTTTATCATGTCACTAAATAGACTTGAATGAAATCCTATTATGGCAGGGGCATCAAGATTTACATTTCTTTGGATACCACCAACAGATATGAAATCCATGATGGAAAACCTATAACTAACCATTTCACTGTTTTTCTTTCTTTGAAAAAAATGTTCTCTTGTATACTCTTAGAAGGTGCAGAAAATTCTGAATATTACAATAGTCACTAAGGAAAAAAGATGCCTTTTGGGTCAGTTCATGAATTAAATGTTTTTTCAAGACTCTTTTTTTTATAATTCAAAGAATGTTTCCTTAAACAGGCATATTACGAAGGTTATTATAATAGTTTTTATTGCAAAAAAAAAACACATGCACTTATAATTCCCTGGCTATTACTATGTATAGCTGTACGGACAATTAATAGACATCACGTACTGCCATTTTTATGATCTTACTGATAGTGTTGTTAGCCAATAAACAATGAACACATCTGGAAACTGATCAATAGTAGAGTCCCAATTAGTCTATAAGCTAAGACCCTTCATATGATTCAGTACATACACAGAGAAAAATAATAAGCATATCGCAATGTACTCTTGCTCCCTGGATATGGAGGTGTTGTGGTGATATATTGTGTATACTAATAAATTTGCCTGAAGTCAGAGAACAGAACAAGCCACTAGATTAAACATAGAGGCCAGGCAGTGATGGCATACACCTTTAATCCTAGCACTCGGGAGGCAGAGATCCATCTGCATCTCTGTGAATTCAAAGTCACCCTGGACTACATGAGACTGACTCAATCTAGGAAAAAAACAGAGCCAAGCAGTGGTGGCACATGCCTTTAATCCCAATACTTGGGAGTCACATGCCTTTAATCCCAGCAGTAGGTAAGCTGAGACAGGAAATAATATGGGTGGGTGGAGAAAGGTATATAAGGCATGAGGAGAAAGGAAGGAAAGTCTTTCAGCTGAGGAAAGCTTTTTAGGCTGAGGAATCCTAGAGGGTTTCTTTATGTAACCCTAGATGTCATGGAATTTGCTTTGTAGACCAGGGTAGCCTTGAACTCAGAGATCTGCCTATCTCTGCCTTCCAAGTACTGGGATTAAAGGCAAGTACCACCACTATGTGGCTCTGTTTCTCTCCTAGACTGAGTCAATCTCATGTAGTCGAGGGTGGCTTTGAACTCACAGAGATCCATCTGGATCTCTCCCTCCCAAATGATAGAATTAAAGGTGTGTGCCACCACTGCCTGGCTTCTGTGTTTAATCTAATGGCTTGTTCTGTTCTCTGATCATCAGGCAAATTTATCAAGGTACCCGATACATCACAACATTGTGTTGTAACTAGCAGAACTCCCAAGAATGCTAATACTTTTGTTAGGCAAGGAGAATATACGCAAGAGAACAGACTGAATTCTTTTTAATTTAATCAATTAATTATATAATTAACTTATTATATCTCAGAAACAGACTCCCTCCAAGCTGATGTTACACCATGCCATCGTTGCTAGGACTCAAATCTAGCCACACCCAAGAGGAAAAAGATCACTAAATTCCATTACAGCTATTATCCTAAGCCAATATTTTTGTGTCTGTGACAAAGATGGCCTTACTCCTGAAGTCAACCGCTCATAAACTTCTTTAATAGCACCAACAATATTCATCAGCCAGCATACCACACACCAGTCACTCATTTATCTTTCGCCTACCGGATGATAAGGACAAGGTACAACCCTTTTCGTTACAAAAGACCATTCCAAATGGGCACAGTGAGGATACAATTGAAACTGGTTTTCCCAGGACGACAGCATAAACAGAGAAAAATTCCTGGGACTCGGGGCCAATAGACTAGACACCGTATTGAATTCTGCCACGCCCTTCTTCCACGACTGTGGACAAGCTACTTCCATTTTCTCCTTCTCAGTTTCCTCTCTGTAGTCAATGGCAATAATGCCCACACCCCTTCATGAAATCGTCGTAAAGTACAAGGGAGGGCCGAGTGCCAGTGAATGCCATGGAACAACTGTTTTCTCGATCCCAAAGATGGACGGACTCCTAGATCAAAGCATAGTAACTTTACGTAGCCCAGACTCTGAAAGGACAAAGACCACTTGAAAGAGTCGAACACCCAATGCTTTAGGTCTAGCGCCATGAGAACATGGCACTCCAGTGGCTAACTTCGATTAGTAAATGAGTAACTGGTACAAAGAGAAATAAGGGTCAATGGGCTAGATCTCTGGAAATAGGTGTCTTTAAATCATGCAACCTGTCAAGACAAACAAAACATGCTCTGCATCATAGAATTTGGTTCCCTGTTGTAAGACATCCAAGAAATTAAGCAAGCACTTGATTTTGCTACATACCAACTCTCAAGTATGGCTTATGAATGATGTCAAAAATTTTAGTACATTCTTTGTGTCTCTGCCTTGCACTCACTGAATTATGCCATTTCCTTGGAAATAAGCAACTCCTATCAAAGACTGGATCCTTCATATCCTCAAGGTTTTACGTCTATGAGATGCAACCAACCAATAATTTAAAGTATGTTTTTCAAAATAGTGGCATTGGTATGGAACATGTACAACCTTTAGGTCCTTTCCATTATTCCTTAAACAATACAGAAGGACAATCCTAAGTCACATCTCCAAGGAAGACACAGATGATGTAAGTCACACAGGAAGATCAACATGAGTTATATGAAAACACTATGCTGTTTAACTTGGGGGACTTGGGCATCTGGATCATGGCATTCATGGAGTCCTAGAACTTATCACTTAGAGACACTAAGGGACACTCTAATCCCCACTGAAAGCAATTCCCAGTGTCCTGGTTTAGAAAATGACACAGAGAACTACTATTGAGTTGACCTTACTTTCAGAGGAATCCAGTGAGTAAAATCAAAGATTAAAACTTGCCTTTTCTTTCTATAAATAGGTGGATTTTCAAAATAGGTAATCTCATCATGATGGCTTTGAAAAAAATTATAATTTTCTCAAGGTACCCATCTAATGCCTGTTTACTCAATGGTCCTCCTTACTGACTAAAAAAAAGTCCCATTCCCCCTGCTCCTTATGCATCCTACAGAGCCTCTTGCTCACTACAGTTTTGACATATAGCCACGTGAAGGGATGTAGAGAGGCAGATGAAATTTGTAAAAAGGATTTAAGAAGTAGCTTTCTGGAAGGGCTTTACCTGACCGATGACCCAGAAAACCCACAAGCTCAAGTGAGACAGCCAGTGTCTGGATGCATATCAACTGTGACTCATATCGAAAGGACACGTGCGACAGCCATCAGCTCTCCTCCTCCTCCCCCCCCCCTCCAGCCAGTCCCCTGCCGTGGGACCCATTCTGTACTGCACTACACAGACCCAAGTGTGATCACACACGCACAGGTGTGATGCTTACTGTGCATTTACTATACCAAATGGTGTACTGAGGTACATGTATTTTCATGGACATGGTAATACTACACACTATCTAGCCAGTCCTTGGCTCCTGGTACTTTAAATTAACAATTTTTATTCAACTGTGTGATGATGGTATGGTATATCTGTATTGGAGCACTTAGCAGGTGATGCTTTGGGAGTGAAGAATTGTGCTGTTTCTATGAATAAGCAAATAAACAACCTACTTGGGAAACCAGCCTTCTAAGCTGAACCATACAAACAGGTCTGAAAATAGTTTCTCCAGTACCAAGCCTGGTATTCAGTGCTCAGCATGGGTAGAGTGGCTATTCTCCAAAGAAAAGAAGTCACAGGAGAAAGAAAGAAGTGATGGGAAATCCAGAAGGGACAGGAGTGCTGTACATTCCACATTAGTCCAGAGCTCTCCCCACTGGACTTGCCAACACGAAAGTCTTCATTGTCAACTGGATTTCAAAGAGAAAAAAAAGTACACTCCCAATCAGTGCTCCTATGGAGTCTGGGTTGGGACTATCACAGGAGGAAACTAGCCCTTCCTTTTGTGAAGAGTTTAGAAGGCTGTTACACACACACACACACACACACACACACACACACACACACTATGTATCTAGTTGCATTGGTATAGAAACACTCTTATTTGCATTTGATGCGATCTTTAGATGGTGAGATTTACATATAAGTTCCATCTTTTAAAAAAATGTATATGGGTCTTAAGCCAGGTGTCATTTCTGCGTGTGCCTGAGCAGCCTCTGAGCCTCACTATCTTCAATAGGCAAAACATATACAGGCTTCCTAGGTTGCCATGGGGTTCTATCTTGATACACCTAACATAAATTGAAAATAGCATTGGTTGAAAATGCATTCAACCGTTAAGTAGAGATCACAGCACCACTTAGCGGTGAGATGCCCTGTAGGGTACCAGTGGTTTGCCCTTCTGATTGCCTGGCTGAATGTGAGAACTGTAGCTCACACTACTACCCAGCAGGTCAAGATTCAAATTCAAGATTCAAAGTACGGTTACCACTGAATTCCTGCCACTTTTACACCGTTACACGGTTGAGAAAATTGTTAAGTCAAGGAACCATGAGCCGAAGATTGGCTAGACAGCACGTAACATTAGCATGCATAGCCTATGAAAACACATAGACCTGTGCACATCACTTGGCATGGTAAATGCACAGTAAGCATTCCCCAGCCTGGCTAGTGTTGATGCACTCTCTCCTGTATCAGTAACAGAAGACTTAGGTTTTTTTTTTTTTTCTGCTTCTACATTGGGACATATTCACTACAGTAGAATCATGCACTGCAATTATCCCATCTCCAAAATGTGTGTGTTAAACTGAACATCCTACAATTCATATCCAGATCTAAAAATTTTTGACACTGATATATATTATTTATATGTAAAATTAATGACTTTAAAAAAAAATCTTTTTCTATCGGTACTTTGAAAAGGGGGGTATCACTGCATTGCTCAAAATCGTTGAGTATTCAAAACTTCAGCAGTTGGGTAATTAAAAGGACACTGAGTTCCATGTAGACATCCCATTGGATGTGCTTGGTGGAAAAGAAGCATTTATCCAGAGCCTCATGGATGTCAGGCAGGTGCTGTACCACTGAGCTCCACCTCATCCCTGTATATTATCACAAATTTATTGTCACAACAGAGAACAGTCCTGCATTTAGACTTCCATAGACACTGCATTTTATTGTGAGAGGATCTATTACTCTGGAGACAAGATTTCACTGGAGAGGTTTTTGTTTTTGTTTAGTTTTCTCCACTGTTAACCTGTGGAAGATGTGGAGTCTGTTAAACATGAACTCTCAAGGATGGCGCAGGCAACAGCAGCCATTTGCAGAGAGAACAGGGAAGTCACAGGCTATTCAGGGAAGATACCAGCTGACTCCAGGACCTCACAAAATGGCATAAAGAGGAACAAAGAATTAGAGCTAATTTTTCCTCGTTGGACACTCCAGATTTTGCAGATCCTTCCACATTTTAAGGAAAAGAAGGAGAAGAGCTTCAGGCACGAGATCAATCAGATTAGCCTGTTTGTTTGTTTGTTTGTTTGTTTGTTTGTTTGTTTGTTTTCGTTGCCCCTACCCTACAGAGCACCCAAAGCTGTCTCCTTAGGGATCATGGCTGATGAGATGTCCAAGGTCAGTTGTGCTACAGAAATTCAGAGACAGAACTGCCAGACTCTACATTATTTTCATTCCATCTCCATATGCGAGAGGGCAGAGTAGGCTAGACCCTGCGTGCCCTCCAGCGGCAGAAGTTACCAGCAAATGGAACTATTTGATCCTTGAGGACAATCCATCAGTAATCTTGGGGAAACTGGACTCAGAATACCCTAGTCTCATCTCAAGCAAAACAGCATCTCCTGAGACTCCGAATGAATACAACGCCCCCTCCTCCCCCACTCTGGTCCCTCAGGACTGTCCAGGCAATCCAGAAAAGGAACCTGCCTGGTCATCTTCTCTGTCATGTTGATTCAGAGGCTTGCCACTTTTAGAGGCTACATCATCAGTCAGACTTCTGCCTACTCTTGCCTTCACATGGGCCGAACGTCCCTGAAGGACAGCTCAGTCCCTCCCGTGTCCCTACTTTGCTGCTCTCTCCAGAGCAAGCTCTGTCACTGAACACTTACAATCCACATCAACAAGGGGGGAAATAACAAAAACAAAAAACCCTGAGCACCACAAAGTCACTAGAATAAGGAAGACCCAAGACAACTGGAAGTGTTAGCTTTAATGTCACGAGAGTGTGTGAGCTTATGGAAGGAAAGCATTATAAAGTTAAACGTTCAATGAAGCAGAAAGCATGAATACAGACCTCACGAGACATTTGATCTAAGTGTCAATTTAGAAGTATGTTTTGCAGACTCTTAGACATAGTGACCTAAGTCTTTTTTTTTCTTTCAGAGTTGACTAGGAATGGCCAAGTCAGCCATACCATAAATTCACCAGTTATTTTAAGCAACTATGTTTTCAAGTTTCAGTGGCAAAATGTTAGTAAGGCTCCAGCCATTAACTCCTACCCACCAGTTCATTTCTCTGTGATTTAAATCCTGGCTATGAACCTAAAAATCCTGGACACCTGGAAATCAACTCCTTTGCTAGACAGACATCACTTTTTTTTTTTTTTTTTTTTTTTTTTGGCTATTATATTGTGTCTAAAAAGAAGACACTCCTAAAAAGTTAGTAAACCCCACAAATTAACAAGTACAAAAAAAGCACCGTTCTACGGTCACAGGGTACCAAAGTCTACATGAAATAAAAAATTGGTGGTGGCTTGGAACACACACACACACACACACACACACATACACACACACACACAGAGTAAAGTCTCTAGTTACTTACTAGGGTGATTTTCTCTTCCTCACACCAGCACTCTGCCTGTCTAGCTGCCAAGCGTGGAGCATGCGGCCAGCAGCTGTTTCCTGCGAGCCAGGCTGTGTGTGTCTTAACCAGTCACATGTACCTCCTGATAAACACCGAGAGCGGTGCCAGGAGGTCAGAAACTGAAGCTCATTCTTCGCCCTGTTGGCAAACCTTCTCCTAAGCTGCGGGTTGGCTTGGCCACTTCATTAGCATGCAGAGCCGTGCATTCCACCGTTTGTTTTCTTTTTAGAGACAAATGCCCCAGGAGCTGATAAGTCACACTGGAGGGAGGGCAGGTCACTGCAAACAAAAAGCAAACTGCATTTGCCTAGGGGTAGGGAGGCTGACTACTCTCCCATCTCACTGAAGTTTCCTCTAGGGCGTCTAGTCAGCAAGAAAAAGGAACCAGGAGTTCAACCAACAGGTGGAAGTTGCTTTACAGGTCAGGTGCCCTTAGAACAACCAGTCTGCTTGGTTTCATTTTCTCAGAGCTCCAGGCTCCAGCATGTGTGGTTCTTCACGCACCTGAGGGGACTGTCCCCAAGGAAGGCAAACTTCAGTAGCCCTCTAAGAATGCTTAGTCCTGTTCCCACCCCCACCTGGCAGACCTCTCCAAGGCCAGGGCTGCTGCAGCCAGAGATGGCCAGGGGCAAGAACGTAAGGGGCGAAGGAAGGAAATCTCATGTGTTGTGTCCATAGAGCTGCTGGAAGTGACTTCCTGTGGCTTCAAACCTCTCTTCAAACCCCAGCCACATCATTGCCTATCACACGGGTGTCAACATCCTGGGGGAACCACAGAGCGGTTGAGATTGACAGCCAGGGTGACTGGAAAGAGAAACAATCGCTTTGCAGGTGTGTTGCTGACCACTCCGTGTTCTGGGAAGCTGGGACAGAAGCAGTGTCTGGGGCACTCACAGCGGCGGCAGGCTGGCCTGCCTATTGTGTGGGATCCATCCTTCCCATCAGAGTTCATTTTCCCTTCTTGCCCTTAGCATCTCTCCTAAGAAAAGCCCTGGAGTGTGTGGCTTTAGAAGGTGTCTGACCTTGAGTCTCTGACTTCTTGGAATATTAAGATGGTGCTTCCTAAAACTACATCAGAACTCCCTTTTTCAAGGAAGAATGGAGATCTGGCGGAGAATCGGCTTATTTAGAAAAGCGAACATCAGGAAAGGACGGTTAAAATCTCCCAGGGGATTTCTGAGTCATAATTAGTCTGTTACTGTCAGCCTTGATTTTTAACAAGGGTAAACTCTCTCAGGATAGGAGCATGTATGGCCAATCTTCCAAACTGAGGTTCATCTTATAATTATTTGTGGTGAAAATTAGGCCAGAAATTTCCCACTGTTTAAAAGCTAGTGTTAAAAAAAAAAAAGGAGAGAGGAAGAAGTGGAGGAAGAGGATCAGTTTTTCAGGTCTACTTTTTTTACTGAGTTGTGAAAGCCCAGAGTATAATTAGAAAACATTGGGCATATCAAAACCTATTAGTGAGAGTTTAAAGTCAGCAGTAGTTATAAACTCCAGATCTGGGAATGCGTTGCCCTGAAACATTCTATCTCCAGAGGCTTTTTCACAGCTGTGTTGATGACTTGATCTCCATTCACAAACAGAAAAGAGGCCTACTAAACATTTGAAATTCTCTTTGATTTCTTTATACTCCATGTTTGCAGTAACAGAAACTTCTGGTCCTTAATGATCCATATCAGTCACTTCATCTACAACTGAGTGGGTTGATTATTCTAGCAAATCCATTATGCACTAAATAGTCAAGGAAGGAGAGATTTCTGGAAACTATTCAGTGACTAACAGAGAAAACAATATAGAGATTCTTTGCCAACTCTATTTACAGTCAAGGGTAGCCCCTGATGGTACTTGTGAGGCAAAATGTCAACATGGAGAGCAAGACATTGACCCCTTCTGTTCTGGGTCTGGTAAGGTGACAGATGGCCCCATAATGATGTCATCTTCCAGCCTTGCAAGGGAAAGAGCACTTTTCTTTCTACCCAACCTGCCTACAGGTACTCATCATTTCCTCCTTCTCCAAAACTCTTGCCTCCTTCTGGATCCCCTCCCACCTTCTCGCCTCCCTGCCTGTGGCACCCACCTGTCCTAGACCCTCACTCACAGCCACACCTGTCTCCCACTCAGCACACCTTCCTTACCATCAAGCTGTGCCCACTCCTATGACTCTTCTGTCCAAACAACCACCTTTCAATTTGTTGTTCCTCTTACTATCATTAGCTCAGTCTTTCTTCACAACTAAGTTTCTGGAGAAACAGCTTGTCTTCCCGTCTTGAATCCCAAAGGTTCAGTCTGCTTGTGGTCTGGCTTCTCCCACTTCGCAGACACGCTTACTCCAGGTGGTTATACACCAAGAGCAATGGACATGTGTCTGCTCTTATCTTACTTGAACTTTTGGCTACATTTGACCCAACTGACCATGTGGTGCTGAAAAATGTCCTGTGGCTTCCAGGAAATCTTGCTGCAAGTTCCTTTAGCCTCCTACGTGGACTTCCTTTCCACCTAACCCTGAATTTGTGAAAACCCTCTCTCCAATTCCTGTTCTCTAACAAGTCTCATGCATGCTGACTGATTACTGAATTACTACAGGCTTGCCTCTAAAATCCCTATTTATGACCTCAATGCCTCTTTTACACTTTACCTACAAGTGAAATCTCTCAGGAAGGGGCCACGGTAGTATCTAAGGGACTTTTTTGAGTCCAGAAACTCTGAGAATAGTTTGGGTCTGACTTAACTGACAGGGACTGTTTGCCACAATGTCCCTTTTGTTCATTATACCTCTCTCTCTCTCTGTCTCTGTCTCTCTCTCTCTCTGCTGTTTTGAGATATAAACTTAAATAAAATGATTAACTGTTGAAACACGTGAGGAAGCTAATTTTGTAATTTGAAGCAAATACTCTTTAAAATGTGATTTCCCTCTCACTCATCAGTTCCTGTTATAAAAGCATATTCCAAGAAAAGACTATGGATTGCATAACTATGTGGCTGCTCCTTAGGATATCTTTTCTACTAGTGAAAATAATGCATATTTGAGACCTCAGTGAAGGAGGCTACCTCCATGTAAGTCCCTTCACAGGATGCAGTGCTAGGCAACTGTGGCAGAAGAATGATGTTCAAGTTTATTATTAACCTGGAAATATGTGGTATTTAGTAAGTAAAAAAAAAAAAAAAAACCACGCCACAAAAGTTCCTTCAGAGCAATCTCATTTTTCAAAGCAAATATTATGCTGACATAGGAAAAAGCCTAAAACAAATATCAAAAATTTTAAACAGTTTATGTTTATCCAATTGTCTCTGAGAGTTAAGTTCATTCACATACACACACACACACACACACACACACACACACACACACACACACACTTTTTATACAAGATCTTTTAAAAATTAGTTAGGGGAAACTGGGGTTGAGGATGTACCTCACCTGTAATCCCAGGATGACACCTGTAATCCCAGGACTTGGGAGGTTGAAGCAGGAGATCCAGAAGTTCAAGGCTATCTTCAGCTACATGGGGAGTTCAAGGCCAGTGTTGGGGCACATGAGACCCGTCTCAAAGATAAGTAAGTGAAGGAATGAATGACTAAAACGAACAGAAGACAGAAGTGATCTTGAAGGTACCTATGGGCATTCCACATTTTCACAAAGAGGAGAAAGCCATTGACAAGAAAAAGGATGGAGAAAAAAAGTACCAAGAGGAAAAAAACACAAAGAACAAAACAAAACAAACTCAAGTTCATAACAAAGCTGGATACTTCTTAATTCTCTCACTTGCAAGTCTTACAGAGACTATTTAGCAGGAAATCATTAGAAGTGATGGGACCAGCAGATTCCATGGACACAGAAGAGGAGAGAACAGTGGTCTGGCCCAGATTCTCCCTCTTAGGCTTCATGCTTGTGCAGGGCACTCCCTTATGTAGAGATTCCCGAATGTCCCATCTCAGACCTGGGGACTCTGTCCATCTTCCCTGCTAGAGGCTCCCTGCCTTGTGCCAAACTCCACACAAGCTGCTCTGAGTTGATGATACACCACCTGCTGTTGGCTTGAGGCACTAACATGTATTGTGACTTAAACCCACCCCCAGTTTCCTTTCCTGGCCCGGACTTTGCATTCAACATCCTTGTTCTGTTCTTCGGCCAGCCCAACCCCCACCCCTCACATTGACATAGGCTTTTGTTGTTGTTGTTACTTTCTCAGTTTTTCTTTTAGCTTCAACGTTTGTCTAAGAATCTTGGGGGCATTGTCTCTGCTCCTCTTTCTCTGCCCCTTTTTTCTTCCCTTTCAACTATGTGAAATCAAAGCAGGTACCCAATCATGGTGAACTCACCAAGTTGTGCGTGCTCATACTGGGCGGGCGGTGGTGGCGCACGCCTTTGATCCTGACACTCAGGAGGCAGAGCCAGGCAAATCTCTGTGAGTTCGAGGCCAGCCTGGTCTACAGAGTGAGTTCCAGGACAACCAGGGCTTTACAGAGAAACCCTGTCTCGAAACAAACAAACAAACAAACAGAAAAAAAAAACCACGGAAAAACAACAGGGATGAAGTTCTCACTACATTCTTGTTCTAGGGAAGAAAACATTGTTTTCTGTGCAGCTTTCAGAGTTGAGATTTTTAGTTCCACTGCCCTTGCACAAAGCAACCAACATCAACAAATGGAGAAATACAGTGTCTGTGCTTAATCCAGTGAAAATCATCAAAATGAGACAAAAATCACTGCCCTCAAGGTCATTAGCTTCTTGGGAATAAAGAGCAACACATAGAGAGCCATATACAAGAAGTAATTATAATAGCAATAATATATTAATATGTATGTATTGCGCTAATACTATAACATATAGTCTGTTAACTACTGTGTAAAAGTTTCGTTCTCCATAGCCAAGCTCTAGGGAGATGCTACCATCACTCCCAGGTGAACTTTTACTGAGGTTAACCAGCCTACCCACAACTAGCAAGCAGTCTACAGAATGAAGATGTCAACCCAGATTACCATTCTGACTCCAAACCCTGCACATCACCCCCAACTCCGGTGATTTGGTGGCCACTGAGGTTTTCTTAGAAGCCATAGAAGACTTGCTCATCCAGTTAAGCCTGTTTTTCTACAGGCATGGGCATCTAGTCAACTATATTGCATTTGGGGGTCTAATTGTTCGCATCCTGTGAAGAGCTTCCTGATACTATCAGTCGCAAACGTGATGTTTAACCAGTTACAGCCTTTAAGTGGCTGTGTGGTAGGCAGGCAAAAGGACACTTAGAGCATTCTCTCTGTGAACGAGAATGCATTTGATGGAGCAAAGGCAGCTGAGTTCCACACAGCCCATTTGCAGATACATCTTTGGAACACAATCCCCAGATGCATTGAAAATCATCCTAATAACAACAGACAAAATGGGGGGAGTCTCCATCAGAACTAGTCTCTGCACCCAGCCCCACCCCAACCCCCAGCTCCCCTTTCCTCAATGGCCTTGGAGAAACTCCCAAACTTGCAGACAGACTAGTCCTGCCTAAAATAGACTTCCCGTTTCAGTTCTCTGTTTTGTCCTGTTTTCTGGCTCCTCTCGTTCCCTCCCTTGTTACAAATTCCGCTCACTTTTGAAAGACATCACCCTTGGCATAAGTGTATTTTTAAAATTTCATTTGTTGAAATTTACCTTTGTGGCTGCGTTTTTCTCTTAAAACATTCCCCTCCCTCTAGCTGGCTCTTTCAACTCGGCTGAAGCTGGCTTCCTCAAAACAGGAGAAGGAAAATTTAGCATTCACACTGCAGGACCCCTTGCTTGGCATCGTTACTCACACAGTAGCTCTTTGCGCTAATATTTTTGTTTCAAAATCTGACTCGACAGCAATGTTCTTTAGTCTGTGATGCTGTCACCCCTAGAAGCCAGCGACTGGCAGGCAAGTTGAGTAAGTTGATCTGAACCTAGTGCTATCCTTCAGGGTGACACTGTGGTGCCCAAGATTCTTTTAGCTCTTGAGAAGAAATATGCACCTTTTAAATCCCCCAAACTGCCTCTGCGCATTTTTCTGAAAACCATTCTGGGAGCTGAGAGTATTATAAAGATAATTTTCAGGTTCATGTTTCCTTTTCTAGTCTAGCATCCAGACAGTTGAATTTCAAAGCAGAAAATAAAAATCTGCTTCAGAGATGAGGAGGCAAAAATAAGTAATGAACTACATTTTTATGCCTCAAAACGTGTTGTAGCTAAGTGCATGAAGGAACAGAGCTTGAGTGTCCCAACACTCGAAGAAACAGGTAGAAACTCAGTTCCCATGATCTCATATGTGAGCCCTGGACTTCTTCTGCCCACAGCTCTCCATCTTTATATTATAATTGCCTTCAGTGGACACGGGTCTCCTGAGTCCACCAAACTGCCTTGGTTCACAACACAGCCTCACAGCCTTGCCCAGACAATTATGGTCTTTCTACACTTTCTAAATGAATGAATGAGTGGATGAATGGAGACACGGATGGGTGGATAGATATTTGTATGGATGTTTCCATCAGGGCTATGACTACAAAATGGCTAATTATTTTGATTCCAATCCACATGCTCAAAATTGTGCACAATTCCAAAGAATGTCCATCCTTTGACTGCCTTTTTCTCTTCACTTTAATTACCAAGTTCCCAAACCCAGCTAGCCAACTACAATTCTACTCCCTATGTACTGGCTCCAAAGTCAATGATTCCAACCTTAGTGCCAAACCGCCTGCTCAGTTTTTAATCCAGCCATTTACAGTCTCCTGGTTAGAAGTGAGGAGGCCTGGGCATTTGACCTCACTTCCACATCCTGTTCTAAAGTGTCATTTACTTCATCAGATTCATCAGTGAACAGGGCCACTGTTGACTTATGTTGTATCTGTTCAACTTTTCTTCAGCAGTCTCTTAGGGTATAGCTGGGGTTTCTCAACCTATGAGTCGTGAGGTGGGGGGGGTGAGGTGGGGGATGGGGGTGTCAAACAACCCTCTCACAGAGATCACCTAAGACCATCAGAAACCACAGGTATTTATGTTACGACTCCTAACAGTAGTAACATTATACTTATGAAGTAGCAAGGAAAATAATTGAATGGTTGGGGGTCACCACATCATGAGGAACTGTATTAAAGGGTCGCAGCATGAGGAAGGGTGAGAATCACTGAGGTATGGAAATCCTTTGAGCCCTTCTCTCTTTCATAGGACTTTCTGGGAGAATACAGACGAGCTCTCTAGCTGAGTAGAGCCAGCAAAGGAGGGCCTAACGTTATTGCAAGAGGATTTTCTTACTTGTACATTGTGGTAGGTAAACTAAGAAGACACTTTTAGCAGGACCTCAAAAGTAAAGGATCTTTCTGCCGAATCTTTTCATTAAAGCTGGAGTGTTCTCGGGGCTCATTTTTGTGATGCCCACTTCTGTCAGTGAAAAGCAAGCAGGCCGCTCTTGTGGAGTATCGCACCTCACATGGAGGGTTCAGAACCGAGAGCCTGGCTTTGTTTCCTTCGGGAGATCCTAAGAGGGTAAAATAAAACCTCTCAGTGAGTGGGAATGAGAGGAGGGGAGAGAGCCATCACAACAGAAGAGCAAGGGCTGTTCAGTTGGAAATGGCCAACCGAAACAGTGGAGCTGTGGTAAAACATGAATTCCCACAAATTCCCTCCCAGCAGTTCTCAACCTGTGGGTCGCGACCATCAGACAACACGTATTTCTGACGGCCTTAGGAAGCCCCAACCATAAATTTATTTTTCTTGCTACTCCATAACTGTGATTTTGCTACCGAGCAGTGTCTCAGCTCCTAGGACTATCGGAAATATGTGTTTTCCCACGGTGGCACCCCACAGGTTGAGAACCACCGCATGAGGGGTTTATTCTAGTTACCGGAACATAGGCATGGTATCACCCTGGAGGATGAGTTAAGGATGCTCCCTACTTCACAAAATCGGAAAAACAGCACTCTTGTGCTTTGATTTATGAAATGCTTAAATTTAAAAGCCTTGCACACTCGTGGTAGCAAACGGAACAAGACAGCGCTGTGGGTGAGAGCCTACCAATCCCTTTTCTCTGTGTTCCTGTCTCGCTAACATAGCATATGTTTTCTGTCACATGTCAGCAATATGAGATTCTAAAAAGATAGATAGCATAGATCTTCTTTTCCATTTTTAAAGCTGATACTCTGTAATTCTTTTTCCTTTAATAACATACAATGGCCATATGTCTTGGCTCCAAACCCAATAATACAGGTTTTTTTTTTTTTAATCTTTACCTTCTACCCCACTGTATAGCTACATCGGAGGGTACCCACTGTACTGTTGATGATGAATACTCAAATACCAGATTTTGCCTCTGTAATCACTATTGCCCACAGCATCATTGAGTGCATGGCTTTTATTTCTATAGTATAGATCCCCAAACTGGGATTATTAGGGTTGCTAATTTATTGATTTCTGTGGACAAAGATCCTCTTCTTGATCAAATGCTAGCCAGGTTTCTCACCTCTCTTATCCATATAGACCTACTGCTGTGGATATCACTCTATATAAATAAAACACTGATGGCCAGTGACCAGGCAGGAAGTATAGGTGGGACAAGGAGAGAGGAGAATTGAGGGAACAGGAAGAAGGGAGGAGAGACACTGCAGCCACCGCCAGGACAAGCAGCATGTAAAGACGCCGGTAAGCCACAAGCAACGTGGCAAGGTATAGATTTATAGAAATGGGTTGATTTAAGATAAAAGAACAGTTAGCAAGAAGCCTGCCATGGCCATACAGTTTATAATAATATAAGCGTCTGAGTGATTATTTTATACATGGATTGTGGGACTGCGGAGCTTGGTGGAACCTGGAGAGAAGCTCTCCAGCAACAACCTAAGAGGATTTGAACCAACCCAGGTTGCAGAGATGGCTCAGTGGGTTGGTTGCACAAATATGACGACCTAGTTTTGGATCCCCGAGCCCACACAAAGTTGGACATCGTGGCTCGTGCCTGTCGTTCCAATGTTCCTATAGAGAGATTGGAGGTGGAGGCAGGAGCATGCCTGGAAGACGCTAACCCAGCACGCCCAGTGGCAAACGGCAAGGAGGCCCATCTCAAACAAGGTGGAAGGCGAGGCCCTGCACTTGAGGGTGTCCTCTGATCTCTCCATGTGTGCCATGAAACACACGTGCTTGCTTGCACTCACGCACGAGTGCACATCCATCACAACACACACACACACACACACACACACACACACACACACACACACAATTTGAACAAACTCCAAAACAGTTTCTAGAACGTCAAGGCAACATCTGTGAGATTACTTTGATTTGCCATGACAAGTGAGTCCCTTCCCAAGGACGCTCAAGACTGTCAAAAATCTTTACTGCCTGTTCCAACCACCAGATGGACAAGACCCACGCCGTTCGGTCTCTGTGGGAGGACAGATTGCTAACTTTGACAGCCGCTAACTTCCTGACATTGATAACTAGCAGACACAGACAGCCTAATATCACCAATACCCATCAACGCTCTGCCTCTACTAAGCCCCTCCTTGGTTGTCCCCATGTTTTCCCTTTAAGATATCTGGGTGCTTCTGCGCAAATTACAGTTACCTCCTAATCTTTACGTTGGGCTCTTTTGCCATAGTTACTACTAATGAAAATCTGTCCTTGTCTCTTGAACTTATGTCTGACTTGACAAAAAAAAAAAAAAAATTATTCTGTTCTCTTTTTTTCCCCTAATCTGAGCTAATAACAATACAGAGCTCTCGGGCTGAAAAGTTCTAAGAAATGTTAACTTGGAGGATCTGGATTACAGAATGAGAAGCAATAAAATTTCATTTCACAATTCCATCCTACGAGCCACACCCACGCAATAACTAAGGTGGAAAATACCTGCTTAATTTTCATGAACAATAGTTAAGTTTCTTCAAAGGATATTAAACTCAACTAAATTTTGTCAAAGTTAAAATTTGGAGTCTGTCTATTTCTGCTATTTTCTTAATTTTTTTAAAAAATCTTGTGCATTAGTTTGATTTAAGAGGCAGGGTCTTGCTGTGTAGACCAGGCTTGCCTCAAATTTATAATCCTCCTGCATCAGCCTCTCAAATGCTAGGATTACAGGTGTGCAGTGCATGCCTGCCATGCCTTGCTATTTTAGTATTTGTTATCTGCACAAACTAAGACTCCCAGGAACTCTAAGACCACATCAATCAGTTGCTGATTGGCAAACTGGCAGACTATAAAGAAACAGAATACCAATGGTGTCTTGAAGCACAGTCCCAGCATGCACTGGGGCTGGTGAGGTGGTCAGTCCCTCCCACACATCACTCTGTGGCTTGTAACAGAAGAGTCAGTGCCTCCCATGACACCTGAGGCAGGAATATAATATCAACAAAGGGCCAAGGATCACCAATATGCACAGCTACATGCTCCAAGCGTGATGGTTAATCAGAAAAAAAAGGGACAATAACAGAAAAACAAAACAAAACACAAAAAAACCCAAATCAAAAAAAAAAACAAAACTCTACAGTCTAAGTTTGTTGCATATTTTACTTTAGAAGACTGGAGTGAGACCTTAGAACGAGAGTATTTTTAAAAATATTTATTTATTTATTTATTTATTTATTTATTTATTTATTTATTTATTTTTAGTGTTCTAGTGTTCTGTCTGCAGGTATGCTTGCATTACAGAAGATGGCGTCAGATCCCATTCTAGATGGCTGCAAGGCACCATGTGGTTGCTGGGAATTGAACTCAGGTCCTCTGGAAGAACAGCCAGTGCTCTTAACCACTGAGAGATCTCTCCAGCCCCAGAGCGAGAATATTTTTAATAGTGTATGCAGTCCACATTATTATTAACAGTTACTTCAGCCCCAGCCACCACATTCTAAGTCACTAACAACTACACACCAGGTTCCTGATTTTAAGAGGAAAAAAAGTTGTTGTATTTCTTATAACGAAGGGTATTTGTTCACAATTCTCAAGCATTCTTTGTTTTTGGAAAAATACGCATTCAAAGATTACAGTTTGTGAAAATTGACACCCTACCAATCACAATCCAACACATCCTATTCAAGAACACATTTATTAAATAAAATAAACACAAGTTCAATTTTGGATCCAACTTACTGGCCCAGATGAGCTGCGTCCTTTCCTTCAGAACGAAACGCAGGCAGGCCATTCCCTGCTGAGTGTGATACACAGCGACTTCGTGACACCCAAGTCCTCAGAAGTGACCGACTATAAATCAACCCTCAGCTCTCACCTGAGTGTTCTCAACAGAAAGGCCAGGTGAGAATATAACGGCTTGAAATGGGTCCCCTGTGCCCTAATTCCACAGACTGCTATTTATTTAAAATTCCTAGTAATCTACCTGACTGTTCTACCATATGCTTTCTTTTTCTTTGTTAATCCTTTTTCTAACCTAGCAAGGCAGTATGGTAAGCTGGGGTCCCACATACCATAGAACAGAAAATGGGATTCTCATTCCCCAGTCAGTCATGTATAAACTAAACCTTTGAGGATAAAAAAAAAAAAAAAAAAAAAAAAAAAAAAAAAAAAAAAAAAAAACCCTTCATTTTTAATAAGGAAATGGAAATACCCATCTCAAAAAGCTGGCTGCTCTGGTTTCCCACATAGGTTTTAGAAAGGAAATAATGCATTCTAGTTCAGAAGTGTAGCCTATGAAAATAGCCAACAAATGAACAGAGATACATTTAAGAATAACTCAGTATAACATATGTCATATCAAAAAAAGAAACAATCCAAGGATTAGGGAAGGAGAGAGGAATTGGAGGCTCATCCCTACAATACTAATATTTAAGAGACCCTGGCAGGATTTTGTGAGTTGAGGGCCAGCCTGGGTTACAATAATGAGTTCTAGGTCAGCCTGAGGTACAGAGTAAGAGCAGGTCTTAAAAAACAAACAAACAAACAAATAAACAAAAAACAAAGACAAAAAGCAGTTGGTCAAAATAATCAGAATGAATATTCAATGAATATGACCATACAGCCATGAAAAAAGACAAACATATATGCACTCTTATGAAATCAAACAGGATTCTCCTTTTCCTGTTTTTTGTTTGTTTGTTTGTTTGTTTTGGTTTTTTTTTTTTTTGTTTGTCTGTTTTTTTGAGACAGGGTTTCTCTTTGTAACAGTCCTGGCTGTCCTGGAACTCACTTTGTAGTCCAGGCTGGCCTTGAACTCACAGAAATCCACCTGCCTCTGCCTCCCAAGTGCTGGGATAAAAGGTGTGTGCCACCACCACTGCCCGGCTTCCTTTTCTTTTTCTTATATGCCTAAATTTAGCAGTGAGTATATTTATAACGAATAGTACAACTTCTGCAATTAACGTTTAGAAGTATTTAGTGGCAGGGAGAGATGTGGGTCTATGTAGGTCAGGGGACAGCTCTGAAGAGTTGATTCTCTCCTTCAAACAGGTTCCAGGGATTGAATCCTGGTCATCAGGGTTG
Source organism: Peromyscus leucopus (assembly GCF_004664715.2). NCBI lineage: Eukaryota > Metazoa > Chordata > Mammalia > Rodentia > Cricetidae > Peromyscus > Peromyscus leucopus. The sequence goes on from NC_051081.1 coordinate 29,909,230, forward strand.
TGTAACAAGCACATTTAACCGCTGAGCCAACTCATCAGCCCTAAAACTAAAATTGAAGGGGAGTACAAACTCAGTCCTGATATGGTTTAGATGAAAGTCCACCCCGGTCCTGATGGGAGGTGACAAGACCCGTAAGGGGTGGGGCTTAGGGGGAGACCTGTCAGTTATTGGAGGCGTGTCCTTGGAGGGAAAGGTAGGACCTCCCTGCTTCCTCTTTTCTTCTCACTTCCCAGCCCCGGGGCTTGTAGAACTCTCAAGGCTACAGGAAATTCGCAGATCTTCATATTATACATTTGGTCATATCTGAGTGTGAATTGGATTGATTTGCCTCAAAAGTATGTTTATTAACTTCATTGTTATGGTGGTGGTTTCATGCATGCGTGCTATGTCAAGTAGTCTAATTGTAGTTTAAATATGCACGATTTATTTTATGCCCATTGTGCCTGGGCAGATTTTCTTTCTTTCTTTCTTTTCTTTTCTTTTTTTTTTTCTTTTAGTAGAATTGAAATACTCAACAGTAACTGAAGGGCTCTCTAACATGGCGCTGGCAGGCCTTGCCTTCTGCACCTCCCTACCTTCCTTTCTCCCCTGCTAAACTACATTCCTAAAGCTGGCCACCAGGGTCTATTCCCTTACATGGCCACTTACTTCCTAATGCCTGACTAAGACTCCAAGGTCTAGCAATCAAAAATCATTATCTGGCTACACTGTTCAATCAGGACTTACCAGCTCGTCCTAGCACAGACTTCCCCCTTTTTTCTCCTTAAAAAACAATTCTGCAAAAATTCCTGCTGCTGTCTTTGTCCAACCCAGAGGCAGTGCCCCCCCCCCCAACTCCTCCATCACTGTCCCAAGCCCTGCTTGTCCGTCCAAGGTAATCAATGTCCTTTGTGCTGAGAATTCAGAGTCTGAGTGTGTCCTGTGACTACTCCAAGGGCCCCCTTTCAGTAATAGCATTAAAGGAGAATGAGTTCAGAATTGAAGGTCTCCAAGGTCCTAATATTCAGAAGGAGGCTGGGGGTGGGTTTTGTTCTTACTGATTGGATTTGGTTTGATCGTGGTTTCTGAGACAAAGTCTCAGTGGACAGCTCAATCTGGCTTTGAACAAATTTACTCTGTAGCTGAGGTCAGCTCCAAACTCTTTTGATCTCAAATGCTGAGATAAACAGGTGTGTGTCCCATACCTGCCTTAGTCAAACATGTCTATATTACTTTGTTAAATCAAGTGTGTGTTCCAGCTATAGAAGGAGATAGAGTGTGTAACTGCCAAGGTACAAATGGGGAAAACGGAATACAGCGAACTTTAAGAATTCAAAAGAGAACAACAACAACAAAAAAAAATAGGGATACTAAAAACCAATGCTATGTAATATTCTAATGACCACAGTGTGGCTCATCTAAACTCACCATCAGAGTGTAAACACTATCATTAAATAACAAAGAAGATAGGCCTGGGTTCAGCTTGGTTCCATAATGTTGTTATGTGTCCATCAGAGGACCCGAGAGACACCTCTCATCCGCTCAACTCCTTTAAACTGCTTATTGCAAAGCCTTGAAATGAATTAAAAGCAGATTTCTTTTATGCCAAAAATAACAGAGGGCACTGATGTTGAAAAAGTGAGGGATGGGAGAAGTACCAGGGGATACAGAGAACGTATCTGTGCTGTAAGTTGGACACACAGAATAAAACTGGCAAGAAACTACCTAACTCGTGCCCAGTGTCAGTCGGCTGGCTAACAGGTGTCCAGCCGGGACAAGAGAAATCACACAACACTCCCTGCTGGAGTGGGCCATCTCTAGTGGGCAGAGAGGACAATCTCTAGCACCCATTAACCCCTGCTCTCCCTAGGATTTCAGAAGGTGAAGTCTTTGCCTGCATAACAGAGACAGAACTCCTTGAAGAAATCCGCACTAAATTTAGCCAGACCAGATGGTACAGTTCATCTCTTAGTTCAGAGTGTGCAAACCTAGATAGATGGTTCTAATCATTCTTCTCACGGAAGCAGATGGAAAATTCTTTCCAGAAGTTAATCCTTTAGTCTGATTCCAGAAGGAGGCCGTGTGGTTCCTCTGGGCTGTCTATGTTTGGCAATGCTTTCTCAGCCTCCATTCATTTTACACACGTTGGGGATGAAGTGCAGGGAATTGTGGGTGAGATATTAGGAAACTAGGAACATGACAGCAGTTCATTACCTGAAGACAGCATCTTTCCAAACGTTCTTCCCCAATCCCAATTTTCAAGGACTTTGGGGTAACCATTACAGCTTTGATCTGGAAGTTCCAACCCCCAATGAGGCTTCGGTAACTGTCACGCCTACAAGGTGGGGCCAAGAGAGGACCCTGAAGACTCGAGATCTGGATGCACCAGCTCTCTTGGTTCCTGAACCCTGGACGCTGGAGGTAGACTGAGCAGAGTTCTCCAGAGAACACCGCCGGACTGCGCTACATCTTCCCCAAACCCTGCAACCTACCTATCCCTTCATTTGTAAGTTACACCACTAAATAAACCTCCCTTTTAACTACGTGGAGTGGCCTTCATAATTTCACCAATATGGTGCTGTCGTGATTACTCAGTTGCTAAAATAGAAAAATTGACCAGGATGAGCAACCCAAAGACCCGACTTCTCTGCTACCTCAGCCTTAGTCTTTTTGAGGGACAATGAGCAATTCTACTACACTGCTTTTAGGAGTCCATCTTAAGAGTAAATCAACTAAATTAGTGGCAATTTGTGTCTCCTGGATTTATTTTCTAAAGGAAAGGAAACGACACAGAAAGGTGTTTTGAACAATTGTCCTTCTGACATTGCTGAGAGACACAGCTTTCCCAGCAGACTCCCCATTATGCTAGCTCTTGGGACCCTTCTGCCCCCTTGTCTGCAATGATCACCGAGCCTTAGGTTCGGGAGTTGTGCTGTAGATGTATCAGTTGGCACTGGGCACCACGATTCTGACTTTTGATTCCTTGTGGTTTTCTGTAATAGTCTCTGGCTGTTGCAGAGAGAAGTTCCTTGATGAGGGGTGACACTTATCCGGGGGGCATAAGGACAAACATTTAGAATGTAGTTAGGGATTCTGTTGGCTTAGTAAAGCGGCTGTTGTAGACTCTTCACTAGGTAGATGGTTATGTTTCCAGTACCAGGCTTATTTTCCTCTTACTGAGTAGAGTCTTAAGTCCTAGTCTTGAGTCCTGAACAAGGACAGCGGCAATAGACATGCTAACATGGATGAGGTGTGGGAGAAGTTCATAAATGTACATATGAAACCACAATTAAAGAAAAAGACCATGAGTTTGAAAGAGAGCAGGGGGAAGAGTTCATGGGAGGATTTTAGGGGAGGAAGGAAAAGAGGGAAATGAAAATTTTATTTTTATTTATTTACTTTGGTTTTTCAAGACAGGGTTTCCCTGTGTAGCCATAGCTGTTCTGGAACTAGCTCTGTAGCCCAGGCTGGCCTAGAACTCGGAGATCTACCTGCCTCTGCCTCCCAAGTGCTGAGGTTAAAGGTTTGTACCATCATGCCTGGTGATAAAAACTATAGCCTCAAAAAATTAAAAATAGAAAAGAACCATCCTGTGCTGCCTAAATGTAAAATGTACATACTTCTTATTTTCATGAGACAATCTGAGTGCTGTCTGGTGCTGTTGTCTACATGAAGAGGCTGAGAAGGTCTAGTTGGCACTGTGACACTGTCTGGCCAGCGTTCCCACTTCCTTCTGGCACCATTTCCAACTGCCTAGTCTACTTTTGCCCATAAACAGGCATCTGACCCAACCAAAGCCCCTCACACCTTTAGCCCCAGCACTCGGGAGGCAGAGGTAGGTTCGAAGCTAGTCTATTCTACAAAGGGAGTTTCAGGATAGCCAAGACTACACAGAAAATCCTGTCTGAAAAACAAAACAAAATGAATAAGCCAAAAAAAAAAAAAAAAAAAAAAAGGTAACACAGTGCACAAAGAAGAAAAATAAAATTCTGTAATCACAACTTTGTGAAGTTTGTATGGTACACATGTGTAGCAGCCTGCAGATGTCCCCCAGCTAACCTCATAGACTCTTTGGTAGTCTGGGCTCACACTTTTTCCAGGCAGATTCTCTCCGGCCAACAGGATCCATGAAAAGTGACAGTTCAATTACCAAGGTAAGGCCGTAAAAAGCATTGCCTCATTCTGAAGGAAGTCTGATGCCATGCCAGGAAGATATTGTTATTTCCTCCAGTAAACCTCTGCCCTGATTGCTTTCTCTACGCATTCTGAGAATCCCACTGTGCATAAGTGAGTCGACAGAAACCTTGTCAAATCTAGACGGGAAAATAAACATTCAGATCCCTGAAGTCCAATGAACCTCAAGCAGTTAACATAGAAAGATATCATCACAGTGACACAATGTAATCCTTTCTCTAAATCCAAAGACAAAGGAAATGTGGAAAAGCAAGAAGAGAAGCAACTCATCACATAAAAAGAAAACCTTCAGAAGACCATCATCAGGTTTCTTTCTTGCAGGTTGGAAAGTACATGAAAGTATAAAACTTATCCCTAGGGGTTGGAGCAGTGTCTCAGAGGGTAAGAGCATTGGCTGGAAAATTATCAAAATCAGAAATCTGAAACATGGTTCCAACTGAATGGACTCAATTCTGCCCATCACAAGACTAAAAAGAAAAATTGTGGGCCCATTATAAGTATGGATCCATCCATATTCTGATACCACCATGGTGATGCCCTAGCCACTTTAAACTATTGTATGAAAATGAAACAAAAAATGTATTAAAATTAGCTATGGCTACATTCATTTGTTAACAGAGACACAATATAGAATGGTGCAAATTGCGACATCAGTAACAAAAAGTTATTGTTTTCAGCTTAAAATAGATGGCTAAAAATATCGAATGTTTTGTGTGAGCCTCAGGTGGTAACTACAAAGCAAACTCTGAAGAACAAACAAGAGATAAGAAGTTAGGAATCAAAGCATACTCCCCCCCCCCACGTCAACAGAAAACCAAATCACAAAGAACGTCAGCCTCCAAGGAAGAATGAACAAAAGAACTCGAAAACAGTAGACAGCAGGCTGGCGAAGCATCTCTGTTGGTAAGTGCTTATTACTACACAAACATGGTCCGAGTTTGGAGCCTCATCACCCATGTAAAATACCAGGTGTGGTGTACCCACCACTGTGGTGGGGGGGGCAGGTGTGCCCCAGGGATTTGCTTGTCAGCCAATCTAGCCAAGTAGAGAGCTCTAGGTTTGGTGAGAGTCTGTTTCAAAAAATAAGTTAGAGAGTGCTAGAAGACATTCAACATAACTTGTGGCCGCCACACATGCACGCATGGACAAGCACATCCATGCATACATGGGTACACACATACATATACCACATAGACACAGGAGAGTAACAATATAAAGTACTTACCTGTCAATAATTACTTGCTAAGTAACTAGATTAAGTCAAAAGACATAAAGTGGCTGAATGAATAAAAATCAAAGCTCCAACTATGTGTTGTTAGCAAGGGTCCCATGTCAGCTTTACACATACTCTGAAAGTAAAGGGATGCAAATGGGTATTCCATGTGCATGGAAAGCAAAGAGCACAGAGATAGCTACATTTATATGGAATAAAAAAGATGCCAAGTCAAAAACTATCAAACCAAAGAATGGCATGACATGAGAAAGGAGTTAATGTATCAAAAGGCTCTAATAACTATAAATACATGTGACTATTATAAATGTAGATATTTGCAAGTGTGGACAGAACCTAAGGTAGAAATAGACAGTGTAATCATAGAGAATTTAGACATACTTCATTCAACAATGGACATAAACCAAAGTAGAAATTATAGAGTTGAACAATCCACTAGAGGTTGAGTGGACTTAGTACAAAGAAGATTCCACCCAACAGTGGAGTATGCATCCTTTTAAGTGCATGCAGAACAGTCTCCAGGATAGACCAGATGTTAGGCCATGGAACAAGTCTTAACAAATTAAAAGAGAGTAAAACTATGTCGAGGAACTTTTCCAACCACAACAGCATGAAACAAGAAGTCTATAATGGGTTAAGGCTGGGTATCATGAACCACACCTGTAATCCCAGTACTTGGGAAGCAGAAGCAGGAGGATTCAAAGTTGGAAGCTAGCATGGGCTTCTTCCTAAGAAGTTGGAGGCCAACCGGGGCTACACAGGGAGACCCTGTCTATACATAAATTTTTAAAAATCAAATCAACCACGAGTGGTGGTTCCCACCTTTAATCCCAGCACCGAAGAGACAGAGGCAGGTGGATCTCTGTGAGTTCAATGCTAACCTGGTCTGTATAGCAAGTTCCAGGCCAGCTAGAGCTACTGAGTGGACTAAATCTGAAAAACAAAAATAAGCAAAGATTAGTCTCACAAAAGATGCATCAATTTCTAAGAGATACAAACTGGGGAGCTGATAGACTTCTTCCTATTCCTGTGTGTGGGTGCATGGTGAGGTTAAGAAGGCTCGAGAGAACAAAGGCTCCAGTGAAAGAAGGGAGTGGGGAAGTGGCCATCATGTCCCATCATGTAGCCTTTGCCCCTGACTTTCTGGTTTCTAGAGAAAAGCCTTCATCTCCCTGGTCACTTCTTCCATTTGCACAACACACAGCTTTTCTTGCAACAGATTCAACACTTTGCCCATATTTCTGTTTCTGGTAACCTGGGCTAAGACTGTAGGCAGTTTGCACCCCTTCCCAGACACACCGTTCTCTCAGGACTTCAGAAAGCAAGCGAGCATGTGGAGAGGGAGTCACTGGGGGTGGGAAACCAGCTGTGAGGTTACTAAGAGAATCCAGGAATGAGGTTTAAAAAGGAACAAAAATGGAAGGAAAGGCCCTGGGAATAGAAATGAGACACATCTAACCAGAAGGGTGGCCAGCTGGGTTCATGGTGGGTGAAGAGCAGGATGGTGGGAAATATGGCCCCAGCCGAATGGAGTGACGTCAGAATCTCAAAGAGCAACGCCCACTGAGTGGATATCCACAGAGGACGGAATTCTCATCTCAGAAACACTAAGTTTAAGACTATGAGGAACACCAAGAAGAGGCATGTTGGAGACAAATGGCTAACCCTGGACTTAGAACATAAGCTCAAATTCTCTTGACGCCATTGAAGCAAGGTCAGGGTTGGTTATGCTTCCGTGACAAGAACAAGTGTAGCCGGGGAGAATGGGTTTCGAGAGACACGGGAAATGTTTACACTTGTGGGGATAGGGAGAAGCTCTTTGAGAGGTTAGAAGGGTCAAGGAGATGGCTCCGTGGGTGAGAGCACCTACCACGTAAGCTGGACCGCCTGAGCTCAATATCTGGAATTCACATTTTAATAAAGGCAGATACGGTAGTGCGTACACATCTGTATTCCCATGGCCAGCACAGATAGGGAAATCAGCTGAAAACCCTCCTACACAGCAACACAAGAGAGCCCCTGCTTCCAAACCTGGTGGGAGGAGGGGACCCACTCCCCAGAAGTTGTCCTCTGACCTCTACATGAGTGCTATGGGGAGTGCACACTCACACATGTGCGCGCGCACGCTCACTCACACACACACACACACACACACACACACACACACACACACACACAATCAAGCGCACAATCAATCAATAAAGTGGAGGAACACCAGGACCATGAAGTATCTAATACTGGGAGAATCAAGTAGAGCAAGGTGTTCTCTATTCCCCTTCTCAGATATCTGTCCCAACCCTCTTGCAGCTCCCTGCATTCACTTACTGTCTGGTAAAACTGAGCACTGGCATGCTCTATTGATCTTGACTGGGGACCAGTTAGTGTCTGGCTTTGTTACACCTACCTCACTTCCTAGTGCTTAGCAGCAAGGAACAATGGCAGTATCTTCAGGATCCAGCTTGCAGCTATCTACTCACCAAAGCATAAAAACTGGGAAGGGAAGGCTGATTGTGTACCACGGAGGCTGCAGGGTCATTCCTCTAAGCCCAGTCTCAACCCTCCCCGCAAGGATTCCTGAGCAATTTTGTATAGTTTGGTTTCCAGTATGCTGCACTACTTAATTCTAACTGCCTCTGCAATTTGCTGTCTTGTATCCTTCAAAGGAACCCTAAATTTGGCTATGCATTAAGTGCACAGCCAAAAGTATTTCCTTAAAGAAAAGCCAAGACCAGGGTTTGGAAGTAAAGTTAGACCAAAGACTAAAAAGGGCCAGGCAGTGATGGTACACACCTTTGATTGCAGCACTCAGGAGGCAGAGGCAGATCTCTGAGTTTGAGCCTACAGAGCAGGTTCCAGGACTGCCAGGGCTACACAGAGAAACCCTATCTTGGTGTTGGGGTGGTGGTGGAATGGACACATGATGATTGAAAAGGACTTTGTCCCTAAGTCACTTAGATAAGTGACTTTCTTAAGAATTCTATTTCCTCATTCTTTGCTAATTGATTGAGTTTTCTACCAACATTAACAGATAAAATAAATAGGATTTACCTCTTTAGCTTGTCCTGGAATGTAGGACAGCATCTACTTCCTGCAATCTTTACTACTGCTTGCTTCTTTGCATACAAGGTGATAATAAGTTGACAATTCATGGTATTTCATTTATTAACATAGCATTCATACATTGGTTATAGAATGTAATTGTTAATATATTAATATAGTGTATAAAATATATTACATCAATGTAGAAACACCATATTAACCATTGTATTTCTTTGTAAATAAAATGAATAATTTCAGGAATATAATGACATATTTATATTAAACAGTAACTTATCAAGTAAGAACTCAGTCCAATATACATTCATTGTAGATGCATTGAAACAGTTTCATCGAAGACATATGGCATTTTAGGGGCAGATGCCTGATCACTATTTATAGCTTTGTTTCTGTGAAGAAAATGGAAAGTGAATTTAGAGGTCCGAGAAAATCCCCAAGCTTTTGGAGCATTCCCAACGTGTGAGCCATGCAGCAAATGGTCATTACTTGCGTTTTAGACGGCTTTAGCTTTTATTCTGAGTCTGGACTTTTTTCTGGCTGCTCTAAATCTACCTTCATAATCAAACCCTTGTGTAACAAGAGAGGAACCCCAAAGAGGACTGCTGCAGTTGGCCGAAGCCCCTCCTCAGGGCTCCAGGGGCCTGGATTTCCAGGTCTCTGCCTTTGGCAGAGCCCTGGGAACTTCCAGGCTCTTCTGGTTGTCTCCCCTTCCACAGGTTTATTTTTGCATCTCCTTATTTTAGCACTTAGAGCTATCTTTATCACCCCAGCTGACTGGCATGGGAGTCCCCAGGGCAGGGAGTTACACAAGATTATTGAAGCATGCTTCCTACGTTTCAAGTGAAACATCAGCAAGTAGTCACAATGCTAGAACCAAGTGTGTGTGTGTGTGTGTGTGTGTGTGTGTGTGTGTGTGCATGAACGCACACATTTTAACTGCTAAAGATATCTTCCTTTTATGTAGCATCAGAGGCACAAAATCACAAATGCTTTCTGGAACTCAGATTCAGTCTGTATAGAAGAATCGATTTTAGACCTAGAATATGTGCACATACACACACACACACACGTGACACCCACAGGAGAGTCATGCAGATTCAAAACGAATAAAGTTGACTACAAGTATATAGTCCCGATTGATTCTGAATCTGCATGACTCTTCTGTCAGTGTAGTATGTGTGTCTGCAGGTACACTAGCCTGGCCTGGAGGCCAGGAGTCAGCCATAGGTGTTTATCAATTCCCACCCTAATTTTTGAGACAGACTCATACTGAGCCTGGAGCTTGCCCTTTGGGGGCAGACTGTGCAGGGAGCCCAGCACATGCCTGCCACTGTCCCCAGAGTTCTGGGGCTACAGAGGCAGGCCACCACTTCCATCTTTTGTGTGGGTGTTAAGGATACAAATGCAGGGCTTCAGAACTGCTCTGCAAGCCTTTGACCAGCTTAGCCCCCCACCCCACCCCATCCCACCCCCCAACCCCACCCCATCCCCACCCCCATCCCACCCCCACCCCCCACCCGCCCAGCTCACTCCTGTGTTCAACTGAGAAATCCATGGGTACTCAGACTCAGCAAACTTTGAGTTGTTCTAATAGGCCACACCACAAAGGCCTCCGATCCTTCGCCTGCTTTCAACTATTCCATTTCAGTTGAGACCTCAGAGAGCTGCTAGCTCTCTGGGCAGGATGGAGGAGACTGTGAGTCCTGAACACTACGTGTATAGCCCATGTGTTACATGTGTCGCCGCCATGCCTAGCCGCCACTGGACACCTAAAGCTACTGAGCACTTGGAACGAAGCCAATCTGAATCCAGATGTGCAGGAAACAAAACTTCGCAAACAAACTTCAAAGACGGCAGAAAAAAAAAAAAAAAAGGAAAAGGTAAAATATCTTGTTAAGGGTTTTTATGTCAGTCACGTATGTTGGATTAGTAACGATCTAGATGTAGGTGGTTACATAAAACCAATTACTAAAATTTACTTAGCTATGTATGTATGTATTTATTTATTTTTAGCCTGGTGTCTTGACAAAGATGAAATGAACCATGAAGCTCATTTTATATTCCTTTTGGACACCACTGGTCTTAAGGCCTTCCTAATAAAAAGCCGTAGTCAGAGCCCCTACAGAATTCTACTCCAAATTGAATTACTTGGAAGCAAATGGGACTGGAGCAAGGGTTGCAACGGCCTGTGCTTGTTCAGCTCCTCCGTGCACAGAATCTTAATACTTCCCAACACATCAGCCGTGGACATAAGCCCTTAAATGAGGAAGCCACCTTCCATCCCTTCAGGCATTCCCAATTGACAATACACCCTTCATTCTCATCTACCAAGTCATTAACTATACCCAAGGAAACAGGGCAGTGAGTCACGAATCAGTCGCCCTGAGTTTTTGCCAACCCCCTCCCTCCTACCCCCGACCCCTGTCTCCTGCGTCTACATAAAGGCAAGAGATCAATCGTCTGCAGAAATAGAAACATGAATGTGATTGTTTCAAGTTCAAACAATGGAAAGTCAAAATTCGAACAGTTCATGTCTGGGTTGCAGGCAGCTAGTCTGATGTGGAAAAACTCCCGAGATATTGCTGAGTCGCGTTCTGGATTTGTGCACAGGGAGGAGCTCACCTTGGCCCGGGACAGCAGCGAGCATAAACTATTCAACACCAATTCCCGATATGGATTACCAGATACTGAATTCAACACATACTGGGGGGTGGGGGGCGGTGCTGCCAGGAAAGAATAGTATTACTGCTAGTTTAAAAAAAAAATAGTGATTTCACAGTAGATTAGGCACAAAACAATACTATCTTTGTGGGGTTCCGAGGGGAACGCAGGAATAAGGCCGAGATGGGGTCCACTGAAATTCCCAGTTGGAGCTGCGGACATCTTGTCTGCCTATAATTGTTTTCTGCCATTCATTTCCTTCAATTGTCAATTATTACTAAAACAATTACGGAAAGAAAAAAAAAAGTGTGTGTGTGTGTGTGTGGTGTGTGTGTGTGTCTTTGTTTCCTGCTGCCCATGAATGCAGTGAAGTCATAGAGCAGGCCAATGCATCACAAGCTTTTCCATGACCATAAATTACACTGTCACAAACAGGATACGGCTCTTAACTGGGCGGGTGAGGAGGCCACAAATGGCGCTGAATTAGCACAAGCATGTTGTTGATCATGACAGCAGGGCACAGGACAGAGACTCGGCTCTCTCTACTTTGTAGATAGCAGTGGGGTTTCGATCCTGTTTATGAAGTAGTATATGCGTTTATTTATCCCAGAGAGTAGAAAATACAAGTCACTGTTATTTCACTGACTGTTAACGTCTCAGTTTGTGAACTCTCAACTCTTTGTTCCTCCATATATATGTTCCTTCATATATATGTATGTGTGTGTGTTTCTTCATATATATATATATATATATGCATGTGTTCTTTCATATATATGTGTGTGTTCAACCATACCACAAATATAATTTTATAGCCTTTTCTTTCTCATATAACATTAAGTATGACTATTTTCCAACACCTTTAAACAGTCTAATGGAAACTATCATCTCTATAAAATTAAAAATTATGGAATAATATTAAATAATTCCATTTTTAAAGTATTTTCTGTTAGTAATAAAGTGTTGCCTGTTGCAGGTAGAGATTCTTCTGCAGGGCCTGGAGACTGCTCACCTGCTGAGAGCAGTTTCTGTTCTTACAGGGATGGGATCGGGGTTCAGTCCCCAGCACTCACGTAACAGCTCACCATCATCCCCCAGCTTCAGTTCCAGAGGATCTGACGCCCTCTTCTGCGCTGAGAGGGTACTGCACACAGGTGTTATCCCACTATCCATATATGCAGGCAAAACACAAACATAACATAAAAATAAGTAATTCTTTAAAAATAAAAAGTCTGCATACATTTTTGTCTGAATTTGATTATTTCCTTGGACTGCATTTCTAAGTTAGACTTTTCATTTTCTAATTAAAAAGACACATTGTGCCAGGCAGTGGTGGTGTATGCCTTTAAAATCCCAGCACTCGGGAGGCAGAGGCAGGCAGATCTCTGTGAGTTCAAGGCCAGCCTTGGCTACAGAATGAGTTCCAGAAAAGGCACAAAACTACACAGAGAAACCCTGTCTCCAAAAAACAAACAAACAAACAAAAAATATGTGTGTGTGTGTGTGTGTGTGTATATATTTATATTGTGTTGTTTAAGAAATTCAATTAACAATAAAGTCTTACATGTGCATTTTCAAAGTTTATCTTTTATAATGCTTATCATCTTTTATAATATCTGTTATAATATTTTCATCATCTTTAATAATCAAACATAATGAAACAAATACATTTCTTTTTTCATTCTTTGCTAGTATTGGTCCTACAATCTAGGGTCTTGCTTGTGCTGGGCAAGTGCCCTACCACCGAAGGGTCTGTATAATTTCATAAACGTTTTCCTCAGCCTATTAATACAAACAGCCTCTAAACCGGTGTGGGCACCACAGCCTAGTGATGTAGTCACCTTGTGAACTTCAGCCACACTATGGAGATTGCTGAGTGGCCTGCTTCCCCCAGTCAGCCTCTACTGTCTCTGGCCTGGATGGAGGGTTTTTAGCAGATGACCCATCTAGAGGGTAGCCAGGGACAGAGGCAGGAGATGGTCACCTTGGTTTTGTTCTACTGCATAATCTTTATTCCAGTAGAAAAACCAAGGGGAGATGAAAACTGAGCCAGTAATGGGGAAATAATACAGGTAATAAATATATGACAAATAAAGACGATTATAACGGTATGTTCCTGTAATGCCGTTATTTGGGAAGCTGAAACAAGATTACCAGTTTGAGCTACAGAGTGAGACCCTGGCTTATAAAAAACCAAAGATGAAAACAATAATAACTGAAACCTCTTTGTATAAACTAGTTCCATTTCCTCAGAGATACTAACTCAAAGGTGTGCAATATTCCTTTACGCTGTAAAAATAAATCACTGTAATCAGTTTAATAAAAAAGCTAAACGGCCAATCGCTAGGCAGGATTTTTGAGGCAGAGAGAACTCTGGGAAGAAGGAGGAGTCACCAGCCAGATACGTAATGAGTAGGACACACACAAAAAATGGGATAGAGGTAAAAAGCCACATGGCAGCATGTAAATTAATAGAAATGGGTTCATTTAAGTTATAGGTGCTAGTTAGAAACAAACCTAAGCTATCGGCCAAGCTTTTGTAATTAATAAGTCTCTGTGGGCTGGCTGTCCCAATGAGAAAGTACTACTACACAAAGGCAAGGAATTCTATGAATTCTACTCAAATTTGGAACAAGAAAGGACCAGAAATCTAGGTTATACATGAACAAGGGCTTTGGTTCCATTTCCTGTTATCTTTCAGTGACTGTCGTCCTGAATTATGGATGACTCGTAACACCCTCAGGGCTCCACCCTTTCACCTATGACACATGGCTACCAACGGAATCTTTCTGGAACTGTTTGTGAGCCCCTAATAAGGTAATGGGAGATCGGTGTCCTGACCTTTCACTGAGATCCAGTAAGTGCTCAGGAGCAGCATGCTGCTGTCACTGCCATTCCTTGCCCCCCTCCTCAGCTAGTCCATGTTTCCAGCTGTGAGTAGCTTTGGTACCTGGCTATTCCACCTCCACCTCATACTCCATACATCTCTGATCCCTTCATCATTCCCTGACTCAGAGCTACCTTTGATGGGCTTTGAATGGACCATAAGTCACACACACACACACACACACACACACACACACACACACACACACACACACAATCTGTCCTCTCTTCCCATAGCCATGCCTAGTTCGTTTTCAGAGCAGGTCCATTTGCTCCCTAATGGGTTCTTCATATGCATCAGAACCCAGGCCTCAGGGACCCGCTCTCCCTACCCTAGAAAGTCCCGTGTCAAATCTTATCCACATCATGACCCTGCCCAACATCTCTCAGTGTCCCATGACATCTTTGAGATGTCCCTTAGTTTGGCATCAGTCCCATAACAGCATGGCCTCAACCTCTTCCAGACACTTCTCACGTGCCCCGCGTGTTCATTTCTCTGCTCTTGTCAAGCTGAATGACTCAGTTCCCTGACTGGTTGCCAGAGAGTGGAATTAAAAATAAAGGGCAATTAATTAAATGTGATTTCAGGTGCAAGGGTAATCGTTTTACAAATGTGGCCCATGCAATTGTCCCCAAGCAAACCCACGCAATAGGACACAGATACTAGAATGCTTTTTGTTTTATTACCAGAAATTCACATTTCAGCGAGCATCCTTCATCTAATAACCTGTTCCCTGAGCATACCATGTACATCTCCATCTCCGTCCATGCTCACAGCTCCTTTCCTACAGTGGTCGATCTCACCTCTGTCTGTCCTCACCATATATTTGCTCTCCAGAAACCAACTCAACTTTATATTCCATCATGCCTCCCTGACTGAGGTCTTCCTTATCAAGGATTCATTATCTATATCATTAGTTTGGTTCCGTATATAGGACTTAATTCTATTTTTAATTCCTACTTACTTCTCTTTCTCTAACTGAATGTTGATCTGTACCAAGATCTGACATGATTTTACAACTAGGAGAACTTGATGTGCGTTGGCGCTGATGGTGGGGGTGGGGTGCTGCTTGCTAGCCTAGATTGCAGGGTTTGAGGAAGGAGAATGGAAATCTGCCAAGACCCTTAATCTGAAATGCAGGGCTCCTGTAGAAAGACAGAACCCAGCACACAGCATACCCTGTCCTCTGCCCAGCTTCGGGCCACATGGGAGATGAGTGTGGCTTCGTGACTTTGGCCTGGTTTATCCCACACCCTCTTTTACACACCCTACACGGTGAAGATTATTTTCAATGACATCTAAATCCCTGGAGCTTCTCCTGATCTTTTGACCCTGAATTTCATTCCTATGGAAAATGAGGCCCAGGGTAGCTAGCTATTCCTTGTCACCTGTAAACACACAGTGATTGTAAGAGTCATCCTAGAGACTCGATTTAGTTAATAGAAAAATGAAAAAACATATTGATAAGTATTTTTCTAAATTACCTAACTTAAAATACTCTCAGGAGCCTGAGAATGCCTCAAGTAGCCTATGAAGCTATTAAGCAACTCCTAAGAAATGCAAGGGAAATAACTGGCATCTTATGAATATATGTATTAAGCTTGGCACCCAGAAACCAATAGCTAATGATAAGACTTTGGCAAATAATATATATCCCAGACTCATCATTGTTATCTACTGTTTAAAACTTGACTCATATTAAAACATAACTCTCATAAGGTTCACTGAGAGTGTCCTTTTCTTTTTCATGTGTGTGCGTGTGCTGTGCATGGGTGTATAGGTGTTCTCACATGCAGAGGTGTTAGGACGACCTGGGAGTCCTCCTCTAATGTATTCTTGGAGGCAAAGGACTATTTAATGAATCCAGAGCTTGCCAACATGGCTGGCTAGGCCACCCAGCATTCATGTGAGTGCTGGGAATCAAAAGTTCGGTCTTCCTGCTTACTGCCTATGTGGCAAGCACTTTAATGAAAGTCTTCTCAGCTGGCAAAAGTTGTTTAGCCATTTAGAGAGGGATGAGTTCAGCATTAGCAGATTTAGCTTTATTGAGAGCGAGATCCAGGTCCCTAGAGTCACTGTGTGACAGTTGACTAAAACAAGATGGATTCAGAACTGACTTTGGAGTATTGTGGTACCTGAAAAATCAATATGGAGAGTGGTTTGCTTAGAACCCTTATATCTAGCTAGTCATTCTGTTTCCCTTTGTCTTTTCAAAACTTCATTACAATTTCCATTAAAAAAAAAAAACAAAAAAAAAACTCTGTGAACCATTTCCATGGAATGACTTAGAAATTTTTAGTCAGAAACAAAACAAAAGAAACCCACACTTAAATTCTTTCAGAATACAAAAGGGCCAAAGAGAGCCGCCCTGACCTAGAAGGAAGCCCTAGGCTCCTCACCAGCTCTGGCAGGCTCACAGTTGGGCTTTCAACTTCGCTATCTTCTTGCTGCAGATTCTAAACACAGCAATCTCCAGCAGGGAGGGGCCGAAAGAACAGCCACCAATTTCCTTCTCAGCAATCAGCAGAGCCTCCTCCTTTGTCAGTCACGGTGCCCACAGCAATCAAGCGTCTCTATCTGCCGCGGATGCACACAGCCTCAGCTCATCTTTTAAACAAACGCGCACACTTAATGGCAAGGAATGTCTTTTAGAAGGTCCCCTGGAGCCTCCCAAGTTTTTGTGAGCAGCATCAACTGCTCTTGGATTGAATTTCCCTCCTCCCTTTCCATCTCTAAGCACAAGAACGTTTTTGAAGACACTCAAAATCTATGCAGCAGAAATGTTTTGAAAAACAAAATGAAATGTAAATAATTACTACAAATAGTTCCTATCACTGGGAAAAGTTCAGCACTGGATTGTTTTGATCTTCTAGAAGGTTCGTTCGTCATTGTTTAAGAATGATTGATCAAAAGGGGAAACTTTGTACTAGAATAATTTTCATCCTCACGATTTTACACAAAACTTAAATTTCAGTAAAATAACTTCAGTGATTGTTTGGCTGTGTTTAAAAACATGCTTATTAAATGTATCCTAAGCCAGTTATTGATCAAAGAAATGGCAGATGGATTATTGATCAGCACAAGAAAAAGCACAAATAGTATCAGGCAGATGTTTTCAAAGGTGATCACCAATGAGATTATAGATGATGCTGAGATTAGCGAAAGTTACCACAAGGAAGCAACTACCCAAAATAACCTTAAGATAAGCATTTACTATTAGAAGCCCAGGGTGCCATCCCTGAGGCGTCTGACTGCTCTTCAGAGCAGACTCATCCAAAACTCACTGAACAGTTCCAGGAGAACATGACCACAGTCACAAATACTGCCCGTGGCCGGTATGCAAAGCCAATGAAATGTGTTAAGACACACCAAGAGGCAAACTTAAAAACGACATGTACCTTCATTCACAGACACGCAGTCAACAGACGTGTTCACGACACTAGAGAAGCATCTTTCTTTCCTCCGGGTTCTTGAAAGTTTCTTTTCAAAGTGCCCAAACACCTAGAGATGGCTGCTCTCGCTTTGAAAAAGCTGCCATCACCTCCATTGCTCAGGTGCAGTTCAAAAATGAAGAGTTAAAAACAAAAAAGAAAGGAAAAGAAATTTGCAAGCCAATTGTGCCTACCCACCACCACCACCGCGAAGCTACTAAGCTTTGAGCTCAATGAAGTAAAGGTTGTTTGGCTAAACGGTAAGCCGCTTCCTCCCATTCTTTCCCTACTTAGTTTTCCGGCCTCCAGTAGAGTGGTGGTTTTTTTTTTTTTTTTTTTCCCCTTTCCTGGACTATAAATAAGTTGGTTGTGTGAGTACTGAGGAAAGAAGAGGCAGGAAATGTATTTGATTTCAAAAGGCAGTCAGAGATGTGTGTGTGTGTGTGTGTGTGTGTGTGTGTGTGTGTGTGTGTGTGTGTCTTCCTTTCAAGTCAACACCAGCAAACACACTAAAGAAAATGTAGCCTAAACAATTCAACTTTGGTGTGGGCAGAAGAGCTGCAATTTACTGTCCCTTAGCCTCTGCTTGACTAGATGTTGTCACTTTCCATTAGCAGAGCTTGAATTTGGAAACGTAATGTATTCTGCGTAAAACCATGATCTACCACTCTGCATCCTTTATTTCAGACAGCTCAGACGGTGTCTTGCTGCACAACCCCCCAAGCTAGCCTCAGATTCATGATCCCCCTGCCTCAGCCTGTCAAATACTGGGCTTGCAAGCATTCACCGCCATGTCAGACTCATTGTTTCCTGTCCTTTAAAAAGATGTTGAGGTTAGAAGGTTGGCTCAGCAAGGTGAGAGCGCATGCTAGCGATTATGAGGACTGGAGCTTGTTTCTGAGCATCCATGTAACAAGGGTCAGCATCCCACAGCGCCTGTAACTCTACCTCTGAGAGATCCAATACCCTCTTCTGGCCTCTGTGCACAAAACCCCTCCTCCCCGTGTGTGTGTGTGTGTGTGTGTGTGTGTGTGTGTGTGTGTGTGTGTGTGTGTTTGCGTGCCAAAAAATGAATACAGCATTTGAAGATAATGTAAATGAGAAGAGCGAACACTTCCACAAAATCCAGTCTGAAACCATATCATCCATTCTTTTAACTGATGATAGCTTTTCCACGTTCTTGCAGTTCAAAGTTGTTCAAGTCCCCTCTTGATTGGTGACAAATGTAAGCCAACACAGAAATTAGAGAGTCTTTTTCACATAGCAGATGGGCAGCTAGAACTTTAGCTATTCTTTGATTCTGACATGTAGAGAAATAACCATTTGTATAACAGTAAGCAGAAATATAAAACTGGTCTGTGTTTTTAAAAAGATTTATTTTATGTTTAACTACCCGTATGTGGTGGGGGTATGCGTGCATATGAGTGCTGATGCCATCGGGGATTAGAGGTGTCAGATCTAAGGGAAGTGGAGTCACAAGCTGTTGTGAGTCGCCTGACATGGATGCTGAGAACTAAACTCAGGTCCCCCGAGCTCTTGACCACTGATCTGTCCCTGCAACCCTGATCTCTATTCTTTTGTGAGTAATTCCTCACCTTCTTCCCAAAAGTTCAGTTTATATGCTCCAACGAGGTAATGAGATCTAGTCTATTCTGCAGTTAGGGATGGGAAAACAGTTTAGTTTATAGCTTATGCACACAGTAGTTTTTTAAGTTATTGTAACTGCATATGTCACACTTCAAATTTTCATTTTATTTGAAGAATATAGCTTACGGGTAGAGTACTTGCTTGGCATGCTCAAAGTCCTAGGTTTAACTCCCAGTCCTGTAAAAAAATGCTAAAAGTAAAAATAAAACTTTATTCAGTTAATAGTGAATTTGAAAAACTGTATTACTCAAAGAGCTTCACAAGACTATAAAATACCTGTTTATTGCCTGCCTATCATCTCTCTCTCTCTCTCTCTCTCTCTCTCTCTCTCTCTCTCTCTCTCTCTCTCCATCTATCTCTATACCATTCTACACTTAACTGCCTCACCACAAGCTTCTCTTTACATAGGAATAACATGGACACAATACAGTACCATCTTGCCTGTTGGAGGAACCACTCAAAAGAAATGCAAAGGGCCATTTACATCGGCGACATCGACCTCAGAAGTTCTGAGCATGCGTCCCACATCAAGCGATTCTCTATGAAATTGTTTTATGGTTTGTTTGTTAATATTGCATCTTCTAAAAGGAATTTCAGATTTTAAACATAAGAATAAAAAAGTAAATGTTGGTTATATTGGGTACTCCTAGTCAGAAGATTGGAGCAGCGTTTGCCTCTAATGTTAAGACATTAACTCTGAGTTACTTCGAAAAAGTTATCTGACGCACTGGAGGTCTGTTGGGAGAACTAATGAACAGCCTTCCTTCTCTGGTTGTCTTGGTTTTCTGTTAAGTGAATACAACAGCATACCTCTTATCGCCATCACCCAAAATTAATTTCAGTATGGGCAATATGGAAAAAAACCAAACCCATGTCCCCCAAGGAAACAAACAAAAGGTCTGAATGTTAGTGCTCAGAGGAACAGAACATACTGCATGTATCTGAGCCTTAATTATGTGTTTTAGTAACGGCCCATCTTTGTCTACACAGAGCAGACGCTCTGGGGTCACCGTTGAATTGTGTCCTCTGACTCAACTGTGGTATCATAAATATTAATAAAATACATAGGGACTTCTGTGACGAGTGCTCAAGACGACACAGGCTTAACAAGACTAGCAGGGAGATGGCTGAGGGTTGGGAGTTCTACATCTAACATAAAATATAGAAGTCATTCGCTATTTGAGAGAACCAGAAACTTGGTGAGACAGAAAAGAACCTTCTCTATTAACTTAATCAAAAGAAATGTATGTACACTAGCAGTTCGTTTTCACATGGCCAAGTTCTCAGCAGAAATAACATTAAAGTCACCTTGCAAAGTTACAAAAATCCTGGTCCAATTCTAGAATGCATAGTATCTCCCAGGAGAGGCCCAGCCTCGGTAATGTCCGGTGGGAAAATCTAAACCAGGCGGTTTTCATTGTTTGTGGGCTTTGGGCTCCATTGTTGTCCTGACCCTTTACCTCACACCTAAAACACAGCAGGTTTCTGGGGACCAAGCAGAGTAACAGAAAGATGCCCGAGGCTCTTTGACAGGGACTGCCTGGAGCGTGTTCAGTGTTCGCAACACTAAAATCTGATGTCATGAGTAAAGGGAATGCTAACTGCTGCTGCACTAAAACAAACAAACAAACAAACAAACAAATAAAATGTGGATTCTGAAACACAGACCCTCATTTAAGTGTTTCTGCCTCTTGCATGTTCCCCTGAGGAAAGTTGCTGGACTCAGTCATAAAGTTGCTCGTGAAGCTGATTGCTGGCAGGAAGAAGCAAGGGCCTCCCTGGGGTACACTATGCAGAGGAGAGACCCTTGCAGGGACAGTGTGTAACACACATCTGAAGACAACGAGAAACTACTAGAAACTCCAAGAGCATTGGTGCCCTGGGTTACCTTGTCTTGTTCGATATTTGAGAGGAGGGAGAAACATGGGAAAAATCCTCCTCATAATTAAAATTCATTGTTTTGGAGTCTCTTTAGTATGATTAAAAAGCCACTCTGTAGGTTGATTACAGATTTAATAGTTTATACAGTTTCCTTGTTTGGACATTAGGATTGCTTGAACTTGCAGTTGTATCGAAATACTTCGTAGGTCCCTGAATGCCCAAATTATACAATCAATGTGAAAAGCTTCAGCTGAATTTACATTAACAGTGGCAAGTGAATACAGCTGCATTCTAGCATAACTTCTGGGGGTAAAAAGGCCATTTAATGAGATGCAGCAAGTTGAAAGTAAAAGCAAAAAGTCCTCTAGCCCTCTGATTGTGTACTGCATAAACAAGAGCCTGTCTCGTCTCTCTCTTCGGATTTGGAGAAACAAGCCAACTCGCAGAGAGATGCTTATTCATGGAGCTACATGGTACTTTCCTCGAGCGGCCATCAAGAGACTGAGCGGTTTATTCTGACAGACTGCAAGGAATTCAGTCTGTCAGTAGCAAAGAGATTCGATCCCAATCAAGTTTAGGATGAGAACACAGCCCCAGCCTATACCTTGGCCTCAGATTTTTTTTTTAAAATGTATTTATGCCTGGTATAGTGGCCCATACCTTTAATCCTAGCACTTGAGAGACAGAGGCAGGTAGATCTCTGTGAGTCTGAGGGCAGCCTGGTCTAGAGAGTGAGTTCCAGGACAGCCAGAGCTATGTGGTGAGACCCTGTCTCAAAACAAAACAAAACAGAAACAAAAAACAAAACAAAAAAAATCAACTAAATAAACAAACAAAAAGTTGTGTGTGTGTGTGTGTGTGTGTGTGTGTGTGTGTGTGTGTGTGTACATGTGTGTATCACATGGTGCAGGAGCCTGCAAAAGTCAGAGGAGTTCATTGGCTCCCCTGGCACTGGAGTTGCAGGTATTTGTGAATAGCCACATAGGTGCTGGGATCCAAGCCCAGGTTCTCTGCAAGAGCAGTGAATGCTTGTAAAGCAGAACCATTTCTCCATCCACCGTTCACAGATGTTTAAGGCTGTGAAACAGATGACCCAGCTCGTCCACATCTGGCCAAGTAGACTTGGGAGAAAATCATGTACGAAGATGGTCTCCAGTCTTGCCTGAGACAGTCATTTACACGTGATCATATAAACCTCATCTACTTTGCTGAAGTTTACGAGCTAGAAGCAAGACATAGGTCCCTTCTGTATTCCATAGGAGAGAGATCATGGGAACCATCCTAGAGCCTGAGTAACCAATTAGAAGGAACAAGAGCTCTTGATACCATGTGGGCTTTTTTTCCCTTTTTCTTTCTTTTTGAACAATTTATTTAACTTTATTTTATGTGTATTGGTGTGGAGGTATGAGATCCCTCGGTACTGGAGTTACAGACAGTTGTGAGCTGTCATGTGGGTGCTGGGAATTGAACCCAAGTCTTCTGGGAGAAAAAGTCAATGGTCTTAACCACTCTCCAGCCCCCCTCCCCATTGTGGCCTTGTAAAGGATGGGTGGAGAGTGTTACAAAAAGGCAGAATAGACAAGCATCTTAATGTTCTCTCCTTCAGATCACCTTGATGGAGTATCAAGGCAGCCTTTACCTTCATGAACTCTTGAGTAACTCAGTAATGCACCCACCCTCCTGTCCTATCTCTGAGGTCCTTCAGTGCTAAGGTTGGACCTGTCCTTCCAGGCCTCTTAAGACATCTTGGGATGCCAAGAATCCTGATTACGTTTCAAATGTAGCATTTTGACAATTTGTAACTATTGTTCATATCTTAATAGAGCAATACAGAGGAGACAGATCATATACCGTAGCCCAGTCCCTTAGAAAAGTTAAAAGCCAAATCTACTTGAGTATCAACTGTCTGATGCATTTTTTTTTTCCCCTTGGAACATTTATATTCCTCAAGTATGAAGTCATTTTTAACTGCACAGAGATAAGATTGTTACGAACTTAATTTTGCACAGGCAAATTTTGGGCTAAAAATTATGTGATTGTGGGAAATGAATTTTATTTCACAGTCTATCCAAGCAGTTTTGAGTACATCAAGAAATCATTCTGTCGGTATAAAGTCACTGTCACAGTATTTGAGGGCTTTCTCACTCACCTCTCTAATCGATCATGTGAGGGACAAATATCCTATAAAACATGAAGAACACATTATCTCAATTTCTAAGAAAAAGTTGATGGACTGTGATTGCACATCCTTGGAATAGCATAAATATAAGTGACTATTAAAAATTAAAGTGAATTTAATCTAAATGAGGCAACTCTGAGTTGCTTGCCAACAGATAAATGATTTTTTTTTCTTCAGGCCAAAAAATATTAAATGCTCAAACATACAAAATTTGAAACATGTTCACTGTCTTTTTTGTAAGGATGGATTAGACCCTGGGATATATTACAAATGTTCTCTAATACTGAATCAAGAACACAGTTTGAAAGAAGAAAATAAATTTAAAACTAGGAGTTTTTCATATCAATTTAGAAGCTAATGAGTGATTTCAAAAAGTCCAAGAAAGAAATGTCCAGTCCAATGTCCTGTAATAGCTTGTTTTTCTCAATACTATGACAAAATGTATGACCCAAGAAACTGAAGGAACAGAGAATCCTTTTGGCTCATGATTTGAGGAGTCATAGTCCATCATGGCGGCAGGTGGCATATGGTGCTAGGAATATGAGGTGGCAGGTCATATTGCATCCACGTATTGTGTCAGGAAACAGAGAGAAACGAATATGGTCCCCAAACCACTTGCTTTTTTTCTCTTTTTTTAATCAAGCCTGAGGCTCCAACCCATGGAGTTGTGTAACTCACTTAGAATGAGTAAGACTCTCTCAGAGATGCACCCAGAATTGTGCCCCCAGGTGACTCTAGTTCCCATCAAACTGGTGAGCAAGATCAACCATTATACAGGGCTCTACAAGATCAGAGTGGCTAGGAGTTCAAGAGACTAAATACAATGCTATGGTTTGGGGGTTGGCGTCATCTCTCAGCTCCTTATCATATGGCTTGCTCAAGTACAACTGCACAAACTATGAAAAAGCACATTATAAAGTCCCTCTTATTTGGATAAGTCCAGCAAAATACCTTTTTTTAACTTGTACTTTTTTAACATGTACTTTTAGTTACGTGTAAGTCCCTACTAAGCACAAAGCTCTGGGCTTGAACTGTATGAAGAGAAAAAAAAAAAAAACTAAACCCAAAACAAAACAACCAAAAAAAAAAAAAAAAAAAACACTGAACATTTAGTCCTTTCTATAAAAGCTGCATACCTTCTAAAGCCAAACCCCACAAACCATGGTCCAATGAGCCAGTGTCAGAATAATTTAGACAGCTTATAGATCATGTACATCTCTGGGACTCAGCCCCAGTGGATTTATAACTTACTAGATCTAGGGTAAGCCTTAGAATGTGCATTTATAATACGCTTAGGTTGTTCCTGCACACTGGAGTGTGAGCACCAACAATCTGGTGACAGTAAGGTGATCCAGGGGACAAAACACACATTCTTAACAAGAATGAAAAAGGGGCCAAAGAGACTTGGAATCCTGGGAAATCTGTTGCTCGCCACAGCCAACATCAAGGCATCATTCTGGAACACACTATGGTAAAAGCTTCCTCTAGAGTCAGTTCCAATTTGTATCTAATGGCGACGAATTCAGTTTTAGTCTCTTCAAAGAGGTCATAACAGAGGAATCTTTTTTTCTCTAGCTGTAAAAAAAAAATCCCTTATTTTTTGCAGCGTTTAAATGATAATAAGAGCATTTACTATGTAATTTATTTACCATCTTGACCCGTGTGTATCTGAGCAGTGTTAGCATATTCATGTTGTTGGGCAGCAGATCCCATGCTTTCATTCTGCCTGTCTGAAACCCCATAGCCTTTGAATAATTCTGTTCTTCCTCCTGGCTGCCCTTGAGAACTGCTACTTTCCTTTCTGTTTTGATGACGGAGGGGCCATTTTTCAAAGCTACTAGATGACATTGTCATATTCAAGATAAAAATGACAAAGTGAACTCGAAATGAGCTTATAGATCAAACTCACAATGAGGTTCTGATTTCAGAAGTCCAACTGTCAAACAGAAGGAAGGGAGAAAGTGAAGACATGAGGTTGTACAAACAGAGGACATTTTCAGAGCTCTGTTTGGGGGTGGTGGGTGCCAGGCTGGCATGTTCTGTACAGCCAGATGACCTGTATCATATCATCATCAGATAGAAGACTCCTTTCTCAATATTTGTTGAACTAATTATGACCAGAGTAGACGGGAGGGAGGAGAACAGGGATTACAATGTAATTACTGTTACCTATTGTAGACTTGAGAAGTGACAGAACCGTGAAAAAAAAAAAAACATCCTAAAAGTTCAGGAGGTGTTGGAAGGGTTAAATCATACCTAGAGACATTTGGATCTCTTTTCAATAAAGGTAAACACGTTTTAAGTGTCTTATAAGCCAAAGGGCATCAATCTTAAATGCAGAATATTGGAAGTTCTGGAAGGCCATGGTTAATGCTTGATGAGCTGTGAAGGCAAAATAGGACTGGATCCAAACTCTGCAGGTCATAGCCCAAGAACAGTTGGTATCAAAATAATGTAGGTGGCCTAAGAAAGGTCAGCGGCTCGGATGAAGGTGTCCACAAAGCCTCTAGCGGACACTCTGGAAGACTGTAGCTCTCTTCTGTTGTATATACTGGAGCAGGGTAACAGCAAGACAGACATGGCAAAGCTAGAAAGAACATAGGTTTTAAAGTCAGTTGAGACTAGCTTCAACTTCAGTGAACTTTTGCACGCCTTACAGGCATGGACAACTTTCACCACTGGAACCAATGACTGTTTTTGCAACCCATGCTCCAAAATCACACAAACAAACAAGCAAAAATATGTTTTTGAGTAAGTTAGACATATCCACCGCCATGGGAAAACTCACATTTTTTCTTATTTATGTTGCCAACTAAATAATATCCATGCTCTGGAGTCAAGGGTAGTTATGTATCGTTTCTAACCCGAGAGCTATTAATAAGTGGCTGCAATGGTTGTAGGTGCTAATATCTAGGCCGTCTGTCTCCTTGTTCTTATCAGAATGGCCTGCAAGAT
This sequence comes from Peromyscus leucopus, assembly GCF_004664715.2. Classification (NCBI taxonomy): domain Eukaryota; kingdom Metazoa; phylum Chordata; class Mammalia; order Rodentia; family Cricetidae; genus Peromyscus; species Peromyscus leucopus. Next base: position 29,935,329 of record NC_051081.1, read on the forward strand.
GGTCTCTGGGATTCCAAGGTACAGAGTGGAAGGTTTTCCTCATCCGTTTTGGCTGTCTAGTCTTCAATGTGCGTGTATCTCCAAGATAGTGGGAGGGGGACAGGTGAGGGTGGGGAAGAGGACAGACAGGAAGGTGGCAAGCAGGCTGACCTTTGCTTCTTTTAAGTGATCAGGATTTTTAAAACCACCATCAAGTCCTCTAGGTGATGTAATCATAGTCTGAGCATGGTTTTAAGTATTGTGTTATATTAAATCTTTTACAGTATCATCTTATTATGTTCTTAAAAAGAAAACAATCAATTTCACATATGCCTTGATGCCATAGGTCCAATGCTGTAATAAGATCCAGCATTTGCCGAGCGGTGGTGGCACATGCCTTTAATCCCAGCACTTGGGAGGCAGAGGCAGGCGGATCTCTGTGAGTTCGAGGCCAGCTGGGCTACCAAGTGAGCTCCAGGAAAGGCGCAAAGCTACGCAGAGAAACCCTGTCTCGAAAAACAAAAAAAAAAAAAAAAAAAAAAAAAATCCAGCATTTTCCTCACCATCTTCTGGGTCCACTTCCTGTGAGTTGGCTCCATCTTTGGGCAGTCTCTGTTCATTATCAAGGGATGGTGTTGGTGTCACCAGACTTTCCTCATCTTACATTTAACCCTCACGTTGAAGAGAGCACACTACTTTCCCAGAAATCCCAACAGGTTTTTGACTGAATTCTGTGTATATGACGAAGCCAACCCTAATGATATAAAGAATATTTCTAGTTAACTTACTGAGTTATGTGCTTCACTCTTAATGACAAGGACAGAGAAATGTCTATAACAGTTAGGGTTTCTATTGCTTCAACGAAACGCCATGACCAAAGAGCAAGTTGGGGAGGAAAGCATTTCTTTGGCTTACACTTCAGCATTGCTGTTTATCACCAAAGGAAGTCAGCACAGGAACTCACACAGGGCAGGAACCAGGAGGCAGGAGCTGATGCAGAAGCCATGGAGGGGTGCTGCTTACTGACTTGCTCCCCTTGACTTGCTCAGTCTGCTTTCTTATAGAACCCAGGACCACCAGCCCAGGGATGGCACCACCCACCATGGACTGCACCCTCCCCCATCAACCACAAATTAAGAAAATGCCCTACAGCTGGATCTAATGGAGAAAATTCCTCAACTGAGGCTCCTTCTCCTCTGATGACTCTAACTTGTGTCAAGTTGACACATAAAACCAGACAGTGCAGCAGGTGTCCAGAGCAGAAAAATCTTCCAATGAAGGATGAGTTCTTCAGATCCCTCTAATTACCAGCTATCCAGTTCCTTGCAACTTCCGATATTATAGCTTTCATAGATTGAAGATGCTGAATGACTTCGCCCACAGGACAACAGATGATATTGTCTCCTGCACCCTAAACTCCACCATTGATTCCCAGAACAAAGATAGTAAGATCTTTACTCCTAGAAACCCAAACTTTGAGAGCCCCTCCCAACCCAGAAGGAATCACATCAGAGTTCTCAAGGCAATTGAAGCTAGTTGACATGGTCAGAGACCACACTACTTTAGATTCTAGAGTTAGACGTCAACTGTGAGTTATCTTTCCTTAATAAAATGAACTAGTCACATTGGATGGTGACGAGGAGAAAGGCATCGGAAGTTGACTGATTGATGCAATAGAATTGTATGAACTAACTCCATTTCAGGAAGAACAAAAACAGTGTAACATTGGATATCTGGGGAACACATTGGAACAGCACCACAAATCTTTTTCCTGGGTTTTCATCTCTTTTTCAAACTTTGAATTCTCCATGAGATGAGATCTGCCTCTTCTAGACCCACATCTGTAGTCTTTGGAGGAACTACAAGCTCCCCTTGCGGGCCAGCTCCGGAGATCTTCAGAGTTCTCTCCTGGCCTTCTACCTTCAATAAGAAAAGTTCCAGGGCAGGAAACTGCCATGGGTAACTCACCTGCTTCTGGTAACAGTCATTGTGACCGGAAATGGGGTGATAGACCTGGAAGAGCTTGAGCCTTCAAACCATCACCAAGGCCAAAGATGCTGATTCTGATGGAGGTGGAGATAAGAGAAGGCTAAACAGTCAGAAAGACATTAATTCAGGAAATGCCTCCTGTTCCTTCCTAGACACCAACGATACGGACATCAAAGACTAGGAGAAAGGTTACAATAAGATAATCCACAACGAAGATGAAAACTATGCAAGTTCTCACAGTTCCATCCCGACAATTCTTCTAGCAGACAGGGTGGCACACGCTTGTAGCTTCAGCATTTGGGAGGCAAAGGCAGGACTTTCAGGACTTTGAAGCTAGCCTGGGCTACATAGCAAGACTTAGTTGGGGTAGGGGGTAGAAATAGCACTCCTCCTTGTGTTGACTGATAGGCCATAAAAGGACTAAACTTCCAGGCTTGGTGGGAGAGGGTAATAATGCTGGAAACCAGCGGCTGTTCAGGCCTCAATGGGCAAGAGCTGCCACAGCAGTCTCCCCCACGGGCACCACAGGCACCTCCGTGAGACATGAGCTGTGGATCTCCCGTCCCACGGACTGCCATGAGCCGGAGCCTCTCACCTGAGGAAGTGTGCTGACATCAAAGAGAGTGGCCACACATCCTGTTTCCTACCCTCTGCCTGGGAACCCGCGGAGAGCCTGGCCGTGGAGAGAAGAGGGAAGCCGAGAAAATGGGCCAAAGGTAAACGTGGGAACCTTTTTATTTAAATGTCTCTCTTCAGAGGGGCTCCTAAGGATGCCAGGAAGTGGGCTGGAGCTGTTGAGGAGACTTGGGGAGAGAATTCGGAAGATCTCCAGAGCTGGCCTGCAAGGGGAGTGTGCGAACAGAAATCTCTAAGCATTGCTTGATTCATGTTGCCCGGCCTTAAATCCAAACAGCCCCCATGAGGAAGCTACAGATTAGCCACACTACCACTGTCACCCTCAGGGGGCTGGGCAACTTCAGCAAAGGAAGCAGTCTGTCTCAGTTCTGTCTTCCGCTTTAAGGAGACACCCATCTTAACGTATCTGTTCATGTTGTGAGTTTAAGTTGCTGAAGGTGTGGAAACTTGGAGGGCATGGAAAGCATGTCATCATAGATGACAGAATGAGAATCCCGATTTTGATGGACTGGATGTTGGAGGCACATGCACCCAGTAAACGGAAGCAGGAGGATTGTGAATTCAAAGCTAGCCTGGGCTACGTAGTAAGTTCCAATCGAACCTGGGCTACATATTGAGAGCACTGGCTTGCCTACCACCCACAAAACCCAGGGTTTAATCCCCAGCACTGGGTATAAACCAGGCATGGTGGCACGTGCCTGTAATCCCAGCATTGGGGAGGTGAAGGCAGGACCAGATGTTTAAGGTCATCCCTGGCTACAGAGTGAGTTCAAAACCAGCCTGGACTACGTGAGATCCTTTCTCAAAAGAAACACGGGGAAGACCTGGGCGAAAGGAAGACAATAGGGGCTATAGCTGAGTGGTAGACGGCGTGCCTAGATACGTGAGGCCCTGGGTTCTAGCTTCAGTACCATCTTTAAAATCACCACTTCGGAGACAGAGGCCGGAAGATCTCTGAGTTTGAGGACAGCATGGTCTATAGAGGAGGGACCATAGGATCAAGGGGGTCAAGATCATGATGGAGAAAAACCACATAGACAGCTGACCGGAGCTAGTGGGGGCTCACGGACTCTGGGCTGACGGTTGGAGAGCCTGCATGGGACCGAACTAGGCCCTCTGAAGGTGGCTGACAGTTGTGTGGCTTGATCTGTTTGTGGGGCCCCCAGCAATGGGATCAGAACCTATTCTGGGTACATGAACTGGCTTTTTCCGAGCCCATTCCCTGTGATGCAAGGGGGAGGGGCTTTGTCCTGCCCCAGGGTTGACTACCCAAGGGAGGCCTTACCCCCTGTGAGGAGTGAATGAAGGGTGGGATGGAGACAGGAGAAGGTGAAGAAGGGGGAGCAGCCGTTGGTATGTAAAAATGAAAAAAAAAATTTAATTAAAAAAGAAAGAGCAAACTGGGGCTGGAGAGGTGGCTCAGTGGTTAAGAGCACTGGCTGCTCTTCCAGAGGACCTGAGTTCAATTCCCAGCAACCACACGACAGGTCGTAACTGTCTGTAACTGCAGTTCCAAGGGATCTTATACCCTCACACAGACATGCATGCAGGTAAAACACCAGTGCACACAAAATAACAATTAAAAAATTGTTTGAAAAAAAAAAAAGAGCCAAGTAGACTGCTACCACACTACAGCTAAAACTCTTGAGCTTCATATTTGATAACTGAACATAAACCAATGTCTGCATTCATTGCTATTAGATCAATGAACTAAAACACATCCCCTCCTCGATGTTTTTTGTTTGTTTTGTTGTTGGTGGTGTTTTTTTTTTTTTTTTTACTGAAGACATGTAGAAAACATTGAAGATCCAAAGAAAAAAATATCAACACAGATTAGTATCGGCCATGCTAAATGCCAAAGAACAGATGTTTTCAACATGCCTCAGCTTCTGGTATTTGCTACATTCTAGTTCAGGACTTACATTCCTGAAGACCTGGTCTTCGTATGACTATTAAGATAAATAAGGACATTAAAAAATCAATAAAGGTTCAGTTGAATTGCACTTGCCCAGTACACATGAGGCACTAGGTTCAAATAACAAATCTGAAAGAAAAAAAGTAAACAAAAGTCCATTTAAAAGGATTAAATAAAACTAGCATTTTGTTAGAAACCTTTTGCATCATAGTCACTGAATTCAGAATACTGGAACACATTCCTGCAGATGAGTAAGAGGAAGAACATCAGGTAGCCTTGACAGGACTCTTCATTGATGGTGTTTCCTTCATTGAAGAGTCAATGCATCAAAATTGATACCCACATACCAAGACGGGTGACGCAAAGTGTTACCTCCATTCCATTAACATTATTTGTTTTAGCACAAACCCTCAAACAGCAGAGTTTAAGATATCAATGAAGTGGACTGTCTTTTGAAACTCTTCCATCATCCATCTTCCTCTGCTACCTGTATTGATTGTCTTCTCTTATCTCCTAGGAAAATCGTTCCCCAAAGCATTCCCTAATTCAATTCCTATGTGCTGATCGATCTCCTTATCAGGGTCTGCTTTCAAAGGAACCTAACTTGCACCCGTGGCAGAAGCCATCCCGAAAGCTGATGTGATATGAGACTGGAAGTCTGCCACATCTCGGGCAGCTGGCCAGGATGATGCAGCATGCTGGAATGGGGAGGGCTGTGATTGCATGTCGGAACAGGAAAGAGCATGGTTGGCACCCTGAGGATGTACTTGGGTACCTATTGGCATTTCCTTGCCCAAATGGAATAAATGAACAAACATTGCATCCTGTTTAAGGATGGGGAGATGGATGACACTCTGGACACACCCAAAGCCAGGAAGACCTGTTAAGATGGGTTCAAAGTGGAGAAGATGAGATGTGGATGGAATCCAGAGATACCTAGGGTGGAGAACAAACAACCAGCTGTGGGAGACGGGGTGCCAGGAGGTGACTCTCAGATTTTGGTTGAACATTTAAGGCAAGGCCAGTGCATCCGAGCTCCATGGTGGTGATGGCCTTGGGTGTCCTGAGTACTGTTATATTCCTAATACCCAACCCTAGCCTACCTGTTTCAATAATTTTTTGTCAAACATTTGAAGGAATAAGCTCAAGATTAAGGTAATGTGTCTATTTTTAGACATGGAGAATTTCAAGTCATGATTTGAAAGTCTGTTCTGGGAATTGAGTCTATTCTATGTTGAAGGCAATCATTGAACACCTTCAGGTGTTCAATGAGAACACGTATGTCCTTATTTTCAGAACCTTATTCCACCCAGGTTTAAAGCTTGTAGTCTCTAGGAGAACTCATGTAATCTACACCGAAACATTTTTCACCTAATTTGATGTTTAAATGGCATAGTGACCACTCATTTTAATTAATGGGGAAAGAGCACAATAGTAACTGGCATCCAAATATCTTAATCTTATTTTGAACACCATTTATTTGTCTTTTTTCCCACAATATAAAAATTTTGAACTTGAGTCTTATATGTTAAATGCATTTTACATAAGATGTTGTGGTAAAAGTTAACTCCCAGAGCATGGCATTTTGAACTAGACAAAAGGGCAAGTTAGTTTGAAAAAGAGACTCGACAGGGAAATCCAAGGATTCTTACTGCCATCCAGTGGTGATGGTGTCAGACAAGCATGGTCCAGAGTCCATCTCCAGGTCCTCCCCAGCAAAGCCAGATGCCTTTCATCCAAGTGATGAACATGGGATGCTAACTCACTGTGAGTGTTTTGGAATGACTTCATTTGTTCCATATACTTTCATTTTTTTTTTTATTATTATTGTTTCCTCTTGTAGTCCCAAATGTCACATATACGCTTCTGAAGGCAAACATTTAAATTAAGAGTGTAATTCACTGGAGGCAGAGATCTGGCTCACTAGCGTGTCTATTCTGGTCACCTCCCATATTAAACTGGATGACTTACTTTCTTGTTGAGGTTTCTGAGTTGCTTATTTGTTCTGTCTGGGGAATAGTTGGCAAATATCTCTCCCCACATATCATAGGTTGTCTTCACTCTATTAGTTGTTTGTTTGTTTGTTGTATTTGTGTTTGTATAGTTTTTCTTTGGTTTCTAATGCTTTGGGGGTCTCATCTGGAATAAGCATTGCCTTGACCAACTTCTTGATGTCTTTCCAGTACAATTTCTTCTACTAGTGTCTTGCATTTGACACTTTGATATATTTTGAGTCAGTTTTAATACAGGGTGAGAGATAGGGCTTGGTTGGGACTTCATCTTCTACATGTGGATATCTTTTCTCAGCACGTGTATTAAAGAGACTTTCTCCAGGGTGGGTGGCTGGTGTCTTTGAGGAGAATCAGCTGGCTCAATACATGTGGATTTAGTTCTGTGATCTCTATTCTGGTTTCACAGTCTGGGAGCCTGCTTTCATGCTGATACCATGTGGTGTTGGTTACTGTGTCTCTGTAGTCTGTCTTCAAATCACGGGTTGTGATGCCTTCAGTTCTGCCCTGGGGTGGTTAAGCGATTTTGAATCTTTTGTGCCTCCATATTAACTTCTCTTGTCTTATTATTCTTTGATATTCGGCTGAAACCATTCTTTTCCCAAAGCCACCCCACTCACTTACCCTCACGTCTTTTTGTGTGTGGGACCCACTGAGTTTAATTAGAGTTGCTTGCATGAGTATAACTGGGAGGTTGCTAGAGCCTGGGCTATACCACTGAGGAAAGCCACACCCCTCCCCCAGTCACCATTCACTGTTAATAGTCTCTCAGTGACAGGTGGTGCTTCATGAGCCCTTCCCCCTCCCAGGATGGAAGGTTGTCGAGACCTCTCTTCTGTCGGTTTTGTGCAGGTGACCACAGCTACAGTGAGTTAGTTCATGGGTGCGATGGACACAGATGACGCCAGTTTGGAATGGACTTTGCCCTGGGACTCACGTCACACTGAGAAGAGCCTCCCAGCCTGATCCTGAGGCTTCGCCTATGGATGGAGCCTCTGGCCCACAAGAGACCACAGTCTATCAGACTTCTGTTTCAACTGGCATCACCTGTTGCTGTGGTCTTAGGCATGAGTTCACCTCAGTAATAGAAAGCCATGTTAGTGTGGGTCTTGGTCCTCGCTCAGGGTTAGGCTGATAGGAAACCATTTGGTGTCTTGGGTGATAACAGTTAATGACATAAGAATCTGGGGATGGTTCATCCATGATGAGTATGGCCAAATCTAGTTAGAGACTCACAAGCCAGTAACCACTGACAAGGTATATTGGGTTAATGCAGCTCTAAGGAAGAGCCTTGAGGAGACAGACTATCGATTACAGACATTTCCTTGGTTCTTTCTGAACAGGGCACTGTCAGTGAAGTTGGAACAAACATGGGCTTGATTTTCCTCTAGTACTGAAATACTGACAACATACTCACAGTAGACCCTTAGCGAATCTGGACCTGGACACAACCCAGTGTTGAAACAGTGTGACCGCAGGCTTGGAGAAGAGCAGCGTCTGGCTTAGGGCTTGGGGAAAGGACGGAACAAACAAAGCCAGATGAAGCAATCTGGACCAGATGATGCTGCCCAACAACAAGCATCAAGAACTTTCAGGAAACCATGACCTCACCTCAGAAGGAGCCAGAAACTGACCAGAGGGTGATCGGTATGTGAAAGTTCACAGAGACTTTAGAACAGCAATTTTAAGGGAACTCGATAAACTTAAAATACATAGAAACATTTCAATAGATGGGAGGAAGTTTTAAAAATTCAAGTTCTTCCCTAGAAAATGACACTGAATAGAAACATAATAAAAGGCAACTATGGTGGGACAGAACAAATAGAAAAAAATAACCTTGAAGATGGGCTTCTAAAAATATACAGTTGGAGGAGAAAGAAGGAAGAAGAACGTTGAGAGATTACTAAATGAGCAAATATTTAGGTTATTAGGTCTCAAGAAAAACTTAAGGATGGCAAAGGGTACAGGGTTTATTTAAAGAAATAATAGTGTTTGGAGGTATAGTTCAATGGTAGGACACTTGCCTAGCAAGCAGGAGACCCTGTTTCAATCTCCAGGACTAGGTTGGGTGGGTGGCAGGGATAGTAAAAATATTTCTCAAACATGGAGAAGGATGCACATATCCAGACGCAGGTCACCATTAAAATTTAGCTCAACAAAATGTAACCTCAAGACATTTGAGAATTGAACTCTCAAAGGAGAATGGTAAGTAAACGATCCTCAAGGCTGTAAAAGAAAAGAAATAAGCAACCTCTAAAGCTGTCCCAATTCATCCAACAACATACTTCTCTGTGGAAATCTTACAGGGGAGAAGAGAGGGACCTGAGATCCTCACAGTTATGAAGAAAAGACTTTTAAAAGAGAACATCTGACCTGACAAAGCTACCCTTTAGAAATGACAAAGAGATAAAGATGTCATCAAGTAAATTAAAGCTGAGAGAGTATTCCTTCACCAAATCTGTTCTACAAGAAATGTTAAAAGAATGGCTAAAGGGTGCTCTTCAATGGCTAGAGAGATGCCTCAACCATTAAAGGTTAGACTCATAACCAAAAAGGGTGGCTCCTCAACCCAGGAAAGATGTTGGTGAGTAAGAGGAAAACGGGAAAATAACTGGTAGTTAGACCAACACTTTCAGAATGTGCTAACGTTGTAAGCATGGTACACAAGCCATTTGTTTCCTTAGTATGAAGGCTGAAAAACAAAGCAATTAATAATACTACATTAACATGTTAAGAGACAGATAATATGGAAAGGTATAAAAAGTAAAAGTGTAAAGTCGAAATTGAAGTTCCATAGCGTCAGAATGGGCATTCCAAAGACATACAAGTATATTATGCTAGAGACTGTTCAGTGGGTTTCTAGATAATTTACACATAGGGGGCTATAGGCCGGAAAATAGTTAAAGCTAACTAGCATGCTTGTGCAATATTCTGGAATTCTTCGTGCTGTCCAAACAGGTGATGCCTGTTCCCAGTTATATTCTCGATGCATAGCTGTTATGCTGGGAAAAACACATCAGTCCATCCTGCATGAGATTGGCAGGTAGACTGCCTAGGGTCTATGCCTGTCAGTGAGGGATACAAACATTCCTTTGCCTATGTGAACACTGTCACAGGCCTCTTCTTGTGCAATTTCATGCCAATGAGCAACGGCTGCAGACACTTTCAAGTATTTCACTCAGTGTTATATTTGACAGTCAGAAGGACACTCACTTCACAAACCCTGATGCAGAAAACTAGGCTGATCATAACTAGGCTCAATGGTACTTTCACTGGCCTTATATACCTCTCTAGGAGATGGGTTGATTAAAGGAATTGGTTATGAAAACCACAACCAAAGAGGTTTAACCATGATGGCACCTTGCATCGGTAGAAAAAGTCATTCCCAGAAGCCATAAGGTTCTGACTGAAATTCTATGCCATCTGTACATCGCCTCACTAAAAGCTGTTGGCCAGTGAGGTCCTTGAGGGCCCATCGACCACACAGGCTGTTGCCATTGCTGCTGGCTGCATGCCAGAACTAATAATAGATGGCGCAATCCTATTGCTGAAGGTACCACACACTTTGGTGGCAGCACAGAGAGACATCAAGCTGGGACTGAGCTGGAAGCTCCTTCATCCTTATCCTACCCGTTGACTTTCAAAGTGCCATAAGGCACTATGCCGTCTGCTTGTAAAGAATCGTTCCCAAACGTCGTATTAAGTTATCTACTTTTCATATGACTCTAGAAACATGCCAGGCAAGATGACTGCACTGGAACAGAACTTGCGTAACTGTTATGGCCACATCCAATGGCTTTCTGATAAGATTTAAGGCTCATTCCATAGGAGGAAACCCGTGTTTGGTACTGTAAGCCAGGACAAAACTCTGTAACTACAGAGGTCCTAGACTTCAATGCAGAGGATATTCCTACAGTTTTGTTAAGCGGATGTGATGTGGCTGTTAGATTTATTTCTAAATAGTTGTGTGTATGTCCATAGATTATGTCCATTGTCCACCTTGCTTTGGGAGGGAAATTTCCTTTTTCAGTGGGTAATGGTTACTGGGGAAGCTCATAGGCAGTCAAACTGCTGAGAATAAATGACAGTTGCTGTGGCATGGTGGTCCAATGATCAGCCCAACTGGGAAAAAGTAATCATACATCTATACCATGCTCTCCAAAGCTCAGAGGGCATCACAGAAGAGAGCCGAAGAATGTCAAAGGAAGGGGTGGAGTGGTGTTGTGGAACTCTGCCCTCTGGACATGACCCAGCTGTTGCTGTGAAGCCAGATGTGATTGCACAAGACCCTCACAAGATCGGGCCCACCCGCATTCCTTTAGGAAAGCAGAGAAGACCTATGAGGTTCATGAGACACCTGAGGCCTTTCAGCTCCAATGGAGAGACATACAAGTGGTGGACAATGATGGGAACAGGAGACTCTTCTTCAGGGACTTAGCTGCCTATAATATTGGCCATCATCCTTTCAGGAACTCCCCTGTAGGGAAACATTAGCTTGCCATGCTGAATGGGTATAGAACCATTTCTCTGTTCTGCAGACCTCCCTGTCTAAGGTGAATAGAAACATCAACTTCCCAGCAACAGTCAGTTGCTCTCACCTGCATTTTCTCACGGAGTAACACATGAGTAACAGTCTGTAGAGAAACTATCTCAATGACAACCTTTGTTTTGTTGGAAACCCCCCCCCCCCCGCCGCCCCATTGAGTGTTTGCGCCTTCTTTAGACCCTAGTTTATTTTTGCACTGATATTTGCCCTCTATCTTCTTATTTTTGTTTTTTTTTTTTTTTTTTTTTTTTTTTTTTTTTTTTTATTTTATACATGTTGACGCCCAGACACCAGATCTCATTACAGATGTTTGACCACCATGTGTTCTAGACCCTGAAGCTTCATGCTCTTAACTTGACCATCTCTAGTCTTTTTTTTTTTTTTTATATTTTTATTACATATCTTGTTTTTGCTTGTGTATATTCTGTGTAGTTGTGATCTGGAACTGGAGTTAAAACATTGTACTGCATGGGCTTTGTTCTCTAAGAATCTTCCCAACTAGCTGTAGTTGACTCTGCTTAAAATCTTCAACACTGTTCATTTGTGATTTCTCTCTCACATCCCTTCCCCCTCTTCTCTGTGCATATTAGTGAGGTGAGCTTCTTGTTTTGTTTTGATATCCATTTAATCTTCTAACTGGAAATTGTGCTTCATTTAACAAGTTATATTAATAGGGAGAAGCTCACGCCTGCCATTTTCTTGCTTTGCTATGTCATTTTGAACATTCCTTATTTCTGTGTTCCCCTCTCCTTCATCTTTGTAGTATTGATGTTTTAGGGCACTGATAATATTTAGTTCTTTTGTTTCTCTTTTGTGTGCTTAATTTTTCTTGTTGGACATGATATTTATGTGCTCATAAATTTAGACTAGGACTCCCTTAAGTATCTTTTATAAAGGCTGGCCAGCTCTTTATGGGGCCCTTCGATAATGTCCTGTCTCGACATGACTTAGTTTCACCTCCTTTCTGAAGGCGAACATTATGGAGTACAGTCTTAGTGGCTTCAGGGCTCAGACTTTCTCATCCCATTCCTTCCAAGCCTATAGAGATTCTCTTGACCGTGTGCTGCTGTCAACTTGTCAGGACCTATGTGGGGGCCAGGTGACATGCACCACAAAGGAGAGATGGCAGGAATAGCTATGGTATTCATCTGTGAAACATCAATGAAGTGCTTTCCCATGTATAGGGTTATGATCAAGCCTAGGCAAATTCTTCCTGTGGCTCCCTTTGGCAGTGTGTGCCATGAGGTAGGTGGCAGCCCAGGTTTTCCAACCTGTAACTCCACTGGAGGGAGTCCTTGCCTGAAAATGAGCAGAAATAGGGAGGCGTGTGGAGCAGAGCGAAACTGCTCTTGGCTTTCCCTAGCTGTGTGCACCCCAATACGGAGTGATCCTTGGAGCTCCCTCCCTGCGCATTCTGCTGTGGTTGGGGTGGCAGCTCAGAGACCCTGTTTTCCTATCTTGCCCTGTGGGCTGTAAGCCCTGAGCACAGTACAATGGATTAGTGATGGATTAAAGGCGTGCGCTACCACACCTGGCTGTGCCCACCCTGCTTTGAAGACAGGATCTCTCACTGGCTGGGAGCTTGCTCAGTAAGCTAGCCTAGCTAGCCAGCAAGCCCCAGGGATCTGACCATCATCTCCTCCTCCTCCTCCTCAGCCCTGGGATTACAAGTGCATGCCACCCTGCCTGGGGATCAAACTTTGGTCCTGATGCTTGTGTGAGCCCTCGCTCAACCCTGCAGCCTCTTTGCTGGGGCCAGAACCCAACCCTCCATTTCTCCTACATGAACAGCAGCTGAAACTCTTGAGTTGGTTCAGGCTTTCAGTTTCTACCCAGCTCTAGTGCTGCATTAGTTTCCTATTGCTACAAATGTAGTCGCATCAAGCGATATACCGTTATCTTACAGGTCAACAGGTGAGATCAAGGATCTCATTGGACTGAAATCAGGGCGCACCTGACCTCTTCCTTGTCACACCTCCATGACTGCTTTCTGTCTTTCCACCTTCAAGGTTCCAAGGACACCCCTGGGGATTACCTGAGGCTCACCCAGGCAACCCAAGCTCATCTTTCTCTTTGGGGTCAAGTGACTGTCAGACTTCTCTGACACAGTACTTTTCTTGACTATGACACATTCCAAAGGTTAGGAAATCAACATGTTTGAGGTGTCATCAAAATGTCTACTGCAGATATTAGAAGTCAAAGGCCTCTCAAGAAAGTATTCACTGCGGGAATGTTCCAGGGGGGTCTGCGGAGGCATAGCTTGTTTTTAAAATAGGTTAAAAAAAATGGAATCTGAACTTCAGCTTATACTGTAAAGCAGCTGTAGTTGCTCGGCTGGCTCATGAGCGAGCAGAGACTCTGCTTTGCAAGGTCTCGTTTGCCCATTATTCCCATCACACGGACCTGTTTTGGTTTTCTAGAGCGGCCATAGGCTGGCGGTTCCGACGGAAGTTTATTTACTCAGAATTCTGGAGCTAGAGTTTAAGATCTGTGGCAGGGTTGATTGCCTCTCCTCTGAGGCCTTACTCCTTTGTAGAGGGTTGCCTTCTTGTCTTCAAGTGATCTTTCTTCTGAATGTGTCCTGACTTCCTGTCGCCTAAGGACACCCATGATCTTGGATTACAGTTTACTCCACCAATGTCCATTTCTTCCTTAGAGAATCCTACCTCCCAACAGAGTGACATCCTAAGGCACTGGGACTCAGCCTTTCAACCTGTGAACTTAACAGGGCAATGATCAGCCTGTAACAACAGTTAACTAGTCCTAACTTATAAAGTGATGGAGGACTATTAGTTAAGAAATAGGGGCTTGGGGAGCGGAGGGATGTACCATGTTCTGTCACACACAGGTTTGTTTGTTTTTTTTTTTTCCTACAAAAATGGTGATTTTATTTTCTTATAACATACAAAGGTAAATATTTGGGGGGGATGTTCAGGATTTTAAATTTCTCTGGGTTGACTTTACACATCACAATACTAATACACGTTAAGAAGTTCTTCCATTTCAGTCAAACAAAGGGATCCAGTTGAGGAGAGATATGGCAATACATGAAAATAAAGGTGTTCCCCCCTCCCCAAATGTGGATAAAAGCTTACCAATCACTGCCTGCTCCACAGGACAGACATCCACAGGACAGACATTTGCTTTTAAAAGGCTCCGGACCAAAGAACAGCACAACCCTGTGTCATAATACTTATAATACAGTCTAACAATATTTTATCAAAGATGTTTGAACTTGAGATTAACGCTGAAGAAGAAAAAAACGGTAGCTGAGAAACTGCACAACAAAAAGAAAATCATATAAAACATCTCCACCACTATTTAAAAGCCAAATTTAAGCAATAGTAAAAAAGAAAAAAAAATCAAAACAAGATAATAATACAACCTCTGTTTAAAATAAAGCCCTATCCTGCCTCTTTCCCATTGAATTTTACATATGAACAGACTATATATACTGGATTTTTTTTTTTTTTTTTGGAGAAATGTCCATTTGGTCTGTCACACCCGTCAGGTTCTGGCTCCATTCGCTCACTGTCTTTGGGGGTACATTCAACTCCATGTTGTTTCTGTCTTGGCCATTCTGGGTTAGGTGCAGTGTGTCAAGTCTACATCTCTCCCTTTTCCTTTACACAGTGCAGAGTATATGGGCATGGGTTACACAGCGTCTCCTTTACTCTGAATCCCCGTCTTGGTCTAAATTCAAAGCAGCATTCAGCGGTGTGCAGTAGTTGGGTTTGTCGGAGGGCACATAGCCTGGCAGACACAAACATCTGTAGGAACCCTCTGTGTTGACGCACTTGGCGTTCTTGCAGAGGGACATCCGGTTATTCAGCTCACTGCATTCATTGACATCTGCAATAAAAACCCAAACCACAGGTCAACGGTCCCGGACGTGACTCGAGCCGGAGACACGCAGGTACCATCAGCACCTGGGTGCTGTCCGCAGTTCTCGGCCCCACGAACCAGACAGTTTCCTCATTGTTACCCCTTTCAATGGGCAAGACAAACCTTCTTCGATCTTAAAATAGACTGCCACGGAGAGTCCAGAAATGCCCTGTTACTCAACAGAATGCCAAACATTTTGTCAGCTTGACATTTTATAGAGACAAGCGACAACGGAACCGGTGATTTTAATATTTTTATCCAGACTAAGTGCTCGGGGAAGCTGCCATTTACTGGATACTCTCTACTCTTTTATAGTGGAGTCACATACTCAGGGAAACTATACTTACTGAGCCGTCCAATTTTAAATTTAAAAGTCAAAATAATTACTGGAGCTGTTCTGGCCTTCCCTCTGTATTTAGCATTATTGGGGAGTGGGGTTGGAGGCAGAGCTGCATGGTACAGTTCTTGCCTAGCATGCACAAGACCCTGAGGCTCAGTCTCTGGCCCTGAGGAAAATAAAACAGTAAGGATTCTTAAATGGGGGTGATAACTCTGAGTTTTAGTTGTGATAAAAAAAAATACAGAATATACCATTGACTGTCTTAACTATTTTTGTGTATAGCCCTATAACACCAAGCATAATTATACTAAATGCATATTTTCATAACTTTTTTTCATCTTCCCAAACTGCAATCCCTGCTCATCTATCTGAAACATACTCAGCTGACCAGAGCTGGTCACAGGGGATCCCAGGGAAAAAGCCCTTCATTTGGACACTCTCATTCTTACCGACACAGGTCATCTTGGCCATATCCAAATGATACCCGTCAAAGCAATCACAGGTGTAACCTTCCTGGACCCTCACACAGCGGCCGTTCTCACAGCCGTTAAGGATGCCACATTCTTCGCCTGTAATTCCTCAAAGCTATTTAAAAAACCTGCAAAGGAAAAGGCAGGGTCCAGGTTAGAAGTGTTCACCCTCATTCCCTACAGAAAATCACATTATTGTTGTTGTTGTTGTTTAGGATCTGGTTCATTTTATGTTTGTTTCAGATACCTTAATGTTAGCTTTAGAATTTACTATCAAGTATACCTACAACCAGCGTTAAACATAAAACAATTCAAAATTTTACACAGATCAGCCCACTTTTTGAATTCTAATGCTTTATACTAAAATCATGTAATGTGGAAAACAAGGATGAGTTTGAGTTTTGAGAAAACAAGCATGGGTTTGAATTTTTCTTTCCAATTGAGAAATGTGGGATTTTTTTTTTTTTTTTTTTTAACGTTTTACGTGAATTTTCAGTAGGACAGAATTTTTCAGTAGGTCAGGAAGCCTTTAGGGGTGGGATCAGTGGAATTCCTGAGCAGTGTCCAGCAGGCATTTTCTAAGCAGGCTCCCAAGTTTGAGGATGTGCAATGGGAATCACAGAAAACAAAGAGTAAGGCTGGCCGTGCCCTGTGGGATCTGTTTACTCCGGCTTTCCAGTGAGCCGTTTACAAAGGCCCGCAGGATAGAGGGCATAGAAATGATTCAAGACATCTTGATAAATGGGAAAACACATTACACTTGTGTTTAGGAAAACAAAAGGCTTTAATAAAGGACGAAACAAAGAAACTCCTGTTAGGTTCTTTTTATAGTTTAGACACTAGCTCGGAAGCCATTCGAGACGCCTAGAGTTTTAACAACATAAAAACCACATGACCGGCCATGAAAGTGTTGAGCTGTCCTCCTAGAGAAGGAAGTGGTAACTATAAATACATGTCTATCAAGGGTCCCCTTCCTTCCACAAAGGGGCTTTAAAGAAATTACAGGCAGACCTTTTAGCATCACAGGACCTCTGAGGTAATTCTCCAGTAGAACTGTAGGGGGCAGCAAAATATTGTTGCTACGCAGGGCCAGACGGTCTTAATTTGCATAGGAGCCCACCAAAAAAACCTCTTTTAAAAAGTAACGCATCCATGAGAGCCCTTGCCAAAATTTAAAGAGGGGAAGAAATGGGCCATCAAGAAATGAAATGGAGACACATAAAGCTGATTTAAGAAATACAGACTTAAAAAAAAACGGAACCTTCATTGAAATCTTCAAACCCAGTATATCACGGTAAAATCATCTCAGTGACAGCAAAATCATTTCAGCGTCATGACTAGTAAGACTACATTTTATTATAGGAGTTAAAATGTGCCATTAACAAATGGAACTCGAGACCTCCTAAAACACACTTTCAGGATTCTACACCAGGTAGGCAGGACCTGATCCAAATCTGACCTGGTACCTATTCAGGTAAATGAACACAACTACACCCAGGAGCCAAGGTCACCCTCTGTGGCCATTTATGTGACACTATGGCAGAGCTGAATGACTACAACAGAGACCATGTGGCCCGCAAAGTCTAAAACGTTACCATAGCTAGCCTTTCAGAGAATGGCTAACGCACTAATGAAATCCAGTTTTGGAAATACTGCTCAAATTGAAGGTGACGGAGACCACAACCCATGAAGGTGATGAGAATTCTCACTTAGCTCCTCTTCCATTACTGGCTACTTGGTGTGGTCCTTTCTGCGGCAGGGCCAGGAGCCCTTGCTACCTACAGAGCAGGCCAGGCTGGGGAGATGTTTCTAATATACAGGCTGTTTAAAGGCCGCTGTGGAATCAAAACTGGAGGTCCAAACCCACATGACAACTCCCTAGGTGTGACACCAACGTGTGTGTGTTGACATTTGTGAATTGAAAAGGAGCATTAGGGGCTGGAAAGATGGCTCAGTGGTTAAAAGCACTGGCTGCTCTTCCAGAGGTCCTGAGTTCAATTCCCAGCAACCACATGGTGGCTCACAACCATCTGTAATGAGATCTGGTGCCCTGATCTAGCCTGTAGGCATGCATGCAGGTAGAACATGAATGCATAGTAAATAACTTAATCTTTAAAAAGAAAAGGAAAGGCGCTTTAGAGTCATGTTGGCATTGAAGAGAAGTTCAGGATAGGTCAGCATGTAAAGTCCTAGAATGTGAACTGTAATGAGGCAGAGGTGATGCACATAAGTGTGTGGGTTTCGGGGTGGCTTACAGACTTACCTGCTATTTCTGAATTTATGGGCATTCTTTGGATCTTGTTATTTCTCCCCTTTTCTTTTTAAGGAGAAGGTTTACTGATCTATAGTCCTTACTGTGATATATATTACAAGTACATAGTCTTGGGGTTATGGATGTATTCAGGCCCATTTCATGAGGTGGCTCAGGATCGTGTCTTTTTAGTAAAAAAAAACAAGATTACTACGCACAAGAGTTAGGATTGGGCAGTAGTTATCCTTGGGAAGACTTGGGAAGGGGCAGCGGGAACCTTCTAGAACCATACTGCTCTTGATCTTGGAGAGGGGCCATGTAGGTACGTGATAATCAACCTGACTGGAATGGCAGAAACATGGCATTCTGAACTCTGCCAGGTGATTAGAACACAGCAAGCATCCTCGGATGGAGTCAAGGTTGGGTCATCTCAGAATTGCCCCAACGAGTATATACTGATTCTCTCAAGCTGAAGTCACCTGAGGAACTATTTACTTCTGAACCTGCTCCCCAGCATGCCTTTTCCTATTCCTACCAAACTGTAATGATTCTCCAGGGAGGGAAGGTCTTCACATACTTAAGCTGGAAAACAAACAGCCTTGGTAAAGGAGGCTGGTAGCTGGGGCAGCAGAAACCTGAGTAAACAAATTCTTGGAAGTAAGCCTTACCTTCCACTAATTTCTAGGTGCCCTCCCCGCCATAAATCTCTCAGGGGGGTGAACAGAACTCACCATCCTTTAGTGATATCAGATATTCCCAGGTTGTCATTCATTCACAAATTTACTGTCTAAAAGCCTCCAAGCAGTATGCTCTGGCCATTTCTTTAAACTTTGCTCTTGTATTATGAAATGTAATTAAATGTCATGCTTTCTCATCAGCGCCTATATTGTTGGATTCTCAGATCCAACCAAAGAGCTCACATAAGAACAGAGAGAGGAAAAGAGTGTCTGTCCTCCCAAACCACAAGGAAGAAGGAAAAGACCTTTGACTCTGTGGAAATAATCCCAAATGTAACTACAAAGTTCTGGATGCTACTCCCAATTGGTGGCTTCTGGAGACAGGTGACAGCTTCCCCACCCAATCAAGAAAAGACTTCATAGTATGCTGCAACTCTGAAGTATCTCTAAAGTCCTAGCCCCAAGGTCCATGGTCCATAGGGACCCAGCATGTGAGAATGTGGTACAGATGCTTGAGTGACGGGCATCCTTCATGAGATGAGGATGGGTCCTTGAATTCACACTTCTCTATTACAATGTAGCTTGGCATCCACTTGCCCAGCAGCCATCAGCTTTCATTCTGAACTGCTGTTTCCAAACCTTGCTCTGTCCTATCTGAAAGTACAGATGTCTCTTCTATGGAGACACAGTTTGCGTGTGGTTTTCTCACACAGGACCCTCTGTCCATAGGCCGTGGGGCATTTCCTTTCTAGAGGGGACATTATTTTCATTCCTGCCTCCCCCCCTGACAGCTCAGCTCACAAATCCAGAAAAGCTGGCACGTGTTATTTCTTACTTAATAAATCCCCTCACAAGTGGACTCTAAAAATCCATTTCTGACCAAGAAGGGTTTTTTTTTTTTGGACCACCCACTCAAAAATACTTGTAAAGATCAACTTGGTGTGGTGAACATTTGTTATTTTCTTGTAGGGAAATGGAACTAGACCATGACTTAATAAGAAGCGATTGAGCTGTAACAATTACAACAAAAAGATCACTAAAGAAAATAAATACAACAGCCCCCTCCCTCCACCACCCCCCAAGCCACACTATCCTTGGAATCTGGTGATTCCGAGCCAAAGCAGCAGGCTATGTAAACCACAGGGATTATAAAACCAGCCTGTTGAGTCCCACCCTGAGATTCTGATGGGTAGGTTGAGACCAAGACCCACAGATCTGCATTCAGGACCATTTCCCAGGGATTATGCTTTGAAAACCCTGAGTAATCTTGATCCACAGGTTAACTTTAACATGACTGAATGATTGTGCTTACGGTCCTGAATGAAGTAAGGGTCGGTCTCTGTGCCATACTGTTCACTGAAGTCCACCAACGCATCCCGTCCATACGGCCGCCGTGGTCCCGTCACAGGGATGTTACACAGCTGGGCATAGTCGTCTGAGAAGGAAAGGACACTATTGGATTACATTAGACATGCACACGACATCTCAGAGTAGTGAGCCTGGCATCACATACACACACACACACACACACACACACACACACACACACACACACACACCTGGATGGAATGTGCCTGAGGATTCATCTGTGGGAGCTGGGCACATGCAACACACTGAATATTAGGATAGAACATAAATAAGATTCCCAACAATGACCTGAAGGAGCTGATGATATGCAAAACCCATCCTAGAAAACATGAGAGAGAGAGACAGAGAGACAAAATCAGAGAGAGACAGAGACAGAGACAGACAGAGAAAAACAGGGAGAGAGAGAAAGAGAGACAGACAGACAGAGAGAAAAAACAGAGGGGAAGAGAGAGAGGGAGAGAGAGAGAGAGAGAGAGAGAGAGAGAGAGAGAGAGAGAGAGAGAATCTTAGAATGCATCAGGCCTTCTGGAGGAGAAGCCTTATCCAATCTTAATACGTATTATCATAAAAATATAAGTCCATGTAGTAAGTGAAAGGCACACGTCCATAAGAAACAGGAAAAGTGGATCATAACATGATTCATAGCACGTTCATAACATGATACAACAGCGTCTGCGGAGTCTCAGCTTGAACTGACCAGTGGTTCCTATAACTGTCTAACACTGTGGAATGCCAGGCTCTGTGAACGTGACTACAGCATGATGGAAATCACAGCCAGGATGCGCGTCGCACTAAGAAGTGACGGATTGCACACTGCTTGTTCTGTCATGTGGTGTTGTAAGCACTTAATTAACACCCAATTCACCAAAGCATTTGCCACGCTGAGAGATTCTGTTGTCATCTGCATTTTACTGATGCAGCCATGAAAGCACAGAGGTTATGCCTCAATTGGTGCCCAGCTGCCCTGAGCCTAAAGTCAGTCACCAGGCCACAGAGCTTTCTTCAAGTGCAGTCTCCTGCTGCTCTTCTGGAATACCAGGCCTTATTTGCTCTTCACCTCCAGCTGCTACTTCCTGTAGCCACATCCCCATTCCAAACTGGACCAGCCCAGAATGGTTGGATTCCTAACCTCCACTCCCCAGCCAAGCTGTGGAATCTTGGTTCTCCACATGCAGGGGGGCTCCTGTGATTTAAATGCATGGAAAGATGTCAGGCTCTTGCCTAGCCTTCATAGCGGTTGATTGGAAAGTCTGGAGAGAAATGTTTTATGTGCTGGATATATGAATGACAGAAAATGCATTTTCCAAATATAATAACTAGCAGTTGGTGAAAAGTCTGAGTTTCCTAGAGGTCAACTACTCTGCCAGGATGATTAGCGGCAGCCAGATACTAGGCTCTGGGACTAGACTGACAATCTTACCACAGTCACCCAAGGCGACACTTACTGGAAGGTCTCCAGTTTGTTTCCTCCTACATACAATTAAAGGAAAACACCGAGTCTGGCAAGATGGCTCAGCTATTAAAGGCATGTGCCATCAAGCCCGAGGACCTAAGTTAAATTCTGGTACCCACACAGAGGAAGGAGAGAACAGACTCCTGCAATGTGAATGTACACCATAGCTCACATACACTCACTCTTTTTCCCCCTCTCTCTCTTTAAATAAATAACTCTAAGGAAACAGCTAGTGTGACCTGTAGAGGCTTGCTTTCATCCCCGTACGGAGGGTGAAGAGTCAAAGCTCACACATTCTGAGACTAGCACCAGAGAACAGTAAAGCCTCAGAACCCACTGCACCACGGGACAGGGTAGGAGTCCCATTGCCCCAACCCCTCCCTCATGCACAAATATTCTAGAAACAATATCCAGACCCCAGATGTTCCCAACACTTTGCATGAAGCCATGCCGTGAGATGAAATGTTAATTTCTTTAAGGAAATAACAGAGCCTGGAACAAGACTCTTGACTCAAAAAACAACAACAATAACAACAAAGCAAAAACCAAAAATCCCAGCTTCAAACAGAGCGCAAACTGCTGTCAGCTCCACTTAACGTCTGAAAAAGCCCCGAGACCTTTCCTTGGAGAACAGATCGTTCAAATGTTTACAAGTTTTAAGAGCTGAGGTCATCTCTCTTGATTTTATATATATTTGCTATACATCTCGAAGCGGGGGACATCTTTCAATATTTCATAGCCAAGCCACAGTGTGATCAAGAGTGGACATTAAAAGTGAATCAATTCATACATCAGCCTGGAAGACAAAATCCAGAGATGGCTGACAGCTCTCCCCCGGAGACATCTGTCAGCTGTTAGGGAGCCTCTCTGAGACTTGAGGTCCGAGGATGTCAAGTGACAGACACAGAAAGGCCCGGCCAGGGCTGTTTGGCTTCAGTCCTGGGCTCTCTTCCACTAAAGCACTGAGGTGACTAAACCGTCGCAAGCATTCACCTCTATCAGGGTCAAAGGGGAGACCTCAGATGGGAGGGAAAGCGAAGGATAGAGTGTCTACAAGCAGCTGCCCGCGAGGCCCACGCTTGAACGACAGCTATGTAGATATCCACAAATTACGTTATGGGAAGAAGTATTTTGGATTAATGTTAAGGATCTCATCAAAGGTACAGACAAAAGAAATTAAACTGTGACCAGACACTGCTAAGCGTTTCCTAAAGAAGCTTCCAGACTTGACCCAGGCTGGAGGGAGGGCAGCAGAGGGAGATAGATTGATAGGTTTGTGATCCGCCGAATCATTCTCTTCATTTCTGCCATGCATTACCACTCAGGAGTCTAGAATACATGGTCCTTTGCAGCCTCGCTGTCTCTAACAGATGGCATGCCAAGCTTCAAGACAGTTTTGATCGGATATTCAACCACCAGGTCTGTGTCGCATGCTCTGTCTCGTAGATGAAGACGTGCACCTCGATCAACACAAGGACAGTTATCTTCCTGGGAATGAGGACAGGTCTGTCCCTAATCCATGTACGCTGTCTCTTCCATCCTCCCATCATGTACCTCGATGACTCTCGGCCAGGGTCAAGGGTGAAGTGAGCATGGAGAAACAGGAAGAATGTGGTTTTTGGTAGCAGAAGTCAGAGCTGGAGTGTTCACCGTGTTGTTTATTTTCCTATTTGGCAATTTTGGGCAAGCCTTGGTTTCTACATCTGTCACGTAAGAGTAATTCTTTAAAAAAAAAATCCATTTATTTTTACTGTATGAATGTTTTGCCTGCATGCATGCCTGTTTGCCATGTGTGTGCCTAGCTCCTGTGGAAGTCAGAAGAGGGCCTCAGATCCCCTGGAACAGGAGTTACAAAGTGGCTGTGTGCCACTGTGTGGGTGCTGGGAATTGAACCTGGGTCCTCGGCAAGAGCAGCCCGTATTCTTAACCTCTGAGCCATCTTTCCAGCCCCTCCATAGGGATAATTCTTATCTTTATATGTTAGTGGCATATGAAAAAATAAGATGATGTGATAGATTTGCTCATATAGTTTGATGCTCCAAGAATACGGAAGTTACTCTTTTTTTTTTTTTTTCTTCTTTCTCTTAAGAGAAACCCAGACGTCTTTACTGAAGATCTGGAAACAACTGGCGATTCAAAGAGAGTATTGCAAGTGACATATAAATCTGAATGTCTGAATGGAGGGTGATCTGTGGGCACAGGGGGCTGCAGTAAATTAAAGACGGTGGATGAGCCGACTCTAGGCATTTGTTGATTCCCTCTTGAGATTATCTGGAGATTTTTATATAGGTGGAAGAAACTCAGCAGAGAAAAAATGTTCATGAACACTCTCCAACAAGGCTCAAAACTGGCGATTGCCTTGGCAAATTTGCTGACCTGTGATAGACTATGAACAACAGAACTTGATATTTCAGTCACAGATCTCACCACATAAGCCGTGGCTGCAATTCGATGTAGACCAGGCGCGAGAGGGATAACTCGGAACATTCCAATGAGACGTAGGTAAGATGCCATTTTTTGGGATCAGAGTATAGACAAATTTCTAGAATGTTGTGGCCTATGAGCATCCCAAGCCCCGAGAGAGAAAAAAAACAAAACAAAAAAAAAACCACTCTAGCTTGGAGGTGTGGTTAGCCCTAGGTCTGAGTCACTGCCAGAGTCTAGCTAGCTTAGGGGACATGGGTGAATCAGGGCTGGCTGCAGTCCAGAGACCAATAACAGACCCCTGAACTGTTTCCACAGCTTCCCAGGAGAAGCCAGGAGAACCTTGGCTGCCTCTTCCTCCAGCTCACCACGAGCACAAGCACAACATACTTCGTCCTTAAAGTCCCTTGGCTTTCCGAAACTTCCTCTTCTTGGGCGCAGCAACAATGAATTAGCTAGTCGTCAGGTGCTAGGTGCAGAGCCAGGGCTGGTTCCCTTAGCAGAGCCCGAGACCCCTCCTTTCTGAGGCCCCCACCCCCACCCCGCCCCACTGAATGTTTCCATCTGGGGATTTAGCCGAACAGAACTGCGAAATGAATAGCAAATGGAAATATTAACACCTCGACGGCTCTCCCCTCCTGGCATTTCCCACCTCCCTGAGCACAAATGCTCAGCTCTAGATCAAAGCTAGGAAAGGGACACATGGGTGACATGGGACACCACCACTAAGTGGTCTAAACAGATCCAGGCCATTGGTCACACTATTTTCCCTGGCATGACAGATTCACATGGCAGATGGTACTGTTTTGATTTCTCCTTTAAATGAAAAAATAATTTTTTTCTTTTTTAAAAAAAGTACTCCCCTGGAGCCAGGGGGTCTGGGACCCCTACTGTTAGAAGCGATGGGAAGCACATGACTACATCCTGGCAGGAAATCTCTGTTCCTGATGACAGACACATCTGTGGGGCTGGTCTGGACAGTCACATGTCACGGTGCCACTCTGGCATTCCAGAAACCAGGAGCTGAAGTTTCCGTTGTCTGAGGCAGACTAAATTCAGCTTTTAGACATGAAGCAGAGGCTGGGTTTGGATTTTCACACACCAGGGCTGAGCATTTAGAGCTGTGAAAATTTTAACTGGGTCTGTGTGGGAAGAGCAAGGCCCAGGTCTTCTGTAATTCAGATTTCTCTACCAGGTGTTTCTCCTGCAGGTTTAAACAGGCATTATTAATCGATGGCGGTGTTCAGGAGCGAGAGGGGGGAAATGGGAATTTCCCACAGTGACTGCTAAGCCCGCAGTGGAGCGGAAATTTTTCCTTAACTAAAATGGGCAAAGGCTATCAATTTTCTTCTTACAGTGACCATTTTAGACCCTTCCGTCCTGTGCTGGATAAGAAAGGCGACAGAAAGGCCTTAGTAGACTGGGTCAAGAACTGCATGGCACTGTATGTCTGTCTTTTTTGGTGAATAAACACTTGTCCAGAGTGGAGCGGGTAGCCAGCCTGCTTCCAGGGAGTTAAAAAGTGCGGAACTGTGATGGGAAATTACACACACACACACACTCCATAACAACCATACCCACATACAGGTACAACACACACACACACACACACACACACACACACACACACTGAATAAAAGAACTAGAATCCACAGCCACAAGACACCTGGGCTCTCGTCCTTATTTCTTCCTAGCTCCTGGTCTGGAGCTGTTTCCTGGAATTTCAGTTCCTCCACCTATGGAACAAGATTTGTGCCGCTCTGTTTCAGCTCTGTCGAACTGATTCATTTCTTGCTTCTTTCATTGATACAAATAGAGAGAGCCTGAGGATAGCATGGACTTGCTGAGCATCGGATGAACAGGGTGGAGTTTAGCAGAGGAAAAGGGAAAGAAAAATGGGAAACCTTACATTTCATTCTGTGAGCCGCAAATGAGGAGGAGACAAACCAACCCAGAGGGGCCAGGCAGGAGTACTGCAGACGGAAAAACAGCCCATGACTTGGGGGTGAGAGCACATGCCTATAAGCCCCGTACTCTGGAGGCCAAGGTAAGAGGATCGGGAGTTCAAGGCCACCCTAACACCAGAATCAAAACCAAACCAACTAAACAACCCGACAGACAAGGAGGCATTCAGTTAACACGGGAGCACACACACGCCCTGTCTACTGCAGAGAACATGTGGACAAAGGAAATCAGCAGGCATGTGCCCTGGAGCTCTGATGAGCCACACACAGCATACTTCGGCATCATATAGTTTCATTTAGATCTCAGAACCACATATAGTTTCATTTAGATCTCAGAACCACCTAAGGAATAATTGTAAATAGCTCTTCTTTGTTCCTCCCCAGAACACTACAGTTTATAGCACAACGTGTCTAAGGCCAGCTTGGTGTGTCCTCTCTCTGCCAAGCCGTGTTCTGGTCGCAGCTGCTCTGTTCTGACACCCTAGGAAAATTGTTGAGTGCACTCTCCAGACCGTGAGCGTCAGGTAAGGGCTTCGCGCAGCTCTAAGCATCTGTGGTTTAAATTCCAGGGAGAGCCATAACCATGAGCGGCCGATGAGCTCAGCTCCGCCTGGGTCAGCTCTATCATTAGCAGGATTTATGTTTATTGAAGTTGCTCGATTTATTAGGTGAAAGAGATCAAATTGCTTAATGTTCAATTAAATTGTACTTGTCGAGGACAGGGAAGTAATGAGGTCTAAAGTCTTGGCAGGGTTTAGATTCCATGGGACTCC
The DNA here is from genome assembly GCF_004664715.2 of Peromyscus leucopus. Lineage (NCBI taxonomy): Eukaryota > Metazoa > Chordata > Mammalia > Rodentia > Cricetidae > Peromyscus > Peromyscus leucopus. The sequence goes on from NC_051081.1 coordinate 29,962,008, forward strand.
TGTAAACCATAACACTTTGAGGAAGCTCACGGCCCTACAGCAATCAAGCCTGCCCACCCCCAGCCTTCACCTAAGGTCAGCCTTCCAATGCAGTCACTCTCAGTGTTTCCCATCAGATGGCTGCTGGCTAGCCAGACTGGCTGACAGAAGAGACTACACGCTACACACGCAATACTACTATGAAATACATAATTTTTTTTTCCCCGAAAATGGAGGTCCCCTTTGTGTTCTACAACCAAGATTCAAACATTTATATTCTTGTAATTGCATTAAGCCGAGCCACACAGGGAAGCCTTGAGAACAGGGACGGCTAACAGGAATTCCTTGTTAAGAACTTAATGGAAGGCTTCGTTAAGAACTTAATGGAAGGCTTCTCCCACTTCTTAGTTACCGGGGCTTTGGGAAGACACCATTTAAGGTTTACTTTCGGGCAGTCTCAAAAGAGACAAGGAGTGGGGTTACGAGAGGCAAGGCTTAACAGTACAAAGGGGGCATGGAGGAGGGATTCCAATGCAATCCTTTTGTAAACAGCGACCGACTTTTGTTTCTTTCTCTGTGAGGATGGGTAAGCCATGCCAACAATGCCCTTTCCTGCTCTTGGAAGTGACCGTCTAAAAAGCCAACAAATTACAAGAAACAAATATCATCCACAGGGAGTCCATTTGCTTTGCTTTTCCTGATAAAGCAAGTAAGAATTACCCAGAAAGAGGAACTGAATGTATACTTTAGGATAAAAGGGAGGTTGTAGGTTGTATGCCTTGTGAATGTCCCGCATGCCACTGACATGCCCACCTCAGGACACTTGCTTTTGTTTTATGTGAATTTTTACTTCCCTTAAAAAAAAAATGCAAACTAATAGGGGATATAACTCGATGCTTGAATGCTTGACCAGCATGTGCAAGGTCCTGGGTCCCATCCCTGGTAGGAGAGAGAGAGAGAGAGAGAGAGAGAGAGAGAGAGAGAGAGAGAGAGAGAGAGAGAGAGAGAGAGACTGGAGTTCATCTAACCTTTCTGTTTTTAACTAGTAAGTAAGGAGACAAGACATCTCCAGGGTCTGTTCAAGCTTCTATGTGTGATTCTGTGGTTTTTTTTTTTTTATTGAAAATAGATATTTTTTCATAAATATATTCTGATTATGCTTCTCCTCCCCCAACACCTCTCAGATCCTCCCCATGTCCCCTCCCATCAAATCCATATCTCCCTCCTCTTTCTCATTAGAAAACAAACAGGCATTTGAAAAAAAAAATAGTAAAATGAGATAAAATAAAAAGAGAAACTGGAATAGGATAAAACAGACAGACAAACAGAAAAAAAAGACACAAAGAAAAAGTACAAGAAACACACACAGAAGCAGGAAACACATGTTTACACACACAGAAACCCCATAAAAACACAAAGCTGGAAACTGTAGAACAAACACAAAGGACATGTAAGGTACAAACAAACAAATAACCAATAATCCAGACAAAGCATTATAAGACAAAAAACTCTTTTAAAAAATGCCATTGAGCTTGTGCTGATTCTAAAGAGGATGCTTACTGCTACCCCAGGAAGAAAAGGGCCTCTGAAACTTGTGGCTGCAATTCAAGATACTAACCACTAGACGTCACTGTTCTACCTCCCAAACCTGTCCCAGAAGGAAACTGAGGTTGAGAGACATTGGAAGGTATTCCAAAGCCCAAGTCAGGTTAAACTCTCAAAGTTTTAACTACTAAGTATGATTATTTTAATAATAAATAAAATATACATAGTGTAAAGTATTTTTAACAATGCTTATTATTTTTAAAGTTTACACTAGAGAAAACTGACCTGATATTTGTTTAGAACTCTCTTTAGAGTCAGAACTCAAGATTCTAAACAAACAAAGCAATAAGATAGCCCTCAGAACCCACTGCTATCATTTGAAGAACAAGTTCTGAATAACTTATGTACTATTACTTAACACTAAATGGTTATTGGTGAAGACGTATTCCATCCAATTACAGGAAATAAGACGTCATTACTTAGCAAGAACTTGGAACTATTTTAAGATCTCTGATTGTGTTTTATAATTTCTTTGTATGTTGCTATCTCATCTCACTTTAAAGAGACTCTCCTCTTCCCCCAGGGCTGTTCCCAATCAGTTATAATCCTAATGGCATACATTCTGGCACTGACATTGTTGCGCTGGGGACTCGTAGGTTACCAAGTGAGTAGCATCTTGTAGAAATCAGCAGTAATGCAACCTACACAACTGTTCACAACAGCTCTGCTGGTCCCAAACACTCGAGGCTCGGGGACTAACATTAAAAAAGGAGCCAATGTGTCAGGAATCCTCCTTACCAAGCTACATTTTCCTCTTGAAAGTTGTTCCTTACATTAAAGATTGGCTGCTGATGGTGAACCGTTACTTCCCTAGGCTTGACCAAATTCATCCAAACACGAGGCTTATTTAAAAAAAAAAAAAAAAAAAAAAAAAAACAAAAAAAAAACAAAAAAAACAAAACCATGGTTCCGGGAATCAAATCAGGACCTCGGGCATGCTAGGGTTCCATCCCTGAGTCTCTCCTCTACCCCTACCCCTGCATCTCTGATCACTCTTTAAGCTCTTGCTAGCTGCCTTTCCCAGGTATAAGGGATACATCTGCCTGTTGCAGGAAGGGAAAAATGGATCAACCATCCCCTACCTGTCACCTACCAAAGTTTGTCTGCCCTGGTCAGAGGTTACCATTTCAAAGCCAGTAGCCAGCGGCTCTGCTCTGACCATAGTAGTTGTATAACAGAGTCGCTAAGAAGAGGTAAAAATAAATGCTACCCCATCTCAGCTGAAAACCTCCAAGCCCACTTCAGGGCTGTGGGATTTTCCTAGTCATTCTCGGAGCAAACCTCAACTGGCTCCATAACGAAAGAGAAACAAACAGACAAACAAACAGCAACTTGTATGTACAATATTCGAAAGCCAAATCTGCTCAGAGCAAACCTTTCAGTCCAAGTTGGCACCAAATGGAAACTTCTAGAAAACTGGACCTATCATCTCCGGTTTCAACATGGAAAGCTGAGGCAGCCAAAATGGTTACTTTCGAGATCCGCCGGGTTGCTGGTATCTAGAAACAACAGCACTTGGGACTCTGGGATTGGCTTATTTAATTAATTTCCATGCCTTCCTTTCTCTACTTTGGCTTGCCACCTTAGACCCAGATAGTGATGTCAGTGGGGTTCCCTCCCTTGAAGGCTCAGCATGACTGAGTGTAGCCAGCGCTTTGCTGGCACTGCTCACAGTGCAGCCCCTGGGAAAAGAAGCATGGATTAAATGGCCACTCCACCCACCCACCCATCCAAGTCATCCAAATATTAGTTTTACAAGTGTTCACGTCACTGACACCTGTGACCTTCTGCTGATCAGAATCCTGCACAGTGATCTGTGATTGTGGTTGAGGACACTGGCTTCAACTGGTTCTTATCGGCCATTCAGGTTGCACTCTGAACCTAGCAGCATGGAGGGGCCTCTCTAGCTGGTCCTCTACACTCCAGGAAATCAGACTCAGAACACAGCTCACTGGTGCACACTTTCACTGTTCTGGTTTCAGCAATTTGGCCTGCCTTTGCTCTGTCAGGATCTATTCTTTTTTTTAGACAATTCTTACTCTTAGGCAAACCGTGTTTATTTCTCTACTGACATGTTTTAAATAAATGGCTGCAAAATGACCATAACCCCGATGGGGATTCCCGGTCTACTGCTTATCCATTAATGCCACCACCGGAGCTCAGTTTTAAAACCCCACATTTCCGGCTGCTTCCGGCATCACACTCTTACTTACCATCTCTCTTTTCGTACCTGGCCCGACTGTCATTTGCTCCTAATTCATCTAGTCCCTTCCCCGGGTCTAACATCGCTTTCCTAGTTCAGAGACAGGGGCCCTGGTGGACCATGAAAGCACTGTCCCCTGGGAAGCTTTGGCATGGCGGGAAGGCTCAAGAGGAGACCTGGTTCCCGAGGGGACCATGAGCAGTTGGATAGAGTCTGATTTGTTCTCTCCTATTATCACCTTAAGGACTGTCTGGGTGGAAGACACTGATTATAAAAGTCAGTACACACGACAGTCACATGGTCCTATTTACACGGAGACAGTAAAGACCCATGTGGCTGGGGAGAGCATGCTTGCCTCATGTCTTGGCTTTTAATTCTCCAATAACTGCCTGAATCAGTCTTGAATCCCACCCTCCCACCCCCCGCCAAGTGACCTCGGGTTGCCTAAAATGGCAATTGTGCAGACTACAGATATATTAAGGCCAGTGTATTAATGCTTTATTTAGAATGAAGTGCTGCTTCCTGCCCCTGGTTACTCTGGGTGTCTACTGTGTTTAGAGGAATCATGTCATAACAGAAGGTCTCACAGACAGGCTTTGTGATTTCAGTTTGCAATGTACTTGCTTTTAGAATTAGGGCCTTAGGTTGAGTGAGAATTAAAAGAATTTGAATAAGTGGGTAAACAGTATTTAAATATATCAAGAAATTCCAATCACCTGTTTGTTCTTGAGGCAGGGTCTCTAGACCAGATTGCCTTGAACTTTTCATGTAGGATGAGGATGACCTTGAACTCCTCCTGGTCCTCTTGCTTTTACATCCCTAGTTTTCAGATCACAGGGGTGCATCAAGATGCTGGGTCGATGCAGTTTTAGGAGTTGAGTCCAGGGTAGACAAGCATTCTATCAACTGAGCTACGTTCTCAGCCTCTGTATTTAAGCTTGATTTCTGAGATTAAGAAGGCTGCTTAAGTGTTAAGATTATGTTTGTTTGTTTGTTTATTATCGATTGATTGATTGGTTTTTCAAGACAGGGTTTCTTTGTGTAGCCTTGGCTATCCTGGAACTCTCTTTGTGACCAGTCTGGCCTTGAACTCACAGGGATCTGCCCGTCTCTGCCTCCTGAGTGCTGAGTTAAAGGTGTGCACCACCACTGCCCAGCTAAGATTATTAAGAGTTGTGGGCTGCCCTTTTCAGCGAAAGTCTTTGAGAGAAAGTCAAGTGGACAAAACGTATGAAGGAAGATGGAAGAATTTAAGACATCATCAGAACTTTTATAAAGCAGGAGATGTAATGTCTTCCTTGAGACAGAAATGAGAAGAAAGTATAAATGGATGCATTTTCTAGGAAGCTGGTTTTGGATGACATCCTCCTGTAATTGTCTACAGTCTAGGTTTTAAAATTTGTAGACTGAGTAGATCAAATGTTCGTTCAAAAAGCAACATTAGATGGTCCCCTTCGGGCACAAAGCCTCTCTCACACCCCATGCGTTACTTTGGTGGTTTTGGAGCCTGTGGAACACATGAAAAGCTTCTTCACCAATGTGCAGCACTATCGAGGCCACGCTAGTTCCTGAACCCTGGCGCCCTGAACGGTTCCTCCTAAACAGCCTCGAATCTGGCACGATTTCTGAAGCTCACCTCCCTTCAAATAGATGCTCAGCCCTTCACAAGGAGGTACCGTGTAGAAATGGCATGAGCTCAGCTTATTTTTCTGGACGGGGATTTAATAATCATCACTTGACACGAGCGGTACTGTCCCACCATCCATTCAGTATCGCATCTAATGCCTGAGCGCCCCCTTGAGGCAGGTGTTGATACTGCCATCCCACACAGGAGGACCCTAATAATAGCGCAAAACAGATGTGTGGACACAATTCACTACTGAATGTTCTTTCACAACCATTCCTTTGTAGAAAGAAAACTATTCTGCTTTTTGGGAGGGGGGACAGGAAGTTTTCTAAATAAATACAGTAATCTTTTCGGTGAGGAACAGAATAAACCGCGGGCCAGCCTATTCCACATAGCATATAAAATTCATGGGCACCAAAAATTCAGCCCCAAAGTATTGGACCACTTGCCTTCTTGGAATATTTACAACTTATATTCTGTCTACATGTATGATGGTGGTCTTTCAGTTTAGAAGTCTTGTGTTATCTTTCTATGTTTTTTTTTTTTTTTTTTTTTTTTTTTTTGAGACTGGGTTTCTCTGTGTAGCTTTGGAGCCTGTCCTGGAACTCACAGAGATCTGCCTGCCTCTGCCTCCCGAGTGCTGGGATCAAAGGTGTGCGCCACCACCGCCCAGCTCTATCTTTCTAGTTTTGTCCATTTCCATTCTATTCGGTTGGTAGTTACTTTTTCTTGAATCACAGCATTCAGAATCTATGATCAAAAGGATAAATGTTTTCACACTAAGACAGGATTAATTATCGTAAGCTCACAGAGAGATCTCAATTCTACATACAGGAGATTTGAAGGAACTTTTTTAGTTCAATGAGCAGAACCAATCACCAAACCAGGGCAGGATTCTGGGTCGCCTAAGTAAAGGCTCTGGTACTTTGCTGTGCTGCCCATGTGGGATGTTCCAAAGTTATTATTAACATTCTCTGGAAACATATTTCTTGGAAAAGCCTTCACCCTATGAATGTTGAAAGGCTTTTTGCAACCATAGCCTAGTCACAATATTTTTTCAAGTGTCGCCTGGGAGTCAAATGTCTGTCTTCCTTCACACCTCAAGGCTGGTATGCAAAGCCTTACACTGAGGTCTTTGGGAATGTGGGAGATGCATGGTTGTGGAAATCACTGACTCAATCATTTCTAAGGCAGGTTACAAATTACTTTACTTTGGAAAAACTATATAAAAACATTGTGCTAGATTAACAATTAGGACGCTTACAACATTTTGTCATTCCAGGTGTATATTCAGGAGAATATCTGGGAATAAAATACCCTAGTTCGGGGCTGGAGAGATGGCTTAGGGGTTAAGAGCGCTGACTCTTCTTCCAGAGGACCTGGGTTCAATTCCCAGCACCCACATGGCAGCTCACACCTGTCTGTAACTCCAGTTTCAGGGGACCCTGACACCCATGGCAAAAAACACAAAATGCACATAAAAATAAAATAAAATGTATTTTAAAAAAATACCCTAGTTCACAACTGCATCTTACATTCCAAACACAAACTGTGAATTTGTCACACACCTTTTGGCATAGAGTATGTGTTTAACAAATAACAAAATGAAGGAAGAAATGTATATTTTTAATTAAAATGTAGGGTTTAAATTTAAAAGTGAAAATAGGAAGATGATACACAATTTAGATTTCATCCCATAAAATTGATCTCTCTTCTTGTCAGCCACCAGAAGTACATAACTTGCATGCAATAATAATCAACCTTGTCAGCATTGAGAGGTGCATGGATAACTTACATAACTTGTGAAAACCTTTTGTTTAGGTTGTGTCTACCTAGACAGGAGGCACTGGGTGACGCTGACACAGAGTCTCGTGCATAGTCATGACTTTGTGCTATTTATCAGTCATTCATTCAACGCTTGCACAGGGAAACAGGGGTAGCATAACTATGCCTAGATCCTGTTGTCCGAGTTCAAGTCTCAGATAGACATTTCTATGTATTTAAAATAAGATGACCATATATATGTATTTAAAATAAGATGACCATATATACATATATTTAAAATAAGATGGCCATATATATGTATTTAAAATAAGATGACCATATATATGTATTTAAAATAAGATGGCCATATATATGTATTTAAAATAAGATGACCATATATATGTATTTAAAATAAGATGACCATATATATGCATTTAAAATAAGATGACCATATATATGTATTTAAAATAAGATGACCATATATATGTATTTAAAATAAGATGACCATATATATGCATTTAAAATAAGATGACCATATATATGTATTTAAAATAAGATGGCCATATATATGTATTTAAAATAAGATGACCATATATATATATAAAATAAGATGACCATATATATGTATTTAAAATAAGATGACCATATGTATATGTGTGTGTGTAACTATACATGTATTACAGTATATATAGTAAAAGCAAATTTAAGTCGTAAAAAGTTGATAGATTTACAAGCAGCCATCAACATAACTATAAATGTTCTTCCTTTTTAAAATATGTTCTTCCTTTAATTTATTATGCAAAGGACAGTTTACTCATGTCGTTCTATGCCCCCCCCTTTTAAAATAGAATATGGCTTACAGCTGGCAAAATGGCTCAGTGAGTGAAGATGTTTTCTGGCAAGCCTGATAACCCAGGATAGGAAAAGGAGAGAAAGGAGAAGGCAGACTCCTGATAGCTGTCCTCTGACCTCCAGACACACTGTGGCACATGAATGCATGCACATGCACACACATGCACACACACACATGCACACACACACACATGCACACACACACATGCACACACACACATGCACACACACACACACACACACACACACATACTCTAAGTAGTGTAATCAATGTATAAAATATGGCTGGGACCGTATTATCTATCAGGATCCATAGCAATACTTCATTTAGAAAATGCCTGCGTAGTGTTTTCCACTGTGTAGATGTACCACAACTCATCCCTCAACTCCGGGCACAGCCGATTCCATTTCTCCTATTACAGAACCGTTAGTTACGTTTCGTTTGCTGACACTCAGGCACATCTATAGGATGAGCTCCCCAGACGAGACTTAGTGACTCGGGCATGGATATGCATTTCATCTTCAGATTGTTTCGTTGCAATACAGAAACACTCCTGTATGTTGATCAGTATCGAAATATAATTGAAATTTATTCCTTTTGTGCCACTAGAGTTCCCATTGGGACATGAGTAAAAACAAAAGCAAACGTCACTCGGACCAATACCTGAGCTCCCAAGGATGCTTCAGAGGTGCACGCATGTTGTAGTACACTAGACTACCAACAGGGGGCACTCTCCCAACACAGCAGTCATCCCATTGGGCAAGTTCCCAAAATGCTAAGTTTCAAGTGAGGACTCTATCAAGACCTTACATTCAGTTAACTTACAACATGGCTCTCTGAATGATTCAATCACTGGGAGTGAAATGCTGTCAATAGTATAACTGCAAACACTGCGATTCCTGGATACCATAGAATCTAGTGTTCAAACGTGTCTAATTGGCTTTCACTGCTCACAGAAAGACTTTTTTCTCTATTTGGTAACAATACAACATATATGTATAATAATCCATAGGTATGTTTTCCAAAAATTAAGTTTATACTTTACTTGGCCAAGAATGATTGGCTTTAACTCATTAGCCAATTGAATAGATATGACCCACCTTGACTGCCAGTGTGCCTGGGGAGACAGGCAGATGGAGCATTCGCTTGGTTCGCTACACTCACTGCTGGCTCTAAACAATACTCCTTTGCTTGCATTAGCACACAGCATGACAACATGAAAGGTTTGAGCTTTAATTCTTCATTCTGTTACTTTCATAGTTTTTTTTTTTTTTTAAAAACAAAAATACTGTTTATTTCAAATGCACTTTGAGTTCTCCGGGAGGGGGAACTTGGGCCACACTAAACCAGTTCCAACAGAGCCTATGCCTAGATCTGACTTTGCCCACTGAACAGGGCGTGACAATGTGAGCTACCTTTCTCTGCCACAGACACATCTCCTCTTCCAGAAGGAGGCGGTGGCTGGGCACCTAAGACCGAAGAAATGGATACCTTTCAACAATGCCTGGCACTGAGACCCATGACTACCAGGCAGGAAATGTCTAATCAAAGATCTCACATTCTGATAACTATGATTTCCTCCTAGCAGGGCATGCACATTTCCCAGGGAGCAAACCATGTCTGCCCTCTCTTTCATCTGAAATATGGATATAGTGGTTTATTTGGTTTGAATTGGTTTTCCTACCAGCCTTGCCTTGCACAGTCTCACTTCACCTGGTGATAAATAGATCATATTTGGGCGTCCTCCCAAAGTAAGTTCAGCCACTGACATTTTAAGACAGGGTAGCAGCAGAGGGTATTGTGAAAGCCAGAGGGAGGAAGAGGCGGCGGGAGCCGGAATAGGGCCAGGGAGGCTTCCGGGGCTCTAGAAGGCAGAGGTTGTTGGCACATGCCCACCACATCACTGTCACACCCTTCACTTGACCACAAACAACCTGGGGCTTTCTCCTTAAACGAGCCTGCCATTTGGCCCCAGGACTAGCTGAGGACTGACATAAATCCAGAGTGGCCCCAAAAGTGAACAGAATTATGCAATGGCATAGTTTTTCCTCATGGGAGGTTCTCCTAACATGATCCTTCCCCTCCACCCATTTCTCCCACATGCAGTACCAACACACAAGACAACGTCTAACTTCGGAGAACCACATGGGACGGGCCACTCCTACAGCCTCCACCTGCCAGTATTCCCAGACTTGCTGCTTTAGCAAGAATTAATGCCTGTGACCTATTGGACCAGAAGTGTGAAGGCCTGTTCCGAGCCAGAGCTGTACTTTACACTGCACTTTAATGCTCAAAGCTGATGACAGGCGCCGGAGATTTATTCTGCAAATTCCCCTAGCACAGTTTCCATCCGTAACGGATCATTCCCCAAAACAGTGCGGCCCTCCTCCAGAAACTGGAAGGTTCAGTGTCTGGCTGGCTGGGGCCGGTCCAGTGTTTGCATTAACAAAGGACAATGCTGCGTCCTTCTCGATCGTCAAGAGATGCAGGAATCCTGCACTGAAAAGGCTCGGAGGCAGAATTATGAGCATCCAGTTTTAAAACCCACACATTCTCCGGTTCCTCTGAAAAGCTACAGACTATCATCATGAGAGTAGGTTTGAACATACGCGGACGCTTCTCAGGAACCCTGAGATCTCACCAGCTATTGGGTCTACAGTCCTCAGGGCTTATCAGAAGGCAGAATCCTGTACTCTCATCCGACAACCTCGGAATCACGGCTGGAGTTCAGATGGGACTCCTGGCTCACTGCCTGGCTCTTTACATTTATGAAGTGGCAGTGTAAAAGAGAAACTTATATAATGACAACTATTATGTCTGCAGTGGTTGATCCTTCATTCATGTTCAGGTGTTAGGGAGCCATATATTTTATAAGAGTCTTTGATTTCGGTTACATTAGAAAGTGCATTTGATTTGAAAATATTATTTTAGTGTGTATGTATGTATGTAAATGTATGTATGCATATGTGTATGTATGTATGTATGTATGTATGTATGTATGTATGTATGTATGCCATATGTGAAGGTGCCTGCAGAGGCCAGAAGAGGGTCTCAGATCTTCTGGACCTGGAGTTACAGGTGGTTGTGAGTCACCTGACATGGGTGCTGAAAACCAAACTCAAGCCCTTTGGAGGATCAACAGTGTTCTCTCAACCACTGAAGCATCTCTCCAGCCCTGATTTGAGTATCTCTTTGGAAAACCCAGTCCATTAAATATGATTATCAAAGGTGCTTGGCTTGTCACTCATTGGCAGTAAGTACAGCATCGCAAGATCGAGCTGGAGACAGACTAAAACGCGGCTCTACACAAGAAGAGCATCCATGATCATAAGCACAGCATAGTCCAGAAACCAGGGCTGTAAACGAATCAGGCCTCCCACACCTACAAATAAGCAAGAAGACACAACCCAACCGCAGCAGCAAGACAAACACAGTCACTTCTCAGCATCGGAAAAGATCTTCACCTTCTCAGAAACAAGGGAAATGTAATAAAACATATATATATATATATTTACCCACATGGTAGAAACAATTCTAAAGGGGCTGGGTGTGTGGCTCAGGAGTAGACTTTGTGTATCACCCATGGTTCCTTTCTCAACACCAAAGCATTCCCCAAAGACCAAGAATGATTTTAAAGACAGAGTAGGCCAGCAGTAGAATGGTGACTACCGCCCTGAGCATAATTTTTCCAACTTTGCATTGGTGGAGAAATAATAGAGTCAGTTAAAGGCCAATGTGCTTCCTGGCCTGGTGTTATAACTTGTGGGTGTTTTCTCCCCGGGCAGTCCTATAGTACACAGGAAGGTTCACTGGAGCAGTGAAAATCAGGGGAAAATCAGGATTGGGGCCAAGAAAGGCTATGAAGAAACAATTACAATGGCCAGCATGGATGGGACTGAAGAAACCAGGTTCTGCACAGATAGACCAGGTTCTGCTCAGCCCTTCTCCCACCAGTTCTAAAACACGGCCAATCACAATGCGCACTTCAGAGAGAGGATGTTAAAAATGTACAAAATGTGGCCTGCGGTCAATTTCAATGCCACCAGTTAGGAGACGAGCCTGATTTCAGAGGTGTTGACATATACAACAAAAAACAAAGTATTGCTCGGACAGGTGGTACTGAGCTCAGTTTTAAATATGACACTAAATATTTATTAATGACTAACATAATCTGTAATAAATGGATGTATATATAGTAAAGAGCCTACGAGGCTCAAAGCACAGCTTTGAAGAGTGAACATCTTCAGGGAGTGGAATACACACGTGACAGGGCAGGTGGAAGGAAATAGAACATCTTTGGTTGTTTTAATTCTTTTAGAGTTATTTATTATTGTTATTAATTATTATTATTATTATTTATTAAGGAAAACACTGCCTAAAATCAAGGAGACAGGGAGGTGTTGAAGACACTGGGGAGACCCACGCCTTGCTGCATTCACCTCTAGACTGATTTACTCTCATCTCCCTGTGGCATGTGCCTCACTGATCACCTGTGGTCCCACGTTCTCTGTCCCTCACTGCAACCCAATGAGCTAGCAATGTGAGTGTATTCTCAGCGGAAGGCTGTGGTGATATACTGTGTACCCCAATATATTGTACACCCTAATAAACTTATCTGGGGATCAGAGGACAGAGACAGCCATTAGATTAGACACAGAGGCCAGACAGTGGTGGCACACACCTTTAGTCCTAGCACTTGGGAGGCAGAGATCCATCTGGATCTCTGAGTTCAAGGTCACACTGGGAACAGAGCCAGGCAGTGGTGGCACACACCTTTAATGCCAGCTCTTGAGATCTCATGCCTTTGCTTGGGAAGCACACATGCCTTTAATCCCAGGAATTGACGTGGCTGGGTGGAGACCGTATATAAGGCTGAGGAGACAGGAATTAAGCAGCAGTTCAACTGAGACCCTCTGGGGTGAGGACTCAGAGGCTTTCAGTCTGAGGATTCGTAAGAACAGGATGGGCTGAGGAGTTGGTGAGGTGAGGTTGGCTGTGGGTTGTTCTGTTTCTCTGATCTTTCAGCTTTCACCCCAATTTATCTGGCTCTGGGTTTTCTGTTAATAAGACTGTGTAGCAATTCGTGTTACGGAAGGCTGCTGCCAGGCGCAGGGTGGCAGATCCAGCCCCAGAACCTAGCCTTCCTGGTTCTGAGCTGCTGTCATTCCCATCTATTACTACTTTAGGTATTTGCTTGTCTGTGGCATTTCAAATTATTTTCTTTTTCATGCTACATTGATTCCAAGTTATGTCTAAGCAGGAATCCTCCATTTATGAAGTAGCTTGAAAGAAATATTCCAATAATTGAGTTAACTGAAAATTAAATGCACTTCCTCTCTTGAAGCAATTTCTACCCCCCTGGCTATTCTGCGTATGTGCTGGGTATGAACTCCTTCATCTTGCTCCAGCACACTGGTTTTCCAGCCTTAACAAGTCAATTTGAGAAAACGACACACCAAACATTATCCAGTACCTTCCTTTAAAACAAGAAGTGGCTTTGGTGGTCAGGAAAGAAAGAAACCATTATCACACAAACCAGCAGCCACAAAACAGCCAGCAAGAAAGCACAATTAACCCCCCCCCACCACCACCACCAAATCCTCTATCACTAGGAGATAGAACAACTGATGCTCATACCCAAAACTTGGAGAAAAATTAGATTTACTCAAATACTCCCCATTTTTTCTATTCTTTCCCTATCTCCCTAATCCTTTCTTTAAAATGTTTGGCATTTACTTGTTTGTGTGCAAGTGAGTAGGCGTGCACATGCCACATCACACGTGTGGATGTCAGAGGGCAATTTATGGGGGTCTGTTCTGTCCTTCCACCTTGTTGAATTCAGGAACTGAACTCAGGTAGTCAGGCTTATTGTCAAGGGCTTTTACCTAATAAGCCAGCTTTCTTAAACAAGGTGAACATCTCCTATTTGAAATGCCTGGGACCAGAAATGCTTTAAGGTTTGGAGTTGTGGAGATTTGAATGAAAATAGTCCCTCATAGACTTGTATGTTTGAAATCTTGGTCCCCAGTTAATGGAACTGTTTGGGAAGGACTATGAGGTGTGGCCTTGCTAGAGGAAGTGTGTCACTAGGGGTGGAGGTTGAAGTTTCAAAAGCCAATACCAGACCCAGTCTCTCACTGTCTCTCTGTCTCTCTCTGCCTGCTGCCTGTGGATCAGAATATAAAGCTCTCACCTACTGCTCCAGCACCATGCCTGTCTGGTTCCTGTCATGGATTAACCTTCTGAAACTATAAGCAAGCCCCCAATTAAAAACTTCCTTTTATAAGAGTTGCCTTAGTCATGGTGTCTCTTCACAGCTATAGAGCACAGTAACTAAGTTTTGGGGCTTGGGGACCTTTGGACAGACTTTGCCAACAAAGCATCTTTAATGCCCAAATCTGAAGTGCTCTAAAATCTGAACTTTTTGAATTTTTGAACTAGCATGCTCCATCAGTATCTCTCCTATGAAGTCTGGCATCAACATTTGAACGTCTACCTACATTAATATTTTATCGTCTCTCATGCCTCCCCCTCTACATTTTAAAAAATGGGCAAGGACAAAATAATGAAGTATCTAAAAACATAAATTCTAAAAAAAAAAAAAAAGCACAAAAAATCATGCCACAGATGGGAGAAACAATGGTTTCAAAAATTAATGATGTGGTCTGGCTCTAAGGCAAAGCAGGAGGCACATGTTTATACAACTGTATCTTCTGCAACACACACACACCACCTATGATGAACTAAGACGCAAGGAGAGAGACTATATCCGAGAAACATGCCAAGCTCTACAGTAGAGGTAGAGCATGTGCCATAGGCCCCTTGCAGAATAAACTGGACACCAGCTCACCTGAGTCCTTCATGGGGCAGAGAGCACACTGCATGCCCCAAGCCTCCCCGTACAGACAGCAGCACTCAGTGTACGTCGTCTGCTTGCCCACCAGAGGACGGCTACACACGTACTCCTCGCTCAAATGCTCCCAGCACAGATCTTGGTAGACGTCGGTTTCTTCTATTTGTTCTGAAAGGGAAGACATGGTTCCGTGACGATCGCTGGGTTATTTCTGTTTCTTCCACACTGCAGCGGAAGCCGGCAGGTTTCAGAGTTTCCATCCCTACTTCTATGAGCAACGTTCAAGTACTAGTCTCAATCCAGCCTGCTCTTTCCCCAGATGCCATCTTTGTCGTCTCCAGCTGAGTGTCCTTCTGTCAGCTGACATTCTGCCTGCTTGTGGTGTCCTGGCTGGATGCCTGCCTCCAGAACATCCTCTCACTATATAAAGTGCCCATTATCTTGTCATCCTTTGATGGCTTCCCATTCTTCCAATCCTGTCAACTTCCACCACTTCTTTCCATATCCACGCTCTCCTACTTTTCTCATCTGCTCAAACCCTGGACTGGTAACACTTCACTTTAGGATGTTCCGTTCTAAACTTTCTATTTTTGTTTCATCAGAAGGAATCTCCTAAATGTAATGAGTGACTGATTAATCATATCAATAATTAATGACATGCCACATCCTCAGAGATTGACGGCGATTCCCATTCATGCACTCCAGGGGTCTCCACTTTGCAGAACTTCACACTCTATTCTGGCTAGCCTTATCATGTCCTGCACCCTGGGCAAACACAATTATGTTTCCTGACCTTGCATTTTCCTCTGAAGTTGAAGCGTGATGAACCCTCTGGGGGTGCAGCCTTCCACGTGCTCAGGCCTTCTGTATCCTGATGTTCACTTAATGAGTACTTAGGTGGTTTGAAAGAAAATGGCCCCCTATTGGAAGTGGCACTATTAGGAGGTGGCCTTGATGGAGGAAGTGTGTCACTGTGGAGGTGGGCTTTGAGGTCTCTTATATGCTCAAGCCATGCCCAGTGAGACAGATCTTCCTGTTGCCTACATATCAAGATGTTAAACTCTCAGCTCCTTCTCCAGCACCGTGTCTGCCTGCACGCCACCATGTTCCCCTATGATGATAAAGGACTAAACCTCTGAACTGTAACCCATCCAATTAAATGTTTTCCTTTATAAGAGTTGCCATGGTCATGGTGTCTCTTCACAGGAATAGGAACCCTGACTAAGACAAGTACATACAGAATATTAAATCTACACATTAATTACATGTGTCTCATTATTTCTCTTAGCAGCTCTCTCAACTTCTTCAAGATAACCAAGGAATTAATGGTCCTATTCTTGAGTAATTTCCATTTTAATGAAAACGGCAATCTTGAGCACTGAGCTGGATAGACATTTGTGTCTCACATCCAAACATACCATTTGATTCAGTTGGTTGCACACATCTTTTCTCGGAGGCATCCAGGACCATTGGGTGGGTACAAAAACAGTTGTAAGAGCCCTCCGTGTTAACACACTGGCCATCGATACAACTGTTAGGGTCTTGACATTCATCCATATCTTAAAAGGAAACACAACATCACCAAAGAAAATCAGCAATCATTTGTGCTTCATACAGTTATCAAAGTTAACATGCTGATAAATTCAGTCTGGATCCCAAGAGCCATCACCTTTGAATTAACTACACATTGTCATCCAAAGGGGGCCCTGAGACTGGAAAGACAGGGTCACCAAGGAAAAGTGATGCTGTCATTGCTGCTATTAAATATGGGAAGGAAATACTGAGGAATGGGCCATGCTTAGAAACATTAAGATAAAATGCCTTTTTAAAAATAATACTTTTAAAATGATTTCCTTATGCTGTGTTTGTCTGCCTATAGCACATGGTTTTCAGCTTAAGGGTTAAAGTCTGTGTGAGTATTTAAAGATGTCTTCCGCTTACATGACCTGACTGATAGAACAGGGCGGTCTACAGATCAAAAGAACTCTGTGGTTCGATCAGTGACCTCGGTTGGAATTCCACAATGACTATGAACTCCTTGCCTGACACCCATTCAAATACAAGGATGAAAGGTTTTTATTTCTCAAATCTTGCTCAAGAAAGAGATCCACAAAACACTTATCTTTTAAAGACAGATTTAAATTCAATTACACCATTTTAATCATATAGCATTACTCCCTGCCCCCCCCCCCCCCGTGCATTTTCCCAGCACACCTTACTATATTCTCTTAAAGCTTACCAAAACACTGTAATTTGACAGGATCATAATATGTCCCTTGCTTACAGTAGCATTCATACCCGGGCTGAGTGTTCAAACAGTAACCGTTTTTACAGATCTCCTCCCCAAACAGCAGGCATTCATCAGCGTCTATTGCAACAGAGAGAGGAGTATGTTTTTATTTTTTCCATGCAGAAGAATCCAAGCGACATCTGGTTTTAGATTAGATATTATGTTCGAAAGGTTCTTACGATGTAGAATTTAAAATTAGGCCCAATTGGCAGATGTGGAAAAGTGATGAGGTAAGGTTCTGATGCCAACCTCACGTTCAGTGAGCTGGTCTGTGGATTCCATAGTGGCTCTCAGAACCTGCTCTAGGATAGCCTTCAAGAAATGGGCCCATCTCTCTGTGGTATACACTGCCCCATTTACTAGCTGAGATGGGCAAAACCGCTGAGAACTATTTGATGGAGCACGGAGAAGGTCTTTTCAGGGGAGGAGAGGTCAATGCATGGAACTGCACATTATAAAGAAGGTTGGCAGGCCCACTTCCCCCACAAAATTAACCCTGGGCCACCACAGTTGTCTCCGTGATAAACTGGACATAACTGGGACCCTAGTGTACTAGGACTCAAAGGATAAAATGAGATATAATCTATGCAAAGGATTCTGGACACTCTGAGGCTGCCTGTTCAAGAAGTTCGGAGCAGATGCCATCTAGCTCTCATTTTGAAAGCTGTCAACGCCATGGAAGACCCACTCAAATTTATACAGATGGAAAACGGCAGAGCCAAGCACAGAACATGTGGCAGTAACGGGTCTGAATTCCATCGTCTTCCCTCACTCGCAGCACTGTTAGGAGGAGGAACTAGCTTTATGTGAAAGAGAGGATAGCTTTATAGCAAAACTGAGGTTTATAACATGATGTGAAATTTAACTGCATTCCTGTAAGAACAGGGTATGTGATATTTACGAACCTGAAAACCATTCAACACATAATGCAGACCAAGTCTCCTAGTCCAGTTGGACTAAATCATAAACATATTTTAAAAACCCAAACGGAATTTCTTGTTCAGCTACTGAGTCCATACTTTCAAATACTAGCTTTCCAAAAGTATATGGATAATAAGACCATTTTCATGGTCTCTTTTCCAGCTAGTTTCCAGTTTTCAATACTGAACTATAATGAAAAAAATATCACCTTATATAGAGTATGTCACAAAAATATCTCTAACATGGAACTGTCAAAAGTCAGCTAATGAGGAACAAACTGTTCATATATATAAGTATTCACCAGAATAAACAGGCTCCATACTTATTTATTCAACAACAACATGAAAGATAAAAAAACAGCCATTTTGGTTTTCCCATTTTCCAATCTTCATTATGAATCTGTGGCCATTAGCAAAATATTATTGGGGGAGTAGGAAAGGCTATTAAAAAAACAAGAATCTTAGCTTCAAAGCTAATCATTAAGGGCACCATGAGAATAAAACCTACATGCGCATGGTTTATATAATTTGGAGCGTATGTCTAGGTGAAGGAATACCTCCTGACTGCAGCTTTTTGTGGTCAGTAGTTATGCACATATTATTGGAAGCTCACTGCAATTCTGAAAACATTCTTATTCCAGAGGTGAACAGTTGGAAACTCAGTAGGTTCCATGACCTCTCAAGGTCACATAGCCTCTGGTAGTCTGACCCCAAATCAAGAGTTCCATCCAGCATCCACAGAGACCTTCCTCCTGGGGTGGAATAAAGGGCTTGGCCACCAGTTTCTGCAGCCCAGCGAACTCTACCACTGTGTAACCCCCGCCAGGCTCCCACCCGAGTGACTGGCACATGTTACAAACTCATTTGCACTCGATGCTGACCTTTATAGTTCTCACCACCGGTGTCGTAAGAGGATTCTCCAGCAGGGACAAAACCCTTCCCTCGAGGGCACATTTCAGTGAACTCAGCTGATTTTAAGAGAGACAAAACCAAAAAGAAAAAAGAAAAAAAAAAGCAATGAGTTGAAAAAGAAAACAAAGCATCAACATTTCCCTGAGTGCATGTTTTTAATCCGGCTTCGCCTTCTCAGATTCAGAAACTTTTAAACACTCAAGCAATAAATCCAGCATGGTCTCAAAGTCATGGATTAGGTAAGAAGACATCCAATGACTCTAGAAGTTGATATATCTTTTTTTTTTTTCTGAGACAGGGTCTTACTGTGTTATCCTGGCTGGCCGATGATTCTCTAGACAGACCAGGCTGGCCTCAAACTCATAGAGATCTACCTCCCTCTGCCTCCCGAGAACTTGATAAGGGTGTACACCACCATGCCTGGCAACTTATCATATGTTCCACCTCACCCAGGGTTTATTTGATAGCAGGATTGCTAATTTTTGCACTGCTGTGGTGGTTAGTGTTCTGAAGGTTTAGGAAGAGCCCATACAGCAAAAATTCGGTTAAATACTGGTACTTGTGGATAATGCCTTCATCAGTATAAAATAAGAAGAATCTGGGCAGCTAGAGAGATGGCTCATCATTTAAGAGTGCTCCTCTATCAGGAGGATGGGAGTTTGGATCCCAGCAACCATATAATAACCTCAGCTCCAAGGAGGGTATAAGAGGCAGGAGGATCACTAGGGCTGGCTGTCTTCCAGCCTTGTTAAGGAAACTTGAGTCCAAGGTTCAAGGAGAGACCTTGCCTCAAATGACTAGGCAGAAAGTGATGGAGGAGGAAACCTGGTTCCAAGTACACAAATGCGCACATTAACCTGCACATGTAAGTGAGCATATGCTTACACGGCACACACACACACACACACACACACACACACACACACACAAATATAATGAGATGGCTCTTATTTTGAAGTGGAATAAAACTGAGTTATCTTTCATAGTTATCTTTCATATCTACAGAGCTTGACTATAACAGTACATCCTATGACAGGCAGAATTTAAGAATACATTCGGAGGTAGGGGCGGGGGCAAAGGCTCTGGACTGGAGAGGAGTTCACTGAAGGACAGCCTCTTTGGAGTCACTAAGGCAGTGAATGCTGTTTCAGGACCTCAAAGTCAATAGCCAAAAGGTACTCCTTGCCAGGCCCCTGAACACCATGTGACACCCAGGCATGGGAACACAGCAGTCAGTAGATCTTACCTGTCCCCTGGACAGGGCAGGGGAAGATTTCACAGTTGTCTCCCCAGCCAGCTCCCGACGTACAGCAGCATTCTTGTTTGGTGACATTGGGGGCCAGCACATTATCACAGAGACTGGCATCATTGAGATTATAGTAGCATTCCTTCTTGTCTTCTCTGGGTTGGTGGTCTTCAGTGGAATCTAAGGAGTATAGAGGAAGTATACAGTCGAGTACAGATCACGACAGGACAGAGGCCATGGGCATGTGTCCCTTACGTGTCCTTGACACGAGACCATCTTCCACCACCTTCAAGGTCAGATTCTCCCACTTTAAGACAAGCATGCCCTTGAGTCCTGAATTTTGGTAGGTTTCTAATATACTCCAGAGCATAAATCTGTCAAAGCCATTTCCTTTTACATTAACCCATTACTTTATTCTTGTAAACTTGGCTGTGAGCAGTTTCCATATCTGCTTTCTTTTGCCAACCCAGGGCCACTCTTTACAGAGCTGTAACACCTACTTAAATTATTGAAAATTTTCCCCGAAATGGGACCCGAGGTCTGGGGCCACATGTAATAGTTCACCCTTCAGCAGTTATTTGGATCAACCAGGCCCCAAGTCAGTCTGAGTAGTGCATACTGGAAGACACGTAGAAAAACAACGTGTGACCTGGTGCCCATAAAACAACCTCTCATCCCTGGAAATCTAACCAGTGAAACGATGCAAATATATAACGCAGAAGGAATCTGTGAGCTCCAGCCAAGTTGCAGGACAGGGCTGCAAGTCTGGGTTCAGATTCTGTTCATAGGGGCCCCCCGAAAAAAAAAAACATATTCTAACAGATTCACTTTCTCTATGACAATACACTAACAAGTTGATATGAAAGAACATAAATGATAAGGACAAAGTCTACTCATTTTCAGAAAAGAAATATAAACAATGGAATGATTAGAGTTGATTGTCTTTACCTCCTTGATTATTATATTATGACAGGGCTTGGAAAGGAATATAATTTCTTCCACCAAATGCTATAGAGTTCAAATGACTGCCTATGGTCTGGTTGTAATTTATCACTTATAGTTTTTATTTTATACTGCATCAAATAAGAGCTGACAATGGCTATCATAGTTACTTGCATATTGTCAACACAATGCTTTCATTAGAACCCTACCATTTTTGAATGATTAGATCCAAAGAAACTACAAAAGAGAATATTTACCAGTGAGGGGAAGATGAAGTAAGAATCTAACACAGACTTACCGACTTTTGAAGTTGGTAGGTCATGATATGAGGGACATTTAATGAGTTATTTTCACAATCGTTTGTTACGTATTGGATTTGTCAGGGTCAAGTTGACCCTCATGAGCTGCTTCAATCATATACAAAGCGGTTTAAGGGCATTTCTAAAGCAAGAGTTCATAAAATGCCAACAGGGAAACTATTCCTCCCTTCCTCTTATGAAACAAGCAAAGACTCAAACAGACCTTCCAGATCCATGCTACTCCCTAAGCAGAGTGCCAAGGAGAATGCCAGAGATCCTTCGAGAACTTTACCTGTTGATTCTCTCTTTGACAGATTTTTGGGCTTGGACTCTAAATGAGTATGGACAGCAGGTGGTGCCCCAACCAAGACCAAGAGTCTAGGAGAAGACTCAAGTGCTGATTACCATGTGTCAGTGATGAAGTGGTTTCAGATCCGTTCTTTGCATGTGGACTGGGTAAACCCCACCGCCACCCTTGCCTGACCTCTCTTGCATCACTCATGTGCAGGATGGGCTTTTACTCCTGTTTTGATGGGAGCCATCTTAGTCAGAAGGGCTCCAAGCCTTTCAGGAACAGAGTTATTAGCGAAAACCAAGAACGACCCTTTAAAATGATCATGAAGTCAATTCCAGAAACCTCATGGGAAAATTTACAAGTGTTTCCCACAATATTTTCAATAAATTTTCAGTGTTACTGTTCAGTTTTACCATCTTACTATATTCAGTTAGGCTAAAAATGGTAGCCATTAAGTAATGCGTTAAAAACATAAATCAGGAAAGCAACAGTTTTATAGGTGAAGTTTAAAAAAAGATTAATAATATTTTCCTTATGTACAAAGTTAGAGTATGTCTGATTTATATTAATAAAATGCAGTATTATGTAGAAGAGCTCCAATGTTGATAATAAAAAAAACAGAGTTCATTCTAAATCAAAGCATGACAAATTACACACATATACATGCCTATGTAATTTACCTACATATTACGTCTTGTGGTTTTTTTTTACATTTACATTTTACATCACAGAAAACAGCAAAATTATCTTTGTTTTTTATCTTGCACTGGAAGGAGGTAGAGATTATTACATAAGAAGCATGATCAACAATACAATTGTATTATTCAGTTCTTTTCAAACACTGATCTTATTTTCTTTCCAAGCTCTTTGAGAGTTCAGTGTTTACACAGCTGATGTGGATAGCCAGGCGAGCCTTCATCCATGTTGGAAAGAAACGCAAATTCTTTCTCAAAAACTGATCCACAAAGGTCATTCTGGGAAAAGAATACAACATCCCCATCTCTTAGACCTTTAAATGGTCAACTTCCTAGAGCATTTTTCCATTGGAGTAAAAATCTCTGGTGTGTGTGTGTGTGTGTGTGTGTGTGTGTGTGTGTGTGTGTGTGTGTGTGTGTGTGTGTGTGTGTAAGAGAGAGAGAGAGAGAATGTGTGATGTGTACATGCATGTGTATATATACTCACACACATACACACACATATACAGTAGTTTTTCTGAAGAGTTTCTCTGAGTTTGGGCCACCGTTGCCAGGAGCAGACAGGTTCCAATGGAAAAAGCTTTTCTACAGTCCAATCAATGGTTATGAGAAGTGCTGGGAATGAAGTGAATGATTGCTCCTTTTCTTAAAGACGATCAGTAAGACTGGCCATGCCACACCCCATGCCACAGACTTCTAAGAAACATATCACTTCTCTGGTATTCTCAGATTTGATTGTTCTCATGTGTACTGGTCATCTGGCCTATCATTTGGGTATGAAGATTGATATGTCCACCTTCATCCGAGTAGTGTGTACGGTGATAGCAAGAACATCAACGTGGTTTTGACTTTTTCACACTGATGTCTTGTTTGGTTTGGTTTTAGTGACAAGGATCTACAGGAGACCCCATATGTGCGAGGCCGGTGTTCTACCACGTCAACATACCCTCAGCCTCAGGTAGCTTGAATTGAAGGAACTGTTTTTAAAGCCCTTTCGGATGAGACACAGAGTAACTGTACTCCACGATGGGGCAGGTAATGACATCTTCACCTTCTGCAGGAGAGAAGCCAGGTTGGCACCAAGTGTCCACCTCTCTTTGGGATGTAATGTCTTAGCATACTGAGTTGCTCACATCTGTTCTGCTCCTCCTTTACTCTCTCTATGATAAATGAGGAGAGGACACAGATGACCTTCGTTCCCATGGATCATATGCACGGCCTCCTATGGCATGAACATGGCCCGCAGCTCTACACAGGAAAGACCAACTGTAGCTGCTCTTCAGTCTACAGAGCCTTTGGGATCGCTCTTTTGGCTCAGCTACTGAGGGTGTGGCCTTTCATTTACAAAGGCTCTTTCCTTCTTTGGTTTTCCCAAAACATGTCTGACCCCAGAGTCTGCTGATGGGGTGAGATGATCGAGAATGCTTTTATTTCATTTATTTAAAGTGGAAATGGATCTTGAGTTCTCCTTCCATTGTATTTCTAGTACATCCTGAAGGTCTCTGCAAGCTGTTTGCCTCTATACTGCTTATACGCAGCCACCATTCTGAAGGTCTTCAAGAGCTAACCTTCTCCATACCCTTTGGAGACAGCCGATCACAATGGCCAAAGAGACATGTAGCAGAGGGGTGTAAATAAAAAGAGCCCAATTCCATACTGCTCACAGTCCTGAGAGGACCTATTTATCAAGCTCCACGGAGGTGGGAATGTTCAGTGAATTACTTCTAACAGAATGACCCAGGAAACTTGATTCTTTGCTCTAGTTGGAAAATTCCATCAGGCCCTCATGATGTATATCACCTCATATTCTGAGAGCAAGGCAGTACTACAGTAATATTTCAAGACACAGTAAAAATGGAACTTGTCAGGTGGTGGTGGTACATGCCTTTAATCTCAACAATGGGGAGGCAGAGGCAGGTGGATATCTGAGTTCAAGGCCAGCTTGGTCTACAAAGAGAGTTCTAGGTCAGCCAGGGCTGTTTCACAGAGAAACTCTGCCTTGAAAACTTTTAAGAGATGTACATATAGTATTTTTCTAGTTTTCTCACTCAAGAACTTGCAAAACAGGGAGAAAGGTGCTATTTGTTTTTTTGAAAGCGGGACTCAGGAGAGGGCTGTGTTTGAATTCCAGAAGTCACCAATAACAGGAATGTGATGTGATGTAGAGGGAGAGGCAAGACCACCAAAAGGCAGTAAGCTTAGATGGGAAAGAGAAATATGAAGTCTAGAAAGCAAAACACAGAACATATCACTTAAAAAAGCACACGGTCTCGGTTCCTATACACTCTTCCGTTTGCTTTTATGATACAGGGTGTCTTCTACATGTGGCTTCTCAGACTTGCAATCCTCCTGCCTTAGCCTCCTAAGTGTTGGCATCACAGGTATGTGCCACCATAGCCAGAAGTTCTCGTTAAAGAGATCAGTTGATGGGGAGTCAGGCCAGCAAGCTGTGAGCGCTGGGTCTGGAGCATCCACTCCTGGACATTATTATTCACACCTAAGTCACAATGCAAAGAACAAGCTGGAGAAGGCTATCGGAGAAGGCTGCCTGGTAGACGTGACATCTGAATTTAGTTTTTGAAAGATGGATTAAGAAGAGAAAAAAAAAAAAGGCATCAAATTAAGGTATGATTGGGGCATAAAAAGCAAACTGTCCCTGTATCAGTGTGGGCAGAATGGAGTGTGTGTGTGTGTGTGTGTGTGTGTGTGTGTGTGTGTGTGTGTGTGTGTTGGTCCACAGAAGGCATTTTTACCTAGGAGACTGAGTGCTAGTTAGAATGCCTGGTCATCCTAACTAATGCCATAGAATATGACCCCGAGAGATGAGGATGGTCCAGAAATGTATTAATAGGTGGTGTGTCAGGTGGTAGGTATGGCTGCCCTTGTATAGGTACTGGAGTACCTGGCAGAGTTTTGAGAGAATTACCTGAGAAGCTTGCATTTAAAAAGCACATGATAAGCAGTTGTCAGATGAATAAAGTCTTTTTTTGCTGTTGTTTTCTGATGGAGACCTGAGAAGACACTGAGAAGATGATGTCTAAAACACTGGCCATAAAGGACTTGCTATACTGCTAATGGATTTGGGCTTTATGTTGTCCACTAGGATAGGCTGCTTTGTTTGTTCTGGTAAAGGCTTCACAGGGAAGGGGAGCCTGCGAGAGCTACAGGCTGGAGAGAAGGTAGATTGGAAACATCAGTGATGTTAGCAAAAACTAGAAAAGTTGAGGAGAAAAAAAAATGAGCAGAAACAGATGGAGGGAACTCCTGACAAAGCAGGGTTCTATGGAGAAGAAAATCTGGGAGATGAGCACATCACCCTAGGATGAGTGTGACTGGGAAGCACATCCAGAGAGAGAGGGAAAGCAGAGGTCATACCAGCACAGGCTCATCCTGGACCACAGGGACACACGGCATCAGCAGTGAGAGGCCCGGATGGTGCCAACAAGGTCACATTTGAAGTAACAAGTAAAATTTCCCAAAACTTTCATGAAAGGCACAGATGATCCTCTTCAGACCTAATTTATAGAAAATTTTAGAGTGGAAAAGGTATCCCTATTACAGAGGTGTGGGGACTTCTTGTGGTATGGACAGTTTGCGGGAGATGGTCATGTAGAAGCAGCTGGCATTTGTATGCCCCTTCAGAGAGGTGAAGGGTCAATACAGTGACAGATAGCGCCAACAGGAAGACACTTCTTTGTGGAAAGATAAATGGCCAGAAAAAATGATCAAGTAAGCTGAGACAGGGAGAAGTAAAGGACACGGTGGGGACTTGGTCATAGGAAAACCTCCAAAGTAGATGGGGATGGATGCTTTGAAAGAAAGGTGCTATATACTGTCAGGTGGTGGTGGTGCAGCCTTTAGTCTCAGCATGCGGGAGGCAGAGGCAGGTGGATCTCTTGAGTTCAAGGCCAGCCTGGGCTACAGAGTGAGTTCCAGGACAGCCAGGGCTACATGGAGAAATCTTGTCTTGAAAAAAAAGAAGAAATAAAGGAAGGAAGGAAGGAAGGAAGGAAGGAAGGAAGAAAGGAAGGAAGGAAGGAGAAAAGGAAAGAAAGAAGGAAGAAAAAAGAAAGATGCTATAGCTTACAAAGTTATAAGTGTGTAGGGTCTGGGTAAACGGTGCATCAGGAAAGAGGTTGCTTCACCAGCATGGGGGACTTGAGTGTGGATCTGGGGTATCCACATAAGAAGCGGGGCATGGCATCATACGCCTGTAATGCCAGCACTGGAGAGGAAAAAACAGGCAGCTCTCTGGAGCTCTCCAGGTCCCCAGTCTAGCCAAGTCTGTGACTTCTGTGAGAGACCCTGTATCAAAAGCTAGAGTGAAGAATGATAGAAGAGAACATCTAATGTTCTCTGGCTTCCCCTTGCACATACATCACACACACACACACACACACACACACACACACACACACACACACACACAGTAGTAGTAGTATAATGCAGTTGACTGTAAGCTATCTCTGTTCAGTAAAGATGGTTCTGATTGTCTTGTGGTACTAATAAAGCTTTATTAATCTCTAGCTTTAAAAAAAAAAGGCTGAGGAGATAGTTCAATGGTTAAAGCACTTGCTAGGCAAGCTAGAGGGTCCAGTTCAGGGCCCTAGGACCCAAGGAGTGAGTTACCTGTAATTTTAACCTCAGAAGGCAGAGACAGGGATCACTAGGGCAAGCTGGCTAGCAGACTAGCAAGAGATCCTACCTCAATGAATAAGGTGTAAAAGCAATGGAAAATGATCCTTCACATCAACCTTATACCTACAAACATGCATGCGCGCGCGCGCGCACACACACACACACACACACACACACACACACAAGAAAGAAAATACTTTTAAAAAAAAGAGAAAGAAATAGAGCTGGGCAGTGGTGGCACATGCCTTTAATCCCAGCACTCAGGAGGCAAAGCCAGGCGGATCTCTGAGTTTGAGGCCAGCCTGGTCTACAGAGTGAGATCCAGAATAGGCTCTAAAGATACACAGAGAAACCCTGTCTCAAAGAAGAAAAAAAAAAGAAAAGAAAATTTTAGGGTCTAGACATGTACCCTAATGTGACATAAATGAATCACTTCTCGGTGCTATTAAAACATTCTAGCAAAAACAACTGTAGTTAAGAAGATCCACTCTTTAATAACAGACTATACAAGGAACTAGACTTCCCTCATATGTCTGAGATGTAGCTCATTGTGACACTTCATACTGTACCTAGCATTCACAAATGACTCTGCCTATATGATTTCACTCAAAGTTCACAGAGCTTTGGGAAGTAAATGAAACATTTCTTCCTATTTTAGAGATGAGAACCCCAAACACACAGATGTTGAGATGCCCACATTTACACAGCTTGAAGAGGTGAGTGGACTAGAATCTGGCTTTCCCATTTAAAATATTATAGATAACATGGAAAATCTCTAAAATTTCCAGAGAGGCCTATGATTATCTTTTCATATATTTGCACCCCCTCACTCTATAGAGCATGATCATTGGAATACCTTATTTTTTATTTAACTTTGTATCATGTGCATTTACCTCTACCAAGACTATCAATCTTCACAGAGGTGAACAATACTATAATATTATGACATGCTATGTTAATGCATCTCAAATAACATTTGTGGGTTAGATTTCACTCTGCAAATGGAACCAAGGACAGAGAAGAGAAGGGCTGTGTGGTTATTTATGGCCAAGCAGATTGTCATTTTGGTTTTTGGTAGTGTAGGTACAACTAAGTAAAAGTCTCTACCATATAGATGCCATGGACATGGTCACTGGAATGAACAGTAGCCCTTTCTCAATGCTAACCTGCTAACTTCCCTTCAAACGATATGTTTAAATTAGTGTCCAGCTCATTCTGCACCCCTTCCCTTTCCACATTTAATCATTGAGAAAAATGTATGGATAAAAATACTGTCACACTTCATTCCCCATGACTTACACAAATAGTTCTTTTACACAGAACAAATGTCTCCTATACATGAATGGTAAAAATCTCTTAAGAGGTGATGGATAACACTGAGATTTAACCAGAAAGTAAAATAGCCTATGTGCCATTTTATTTGGCTCACAAAGGACCATTTGTTCTTTTGCTTTATATATATATTTATAAAAAATAAAAAAAAAAATATATATATATATATATATATATATATATATATATATATCAAACCAAATCAAACAAACAAACAAAACCCTACACACAACTAAGTTATAGCTACATGGCTATACCAACTAAAAGGGTGACCTACAGTCTGGAAGGTGATTCATGTATTTGAAAGGCTGTCAGTTCTCCATTTCAATTTATTCAGTGACTACATGGCCTGAATTGCATTTTAAACAAATGTAAACATAGCAACTCTCCAGGTCAACTTCTGGAAAAACCCTTAAGAATTCCAAGTGGAAGTCTTTGTAGACCCTGGGAGTTTCCCCAAGGGCTATAACAGGAGGGTTATGTAACTTGGTGAGATGATGCCATGTTAAACACTAGCGGATAGCATTCTGGCTAGGATTTACGCACTTCTCAGCTAACATCCTCGTCATTTTGAACCCTTTACGAATGGTGTTGCTGGGTTGGGAAGAACATCAGAAGCCACTTAGCCCTAGCAGCCATCACCTGCATCCTCATTTTTCGGATAAGGCATAAGAAGAGCATGCAAGCTACCTGAGCTAGCTAGTCAACTTGACACAAGCTGAAGTCATCTGTGAGGAGGGAACCTCCATCACAAAAATGCCTCCGTAGGATTGGCCTACAGTAGGCAAGTCTGCAAAGCATTTTTTTAATTGGTGATTGATGGGGGAGGACCCAGTCCATTGTGGGTGGGGCCACCCCGGGCTGGTGGTTCTGGGTTCCATTAGAAAACAGACTGAGCAAGCCATAAGGAGCAAGCCAGTAAGTAGCACTCCTCTATGGTCTCTGCCTCGGCTCCTGTCTCCAGGTTCCTGCCCTGTCTGAGTTCTTGCCCTGACTTCCCACGTTGAGGGATTGTTACCTGGACGTATAAGCTGAAACAACTCCCACCTCTCTCCACGTTGCTTTGGTCATGGTGTTTCATCACAGCAATAGTAACCCTAACTAAGATACTTCCAGAGGCAGGATTGTGTGCCGGGACATGTCCTGTCTCACTCACCTCCAGAATGTGTAGCCTAAGCCTGGGTCAGCCCCATCTTGAGAGACACCCTCCAACCCCTGCACAGTGCCATTGGGACTTACCTTCAGTGACCCGGGAGCGGCACTGCCCAGTCATGGGACTATACTCTTGGTTCTCGTCTGCACACACACACAGGAAGGATCCTTCCACGTTTTCACAGAAAGCTTCCCCACATACACCACTGAGTAGCTCACATTCGTTCACATCTGGAAAAGAGAGCACAGGTCGAGTAAGACGTGTGTGTCTCTCCTGACAGCTCTTTTTACCATCTGTGCCAAGGCCAGTCGTGTCTGCTGGGAATGAGCTGGTCTCCAGCGAGCCCTCAACTTTGTCCTTCCCAGGAAAGGACCCCTGCAGGCAGAGCTGGACAGTTGGGCCCGGATAAAAGGATGGTGCAAACACAGGGGGGCAAGGTTCTCAACTCCAATTTTAGTTTTAAGGAGCAGCCTGGAATCTCACTGGGAGCATAGTGTGAGCCCTTTCAATATCCAGCACTGTCTTCCTCACTTGTCGGCTTATTGAACACACAAAGGACCCAAAGTTCTACCCCTGGATCGTAATTCAAAGAAAAACCAGAAGCACGGGCACTTGGGCGATCTAAAGTTAGATTTAAAATGGAAGATTTTAAAAACATACTTACGTGTCGGAAAATACATTTCAGCCTAAATTAACAATAGACTTTGGATCACGGCAGGGCACAAGTGAATTTGTCATTCAGGTGAAACTGATTGGTCCACTAACTAGTGACCAATTCCATTGTCTTTCCTTAGTCTGTCAATGTCCCCAGTGTAACCTCTACCTTGAAGAATGTTTCCTTTGCCTGTATGTAAATCCATATAATCGAAAGCAAAGTCCAAAGATTTGTTTAACCCAAGTCTGTAGTTCATAGGCCCCAAGGAAAGGCTGTTGATTCATGTGTCTTTGTCCAACAGTACCATTTCTCTTTCTGCTCCTAAAAATTTTTTTACTGGTGATTTCCTCAGTCATCAATGTACGCAACCGACTCTGGAATGCTCACAGCTCTTCCGCATTAACATATATGATTTCATAATTAAACCCTGAGAATCTTTCCAGATTTAAACATGTGAGCAATTTCCAACTCATCCAGGAGTGGGGGAAAAACATTCTGTTTTCACTTTTATACCTCGTTTGTCTTGTTTGTTTGTTTTGTTTTCTTGGACAGCTTTGTGGATCTGGATGTTTCAGAATATTCCCTAACTTTTCCATTTCACTTGTCCATAGACTGATACAAACCTAATAACCTGAGTGGTCACTTATAAAAAGATATGGTACCATAAGGCAAAGTGGAATTGAAGCCTTCAATCAATATGGTCATAATTTCCATCAGAAGGGTTGACTTTAGAAATTGGCTGGTTCACATTTGTTAATTTTAGGTACATAATATCAAATGAAATTCTACTTTTCAACTCATACTATCAACGTGACTATTGCAATCTGTCCCTCCAGACTGCATTCATTTGATCAAGAGGTATGTCCTAGCTTACTCATATAGGCCAGGTCCTTGGGGCCCCCATGTCGGGGTGTGATCTTGAGTCAGGCAGGCCCAGCTCCTGCCTTTATAGAAGTTAGAGTTAAGTCGGAGAAATTAGTAAGAAAATCCCACAAGCAGGGAATGCTGGGAATTAAAGGAACAGACCTCCGAAGAAGCATGCTGCAGTGATTGTTCCATGCAGGGGTATGTTAGAGAAATGTCATTTGAGCCCAGATCTGAATGATGAACAGATTAAGGGGGCTGGGAACAGGCCCAAGTAAGAGGAAACAGCACAACCAGAAACCAGATACACGATTTCATCTCTGAAATGCTATGTAATATTCTTGGAGAAGGGCAAGTAGCAGGTACTCAGTTAACATCTCTTTTAAAAAATATATTATTATTATTATTTTATGTGTATGAATGCCCTGCTTGCATATATGTCCATGCTCCATGTAAATGCCTGGTGTCCTCAGAGGCCAGAAGGGAGTGTCAAATAACTAGAGTTACAGACGGTTGGTTGTGAGCCACCGTGTGGGTGCTGGAATTGAACCCATGTCTTCAGGAAGAGTAGCCAGTGCTTTGAATCAGCCTCTAGTTAATATCTATTAAACAATGATGTAAAAAAAAAAAACCCAAATAAATGGTGTTTATTGAGCTTATCAAAATAACAGCCAACACCCATTCTCTAAGGGTGGTGTTCTATGTGTCAGACTGGAAAAATCAATACAGTTCAGGCACATGCATTAGTCTCTTGAGAATGAACAGTAAGCACGTGCGTGCGCGCACGCGGGAGGGGGGGGGGCTTTGGAGCTCTGTGGCGTCAACATCTGATGTTTCAACATTAAACAAGCAAACACCACCACATACTGGGCACTTGCCGTAGATCAAATGTTATGCCCAGGGGAGATGAACCACAGTGGAAGGAGCAAGTGACAGCCAAGCGAGTGACCAGCAGTGTGACCAACCACAAGCAGCCTAATGTCGCTGGCACAAGAAAGCTGAGGAAGTGTAAAGCCAGGGAGATAAGCAGAGCTCACACTAAGGCCTGTGAGTCAAAATATAAACAAATCCCATCATTGTTTTATTGGTACTGGGGATTGGACATAGGCAGTCCTCTTAGATTTTAGGTACGTGTCCCACTGCTAAACTATGTTTATTTGTTAAATTTTGATTTTGAAACAGGGTCTTGTTGTTACCCAAACTGGCCTTCAACTGACTTGAAATTCTCTGGCGTCACCCTCCAGAACAGCTGGGATTACAGTCTCCTAGGATAATTTTCACTGTATGGTTAAAACAGCTGGTTTTCCTTGTAATTCTCAAATAGTGACATGTGGTTTTTGATTCGGCATTGTTTCTGTAAATTTGGGAAAATTGCATTGTTGCTTCCTAAATATTTTCCTGTAATTAGGAATTAACTGAGTTTCCATAATTAGTACTAGAAAAGCAGTTCCAGTTCCAGTGATATAATCAAGCTTCTGAACAGACTTGGCTGTCCAGGTGGGGTCTGGATGGTAAATGAACTGGTGGTGGACCGGCAAATTGCCAAGGGCAAGGAAGTCACTGTCTTGGCCTCGAATGGCACCTGCCTGTGGCAAACACGGCTCTTTCCTCTGCTCAGAAGAATAAGGAAAAAGCTGCATAATGTGTGAAGCTGGAAATTCTACAGCTCCTCCCCCTTTTCCCCATGAGAACGCTTTAACAGAAAGCGTGTTTCCTAACAAGGCTGCAGACATCACAGCTGATCAGAATACGGAATATGAGCTCTCCTCTAAGAGCCTGTGTTGGACTACGCTCTGGGACATCTGATGGCATGGGCGCTCTCCCAGCCCTGTCCATCCCGTAGTGGCTGCACAACCGGAAGCATGACTGCGCTGGTGTTATTCCCGGAAGCGGAAGCTTGTGCCAGCATTTTCCTTAATCGTGCTGCTGCTTCATGAGGTGCGTGTCCAAGACAGGCCAGCTGTACCACAAGGCAGACGTCATTACCCGGGGACATAGATCCTCAGCTGGCTTTAAACAGATGTTCTTTAAAAAATAGCCCTAAATGACTTAAACGTCTCTCTTAACGTCCCTGTCCCCTTCGGAGGTCAAAGGACATATAATTTTTACAATCTCGAATCCTGTGATTAAAAATCAGACCATGGTGAAAAGCGTCCTGCTACTTTTGATAACGTTCATTTCCTTTGGAAAAGGTGCATGAAATATGATAAGAGGGGAGAAGACAAAACAAAAACCGAAAACTCACCCACACACCCTTGCCCGTCCTGTGGGGCTTGAAAGCCCTGATAACAGAGGCAGCGGAAAGAGCCAGCTGTGTTGTCACAGAAGCCGTGACTGTCACACACAGTGTTGTTCACACATTCATCAATATCTGCAAAGAGAGACATGGAACATCAGACAGGAGATAAACACAGACCGAC
Organism: Peromyscus leucopus; assembly: GCF_004664715.2. Classification (NCBI taxonomy): domain Eukaryota; kingdom Metazoa; phylum Chordata; class Mammalia; order Rodentia; family Cricetidae; genus Peromyscus; species Peromyscus leucopus. The sequence goes on from NC_051081.1 coordinate 29,995,553, forward strand.
CAACACCAGGTATGGGATGGATAAGCAAAGGCGCTCTGTTACAGCCTGATCAGACGGGAGGACCATGTTTCCGCAAAAGGAACTTTAAAAAAAAACATCAGACATGCGAATAAAATGTTTGGATGAAAATGGTTTAGTAGCGAAAACACTGGGGTCTATGAGAAAACATTGACGTTTCCTCAGGAAATATTTTCACACTGAAATGACTGCCACAATTAGCCACGGCCAGTATTTCCTAAATGTTTTCAAGTCTTTATTTTCAAAGACAGCTTTCTTTTCCTACAGGGGAAAGTGCTGTCACCTCTTAAAACTTGTTTCTTTTTTTTTGATGGTATATCGTCATGATGCAAAATAATGGGCTTCCTGATAACAAAGCCTTGTATGTATATCATGTTCTTTGTTCACATCTACCCCCTCCCATTACCCTCTCTCAGGTACACTTTTCTATCTCGAAACAGTTCTTCTACTTCCATTTCTTTAAAAAAAAAATATAGAGATTCTGCATATGAGAGAAAATATGTGGGTATTTTTCTTTCTGAGCCTGGCTTATTTTAGTTAGGTAACCTGACAATCTCCAGTTCCACCTATTCCTGAAAATGACACAATTCTTTCTTTTTATGGCTGAACAAAACTCTATTGTACTTCGACACCATATTTTCTTCCATTCATCTGTTGAGGGACAACGAGGCTGGTTGCATGACTTGGCCATTGTGAATAGTGCTGTAATAAACATGGATGTCCAAATATGTCATGTGTTGGCAGAGGCCCTTGGGTACATAAGGGGTCATTGTATCTGGACCATATAGTTTTATTTTTGAGGAACCTCCACACGGATTTCCATAGGGGTTGTACTAGCTTACATTCTCACTGGCGGTGTATGAGGACTCCTCACCCTTCACCCTCTGTATCCTTGCAAGTTATTTGGTATTTGTTTTCTTGACCATGACCTTTCTGACTTGGGTAACATGGAATCTCAACACAGTTATTTTAAGAAGATACTTATTTACTTTTATGTATATGAGAGTTTTGCCTGTATGTGTCCATATGAACCCCATACAGGCTAGAAGAGGACATCAAGTTCCCTGAGACTGGAGTTGCACATGGTTGTGAGCCACCATGTAGGGTGCGGGGAATCAAACTTGGGTCTTCTGAAAGGCCAGCCTGTGCTCTTAACCACTGAGCCATCTCTCCAGCCACCTCAATGCAGTTTTATGGCCATTTGGGGGGGCGGATAAAATAAATGCTAAAAATAGCTCCAACTGTGGAATTGTAGGAGGGGAAAAAAAAACTAATGGTTTACTCAACCCTGTAGATAACTATGATTGTGTTTAAGAGAGAATCTGATGAGTCAGCGGCCCAGTTACCCATGGGAAAAATCATGTGTCAATGAGTTACAGCTACTCAAGACCCCAAATGCTAGTTACCCAGAGGACTATCGACCCGAGAGCTCATAAACAGTGGCCTTGTGCTTTTCGCACATTAATTAACATGCTCTTATAAGATGTCTTATTTACAACAGACTTCTAGCTAGAGTCCTTCTTTATCAGTCTAGGGACCATCTCTATAATCTTTCCCTCCCCATTTTTGATCAGTTACTATGTACACTTCCAGTTACCATGCTTTCTTCTCTTCCTACCTCAGAACTCAACAGTTCTCCCAAATACAGGGTTCTGGAGAAACGATTAAGAGATATATGTGAAAAATAATTTATTTTCACATTAAAATGACGGATCAAGTACAAACCACAAAGGAAATGGCAAGTTAAGACCACACACCGGGATGTAGTTTTGGAGGAGTTAACATTAGTAAGACTGAGCATTTCTCTTCTGAAGCCCATAAAGCTAAGTTGTAAGATGTCTGACAGAATAAAAGGAAGACATATCCAGTGAATTTTCTGGTTTCCTTTCTAAATTGTCCAACACTGATATTATCAAGAATAAAATCAGGCCATCTCATATTTTCATAGAAACATGTAAGTTATTAAATCAAAGTTTCCTTAATTTTTCCTCAATTCCATGAAAGCGGCCCCTTCTGCTTTCAAAGCTGGGCCCCTCCCATCTTGACTGGTCTGTGCTCACCCTAGGTCCACCTCTGCATCCCCCCCCCCTCTCTCCCCTCCCCCCTTCCTCTCCTCTCTCTCCCCTCTGCATCCCTCTCTCTGCACATCCCCTCTTGCATCTCTCTCTCCCCTCTCTGCTCTCTCGCATCCCTCTCTCTCCATCCTTCTCTCATCTCTGTATCCCTCTCTCTGCACCCTCTCTCTGCATCCTCTCTCTGCATCCCTCTCTCTGCATCCCCTCTCTATCCCCTCTCTGCATCTCTCTCTCTCTGCATCCCTCTCTCTGCATCCCTCTCTCTGCATCCCTCTCTCTGCATCCCTCTCTCTCCATCCCTCTCTCTCCATCCCCCTCTCTGCATCCCTCTCTCTCCATCCCTCTCCAGCATCTTCAGTTACTCTTCTCCCTGCTCCACCCCCACCACTGCCTTTGAAGTGTTAACATCACTTGGAAAAGCTTTCTCTTGATTCCACCTCCATCTGCTACTTTTCTCTGGCATTAATGCAAAGTGTCTCATTAGAGTTGTCTACACTGACTGCCTTATTTCCTGATGTAGCCATCCTTCTGCATATGTGAGTGATTAGTTTCCAAACCCAAGGATGCCCAACTCCTTTACATAAACTAGCATTGTATTTGCAAATAACCTACACAGATCCACACATCCTCTCTTATACTTAAAATTATTTTTCTTTTTTAGATGTATTTACTTTTCTGTGCATGAGTATTTGGCCTACACAGATGTATGTGCACCATAAGTGAGCCTGGTGCCCACAGGTGCCAGAAGAGGGGGTTGGTTCCCCCTGGAGTTACAAATGGTTATGAGCCACCATTAAAGAGTTATGAGTCAAACCCAGATCATTTGCAGAGCAAGTGCTCTTAACTACTGAGCCATCTCTCTACCCCACCTCGCCCCCATATTTTTTTAATACCTCCTTTTTTTTTTTTCAGTGTTGGAATAGATTCCAGGACCTCATGAATGTCAGGCAGGTACTCTACTAGTGAGCTACCATCCCCAGCTCATCCCAGACTCCCTGTGGCATGCAATGCAGTGTACATTCTGTACAAACAGGTGTTACACTGTATTGTTTAAGGGCTAAAACCAAGAAGATGGTCTGAATATACTCAGCACAGATAGGACTTCTCCTAACATCTTGGATCTGCCGTTAGCTGAACTCGAGAGCACAGAACTCCCAGACACACCTTATCCAGTACACAGAAACAATGGTAAAGGTATGCGTGACATTATCAGTGTGTCCCAACAATTACTATGAGATCAAACAAGCATCCACAAAGCACTAACTTAGGGACAGAAAATGTTAGAAGGACCTGACGCATGTCAACCATCCCTATCACTGTCACTCTTCATCCCCAGTGACCGACGATCTCCCTAACTTTGTCCCACTAAAACACAGATGCCACAGAGGCCCCCTTATATCTGATTCTCAGTTCAGCCCCCATTGCCCTCTAAGTCTGGTGAACCCCCACACCCTGAACACGCAGAACATTATTCTTGGTTCTACCTTCCATGGCCTGCAGGTGGACATCTGCCAGAGCTCAGAATTCCTAGGATCTACTGCATGCTAGCTTTCCCCATCTACCTTCCCAGACTCTATCTAAGCTTCAACAATCAGAGTCCTTGGGGTAAAAGGTTCCATCTTCAACCACAATCCTTCCCCCAAGCACACTTCTTATGCTTCACTGTTTTCATTTGATTTTCTGCCATCATCTTTATCAAGCCTAACAGCTGACTTTAAACAGAGACGTTAAAGCCTCTTCCTGACATGGGCAAACATTTTCTCTCATTTCTGATCTTCCCTTTCATCTGTCTTGCCTTTCTAACTTGAAGAGAAAACTCAGTGCCATCATTTCACGTCTAAACCAGCAAGTCTTCCTCCTGGCAATCTCCTGCAGCAAACTGATTGGACTGATCCGAATGCCCGCACAAAGCTGGAGTTGCAGCTGGTTTACTGATTGTAACGGTGAGGAGGAATTCCATCCCGTCACTGACTCACTTAGCACAGGCCATTGCTAACTTTGGACTTCCTGAAGCAGGCATCTGTCAAAGAGATTATGTTGTTCTCTGCACTGCGAGCTTTTGGGGGCTGCAAGTTCAGCGATTCTCCACTTCCCATGTACATGCTGATGGATTCCCAGTCTCTCCCAAAGCTTGAGCTCTGTCCTGGTGAAACATTTATCTAAGAGCAAATAGACATGTCGGTCACAAATGGACTCGCTATCACTGCCCTCCTCATAACAGCTCTGTTTCTCCCATGCCCCTCCATCAGCAATTCCAACCAGACACTCATGCCAGAAATCTTAACACCCTCCCTACCCTTCTGAAACTCCCTCTGCTGCCCTACCCCATTTCTTATCTTTCTGGATACTCCTTACACACCAGTTGGCTTCCATATCTCCAGTCTTGCCCCGCCCTCTAATCCAGTGGTTCTGGACCTTCCTAACACTGCGACTCTCTAATACAGTTCCTCGCGTTGTGCTGACCCCCAACCACAAAACTGTTTTCATTGCTACCTCATAACTGCAATTTTGCTCCTGTTTTGAATCGTAATGATTTTGGAGATAGAGGGTTGCCAAAGGGGTCGTGACCCACAGGTCGAGCACCAGCTGTTGCCGGCGTGATCTTCACAAAATGCAAGCCCACCCAGGGCCACTCCCTTGCTCAAAATGGTCACCGTCTCTTCTTGGCTAGAGCACAAGGAGTCTGTCATCTGGCTCCCGGCTACATGTGTGGTGGCAGTTCTCAGATAACCTTCTCAATGTGAACTCTAGCCCTGTGGGTGAACTAGAATAAAGTCTCACTGATCTTAAACTCCTTGCCTGACTGACTCTCCCACTCCTTCTCTTTGCTCAGAAACTCATGCTGACCCTTCCAGAGTCAGCCTAAAAGGGCACCTCTGTCATGGTACCTCCCTCAACTACTCCAGAGGCAGGTAGGAAGTTGCTCTTCCTTTTTCTACACTGTATTAGGCTTGAGGGGAGGGGGAACCATCAACACACCCTCACCAGCAACTTAGTTCTCTACTAAAATGGGAGAAAAACAGGGAAATCAGCTGCTTGGAACCTATTGGCTTCTCAGTCCAGATTCCTAAAATTAGCTACCTTGCCTTCCTTTTTATTAATTTCATGCAATTTCAGCAGATGATGGCCTCTTATGACTGTTCACCAGCACAGGCACTGAATGGCTGGCCTGAAGGTGAACAAGCCCCCAGCTGGCTATGAATTACTGGGCGTCTTGCGGACTCAGTTTACTGTAACAATGATTCACCAAGTAAGTTTAGATGAGTAATACTTTGGACTGGAATGAACAGGAAAAAGGAATGTGAAGTGCCTGCTGGAGACTAGCTGTTCGACAATTAATATTTTATAAAAATGATATAATGCAATTCTGCAGTTTCTTGTTTTCAACAGTGAGGTGAGGTAATAGCTTAACTGAAGGACAGCACTGGTTTCACTTCTCAGAAGGGCCAGGCAAGAGCTCTCTCACTGAGCTAGAAGATGCCCAGTCCTTTGTTTTGATTCTTTAATGGCCTCCATAAATTTTTTTTTCACTTTCTTTGATGATATGAGGTTTCAAATCTATTTTTCCATTATCTATCTGGATAGGTGAACATCATTCTCTTTTGCCAGGATTGAATTTGGAACTTGAGACTAATTTTTGAAACATCAAATATCACATTTTCTTTGCTTAACATCAAAATTTCTACAGCATCACTGGAAATACTACCCACCTCCCAAAGCTAGTAATCTATTGGAATTGACTATCCAGTGATTGCTCACTCATCAATTCACATATTAGGCATATTATCATAAAAGAACTACTAATTTCTCATACAGCTCTTCTCTTCTCATTTTTTACTGAGGAAAAAAGTATAGGTAAATATTGGTATTCCAACGTAAATGAAGTCAAGAAATAATACCACTTACAAGGCCAGTGGGTCACTAAAGTTACTCTCCCCCCCCAAAAAAAATCACCTCTTAATATTAGAAAGGTAAATGGAACACAGCCCAGGATGCTTAGAGAGGTCAAGAGCTAGTGTTAAACATTGAAACTGTGTCAATGGTTGTCAAGTTCACACTTTTACGGTCTTAACAGTTGATCTGTTTTGCACATCTGTAAGCTTTTCAGTCAATATATTTTCTTCATCAGTCAACAGTTTTTCAAAACCTATATGGTAAAACGGAACTGCAACTTTCCTTTAATTTCTGAATAGAGATTGATAAAAGTCACCCAATCTTCACCCTCTCACTTTGGTAAAGTGAAGAGTAAAATTAGGGGGGAAAATATGAAAGATTCAACATGATTTTCTGAAAGAGAGTAGGTCAGGCAGCTTATATGCTGATCACAAAATTAAAACTGTCTTCAAAGAACTTGACAATAAAATTTCTAACAAACACAAACAGTCCTACTAGGTGTCACATTCAGAAAAGCCTATGCGTATCACAAGAAAGGTGCATTTATGTCTATTTTGTTGGGAAAGTGGTTTGGTCTTTTTTTTTCTAGACAAATTCTTCAGTTTTGTTTTGTTTTATTATGAAGAAGAGAGCCTTTTTCCTCAGGCTCTTAACATCTGTGCTTTGTAGATTTTTTTTTTCTCTTCCCTATTTTCAAGCGAGACACATCCACCTACTAGGAGAAAAGTCTCAGAAATGAGCTACCCTTCTGCCTCTAGGATACTCTAATAAGGGCGATGGTAGAAATGGAAGTACCATTTGTGGTAGTTGGCCATTTACAAAATCTCCATAATGGCTCCAACATTATGGAGCATGAAGACCCTTCATGCTATCAGGGCATTATTCCATGAATCCTATTTTTCATCCTGACTTAAAGGAGATTTCAGATATATCTACATTGGCCTCCTCATTTTGAGAACCAGAAAACGGAAGCATGGAGAGGGAAGTGTCTTCTGTCAAGTGACACAAAGAGTAAGTGGTAGAGGCGGCAAAAGACTGGTCCTTGTTGAGGACCACCGTCTAACTCCATACTGAAGGCTCTGTTCAACACATGGGCTAGTCTCTCACAAGGATGCTTATAAAATGTTACTCCTATGTAATGAGTGGACCACACTGTGAGTCCAACAAAGCATAATGGAGCATGTTCACTGCAAAGATGCAAATCGAGTCATGTTGTCTGCCACTCAGTGGCATCACTTGACTTGCGGTTTAGAAGGATCTCCTGTCCTTAAACAGGTTTTAGCACAAGCAGCACTGTCATCCTGAAACCTGAAAACCAGAGCATGGTAGGTTCCAAAGATGTTTACTGAAGAGACTCTTGGAAGACACATAGCTGACAGTTAGTACAGACGTTCTTCAATCTTTTTATCAGAAGGAAATGCTCTACTATTTCAGCTGAGATCTTCCTAATCACCTGCAATGGATAAAATATTTGGTGCCAGAATTTTAAGAAAACAGTCACGTAACAGGGCCTTGTATTAAAAGGGATGCAGGGCTTCTGCTCGGGAGAATTGCAGACCTCACACTTCTTCTTGAAAGGAGTGGAGGTTGACCAGAAGACGGTAAACCTCAGCCAAGAGTGGAACTGAGAGATGTTAGCAGAATGTCTGCCCAAAGGAATTTTAAAATGGCATGTCTGCTGGCCCAAAGGAGATTAAGGTATTCCTCACAGCATAGAGGAAAGCCAGCAGTGAGCAGGAGATGAGCACAGGCCTGAAGGAAAAATAGAATTTAGCCAATAGGAAATTAAAAACTGGATTTGGAGAGCATCCAGACAATACAATAGGATATTGTAGACCCTTTCTAAAAAAGGTCCACTGAGGTCTGGCAATATCCACAGGGCTGGAGAATATGGTCCTTATGTGTTATGGATAATAATTTAGTTCTGGGAAATGGGCGAGCCAGGAAAACAGCAAAACCCAATGTCTTTGTATAGTCTGACTTCCATGCCAATAGAAGAACCAGAAAGAAGGGCAGGAGAAAAAAAATGTGGGGGAATTGATGGTCACACATCTATTTGAAGCAGCTAAAGATAAACAAGAAGAAATGACAGAGGCCAGAAATTCTAGAAAACAAGGCTGGCCAACGAGAGAGTTTCCTATACACCACCCCCCCCCCTACTTTAGGCTACACTGGCCTCAGAGACTTACTCAAGTAATTACTTGAAAATGCCAGGACTGGACTCCTACTTGACTTCTGAAGGAAGCTTTTGGGTCCAGAGAAGCTAAGCCAAACTCGGATATTTGTCAGCCATGACAGACCACACCAATTCCTCACTTACAGTTACAGACGTTGAAAACCAATCTTAAAATCATAAATATAATCCTGATTAGCTAACCTAGTGGTTCTCATCCCTCCTAATGCTTGACCCTTTAATATAGTTCCTTATGCTGTAGTGACCCCAACCATAACATTATTTTCATTGCTACTTCATAACTGCAATTTTGCCTACTGTTATGAATTGTAATGTGAATATCTGTGTTTTCCACACATCTTAGGAGACCCCTGAGAACATCTGATCTAACCTGAAAAGGGGGGAGCCTTCTTTGACTCTCTCTCCATGTCTAACACCCATGTTCTCCTGGCTTTATCTCTTGCTTCTATCTTAACTCTTTTCTCTGTGCCCCAGCCTTCTCTAAGGCTTCACCCTCTCACACCTAGCTGGCTGCAAGGGCCTCCTAACCTGGTTTTGTGCTTTCAGACACCCAGGAGGAACACAGATTTATTACTCCCAATAACAAAGTGATTAAGTATCTAGAAATAGTCTGCCAAGGAACGTTCTGCTTAAACATTGTTATAGTTTGAATATGATGTGTCCCCACCAAAGACTTGTGTGAAACTCTTCACCCCAGCCCATGGTGTGCTACTGAGGAGCTTCTAGTAACTTAAAGAGACAGGTCTACCTGGAAAAAATGAGTCACAAGGGAAGGCCCTTGGAAGGCCTGGGTCTACTTGTGGTTTCTTTCTCGCTGCTTCCTGTCGGACACAAGGTAAAAATCTCTTCTGTCTCATGCTCCTGACCCCATGATGTTCTGCTCGGAAGCCTGGGAACAAGTGACCATTCACCTCAGAAACCATGAGCTAAAATTACCCTTTACTTCTTCAGGTTGGTTGTGTTGGGCATTCCATCAGTGCAACAAAAACCTCTTCAGTGTATCTCCATGCATAATGATGGGAAGGGTTTTATGGCATGGCCTCTGAACTCGTCTATCCTTGGGTTCTAAGTTACTTGCTTTTCCAGCTACCCCATCTACCCCTGCATTTTCTACTCACCTCTTCCTCCCCTGGCTATCGGATCACTGACCAAGAACCAGCATTCCTAGGTACCCATAGTCTTACAAAATCAAGAAGAGTCTTTTTTCACCATAATCCCTTCCCAGAGAACCATATTTCCCAGCCTCTCTCTGTACCAGTCACAGCACTTGTTTTTTTTTTTTTTTCTTGTTTTTTTGTTTTTTGTTCGTTTGTTTTTTGAGATAGGGTTTCTCTGTGGAGCTTTGAGCCTTTCCTGGAGCTCATTCTGTAGCTCAGGCTGGCCTCGAACTCACGGAAATCCGCCTGGCTCTGCCTCCCGAGTGCTGGGATTAAAGGCGTGCGCCACCACTGCCCGGCAGCACTTGATGTTTTTACACGCACTGTTTCCCCTCCTTCATTCCTCATTTGCTCTTGGATGCATCCTATATATGAGACTCCCTCCGAAGGTGCTCTTGATAAGATCATCCATTTGCCAGGCACAATGTCTCCTTCCTGGTAATCATCTTCACATCACTCTGGATGGTACCAGATGCAGCTGAATGCCTTCTGATCTTTGAAGTCTTTTTCTTCCTTGGTTTCCACTATTTCCTGTGCTTCTGGGTTTTATGTCTATCTGTGGGTCACTCCTCAAGCAGTCTTAATTACTTGATGAGTACACGTTGATGTTTCTTGAGCTCAATCTCGGCTTACCTTCTGTTCTCATTTGGTGCTATTTCTTAATGGCCTCATCCATTCTACCAGCTGCAAATACCACCTGCACCTGAGGCCTCTCAGTTTGCATCTTCAGCCTGGACCTTGAAGAACACTGGGCCTACTGTGACTCAACTGCCACCAGACATACCCACATGAGTATTTAATCAATAACTCTAACTTAGTAGTATATACTCCAATCACTCATGATCTGTCTACTTGCTTCATTTTTACCATATCAGCAAATAATGACAGCAAATATCAGAATGTATGGTTAATCAACACTCCTTTTCTCATAAGAGACAAAGTAGAAAAGGCCAAATGCATTTAGAGACAAAAAGATCACTTCAAAAGAATACAAAGGTCAATCCACTATAAAGATCTGATGATTATATATTTAATTCTATCATCTGAGGATGTGCAAAATTTAAACTGGCTAACTAAAACAAGAAGCGGACAAATTCTAAAAATAATACCAGAGGACTTTTCGAACTATAGAAATGATCCCTGAAAGTATAGTCTTCAGAGGACTTTTCAATACCTCTTCTTATGCAATAAGTGAACAAAAGCATTGTTTTATATAGATGGTTTGAACAATACAATTGACACACTAGCCCTAATTGACACAGATATGTGCAACTACCTCATATACATTTGTTCCTAAGTCTATGTCCTAGTTTGCTATCTATTGCTGTGACAGAACACTCAGAACAAAACCATCTTGGGTAGGAAAAGATTCAGTTGTCTTACAGATAGATTATAGTTCATCGCTGAGGGAAGTCAGGAGAGTAGTTCAAGGTAAGAGACCAGTTACAGGAATTGAAGGAGAAACCATGGAGGAATGCTGCTCACTGGCTTGCTCTCTATGGCTTGCTCAGCATGCTTTTTCTTAAAAGTACAAGTCAGGCCCACCTGTCCAGGTGCGGCACTGCCGAGAGTGGCCTTGGCTAGTCCACTTCGATCGTGAATGAAGAAAATGCCCCGTAGACTTGCCTACAGACAATATGATGAAGGCATTTTCTCAGTTGCAGTTTCTCTTCCCAGATAATCTGTGTCAAAGTTGACAAAACTAGCCAGCACTGTGTTAGAGGAACATTTATTGAAGCTGATAATTGTTTTTAAAAAGATTTATTTACTTATTTTATGTGTACAAGTATTCCATCTGCATATACACCTGCATGCCCGAAGAGGACGTCAGGTCTTACTATCAATGGTTGTGAGCCACCATGTGGGTGCTGGGAATTAAACTCAGGATCTGAAAGAGCAGCCAGTGCTCTTAACCACTGGGTCATCCCTCCAGCCTCCTGAAGTTGATAATTTCTTATGCCATAGCAAATTTAAAGATTAAAGTAAATTAGAGTGTGTTCTGTGAGCATATTAAGGTAGACATAGATAACAAAAAGATGGTTAGAACACCTCCTCTCAAATGTCTGGAGATTTAGCAAATTATTTCTAAACAGTTCACTGACAGGAGGGGAAAAATGGCAATGGTCTTTAGAATATTTTTATCTGGATGATAAAATACAAAATATCCAGACTCCAAAGTCATTCTTGGGAGGAACTGGATAGCTATAAATACATTAATATATTAATAGAAGACAGTTGAGAGTCTAGTGGTTTAAGGGTCTATTGCAATGATTAAAAACTAAAGACAAAAAGCACCCAAAGAAAGGAAAGAGAAGAACCAATATACAAGCAGAAAATAAGAGGAGGAAACAAGGAATAATGAATAAAGCTGTGCCCTGTGGTGGTATTCTAATTGTACTGAAATGTGATTTTGATTGTATGTTAATAAATAAAGTTGCCCGGGGGTCAGAGTTATTAGAGCCATAGACAAGAGTTTGGCGGTGGTGGCACACGCCTTTAATCCCATAGATCTCTGTGTGTTCAGGGATACAGCCAGCATTGGAGACATATGCCTTTAAGACCTGGGGGGCTGTACATACAGACAGTGACGAGGCAGTCACGTGTTTGGGTTTACAACCAATGAGAAGGCAGAACAAAATACTATGAAAAGACGGACAGACAGGATATAGCTCTCTTTCGGGAAGCTGGGACACCGCAGGAGGAAGGGTGAGATTTTAGCTCTGAGCTCTGACCTCTCGGCTTTCTCTTTTACATTGGTTCTGTGTTTCTTATTTGTTGGTTTGTTATTGAAGTTACTTGGATTGCCTGTCGTAGGGGGGGGGGGGGGGGGGGGGGGGGGGGGCTGTTGGCGTCTTGGGGGGGTGACCAGTGCAGTTACTTGTAAGCTAAACAGTTGATTACTATCATAATTCTTTTTTTTTTTTTTTTTTTTAATACTGGTTTTTAATCTTATTATAGTTCCCTGTGAAGACCAGTGAGTGAAGGAGGAGTAAGTGATCAAGAACCAAGTCCAGACTTAACAATACTCAAAGCAAACACAAAACACACTGGTGCACAGTCAATAAAGAGAGCCATTATGATCACTTTTGTTCCAATGAACTTGAAAGCTCCCATAAGATCAATGACTTCCTTGAAAAACAACTTACTAAAACTCATATGAAAAGTGGAGTATAAATACAATTTTAGTTATTAAAAATCTATCAACTGAAATGGAAAAAAAACTCTAACACACACACACACACACACACACACACACACACACACACACACAAAACTTCCCAGCTATAAATGACTTCACTTGTGAATTCATCTAAGAATCTGAGAACGAATGAAGACTAATTTTGTATAGTTTCCCAGACCCAACAAAAAGGGTGATTATATTATAATCTCTTGTTGCTGTAACAAAACATCTGACATGACTGTAGCATCCTTAGCTAAAGGGCAGTCACAATTCATCTTAAACATAGAAAATGGTCATTGTGCAGGAGAGACGACTCATCTTATGATGGTCAGAAAGCAGAAAACAAAATACTAGAAGGGCCAAGGCAAAACAGGGTCAGCGAATACAGGGTCCCATTGACCTGCTTCTCCCATGTAGACTCAACATCCTAAATTTTTAAAAATGTTCCAAAACAGCATCATCAGCTGAGGACTGCTGTGGGACGGTCTGTATGTCAAATTGCTCTGATTGGTCAATAAATAAAACACTGGTTGGCCAGTGGCCAGGCAGGAAGTAGGTGGGACAAGGAGAGAGGAGAATTCTGGGAAGTGGAAGGCTGACACGGAGAGACTGCAGCCACCGCCAGGACAAGCAGCATGGAGAGACTCTGTCTGGTAAGCCACCAGCCACGTGGCAAGGTATAGATTTATAGAAATGGGTTAATTTAAGATAAAAGAGCAGTTAGCAAGAAGCCTGCCACGGCCATACAGTTTATAAGTGATATAAGCGTCTGAGTGATTATTTTATAAGTGGATTGTGAGACTGCGGGGCTTGGGGAACCTGGAGAGAAGCCCTCCAGCTACAAATGGCGCCCAACGTGGGGCACGAACCCACGACCCTGGGATTAAGAGTCCCATGCTCTACCGACTGAGCTAGCCGGGCTTCCTAATTGTCTCTCTCAAATGAGCAGCAGCTGCCGGTTTGAGTTCCTGGCGGGTTCCTGGCGTGTGCGCTTGACCTGCAGTATGGCGGAATGAGGCCTCTGCAAGTGGCACATTAAGCTGCGTGGTGGATTTAGCCTTTACTAGTACAAAACAAAAAGAGGTTTCTGGCTACACGCTGCTTGGATAAAAGCACAGACCACGATGGCTCCCAGAGCTGGCGGAAAACGTACCACCGCCATGCTGGAAAGCTGAAGTGGGAGGAGCCAGCAGCCACAGCGCCGTTTTAGGCTTAGAAGGCTGCAGTTTAAAGCAATAGGCTCAAGGTAATATAAAGCATAAGCCACATAAAGATGGCTACCACACAGAGAATCTGGATTATGTTCTCTTTGATATTCATAACTGAAGAGAAACATTTGATTGCAAAAGCTGTTGAGTTATGCCAAAATGTATATTTAAAGGTACCTTGACTTCAAAATTTGGATGTAAGGATATGTTGCTTTGGAAAGGAGGCTCTGTTTTTGTTTCTACAGAAAGCCAGAGGCTATGGATTTGTTCCAGATTAAGATACATCAGGTTTGACCAGCCAAGACCACCTGAAAGGTCTCCGATGACACCATGGCCCAGATGATCCAACATCCAGAATCGTTTCAAGCAACTGGCTCAGATGATACAGCCTCACGGACTACTCCATGATCCTAAAATTTTCTTTGTGTCCCCATAAGATACAGCGCCCCCCTCCAGCAGGAAGTAGTAAGAGAAGCTACGCCCAAATTCCAAATATACCAAGCTGACTTGGAGATGTGTAAAAGTTAAAACCTTCCTTTAAAAAAAAAAAAGAGCCGGGTGGTGGTGGCGCACGCCTTTAATCCCAGCACTCGGGAGGCAGAGGCAGGCGGATCTCTGTGAGTTCGAGGCCAGCCTGGGCTACCAAGTGAGTTCCAGGAAAGGCGCAAAGCTACACAGAGAAACCCTGTCTCGAAAAACCAAAAAAAAAAAAAAAGAAAGGGAAGTGCTGTGGGACGGTCTGTATGTCAAATTGCTCTGATTGGTCAATAAATAAACACTGTGCCATGCCAGCAGGAAGTGGGGAGAGAGAGAATTCTGGAATGAGCTGACACGGAGAGACTGCAGCACCGCCAGACAACAGCATGAAGACTCTGTCTGGTAAGCACAGCACGTGCAAGTATAGATTATAGAAATGGTAATTAAGAAAAAAATTACAGAAGCCTGCAGGCATACAGTTATAAGTGATATAAGCGTCTGAGTGATTATTTTATAAGTGGATTGTGAGACTGCAGGGCTTGGGGAACCTGGAGAGAAGCCCTTCAGCTACAGAGGACCACACCCTCAACATGTAAGCTTTTTTTCAATTACATCACATCCAAACAGATATACTTTCAAACTCAATTTGAGGCTAAAAGAACTTTGACTCTACAAATTCAACAAGGACATTGGAAGGAAGGACAATCAATAGCTATCCTCTTTTATAGGCACTGATGCCAATATTCTAAGGAAAAATTAATAATTTGACTGCAGTGATATATGAAAAGGACTTTGTTAAATATTAGTCCTTACCAGGGAAATGGAAAGGGACATTATATGCCATAGGCTTTTAACTAAACTTCAAAAGGAATCAATCACTGATAAGATGTGGATCTGTAACTTGTATTCTTCGCTGGCACATGTGCAAACTGGCATTCTCAAAAACTGGAGGGATATATCTACAAGAGGTTAAGTGCACCTATCTTTATATTTATGCACTTTTGGGTAATATCTAACAGAAATGAATGGTTATGTCCCCTAAAAGACATGTTCCCAGATAGCCAATGGGCATTTAGTCACAAGACTGATGGTTAATACTGACTGTCAACTTAAGAGGTTCTAGGTCCCCTATGAGCCAAGCCTCTGGGCAATCCGGTGTCAGGTTATCTAGACTAGGCTAACCACAGTGGGAAGAGCCAACTTAATTGCAGGTGGTAACATTCCATGGGTTGGGGCTCTAGATTGAAGAAAAAGGAAAAAGTCAGCTGAGCACAAGAATTCATCATTCTCTGCTTCCCGAATGAAGATGCAATGTGACCAGCTGCCTTGAGTTCATGCCCTGATGACTTCTTCACTATGATGGGCATTTCCCCTTGAAGTGTAAACCGTAATAAACCCCTCCTCCTTTAAATTGTGTCTTGTGAAGCATTTGGTCACATCCACAAGAAAAATGATGACTGCAGAGACCATACTTGCAACAACTCAAATAGCAACCAGCACCATAATTACAGCGTTTCCACGCAATATACACGTAGCAATGAAAATCAATAGGCTGATACATATAATAAAATTAATGTGTATAAATAGCACTGATGAATAAAAGAAGCAAGAGATGAGTATATATTATGTAAGTCCATTGATAGATTGCTGAAAACTGGCAAAATAAACCACAATGAGAGAATAAGAATGATTACTAGGTATATGGGGCATGGAGCAATGGAGGAGGTCTGTGATCATTTAAAATCATTGGGATGTTTGGGGAAGGCTTGGAGGACAGTTCCTGTAAAAGTTAAGCTGTGCCTTAAAAAATTACATACTTTTTAAAACTATTTTTTTAAATTTTATTCATGTGTATGTGTGTCTGTCAGAGTGTATGCCGTGTGCATGCAGGTACTCACAGTGGCCAGAAGAGGGCATCCGATCTCCTGAAGCTGGAGTTACAGGCATTTGTGAGCTGCCTGGCCTGGATGCTGGGAACTGAACTCGGGTTCTCAGAAACAGCAGCAGGCATTCTGAAACTGCTAAGCCATCTCTCAAGCCCCAATCCTGTACTTTTAAGTATGCATTTTAGTATAGGCTTTTTAACAAGCTAATTTATATTATTACATTCCCTGGTTAGAGACACTGGATTTCAAAAGGTCATTCATGTCACCACTCCCCATGAGACAGTATTGGGGCACACATTCGCCCTTGTAGGGAGTCTACCACAGCAACCTTGGTCATTACTTCCCGCTCATTGCAATCCATTCCTAAACTCTTTTTTTTTTTAAAACTGCAAAATCGAGGCAAGCTATTTTTGCTTGTTTAAAACAATACAACCCAGAATAAAACTATACACGTAACACACTATGTCTTAGAGTTTTAACTGCATTTTAGTAAGACCTACTGCAAGTCATGAGGAGTATATGAATCCCATCTCCAGGCAACTATGTGTTGGTACTAGAGATAGTGCTGGAAGAAGCAATATCATGGGTTGGTTTCATCGGTGTCTTGGTGAATAGTTACATATTCAGAACAGACAGAAACTCTGATACTGTAGGACGTGAGGGTTAGACACATGAACTGTTCAGGAGGCCAGTCATGTTTGCTAGGCTATTCATTCAGAGACCCTGACGCTGAGTCAGCACTACCCACTCTGAGAGTCTCCTGCTCAGACCCAGAATGATTTCCAATCCTGGGACCCTTCCTACTCTATTTTTTTTTTTTAGACATTTAAAAGTAAATATTGTTAGAAAATGTTCTTTTACACAAAGGGAAAATAGAAAATGAATGAGGTTATTTTTTTTTTATCTTTGTGGGTTTTTTTTTAAATACCCCCAAGGAGTACTAAATTTTAAGTGTTTAAATTTTCCCCCATTCTCATCCCCAGTAGGATAAAGAAAAAGAAATAGAATAAATAACAGAAGGGTCTTTCTGTCTCACCCAAAGGAGGTCAGGAATGAGCGGTCTCATGAATGAAGTCTTGCACGGATCACTTGGTGGGGGGGGCCGGGGGGGGGGGGGAATCCAAAAAGCACACATGTCACGTCAGCATTACATTTCAAACCATCCTGACAGGCTCATTCTGTGAATGATCAGGCAAGCAGAGGAAGTGGTCTGACCCTAATGGGCTTCCTCATTGGGGGAGCTTGCAAAGCTCTGGCCTTGTATCTGGAAAGGTCGTTTGTGTCATTAAACAGCTTGGAAAGGCTGCACTTTGTGCTTGGCAAGGATCTTCCTGCTGGAGACCAGAGCTGCAGAGTGGAGCGAGGGGGCACAGCCTGGGGAAACATGGGTTGGCCAGATGTCTGTTTGGTTCCAACCAAACCTCGATATTTCACATAAAGATTCAAAACTGAGTTATCTGGGACAAGGAAGAAAAATACTAAGATCACAAAGTGGGATGCTTTTTAATGAAACGAGACACGTTTTTGTTTTTTGTCTAGTTTGGGACGGCATCTCCCTCTGGCTTATCTGGAACTGGTGGAGATCCTCCTGCCTCAGCCTCCAGAGTGCTGGGATTACTGTACACTCTCACACCAACTCATTTTTTTTCAGAAAAGCAAAACAAACCAACAAACCAAAAAATAAAAAATAAAACCACACACACACACACACACACACACACAGAGACACAGAGAGAGAGAGAGAGAGAGAGAGAGAGTGACATTGCCTATATTTCTTCAGAGAAATAAGAAGCTATATTTCTGAATGTAAAAGCACATTTTCCATCTTCTTCCTATTTCTTCCCACCAAGGCTAAGATAATACTATATAAAAACTAAAAAAGTGTCTGAAAAGGATGGAAAGTCCATGAGAAGGAACTAGATTTGTTACAGAAAAGAAATATTTCTAAAAAAATCTAAAAGAATAACACAAGAGGCCTTAAATACGAGACTATTTTTCTATCCTGAAGGCACTCACATAAAGGACAATCATGGAAAATGGAGCTCTTGGGTCACACTGTAAATTACATCCACGCTGTTCAGAGACAGTTCTCTCAAGAATCCCAGAAAACACCCCTCGCTTCCGCTGCATGTAGCTGCATGTATGTTTCTTCTTTCACAGCTCTCACAAGAGACAGGACACACGGAATGTGCATGTGTGTTTTTATGCCGTCGTAAGTTTTATAAATGCAGTGTTACTTTGTCTTAACACATCTACTAGTAAACATTTACGTCACCCATGTATTAACTTAACAGCTTTACACTTTCATGCTAGCCTGCTTTGAGAGCACAAAGGTCTTATTCTAAATGCCAAGCCACACTGTACATTTTGTTTTCCTACGCCACCTCTTGAAGGCTAAGCAGCCAGTGTGGACCAGGAGAAAGCCCTCGACATAGGCCAAACATATCAAACCCCAGATTCATCTTTTTGACACATAGGCCCCAGAGGCAACATAAAAAAAGCCAAAGAATTTTCTTTTCTTCCCCCCACTATTCTCATTTTTCTCTTTCTATATTCCAATAGAAAGCCAAGAAAGATCAATTATAAAACCACAGAAAATGGACAGTGTACCTCTAGAAATACTAGCCCCAGGGCTTCAGGCAAGGAAGCATCGATGTTGGCCGGAACCTCACTAGCAATTAAGAAACAAAAATAATTTGAAACATCAAGTATTGGATGGGTGAGTGGAAAAGCTGAGTTGGTCATGTGACATTCTTAGGGAACACAGAAGGTGAGGGATGAAGGCAAATCATAGAGAAATGAATTACTATGCCATATTATACATGACTTTAATTTTGGATTTAAAAGCAGAGGTAGTAACCCATCAGTGCATAGGCCCAGATCTGGAACCACCCAATAATTTCACTCACAAATACATAAACTGTATGACCCATATTCTGTAAGCACTGATAATACAAAATGAACATGTTTTAAATGTTCCTGCTTCTGTGTCACAAAGGAAATAAGTGACAGGGATGAAAGTACCCATGTAAGAAGCACTAAGTCAGTAATAATACCACAGTCATGGAGCAAGCCCTGTGGGTTAGGCTCCATTCTGGGCTGATGGTGCCAACGCATACCCAGCTCACGCGGGTAGCACGGTCCTCACTATCCAGGGGGAAATGAGGTAGTGCTGCTTTAGGAACTTACCCAGTCCACACAGCAAAGAAGGAGCTGGAAGTCAAGTTCACAGAGTCAGATCCCACAGCTTACCCATCCAACAGCTTCTAGGCCCAACCATTACTTGGGGCATGCTTTGCAGAATAAGGGAGACTTTGCAAATGTGCACAACACGACTTGGCTCAGGGCAACCTTGTTCCAAAGGTTCCCTAATATAGGACAAAGTAAAGACAATATTCCCTCCACCATTCACTCTCCAAATACCTATCATGCCCTAAGCATCTCCAGGGGCATACAAAGCACAGGGCAAGACTGAAGCCGGTCCCTGCCTCCCTGGCCTGAGACTCTTGCAGTGGCCGTCGCAATAGCAATCCATGTACAAAGGAGGAGAATAGAGAGGGAATGGGGGAAGGAAAAGAAAACCACTGAAACAGGAATTCACTAGGGGTGAGAAAGTCTGAGAAAAGTGGTTGAGAAGTGCTCTGGGAGCGTGCAGTATTTGGATAAAGCCCCCAGAAGGAGAGGTGAGGACCTCTGTACTCCTTATGAATATAACCAATGTCCTCACGGTTGCAGCCGAAAGCATACCAGTGAATATCTAACCCACCCACAGGCTTCTTGTGAAGGTCTAACGAGAAGAACGGCACGATGTACTTAGCATAGCGCCTGGGACAGCGAGAACTCCGGGAACGGCAGCTATCACCACCAGGAATGCTGTTGTCTTCCTAACAACCGTGGAACCATTCCCTGCCCACTTGCGTGGGGAGTCCAAGATAATCGCCTAAGTGACTGCTTCTAACGTGACATGTGGAGCAGTGTGATTCTGATCCGAAGTGTGAAAACGCCTCGTGAGAGCTTCCCATGACCTACAAAGACCTCGCAATGTAGATGACACCAAGAGAATTGTCAAAACATGGTCGTTCAGGCTGGGGGCCAAGGGCGTGTGAGGGCATCAATACAAGGTATGCGTTGTCCATTCCCATTTGCTGACTTTGCTTTTTTTGACAAGCTCACGTCTATTATTTGGTTGCAAGGAAAGCGTGGATGAGCTTGCCTGTCTCTGGGCTTGTAAAGAGGCGGAGAAAGAGTTCCTGAAACTTCTGCTTCTGTTAGGAATTTCTTTATCCGGCGTCGATATACTATCAAGCAACATATGGGAAAATCTGGATTCCGGGTCCAAAGGCAGCTTATTCCATCAAAATTTCCTCAGCCCTCTCCATAATGACTTAAATGTCCACTTTCATTCAGTCTTGCTGAAGCGCGTCCACAGGAAGAACAAATACGAACAGTAAGTAGTTCTTACAAATGGAACCCAACTCCTTTACTTGAAATATTGTCTGAGCCTTTTTCCTTATTTTTTTTTCCTGCCTGTGGTAGACAATATATCCCCTTGTTAAATCCCCCACCCTTTTCTTATCCAGTAAAGGTAAGAAACAGTCAAATTGTTTTTCCTTAGTAGACCTTTCAGTTTTAGACCTTAAAATGACTAATAAATAAATAAATAAACCTAAAAATCTTCTGCCCTGGCAGCAGGATGTAATCTAGTTTGGGTCAGGGTACTTGAATATTGTTCTTGGCTAAATCACTTTTGGAAATATTTCTCTTTAGCGGTGGATATGAAGTTCTGTCTTCATGCCACAAAACTACTGATGCCTTGGTGCTCTGTCGGCAGTGGGTTTGTACTTCCGTTCTACACTGTGCGTAGAAAATGTACCTCAAGGTCAAACACACAGCACACTTGCTTTATTTCTTGGAGTGGAGCTGTCCAGTGATGACAAAATTAGCCGCAAGTCCGAAGCCACCTTGTTTCGTTCACATGGCTACCGCTATTCTCAATCAACATGCTTCAGGAAGCTGGCCATCTGTGATAGGTCAACTTTGATATCTTCTTTTTCTGGATGAATATATGAGCAAGTAGTGGCTTGCAGTTGGTACCCATGAAGGGTCTCTATAGTTCTCTAATAGCAGGATTTAATTTTGTGGGGACTGAGGAGAAAATTCTAGATCTCTGAGGTTATAAGAGATCCCCTCTCTGTCTTGCAGATCTCAAATTCTCACTGAGTATCAGAATTGTCATGAAGACCAAGAAGAGGCATCCATCACATATTCAGTCCCAAGTCCTATTATGAGCAGTGAGAAGCAACAGCATCATCATAATTGGCAGGGGTGGGAGCATAGCAGTTGGACATAGAGTTAAAACAAAAGCCTTTGATCTTCTCTTTCCAATAGGAAAAAAAAAGTAATGCCAGATGCACACCTGACTTTTAAAGCAGAATCTGCCTCCAGGAGTAGTTGGAGATTCCCAGTGAGGTTTTATCATTTCTGTAGATCCCTTGGTTACCTCTTACTTCCCCAGACTTTCCCACTCCCAATCCACCAGAGAGGTGGATCTGCTGTCACCATCGAGCCTGCACTGAGATCACCCAGTCAAAGCTCACATGTTACACAAGGACTCACATTCATGTTGTATCGATTTGGTCTTTATTCCTCCGTAGGGAACAGAATTCATGCCGGGGATAGGGCAAAGGCCTTCTGCTTGTCACTTTGAACCTTCGGCCATTTATTGATGGTGCTTGTCACTTAGGAGTCAAAGATCAGTTTAAAACTAAGAGGCATTTAATGTGGATCTTTTGCTCAAACACAAAGTAACTTTTTTTTTTTTTTTTATGAACACACAGAAGCAGAACAGTCAATTCTGCCACCCTCCTCCATGTCTCCTTTCTTGCTCTAGATCTCATGGTTCCCTGAATTCAACTCTACTTCCTCGTTTATTCACAGGATTTCTCACGTGCTAATGTCGTATATCATTTACACTCTTAGTTTATTGTCTCAGAAAAAGATGGAGGTCTGTTTGGGGGGTGGGCACTGAAGCTGCTCCAGTACTTAGGACTGTCATTGGCACATAGTAGGCATTCATGAATGTTTCTTGAGGACGAGGAATGTAACTCTGTAGCAGAAGGCTTACCTAGCATGTGTGGCCCTAAGTTTCATTCCTAGCAACTCAAATAGATAAACAAACAACAAACACACTGTTTGTTGAATGGATGAATGGAAATGCTTTCTGAACTATGGGATTTTATGAAGGGTTTATTGCACATGGTCAGGAGGCTGTTAGCATGACTGACCAATGGAGGAGAACAAGGAAGGAAGGATCCCTAAGTTCTGTAAGTTCAGCAGTGTTTTTATTATTTTGCTGGCTCCTTTGGATCCTTGTGACACCAATGTGGCCATTCTATCGTGTGAGTCAGCTGGAGGGCACGTGAGCTTCAAAGACATGTGATGTTCCCAACACCACTGGATTACAGCACAAATTCTCACTAAGCCTGGACACACGCTGGGTGTGGGGCCAGAGGCAGAGTGATGTGGTCAGGGAGCAAGAGAGGTTCCTCTCCAGGGCTCCAGAGCACTCTGATGGCTCCCAGTGTTTCTACTCATTTCCCATGCACACACATTCGGCTAATGACGAGGAAGCCGTTCCCTGAGCTAGCGAGTGAGCACCATGACAAAATACCATTCCTGTAGATTAAAATCCCACAATAAAAAAATAACAATGAAAAAACTAAAGAGCGAAATCATCGGGAATGTTAAAGTCACTGGATAGAGCAAAATGGGTTATAAAATGGTGATGTAAGGGAAATAAGGAAATTCACTGTCACATTACATACAACATGAGAGCTCTGGTTACATAGTGACAAGACAATAGCAGAAGACAAGCCATAACTAAGAGATAGCATGGAAGGATAGAAGACAATATCCATCTAAAGAGCCCTGTTCCCCATGATTTCCTAACACCCAACTCTGGGATTTATAATGTGTACATGTATGTATGTATATACATATATAATGTATATAATGCTATATATATATCACATGATATAAACAGCATGCTACACCATGCAGTTATTTATGTATCCACAAAGCACAATTACATCATGTGATTTAAATATAAACGAACAATGTCTCCTATGGAATACATCCCTACTTAATCTTGATGTCCCCTCCTGTGATATTGGCTCTGTACGGGCAAGAACTGTCTTGTACTGTGCCTTCAGAGCAGTGTCTGGTACCATACGGGCATCCAGTAATACTCCAGTGAATGAATTAACACTAACTAATTATTCTGCTCATCCTGCTCCCTACCCCACTGGAGCTTTGATTGACACTCCACCTTCTGCCCCCAGATACCACATCCAGGTAAGGGAGACGAAGGACGGGTGATGCCCTCTTATGACCACAGAGCTGGCCACGCTGCTTCAAATCATTGAAGACTGAAGATTTGCTTCTTGATCGTCATTAAGCCAGACAGTGACAACTGTCCAAGATACAGGGGATCAGGGAAGGGCCCCACAGTTTTTCCCCCCACTACTCTAAGCCCACTTCATTGTACGACTACTAGTTCATTGACCTTGGTAGAAGTGTGCCACTGCCAGTCGTGATATGGATTCAGCTGCTTAACCAGAGGCTCAGAAGGAAGCTGGTGAATGGACGTGGACCAAGGGTGCCAGCCGCTCCTCAGTATTAATACAAACACTATGCACACGAGCTCCATTGCCAGACCCTGATCACATGAGCTGGCTTTGTCCTATACCAGAGCCAAGGAAGGGTCGGATGAGGACAGCACTATTGCCATAAGTTTCAGACTTAATCCAACAAAAGAAAACTTGGACCAATTTAGTGTATTGGATTAATCCCTAAAAAATGAAATCCTTACGGAACTTATTCAAGAAGGAAAATAACATGTTTAATAATTAGTTGTACTACCATACATCAGCGTGATATTCTAAAATTACCCTTTATTACTTGTAAAGTGTCCAGTCTGGGGAGTATGGAGGGACACGTATCCAAGAGAGCAGTCTACAAATACAGCGATTCACAAAGCATTAGAAGTTTTCTAAAAACACATTTTTTAAAGCCAGGCCCTTGCCAAGTAAATGACCAACCAAATTAGAGCTGCAACCAAATTAGAGCGATTATGTAACTCCCAATTTGCAGAAATCAGTGTTTAAAAAGGTACAGGATGAAAGGAAAGTCAGTGTGTCTAAAAGGCAAATACACACGAATCGGCGAGCACCAGCTATATTTGTCTGGAACAACGGCTTCGATGGATGAGCATCTGAGACGATCCATCCTTTCTCGGAGCATCGTGGTACAACCACCAGCTGTAACAACTTTGACCACGTCTCAGGGAAGGGAAGACTTAACTGCCCGTGATTTAGAGCGAAGGAAAGAACGTAAGCCTGCATCTTTCTGGAGATGTGGGGATCTGTGCATCTGCCCTGTCAGTGTGAGGCAAGTCAGCACCCTCCCGGCTGGGGGGAAGATGTATGAGCTTTCGCACAGTGTCTTCTCAAAAGGCTACAGCCTCGGAGCCCCAGACATAAACTTAACATAAAACATGAAGCACCAAAGCCCGAGTTCCTTGTAAATCTCCCATCGCCCACATTACAATGCTGCCTTCCTCCATTTCCCCACTTGGGACTCCTTCCAAACCCTTGGCTCTCTCTGCTCCCGCTCCACCCTGCACTATCTTTCTCCCATCGCAGCCAAATCTGGCCTCCATGTTTTGTCTGCTCAGCAGGAGAACAATTTCAACAATCTCCGTTTTATAAGATCAGTTTATTCCTCCCAATATAATAATTGGTTTCAGCTGAACCTGGACGCCGCTCCTCGGCCGGGTTCCACTGTAGTACTAACTAGCAAGAGTGCAGACGCTTCCTGCTGCAGTATTTTTTATTTTTTATGTTTTTTTTTCAGAGCAAAGAATCTGGGTACTCTCTTAGGCCTAGAATAGAACATTTACAAGGTACTTCTTCAAAATGCAGTCGAGTCTCACTAACCTAGATCTCGAAAAAGATACCATGACTTACAATCATGGCAACCTTAGCTTACTTTAAGAAATATTCAGATGGATTATTCCTCCATTTATCAGACTATAATGTCAGGAAGAGCATAAAACTAACAACTGTTGCTGTGACCTGCAAACAGGAATGGATGCTATCTAAATGTCATACAGTCTGATGAACCTTTGCAGGATCATATACAATGTGGGTAGGTAAGAAGATGGAGTGGCTTAGAGGTGAGAACAAGAATGGAATAATGCTAGACCGTCTCGGTTCCCAGTGCTACAGAGAAATCAAGCAGGATATTATGTTTTATAAACAGAATAAGCAAGGTGACTTCCACAAAGGGTAATCGAAACAGGAGGGAAAAAGTGTCACGGTGTCCACCCAGAATCCTCAGCTCGAGCAGATTTCACTCATTAACGTAGCTCGAGTATGGGAACCAACTGTGGGTATTTCCACCACCACAGCCTCGGGTCATTCTACTTGTAAATGCCACCTATGCTTTCCAGTACGAATCACCTTGCCATGCAGAAGCCTTAAGTCTTGAATTACAAATACCTTTTAAGCCTGAGAGCCTTTTTTTGCCTATTCAGCAGAAAGACATCGCTCAGCTTCCTCGAGCCCACAGGTTCTCTTACCTTCACATGTGCGGCCATCTGCAGAGATGGAGAACCCTTGTTCACAGACACAGTGGAAAGACCCAGGTGTGTTCAGACACTCCCCATGAGGACCGCAGAGTCCCGGCTGGGCGCATTCATTAATGTCTGCAATTGAAAAGAGAGTCACAAATATTTGAAAAGAGATCTATTTCGTTTCCCTCTAATACCAATCATACAGTAGGGAAAAACCTATTTTTGAAAGGGACAGCCTTTTCTTTTGTGACCCAACTGTAGCCTCTGTGCACATTAGAGACCACAATTCGAACTGCCAGAAGGGGCAAAGGACTTAGGGTGACCCATGTGACAGTGGCTGGTCAACCATGTCAACCTATAAAAATAGCCATCTCCAAGGTTCAATCCAGAGTTGGCCTGCTTTAGACATAGCAGAGCCTTGAGGAATATTACTAAACAACCTGAGAAACAGTCATCAGTGAGAATGCTGTCTCTTCCCTGTCCTTTCTCACCAGCCCAGAGCAACTTTACTGAAGTCCCTCACACCTGCTTCTCCCTTCCCAGGATGCAGACTTCCTAAGGGCAAGGCCAGGCATGCCTTGTACATAGTATTTAGCTCATAAATGCTACTCCGTAAATATCTGCTGGGTATATTAGAAATAAATCCCAATTTCTATTTCACTGAAAATGAGTAATGGAAAAAAAGAAGAGGGAAAGAAGACCAAAGAAGTTAAGAATTGCCTGACTTTATGAGGATGAAATTAGTGAGGGCAAAGTGTTTAGTGTAATACTTAACACACTTCCAGAAGTTCAGAAGTGGCTGCTATTATGATTTGTAAACAGCTGATGCCAAGGGCAAAGTATGAACATCTTAGGTTCTGTTTGTCCTCAATGTACATTTGCTTTCCAGGCCAGGGTGACAGAGGCACTCTAAGTACTATTAACACGTGGAGTTAGAAAACAAAGTGTTCCTTCAAACCATTTCTAATCATATCAGCTAAGAGTGCCCTCGGTAACAGCAGCACAGGGAAGCCAGAGGCAGATTACCTCGTCTTAGTGGAGCTGACACACGAATGGCTTGTGCACTGCATTGCCTTGGCTGGTTCACACTCATGACTCTGTTTGCTCCTTGAGAAAATCAGGGTGTGTAAACCTGTGAGTCCCTTACCTTTTGTAGTGTATATCAACAATGTCCCAATTATCCACCACAAAATTTCTTGCCATATCACTACTCTTATTAATAGAATGGTGATTGGTTTGGGTTCTTTTAGGTAACTGATGACTGAAAAAATAAAATAACCCCATGTCTTCAGCACTGTGCAAGCAGGTCACTTTCTATCTTCCTGGAATTCCTTAGGGTCTCTCTTGTCGTTTACTAAAGAGGTCCTCAATATTTTTTCTTAGAAGTTCATCTTTATTTCAGTTCAAGTGTTTTCTGGATGCTCTCTACAAGTGGGTGAATGGGACAGATCCCTGGCAAATAGGAAGCTCACAGCAGAATAAAGAGAACATACATGTAGCTTAACAAAGTCCAGACCTGAGTTCTTCCTAGTAGATTTTAGAACGTGCTGAGCTACAACCCCACTCTTTTCCTTAGAAAGCAACTACTTTCTGTGTGTACAGTTCTTCAGGAGGCTCTTCTGATGGTGCCTGTGTAGAATAACATCCTCTGATGGTCCTGCTAATCCCTGTGTAGAATAATTTCTAACATCTTCTGACTTATTGCTTTTCTTTATTAGCCCCGAATGCTACATCTTTCCCTAGCCACATAACTTAGATTACTTGGCTTTTCCACTGCTGAAACAAAGAAAGGAAACAACAGACCCTCAAAAGGAATAGCCAGCAGAAGAGAGACACATGCAGAATGGGAGAAAGTCTTTTCAACTATATTCCACATGGGGACTTCACACCTAGAATATATAAAGAGCTACAAAAATTAAACATGAAATAATGAATCTTCCAATCAATAAGTGGGCTAATGAACTGAATAGTCAAGTCTCAAAAGAGGAAACAAAGACGGACAATAAACACTCGGAAAAGTAGTCCACGAGGAAAGTGCGAATTAAATGGCCTTGAGGTTCCATCTCACTTTTGTCAGACAGGCTGTCGTCAAGATAACAAGCGACAATGAATACTGCTGAGGACCTATTTGGAGAAAGAGGAACCTTGCTGGTGCTGGTAGCGCATGCCTTTAATCCCAGCACTCAGGAGGCAGAGGTAGGTGGATCTCTGTGAGTTCAAGTCCAGCCTGGTCTACAGAGTGAGTTCCAGGACAGCCATAGCTGTTACATAGAGAAGCCCTGTCTCAGGGGGGAAAAAAGTAAGAGGAGCTTTTATTCAGTGCTAGTGGAAATGTAAACTGATGCAGTTACTATGGAAATCAACCTAGAGATTTCTAAAATATTGAAAAATAGACGTATCATGTGACCCAGGTATACCACTCCTGGGTATCTACCCAAAGGACTCAAGTCAATACACCCCAGAGATACTTGCATATTCATATTTATTGCCACATTGTTCACAATGGGTAGGAAATAGAACCAGCCTAGACATCCATCAATAGATGAATGGCTAAAAAAAAATGGTATATATAAATACAGTAGAAATTTATTCAGCCATAAAGAAAAAATGAAATCATGGCATTTGCAGGGGAATGGATGGAACTGGAAATCATTATGCTCAGAGAAATAAGTCAGACTCAGAAAGACAAATACAGCACGCTTGTTCTCCTATGGGGACTCTAGACCTTGACTTGTGTATATGTGTACACATGTAAATGGGGGGGGTAGAAGTCATGAAACCATAAAGAGGCCATGGTTGGGGAGAAGATCTGAGGAGGAGCAGAAAAATAAGCATAATTGAAGGCATGTGACCTGAAAGCAGAAGAGACGCACTGGAGGCGGAGCAGGAAAGAGGGGGCCAATAAGGATAAAGCGTGTTGGAAAACTCCACGATGAAACCCATTACTTTGTATGCTAACTTTCAAAGCCAACATAAAATGAAAAGAAAATCGGCAGAAATCAGTTATATTTTCCTGTCTTTGAAGGACATGACGCTCATTTTCTACTCGTTTGTTTCTTGGTATGCTCTCACAGTCTTGTTTTTGATAAAGCCTCTGGTTCTCCTGTTTCTTCCCTACCTGCTGATAATCCATTACATCGGCAATCTGGATCCTAACCTTCCAGACTTCTCTTCTTCACCTCCATCTGGCCAAGGAGCTCGGCTGGCCAGAGCATCAATATCGTACATAAGCTCACCCGTCATGCTCTAAGGGCTCCCTAAGATTTCCTTTCTGCTTTTTACTCTGTGGCTCCATGAAGCTCTTTCTTTCAAAGCTACCGACACTTTGCAGCTTTGTGTGGTAAACACTGTACACAAAGGTTTTGTTTTCAAGGAAGTCATCGGTTCATAAGGAACTGTCTAAAAACTTTGACGGCAGGGAACTGCAGGCGAATTCCCAGACTTTCTTCCAGGAAACTGCTAAAAAAGAACACCACGAATATCCGAGGCTAGAGAAACATGTGCGTTCAATTTGGATTGTACTTACTGAAGCGTTCATTTCTGAGCTATGCTGCTAGTAACTCTGAGCTGAAAGCCAGACTATATTTAAGTTGGATTTCTTTCACGGGTCCGGAATGCCATAGAAATTCACAGTTTGGCATGTGTAAGTCAAAACGTGAAACTGAAGTGTGTTCTGAATCTCTAGCGTACTCTGCCACATTCCTGAAGAGACCATTAACAGGGAATTTCCAGCACAGTCTGCACATCACCATTAGTTGTGTGGGACAAAGAGAAATCTTAAGCACACTTCTGCCCTAAAATGTCTTAACTTCAGAACACTAGGTAAGGCTGCCTAAGTGCAGGCCGATCACATAGTTTCTCAACAATGGCGCCTGGGTAGTAACACTGCCATCCACTACATTTTCAGCATCAGGACCAACTCTGAAACCCGCACCTCTCAACAGAGCACCAATATAATCATGGGGTTAGAGAAGTGTAGGCAGGGTCAATGATCACAAAGCTGCCTCCAGCAACGGCTAAAGAGATCACACAAGGGAGGCAAGGATACATGCGTGTGTGTATACAGCCTAAGAGGAGAAAAAGAGCAGTAACACAGATTCGGACATAATCTTTAAACAGCACATAGGACCTGCTTCGGAAATGCCAGGGAGAAGGCACTTGCTGCCAACCCTGATGACCTGAGCTAGATCTCTGGGTCTCACACGGTGGAAAAATGGAAGCGACTCCCGCAAGTCGTCTTCTGACTTCCACATGTGGGCGTGTATACACACACACACACACACACACACACACACACACACATATATACACACACACAGCAGAGAAATGCTTATCACGTATTTGAACTAAAATTTTTCAAGCTGACACACTCATTGACTCTGAGAAAAGAATGCAACACAGAACAAAGTCAATTTGTTCTAATGATTGAAAGTCATCAACCTCCACACTTTGAGAGCAGTCACATCTTTGAAAGCTGATCTCAGACTACAGACAATGATTTTATGTATTGAGAGAACATGGTGCAATTAATGAGTCAGATGACTGGGTGAGTTCTGGGGGATTTGACTCTAGAAGTTAAATGATAAAATGTTCACTATGAGCTTTTGGGCCATTTGTACTGAGACCTGGTTTTGCCTCTATTTAGCCAAAAGAAATTAGAAAAGAAAATATCACTTTTCAGCCAAAAAAAATCCTACAATAAAGATCAGGATTCAAATTTCTTAGGTTTTTGAGTTTTTTTTCATCTCCTGACATTTTTATATAAATCAAGATTAATTTTGTTTAAAGTACTAAAATGAAAATATTTTGACAGAAACATACAAATTCAAATGTTCCCTCTCTACAGCATCAAGTCTGAGCACATTTAATTTCTACACTGGAAAACTTAAAAACCCAATTTCACTTATTGCATTATGAGAGCAAAGAAATACCTACTATCAAATGAAGTACATGGAGTATATTTAGGTTTGGGGACCAAGGAGGGAATTATTTCTAAAAGACCTTGAGGCAAAGGTCCATGTCTTTCACAGCTCAATGACTCATGGGGGAATATGGCCAGTGACATACAGATAAAGCCTCATATTACTCTAGTACCATATCTCAGAGAAAAGGCACCATCTTGGTCAAGGATATGGGTTGTCTGGAACATAACAGAGAAGAGGTCATTTGTGGCAATCAGTGGTAATACTAACAATAAAAATACTCATATACATTATCTTGTTTATGAATATTTTGAATATTATGCACAGTTCTCTAATGGCAGAGGAACATAAAACACTTATTCATGTATCAGAAATAAACATACATAAATATAAGTATATGCTTTCAGTGGGAAAATAGGTATAAACCTGTTCATCATTCATCTGTTTTTTTTAAATTCATTCATTCATTCACTCTTTTTCCCTTCCCCAAGGCATTGATCCCAAGGCCTCTCCCATACAAGACAAGTGCTCTACCACTGAGCAATGTCACCAGCGCCATGAATTTAAGACTGGTAAGTGCAGGTAAATCAGTGGCAGCAGTAAGATAGAGCTAACAGTATTGGACACAGGACCTACTACAAAGTCCCAAAAAAAAAAAAAAAAAAGCCAACTATGTTTTCCTGTAGAAAAATCATTTAACGTCACCATCTTCTTTGAGTATAGGTTCAAATCCCAGCTCCTTAATAGAGAGGAAGGAGCATGTTCCTTAGCTTCTTCAAGGCTCAGTTATTCATACACAAATGGGATATAAGGAAAGCTACCTTTTATATTGCTGGAAAAACTGAAAGAGGCACCAACAGTGATTTAAGTTACTGTGATGGTACATATTTGTACTTGTGTTGTAATTACTGTGTCTTTATTACTATCCTGTGTCAACAGTATTGTTGTCCGGAAGAATAAATGTTGATAAGCACTTTGAAAAAGTATGAATTCTTGCTCTTCCTTATTTTAACTAAATCATTAATGAGGTTCTTTTTTTGGGGGGAAGAGAGAAAGAAATGGTAGGGACTGGACAAAAATAGGCATCATAAAAAGGACAAATATTACCTCTGAGGCAAAATGAAATACATTCATGATAGTCACAAACAAGCTAAACAATAATTTTGAATCAAGTACCCACAAGGCCCAGCAAAGCACAAGTGACCTCAGAATCATACAAAATGAGAATGTGGCGTACGACATGTGCAAGCTTTGTTTAATACAGTGTGGTTCAAAGCAAGACATCCCTAGGCTTGATAGAGACCTCAGAAACACTTTCATCATGCAAAATGCCATTCGTTATGCATAACTAAAGCAAGATTCTCGTCAGGAAGCTCCGCAGAACTGAACAACTATGTACGTAATAAGAGGGAAAGAGCAATGTACCTTGACATCCTTTATTGTCATTCAGCTGGAATCCATCTGGGCATGTGCAGTCATAGGACCCTGCAGTATTGATGCAGTCTCCTCCCTGGCAGACACTACTATCTTCTAAGCATTCGTTGATATCTGAAAGCCAGTGTGCAAGTTAGGAGTAAGCAAACAATATAAGGAAGATTATACATGCTATGTGTATACATACAAAAATCACACGAATAGGCATTGTGTTTACAGTGCATGATTTCAAATAGATAGAAGGGTTTGAAGTCTGTTTTTTTTTTCAATGAAACATTTTGAAATAATTTTTAGCTTAATTGTCGTTTTGCTATTTTAATGAGAGTCTAGTCTGTTATGTAACCCATTCTGGAAACTGTTGATGGTCCTGCCTCAGCCCCCTGAGTGCAAAGGCCATCCAGAAAGATTTTAAGCTTTGAATAAACACAAAAATGATATGTTTGAGACAGCGTCTCACTATGTAGCCTGGATTGGCCTGGAACTCACAATTGTCCTGCTCCAGACTCCTGAGTGCTACATGGAAGTTGTAAACATCAAGTACAATTAATTGGAAGAGGAAGAGTCATGATTTTTTACTAAACAATAATTTACTTGTTGGTGTTCTTCATGATAAGAGAGAATACATTTTTTTTAAGCACATGTTGCAAAGTATATCTTAAGCATACTTAAGCTCCTTGATCTACGTATAAGATCCAGTTTGAAAGTACTTGGCGAGAGTCCCCACACCAAAGAGAAATGTTATCCAAACCAGAACTCCAGATGCCATTGTATTAATAAAAATAAACATGCAAGTCATTAAATTGTGTTACAGGTCCCTCCAAATTAATGTAAGAATCATTACAAAATACAATTACCTGACAAAAGAATGTTGCTAAATTTAGAGGCAAAATGAATTTAGAGAACAGATAGAAGGCTCAACCAAGGTCTTCCTAACAGAGAGAATGTACTTAAAGTCTTGGCAGTAGAATGTGAGTGGGGGAGCGTTGCTCATGGAATCGACTGGTCCTCGTTAAGTCTTAGCGACTCCCATAAACAGACTGCCCAGATTTTCAGCAACTCCATATAAAGCATATGTCCAACTCCAAGTGTTCCACAACCAACCAACCAACCCTGAGCTCTGACCGTGATGATGTGAGATGGTTTCAGTGAGGCAGAGGCTCACATCAGGCAGATGTTTCCGGGGGCTGTTTATTGCCACAGAGACTCCTGGTCAGAGATCATTACTCCTAACACACTCCACAAGCCCTTCCTCTGCTGCGTCTGTGCAAGGTTTAAATAATTAGTGTTCAAGAAAAACCTAGGAACAATACATCCTTTGTCTCCTCGGAATCTGGCGTTCACGGCATTTCTGGCGAGTAATTCTGATGGCTGCTAACGCGAAGGAGAATTTCAAGGTGGAAGCGAATATAGAAAGCGATGCTTGCCCCTCCCCCCCATTGTCTGGTTCAAGGATGAGGATACTGAATTAAAGTTTCCTCGTTGAATCAAATTAAGTAACTAAGGGGCTGCTATACCAAAGAGGGAGAAGGGAGGCTTATCATCTATCTCATCCTGTCAAGACCAAGTGATGATGAGTGAGTGTTCACCCACATTGGCGATGTTCCAAGTCCAGCTACTGTAAAACGTAAAACGTGCGTGACATGCCATTTCAATGTAACTGCATTTTTTTTCCAAAAGTCTTTTCCCATCATCTTCTTTGAAGAATAACTTAGGATAAATACAGCTATTTTGAGAGTCCAGCTCAGTGTACTGAAACATTGACATATACACCCTACAACCACCAACCATGGTTCCAGTACGAGCATTTCCACCCCTACCCACCTCCCCCCCCAAGCAGGATCCCTTTGTGTCTTTGGCATCACAGTGTTTCTGAGACTCATCCAAAGTGCTGATTGTATCTTAGAGCTCACTCCTCTTCTTTGCCAAGTAGTATTTCATTATATGAACGTAAGTCTGCTTACCCCTTCATTTTTTTAATGAGTTCTTGGGCCACCACCATTTTGTCTACTTCAAACGAATATGCATGGGTATGTCTTCATGTGAACATGTGCTTTCACAGTCTTTGGATAAATTACTGGGGTTTACAATAGTTGAATCTTAAAGTAGATTTATGCTTAATGTTTTTAGAAATTGCTTCCTAAGATGGCTGTATCATTTCACACTCTAGTTTCCTACTGGCAGTGGAAGAGACATTTAATTTTTCCATATGTATCTGGCTAACTCCACAGCTGTTCTAATGGGCAGATATTGGGAGAGCTGGTTTTTAAATCAACTTTCCCTTCTTTGCTCCTTAGGAAAAGAAGGTAACAAAGTGAGATGAAATTTATTTGATCATCAGCATTAAATTAAAGAAAAAAAATCTCAGCTTGAAAATGAGTCAGATCCAGGGAATGTAAAGAGCAACAATAAGCAATACCATGTGACCCAGAAATCTGTGTCAGCACAAAGAAGTCTGTAAACAGGGATTTTTAATAATCTTATTTTCATTCATATCTCAAAATCTGAGAGAAAAATAGCATTGTTTTAAGTAATGTATAGATTTAAAAACTCTTAAGTTATGATATAGTCAAGTTTGATATGTATTTTTATTCGTTTGCAATATCTGCAACAATCTTTTTCTTTTTTTTTTTTTTTTCTTTTTTTTTTTTTTTGGTTTTTCGAGACAGGGTTTCTCTGTGTAGCTTTGCGCCTTTCCTGGGACTCACTTGGTAGACCAGGCTGGCCTCGAACTCACAGAGATCCGCCTGCCTCTGCCTCCCGAGTGCTGGGATTAAAGGCGTGCGCCGCCAAATCTTGAACAAAACTAATCAGAGTGAGAACCATGCACAGTGGTGCATGCTTGACAGCCCACTCTGGAAGCTAAGGCAGGAGGATGACACATTTGAGGGCAGCTTGTGTTGCATAACGACCTTGGGCTAACAGTGGAATCCTGTCTCCCTCCAAGAATAGCTTGGTCATCAAGAGTGCTCAACCTGGGATTGTCTCCCATGGGGTGGTGTGAATGGAGAGTCTTCCTAAGAATTAAGGAACACATTTGCCAGAAAGCAATGGTGGAATCCTGTCACTTTCCCCACCACCTCTGCATTGTTAAATAACAGGTCCATTTTTGGTCTGCTTTGCCCGGTAGTCATGTTTGGAACAGTCAGTAATTGTCTCCTCTCCTTGACGCTTTGTCTTTGTTTGGAGTCCAGCTCTCTTCCTTCACATGTCACCTCCTCAGTCCCCTCTTCTGGTTTCTACCCACTTCTATGTGTTGGAAGGCCTAGGAGCTCTTCTCTTTTCCATCAATACCTCCTCTTGAGCAATCCCACTCAATCTCACAGCTTTAAACACTACATGTATGATAATGGCTTACAGCCCAGGGCCCGCCCCTCGATTATAGATACTAGCATCCAATTGATTTGCTCTCCATACTTGAACAGTCACTCTGGGATAGAAAACTGAACATGTCATGTGGAACTCCCAATCTCCACGGAGTCTGCTCCTTGGGGCTTCCACACCTGCTATTACTTTGAATGCAATGTTCTTCTCATAAATATTCACAAGTCAGTGACTTAAGGAAACCACTATTTCCTTTATTTAAAGTCATCCATCTTCGGAACTCCACGCATATCCCACTTTACAAGTTCTTGCCATTTAACTAGCTCTGCC
Organism: Peromyscus leucopus; assembly: GCF_004664715.2. Taxonomy (NCBI): domain Eukaryota; kingdom Metazoa; phylum Chordata; class Mammalia; order Rodentia; family Cricetidae; genus Peromyscus; species Peromyscus leucopus. The sequence goes on from NC_051081.1 coordinate 30,031,284, forward strand.
TTTTGCTTATTTATCACACTCATTGTTAACTTCCTTATGAGAATGAAGGTAGTCCATGAGAGCTGGGATTACCAGTTTTTATATATGCCCTGTACCTACAATATAGGCTCCTACAAATTCAGCACGAAAGGAATGTGATGAACAAATACATAAATGAATGATTCTGACCTGAAAAGAAAAAAAAAAAAACAAAAAACTATGACTTCTCACTGTTTTGTGTATCAACCACAAAGAGATAAGGGCCTCAGGATGACCCTTCCCAGGTCATCTTCTGAGACTTTGCAAGAGCCTACAGAAAACAACATCAATGCAGGTGGCGAACAGGATCAGGTAGGTGTAGGATGAAGGTTAGTACCAGAGAGCTTAGCAGGTTGGGAGGCAGAGCCGTTTGCATCCTGAAGGACCTGAGATCTCTAAGAACTGGGACAGGGAGGTCACCAGCATCGTGTGAGCATGCTGCACACAGCTGTGGACCAACACTTGAGTTTCTGACTCTCAGAGGGCCCTCGGGAAAAGCGTGCATGAGGACCAGGTCTCCACTGAAGTTAAGAAAAAAAAAATTACATGTGTAAATATGAAGTCTAACAAGAAGGATGGTTCTTCCTCCCACAGCTGTGAGAGGTATGTGAACATTCATAGACAGTTAATTATGGCAAAATACACTCCACCGGTGAGGATCGGAAACAGGACTAGTTGGGAATTAGCAGGCTGAAGTGCTAATGTAATTTCAAAGGGAGCTCTGAGTTAGCTGGATGGACTCCAGTCCTATTTATAACCCAAACCCTGGGGAAATTAATCCTGACTTTAAGAGAAATGAGCTTCATTACACATCCAAAGGAAATTTTCTTGTGGAACGTAATTATATCTTATAAACATATATATTAATAATAAAGAGTAAGTTGGCCAAAAGTTTTTGTTTGGCTTGTCATGTAATGAATGTTTTTGGAATGAAAACATTTTTTAGGGCCTTCTGATGACATACCTATACACTTTTTAAAAAGCCAGAATAAAAGAAAATACTCTCTTGCCGGGCAGTGGTGGTGCATGCCTTTAATTCCAGTACTCGGGAAGCAGAGACAGGTGGATCTCTGTGAGTTCCAGTCCAGCCTTGTCTACAGAGAGAGTTCTATGACAGCCAAGGATACACAGAGAAACCCTGACTCTAAAACTCAAAATAATAGTAATAATAATAATAATAATAATAAATTCTGGTGAATAATAATAAATTCTGGTGAACCAAAATTTCAGGCATGGTTGGGCCTGGAGAGATAGATCAGTGGTTGTTCTTCCAGGGGACTTGGGTGCAAGTCCTTCACTTATACGGTAACTCACAACTGTCTATAACTCCAGTCCCAGGGGATCTGATGCCCTCTTCTGACTTCCATAAGCACTGCACACACATGGTGCACAGACAAAGCAACCATACACATAAAAGGCTTTAAAAACATAGGCATGACCTAGTGACCCCAGTGGCTTGGCCAAGAAGCAAGTCAGAAGAGTCAGTGATGGTCAGTGTAGGTTTCCCATGTGTTTGTATGGGCCTTTACAGTGATATTTTATTTGTGCTGAAATGTGATTTTATTTGTATATTAATAAAGTTGCCCAGGAGATCAGAGCCTTCAGCTTACCACTCACTGCCATCCTTCTCTTGAGAGAGAGACCTTCTTCCTGTGTCCTATCTTTTTATTGCCTTCCTGTTCTGCCTTCTTATTGGCTCTAAACTCAGCTACATGACTTCCTCATCACTGCCTGTCTATACAGACCTCCAGGTCTTTATGGTTGGTACTGGGATTAAAGGCGTGTGTCACCATGCTGGCTGTGTCCTTGAACACACAGAGACTCTGCCTGCCATGTGATTGGGGATTAAGGGCGTGTGCTACCACTGCCTGACTCCTGCTTATGGCTTGCTTGCTTATGGCTTGCTGTGACTTCCGATCTCCAGGCAACTTTATTAACATACAAATAAAATCACATTTCAGCACAAATAAAATGTCATCATAGGCCTTGCTACTTACTGACTTCCTAAGAGTGCCTCCCCTAGCAGAATCTTCACAACACAGAGCTCCCTCCCACCCAACTGCGCCTTCTTCCTTGGATGCTATCATGTCAAATCCTTAACCCACAGATTGAAGTTCCCCAAGTACAATTTTTCAGGTATCATCCGGTTCAGAACTTGTTTGATTCCTTGTCCATTTTTCAGTAGAAATGCTGATGATGGTATTTTGTCCAGGTTATTAAACCTTAAGAAATACTATTATCTTAAGAGTAAAAATCCTAAAAGCTGACTTTCTGGTACACAGACAATGCGCATTTTAAAGCCTTTGAAATTAGACCCAAATTGCCCCTTCAAAAGGACTGGGTCATTTTATGCTCTGAGAAGTGTGTCATTGGGGGTAGACTTTGAGGTTTCAAGGGCCCAAGTCAATCCCACTGTCTCTATCTTCCTGCTGCCCTCGGAACCAGATGTAGGACTCTCAGCTGCTTCTCCAGCACCATGTCTGCCTGTGTGCCATCATGCTTCCCACCAAAATAACAGTGGATTAAACCTCTGAAACTGTAAGCCAGTCCCAATTAAATGTTTTCTTTTTAAGAGTTGCCGTGGTCATGGTGTTTCTTCACAGGATTGGAACACTGACTAAGACAATGGTAGAGCTTGGGCCCTATAACCATCTGCCTGTGTAATCTCCCACTTAGGTTCATAAGTTGGAACACTTGATCTCTAGCAGGCAGTGGTGGTTTTGGAGGCTGTGGGACTTCAAGGAAACTCTAGAGAACTGGAGGAAATGGTCACTAGGGGATGCTTCCAACTCTACTCCCTGTTCTGGCTCTGCCTGTTGGCCCTCAAGCATCTAAGCAACCAGCCTTTACCTCCTGCTGCTTCTGCCTCAAACAGCTCTGGCCACCATGCCTTCTCCATCATGGCAGACTGTATCTTCAAACTATGAACCGAAATAAAGCCTCCCATCCTTAGATTCCTTCTTGTCTGGTATTTTGATTGTAGCAATGAGAAAATTAACATCACCCCTCACTCTGATGCACTGATGCTGCATGTGAAACCCAGCCCAGATGTTCATGTGTCTGGTTTCAGGACTGACGGGTTACAAAGGCAACAAAGAGGCAGGTAAGCTGGACACACGGTGTTCCTTGGATGGGCCCTAAACACATAGAATGTTTATGAGCTGGTGGTGAGAGAGAGAGATAAAAGACCATGCCAGGAGAAAATAGTCTCTCGTGGATCACCTGGCCAGGAGCCCTGAACAACTCCTACAGGTTCTAAGCCACAGTCAACTGCCCGGTGCTAGATGTGTGTGGTGTCTTGTAGAAGTGTTTCATACAGAAAAACTCAGCTCTTTTAAAGCCAGTAGCTGGTATGGAAAATTCAGCTGTGCTTACTTGTTTGGGCCATTTGGAAGACAGTTTTGTATAAGTGAGGTTTTACAGTTCAGAACCATGCGCCCAGATTAAGCCATCCATCACTGGTACAAAGAAAACTTGCAATCTCCTCTCTTCTTGGTCTATTCATATGGCAGTGGAAGAAAACACTTTGCAGGAAGCTAACCCTCAATTACGAAGGCAAAGACTGAGCTCCTGCACAACAGGTGGGGAGACCCCAGATTGCCTCAGATCGAAGCGCAGCGTGTTCTGGTCCTGAGGCAGGAGGTGATGCTTACCCTCACAGTGGTCTCCCAGCACAGACGCTCTGTAACCCTGGTTGCACACACACTGGAAGGAGCCCTCTGTGTTCCTGCATTGCCCATGAGAGCAGAGGTGATGGTGCTGGCATTCGTCAATATCTGTGAGCAAAACAGCACAGAGAAACTGGAATCCATCATTTGCATCAGAGAAGATACAGCAGTTCCTGATTTATAACCGAGCAAGACCTTTCAGTAAGTGATGTATGCTAAGCTGAAAAAAAAAAAGGGGGGGGTAACTATAATAGGGAAAATTTTAATAAACTTGAAAATGTAAACCATCTGCATGTGTAAGTTTATTTAAATATGGGTAGCAAATAGCTTGCTGTAATTTGTGAATCTCATTTTGGTATATTCAATTTTGACACTTGCTTTGAAAGCACACAGGCTTATAATAGCCTAAAGCAAAGGTCCTCAAATTGTAGTATACAGGCCAAATTCAGCCCACTACCAATTAGTACAAATAAAGCTTTATTTAGAACCACTCTGTTGTCAACCTTTGTTTTTTTTTTCCCCCTGTTGATGATCTGGTAGGTGGGTGATTCTGGCTATATCCTATCCATCACTGAATGCCACCTGACAGGCTCTGCCAAAGGACTCTGAATGTGGCAGCCTGGTTATATCATGTGCAGATTTTTGTATCCACTCATTGGTAGGTAAATGGGGTTAGGGATTATAAAGGTAAGCATGTTAAGAGGGATTCTAGAGCAAGTTACTTAACGTATCCATGTGCATGAATGTGCCGGCGTTTACCCCATCACTGCTCCCTCCTAGGTTAGTCAGGCATTTGATGTTCTAGAAAGGGATGCCTGGGGAGGTGACAACAATAATAATAATGGAAGAGGCTTTTGTAATCACCATCAGATACTCTTGCTTTTATAACGCTGTCCGTGAATGGTTGTGCTTAGGAAATAGTCTTCACCTCTGAGAATAAGAAGCAAACTATTTCAGTGTACCAAAACTGGCAAAAAAAAAAAAAGGAAGCTAAATACACACTGAAATTACTAACGTTTTATAGTGTAATACCAAGCCAATCTACTGACTTTCTCATTGTGGAACCACCGTACCTAAAACCTCAACCTGAATGTAAACGCTTCCATGGAAGTTACTTTATGCAGTAAAGCATTACAAAGACAGTTTTCCTCCTTAATATGATGCTTAGCCCCCGGTCACCAAGGTCCTGTTTTTCTACTTTAACTCACTTCATTTGATTTTATTGACTTGTCTGACTTATGTAAAAGGACGTGGGTTTGGGGACACTCTGACGACGTAGGCTGTGTCCCGCACCCTAGTCTCAGTCAGTCGTGATGGCGCACGCCTACCTTCACATTGGTCTTTAGCGGCTGACAGCTGATAGCCCTGTCCACAGGTGCACCGGAAGGAGCCGTCAGTGTTTTTGCACTGCCCGTTCATGCATAGGTTCCCTTGTTGACATTCATCGATATCTGTTAACATATGTGGTGACAACTGGTTTTTAGAATGAGACCCGCTACACACACACACACACACACACACACACACACACACACACAGAGAGAAGAACATGGTAATCCCTACCGTGTGTTCTGGGGTTACTGTCAACAAACGGCAGTACTTTGGCTGGGCACTAAAAACTTTACCAAGCCAGTAGGTTGGACTGTGCAAGTCAGATGATTGCAAAAGCAACCTACAGCTCTCCAGTATCTCATCCAAACACTCTGCATATAGACAACATAACAACTGGGAGTTGAAGATGAAAGGCAGAACGTAAAGAACATGGTAACAGCGACTGGAGTCTGTGGGGGCCCACTGCGCTGCATGAAAGACAGAAATAAAACTATCGGGAATAAACGAATCGAAGGCCTGGCAGTTACAGAAGGCAACAGAAGCATATGCTTTCTTTATAACTTGAACTATAAGGTCAAAGAGGTGTGTTAAGTAAGACTAACCTATCTTTCAAAGTAACACAAAAAACATAAAAAAAATGGTACTGATGTGACATATGATGATAATGACAGATGGGAGAGAAAGTGGTATTGGAGAATTTAATAAAAATGCTTTCAGGGACCCAGCACCTGGGGAGGCTGAGACAGGAGGGGGCCAGGAGTTCCATCTGTGTAGATACATAGTGAAAGCCTGTCTCAGAAAATTCCAAACAAATATCACATGTTCTCGTTCTCTCTCTCTCTCTCTCTCTCTCTCTCTCTCTCTCTCTCTCTCTCTCTCTCTCCTCTCTCCTTCTGTATATGTCCGTGCACATGAGAATGTATAGTTAGGGCACAATGTAGAGATGGGAGTGATCTAAATGAGGGGAGGACGAACCGAGAGAAGGTACTAGACTACATGTGACATGGAGCAGTAGGGAGCAATATTCTGGGGAAGAAGCAGAGGAAAGGGAGTAGGGGAAGGGAGCAGAAGGTAAGAGTGAGATGTGGCAATAGTGTATGAAAACATCACAGTGAAGTCCATTTTTAAATACTAGCCAAACATCAACTGAAAAATAAATAACTCCAAAAGAATAAAGAGAGAGAGAGAGAGAGAGCGCCTTGACAAAAGATAGAGCAACTGGCTGAGAAAGAATGTAACATTATAAAGGAATACTACCAATCATTAGTGTCCTTGGAAATGTCATGTATACGAATTGACAGGACCGTAGTAAAGCAGGGCTTCATCTATTACGTGGACGTTCCCAACAGAAACAGGGTTGGCTTTCCACCTGGTTCTGCTTGTGTACCGTAATGGTTTATCTTGCCTGTCAACTGGACGTGCTTCACCTCAGTGACAAACCTCTCGGCTACGTGTGTGTGTGTATGAGAGATTTTCAAGATTAGGTTAACTGAGGTGGAAAGAGCCACACTCTAACTGCCAACCTGTACAAAAAGGGGAAAGAAAGCTGTGAGCCAGCGCTCACCCACCCTACCCCCACCTTCCTCACTGTGGATACAGTATGGCAGCCATCTTGAGTTCCTACCATCATGACTCCCCATCAAACTATGAGTTAAAATAGGCTCTTCCTCTCTCTCTCCCTCTCTGGTTGTATTTGTTCCAACAAGGCAGAAAGTTAACTAATACAGCTCCTGTATGGTTCTGTCCTAATTTGTGAATTCTGTCCTGCTTCATCTGCATCGTCCCTGCCTAAGTGTGTTCTGCTGGACAGCTAGCAATGTACAAGAATTTGTAATTACTAAAATGCGGTGCGGTTGTTCCTCACCACCTGAGGGCAACATACGTGAACCTCACTAGCCTTCTCTCGGACCTGACCAGCAAGGCATAGAGCAACTAAGATAGCTGTCAAGAAGCCGTGCTCTATGGCCGATGGACAACCTATAACTATTGTTTGCCTCTAAAAACGTCTTACTTCAAATGTGTCTCAAAGGGTTTCCCAGGAATTCCCATTCACTGTACAGCCCTAGTATGATTGACAGTTGCCATTTTTCTGAGCAAAGTTGGGTTTCTTAATCTCCAATGTAGTATTAGCCCTCTGACCCTTATCCTGAGGAAACTTAGATGTCAAATTATTCCAAGTTTCCCAACATAACATAAAGCTTCCACATTACGAATACACTTAGGGTTCAAAGATTTGTTTCTCATTTTACTTTATTTTCCATTGCATTTGCTTTCATTGATTAAAATCTTAAAATCGTTTTATCTACTTCACTGATTGGGTCAGTGGCTCCTTTTATTTATTAATAATTCCTGTTTGTACACAGAGGCACTGAGTCATTAAGCCAAATTTCATCCTCAGAATTGTGTTGTGCCTTCCCAGAATCCTCAGTTTATTAGCATTAGGAGTGGTTGTAGACACCTCTGTGCTTTGTATGAAAACACTTGAGGCATCAGTGCACAAACTTGAGGCCAAAACCAGTTCTTGCTGGATCTCACATCACATCTATTAGAATTTTTAGTGCTTTGGCATCTTTCTGACGTTCTCATAGATGATGGCGAATTAGGTATTCCCACATGAAGGTATTTGCCAAGAGGCTAGGTACTCCATTCCAAGTACCATCAAGGTACGCCAGACATCACTTAAGCTACTTGTTTATGTTGGGAAGACTGCCCAAAGCCATTTATTATAAGCCATGACGCAGACACCTGGGATCTCAAGGCATGTCATTATCTTACACAAAATGCTCTCTCTGTCTTTAAGGTGACCAAAGGGAAAGAGGCACCCTAGTTTTAGAGATAAATTTTTTTCTTTTCCAATGAAGGTCAGAATTATTGAAACAGGGAATATTAAATTAGGCATTTAGGATACATCTTACTTTTAACAAATCTTATTGTGACAAGTCCTGTCCAGAGAAAAAGATATAGATTGTCTATGTCTGTTTATAAAGTTAAGGCATACAATGATTTATATACATACATATATATATATATATGTAATTGCCCAACTGTTTGGGCAATGGTCAAAAGCAAGACAGTTATACCAGCCATGCACTCAGTGTGTGTCTACTCTGTCATCCCTTTCGAGAGTAGAGGTTGCTAACATTGCATGACATAAAGTCTAGAAGTCTGAGGTTATTCATGCACGATCTCACAGTGATCCACAAGAAAAGCCACTATGAAAGAAGCAGTGAGAACATTACACACACACACATACACACACACACACACACACACACAAAAATGTTAAGAGTCAATGTTATATATATTTATATATGTTATATATGCTATAATGTTAAAAGTAAGAAGCAATGAATTAATACATTGAAACATTAGATATACTCAGAGTCTCAAAAAAAGCCACCAGGACATTTAACAAGGTAAAGACAAAGTAAACATTAGGGACTGTCAACAAAGCAAGATTGGTGGAGTTCCTTGGATATAAAGAAGGAACAGGTTTATGATCTGGGATGCAACTAATAGTGTAAGATGTTCTTTAAGGAAAATAACTAAGGAAAAAGCTGTTCTTAGTAGAGAAAGGAAAGGCTTTGGTAGCAGAGTAATGAGAGAAGTTAGCCATGATGTAGATGCCCAAAGCACAAAATAAGAATTTCCCTTTATTCTATCCTAGACTCCAATGGGGAGACTCAGAGTGGAGGGCTGGGTGGAAAGCCAAGCAAAGCCAACAGCCCCTCCCCAGCTCGATCTCTGCACTGTGCTATTTCCTCCCCTGGTGAGTTTTCCTTCCCTTGTTTTTAGTATCTATGACCAGGTTCAGACAGCAACACCTCTTCAAGGCTTTCCCAGCACACAAGCAGAACCAACCATACTTCTTGGATTTAACAAGGCTTTTCTCGTTGCCTCTAATGTCACAAACACCACCAAAACTGTCATGTCCCTTTCTTCATACACACCAACTCATTCCCCAGAAGCATCCCCCACCTGGAATTAAAACATGTAATCTTCACATTGACTCTGGCAGTTTGTTACCATGACTGATCCCTTATGCATAAGGAAAGTGGCCCATGGTGAACTAAGGGAGCCTATTTAAAACAGTAGCTTATAAATGTTAAAGCCAAGAACTGGTAGATCTTGTCTCTTTAAAGAAGTTCTAGAGATGGAACCCAGGACTTTTTACATGCTAAACATGCACAGGGCCACTGGTCTACATCTTCATCCATCCCCTTTGTATAAAACCTAAAACCTGGACTTTGAATTTCACACATTTTCTCCCAGCCCTCTTCCTTTCTTAGTCAACCCAGGGTTCTACGTTGTGTTCGTTTATCTTATTTCCCAGTCAGTGACATATCCTGAAGAGCAGAGGCCAGGATCCTGTACCACGTCTTTTTTTGTGATACCTTTTTTAGGTGATATCTTTATCATGATTGGACCGGGCAGATACAGATTTCTAGAGAAAACAATGTAGACATGAAGTGTTCTGGTCATTGAACACATGAATCAGTTGCCTGGGTCATTCTCACAATAACAGTGCTAACTTTAGCCTTCATTGTTTGGTTAAGATGGCTACACTTGCTGGAATTAAGTGGGGCTCTAGGGAGAGCTATCAGAGAGCAGAAGGCTCAACTGTGGCCATGGTCAAAAGCAAGACAGTTGTACCGGCCATGCACTCAATGTGTGTCTACTCCGAGCGTCATCCCTTTCGAGAGTAGAGGTTGCTAACATTGCATGACATACAGTCTAGAAGTCTGAGGTTATTCGTGCATGGTTTCACAGTGATCCACGAGAAAAGTCACTATGAAAGAAGCAGGAAGGAAGGAGGTGGGGATGGAATGTCAGCGACTCACGAGCAAGCAGGTGGGTCTAAATAAGCCCAGAACACTCAGACAGCATGATGTTGATTTGAAGAGCTCAGAGACTAAAAGCTGAAGAGAGCAACAGGGGCAATTAAATTGGGATATGAGATGGAGACAGAGTTTTCATCAATAGTAGATTAAAAAAAAACAGGGAAGTAAAATGATAGGATATGGTTATAAAGGAAACATATCAAATAAATATGAATTATCGGGGGCTGGAGAGATGGCTCAGTGGTTAAGAGCAAGTAAATAAGACTGCTCTTCAGAGGTTCTGAGTTCAATTCCAGCAACCACATGTGGCTCACAACACCTGTAATGAGATCTGGTGCCTTTCTGCCTGCAGAGACACATGCAGACAGAACACTGTATACATAATAAATAAATAAATCTTTAAAAAAAAAAAAGGAAAAAAATATGAATTATCAGCAACATCTAAGGTTCAAGATCTTTGTTCACTGTTACCCTGGTAAGTGTGGTGGGGTGAGATTAAGAGATGGGAGAGAAATTCTACATAGTTCCTATGTAGAGCTTGGCCTGAGAAGATGCGTATCTTAAGGAGTCAACAGGAAAGGTGTGAGGATGGGTGGGCAGAGAGGGGACGGGGAGAAATGGAGATGTGTCTATTGTACGTCATTCATAGGAACCGGCTGGTATTCCACTGTGAGCAAGGAACAGGGCGCCCAATCCAATGCCTTTGGGGTCCCTGCTGCAAGCAGAGAATGACTCATCTTCCTACAGAGCACTGGGACATTCCTTTATTCCTTGACTACTGCAAGGAGAACTTAATAGCCCAGCTCCTTCACTTAAAGTGCAATATTAACTTAGGAAAGAAGAGAAACCTGTATTTATTTCCTGATTTTGGCCTTACGAAGAACATGCTTTGGGGTACAAATGCAGTGGAAGAAAAGTAGAACAAACTATAGTTTGGTTGTAAGGGGGAAAATAATCAATATTTAGGAGCTGAGGAAATGGCTGGGGGGGAGGGGAAGAGTGCTTACTCAGCAAGCACGAGGACCTGAGTTCGGATCCCCCACAGCCACATCAAAAGCAGGAATGGCTGTGTGTGCTTTGTAGCTCCAGCTCCAGAAAATGGACACAGGCCCATCCCAAGAGCTTACAGGCCAATCAGCTCAGCTGAGCAAGTTTTCAACTCAATGAAAGACTTCTTGATATTCTGCTGTGGCTTTTACATTTATGTGCATGGATACACACACACACAAATTACAATTTGTTAAAAAAGAATTATTAAGAGCAAAGTTAGGGAAACTACAGACCAATTATACTGTACCATAAAAAGGCATGTCATATATACATGCATGTACAAAGGCACACACACATAAATGAATGTGTGTTAAGAGATTATACATGTTTATTTAAAAATAAAAAGCTTGATAAATATAAAAAGCTATTAATACAAATGTATAAAGAACAAATGTAAATTGTTAATAAATAAAAGTTATTAATAAATATTAATAACTGCAGGTGTTTAAAAGAGTTGTTAAGGAAATAAGGACACAAAAATTAAACTTCTTAGAGTTAAAAGAAATATACATTTAAGAACTAAAATGGATATTTTCCTATTTACTATTGCATACATCCAAATATTTCCACAGTTACAGATAAGTAATTTTAAAGCTGAAGCAAAAGTTTATTTTAAAAAGAGATCTGTCAACAATGAGAAGTTGGGGAAACCATGACAAGATATTAGGAGTATTGTGTGACCTTTAAAAATGACGTTCAGAGAGTTAATAAGAGCATGTAAGATGTGTATAACATACAAATGACAAAAGGCAGATGAAAACTTTGCATATCACATCCAGGGTTCAAGACACATGACATTTATAAATCCATCCTGGATTTACCTAAACAAGGAGCCAAATATGCTTTAAGGAGATCAACAGGGGAAAAAAAAACCCCACAGGAGCGTGGTCCATTTTTAAGGCCAGCCACTCAACTCTGCTGATGAAAGAAGTTCAAACGCAGTGGAAAGCGTGACCACAGCATTACCTTGACAGTGCCTGTGGTCCGGCGTGGGGCTGTAGCCCTGTGGCAGGAACACATGTAGGAGCCTTCGAGGTTGGTGCAGGAACCGTTAGTGCAGACCTTGGGCTGCTGGCATTCGTCCACATCTTACAAGATGTCGCATAATGGAAAGAAACAAGAAGAGAGGAAAAGAAAACGTGAGTCGAATCGAGCTTGATTAGAGATGGGAAGAGCAGACCTCCGGAAGACCAAGCGGATTCTTGGACTTCTGAGATAGTCCTGACAAGAAGCAGGAGCTGTGCTTCGGAGTGGACCGTGGCTCTGTGCTTCAGGAACTTTCTAAGCCCAATGAAGACGGGACCAAATGAGCTGTAAACAAATCAAAAGAGCATTGGGGGGCCTGTTGTAAGTGAGGGTGGGAATGGTAATTTTAGGACAATATGTCCCGCAGGGGAAAAAAAAAATCTCTAGAGAAAGAGGTGGGGATCATTCTGGGAGGTGATGGATCCAGGAAGATGAGAGCGCCTTCAGAAACAAAATCTGTGACTTGGGGCCTAGAAAGGCACCCCTGGGCTACAACTGAAGGAAGAAAGTCATACACACCACCACAGGGCATGAATTGGCATGATAAAACCAATTCCTGGGCTGCTTCTTGAGAGGCTAATTGGGCAGCTAGAAGGGAGCCTGCAGATTCGACAAACAGAGGCCACAGTCAAGCTACTACTTATGGGACTGCATATGGGCACAGAATGTTCTCCATAACTGTAGCAAAATGAACATGGGACACACATTTCCGAGAGAAAGAAACTGATACTTAGGGAAGTTCAGTATCTTGTCCAAGGTTACAGGGTTAGAAAATGTTGATGATTCTGGGGCTGGAGTTAATGGTTTAACATGTTCATCCAGAGGTCCCAGGTTCAATTCCCAACATCCACATGGCAGCTCACAGTTGTCTGTAACTCCAGTTCTGGAGGACCAGGTGCCCCATTCTGGTCTCAGAGGATACCAGACCCACACATGGGGTACATACATACATGCAGGCAAAATACCCAGACACATAAAATAAAATAAAATTTTAAAAAGAAAGAAAGAAAATGGCAGTTCTGAGATTTGAATCCAAAGCTCATTTAAAAAGCAAAACAAAACCCAGTAACACATTTCTGTCATGGGCAAACTTAAGCCCTGTGGGAAAAAAAACAGAGAGCAGGTGAGTATGGGTTGCTTTTAACTATTTGCTAACTATATTTATACTGAAAATAATTAAGTTTTCACTGGTTTCATTTACCAATCATCCATTGAGTGGATGCTCTATGCTTGCTATGAAGAAGAAAGAGGCCAGGAGAGAAGGCTCAGTTGGTAGAGAGTTTGCCATGCAACTGTGAGGACCAGAGTCTGGAATCTCAGAACCCATTTAAATGGGCACGGTGGCCTCCTGTCATCCTGGCACTCAGGAGGCAGAGACAGGGGATTCCTGGGAAAAGTTGGTTAAGCAGACTACCAAAAATTGCCAGCCCTGGGTCAATGAGAGACCCTACCTCAATATATAAAATCAGCCTTGACTGCTGAAGACTCCTAAGGTCAACCTTGGGCTTCCACATACATGTGCACACACCCATGCTCACACGTACATGTGAATGTGCATATACACCAAAAGCCAGTTTTGAAATTCTGTGTCCCATTTGAATGCTCTTAGGTAAGTCACTCATGATTGTTGTGGGGACCTACATGTGTGTAGCATCAATAATCAAAGAGGAAAACCCTCAGAACTGCTAAAACGCCACACGTCACTTTAATTTAGTCTAAGTATTATTAGCCTATAACTTAATCAAAACACCTTTTTTAAGATTTATTTTTATCTTAAATATTGTGTGTGTGTGTGTGTGTGTGTGTGTGTGTGTATGTGTGAGGGCATGTGTACATGAGTGGCCCTCTTCTCTGCTGAAATTGGAGTTATAAGCAGTTATACCCAACATGGGTACTGGAAACTGAACTTAGGTCCTCTGCAAGAACAGCATGAGCTCTTAGCTTCTAAGCTATCTCTCCAGCCAAATGAAACCATCACAATCACGAAGGCTCTTCAATACATTTGTTCCATTTTTCACTGTTCACCGAGAAAGTGAAAATACCGTTGTCTATCCTCTGAAGGCAGCATGCCAGCAGACCGGCACAGATTTTGCCTTCATTTAGCAACCCACAGCTTGGATTACTCTTATGCTCGTTGCATTTTAAGAAGATCGTTTTCTTTCGTAAGAGAGAACTCAGAAAGCAAGTTAGATTAAAACACAGCAGAGGCACATCTGGGGGTGTGCATTCCATGTGCACACTGAGGAAGAAGCCATTGGCATTGCCCACGGAGGAGCTCAGTGTTGCTTTCAAAAAAAAAAAAACAACCCTAATTACGGTGCTCTAATCTTCGCTTCTGACAACAGCAAATAGTACTTCCAGGCCGTCTCATTACCCATCCTTTCTTTGCTTGTGGGAACCTACTTTGGTAAACACTGAGAGCAAACAACTTGAAAGAAGATGCCAAGAGTTGGGTCCAAAGTAAATAGTGGAACAGAACAAGCCTAGACGCGGGGCATGTAAAATTCCAGACGGCAGCAAGAGAATGTCATGTCTAGTATCTGGTTAGGTTTCAAAAATGTTAACAAGTTCAGAAATGTATGGACTCTCTGTTTAATTACTCATGTCCCAGCAAAAGTGATTTACAGAGCTATAGAACGTAACAGCAAAGCCTGTTCCTATGGCCATATTTTATTTAAATTGCAGACACTGCAGATTGCCATGCATGGGATCCTTACAAAGTTGACTTTTTTTTTTTTTTTTTTAAAAAAAGCTATTACCATGATTAATGATGAAGCAGGATGCTGTGTAATATGTAGGGCCTTTTCCTATGTTTATCCTTTTCTTTACTTATTACAGACAGAATTGCACAAAACTAGTCATTTCCGTAGACAAACCAGTTAAGAGTCGAATGGGTGCATGGCCTTGATGGAGATTAAGCTCTGGAAGGAATAACATGTAGTAAAATATCCCCCAAGGAATTTCTACAAATAAGGAAGGTAGCTACAGAGCAGCACCCACCCCAAACACACACACACACACACACACACACACACACACAGAGAGAGAGAGAGAGAGAGAGAGAGAGAGAGAGAGAGAGAGAGAGAGAGAGAAGCTTGACCAATACACGAAGAACAAAGTAAACTCCATAATGTATCCCGAGGCCAAAACTGACTGCACACTCTCTTTTCTTTATGGTGTTCCCTACACTATCCTATGGTGCCACCAAGCACTCCAAGGTTCATGGCAGAAACCTGGCATCATCTCTTCTACCTGCCCCCTCTCCCTCTATCTCCATATTCTATGATTGCCGAGCTATTTCGACCTACTTCCAAGGGACCACTCCAGTATACCGATTTCATTTCATTATTACCACTCCAGTACCGATTTCATTTCATTATTTCATTCCATTTCTATGACTCCCATGTCTTCTCCCCTGGACTGCTGTCGTCATTTTAAAATTAAGTTTTTAAAAGACTCGCGATCATCTCTACTCCATTATCTAGCTTGTAGCCAGAACAAAGTCTCTAAAATGCAAGTCTGAGCAATCATTTGCTCATATACTGTAACATTTTTCAAAAGTGTCCAGTATTTTTAAATTTAGCCAAGACCAAAAAAAAAAAAAAAAAAAAAAAACCCAAAACCAAAAACATGTGGACCTTGGTGATATCAGAAGTTTAAGGCCCCATACTTCTTATTTCTAACCTTTGGGATAGTCTCCCACCAATATACCACAGGAAGTGAGACCCTGCCAATCTACCATCTGCCCTTAACCAATAGAAAGAGACAGTCATGTCTTTGGTTTCCCACATTAGAGTTCAAGGTTCATGTTACTACAGCCTATGGTCATATAGCATATGCATACTACCCAAAAATTTCCAATGCATAATGAGTTCAAACAGTCTCAGTTTCTTATCTCAGATAGGAAATTTATCAAGGAAAAAAAAAAAAAAAAAAAAACCTTAGACAGATGGGTTCCACGCTCCACAATTGGCTGTTAGGGTGTACCAACCTAGTGTCTACCATTCACTGAACTAAACTGAACTTCGCAGAGTAAGAAAATGGCAACGGTTTACAAAGTCAGACTTTACGGCTCTAACAGCTCAAAGATTTATGTATACATCTTATTATGCAACCACCGGTTCCGAATTGATCCTTATCATCTACAGTGTCCTGAGAGACTGAGAAATGCCTAGTTCAAAACTCAGGATGCCAGGGCAGCAGGATGTGTTGTGTAGAATCCTCTAACAACCGGGTGATGATTTCTTCCTCCTGAGCTCTGGCTGGCTCTTAGAACAGCCCTTCCTTTTACAAACCTCCCACACCTTTGTTTGAGTCAAACATTGTGCAGTTCTTCGTCAGGATTGACATGCAGATTGGGTGGCGGATACATCTGCAATCCCACCTTCTTTCCTCGTTCTGGGGAAATGAGGACATGCACCTCCCTCAGCCCGCAGGCAACTTTCAGGTCTCCACAACCTCACAAAGATGTCTCCCAGCAGGCTAGCAATCCCACCTTGCTAATTCTCACTGCCTGGCACTGTCATCCATGTGAGTCAGGAATCTCTTTTGAACTTTCCTAATATCTTGGGAACAGGCCCCCATGGCCTCAGATCCCTCACTGTTGGGCATGAACTACCAGGTGCAGAGGGACTGAGGAGGCTGGGAGGCTGCATCCGCCCAGTCATGTTCTTCTTGCTCTTACACATCACCTGTCAGTTCCTTGGAATTGGCTCGAATTTGTCCCAGAGCGGTAATTTACATGCGTTATTTCCTGTATTTTCAAGGAGATGAATCTGTCAACAACATGAGGCAATCATTTCTCTGAAGCCATCCAACCACAATTAATTCCTTAGTCACCCACATAGACTTCAGGCAATGACATCCTTTTGAACTAAGAAAAAAAGCATCGTATTCCAGTAATACAGCCACATAAATGGGGAGGCTAATCACCCCCTCACCCAAATGTGTTCTAACTGTAGTGCTCCCTCAACTATTCTCCATGTGTAATCCTTCACAGGAAGGATAGGAGAATGTATTTGACAGCCAATCAAGCCTGGAGAAATGAGAGACAGATGTTGATTGTGCCAACATGGCGAGACCATCTCAGCTGTACTGAAGGTTCAGTAAATCCCAGGATCTTAGGCCCCCTGTCAATTCTGATGAAGTTAAAAATACGAAACAGCAAGCTGCTGACAAAACCCTGCTACACAATCGACAGAGAACTACTTTTTTTCTCTCTCTCTCTCTTCAGAACTTGGAAGGAGCCAAGACTCTCTACTTCCTATACCAACAGCCAAGGATGACCTCAGAAAAATCAATCCCAAACTGCATCTAGTCACAGGCTTCCTATCTTACTGTCCAAAGGAAGACTACGCTTCAGGAAAACACTACTATAGTTAAGGGTGTTGCAGAACTACCATCTTTAATTCTGGAACCCCTGAGCCATAACTAGCACCGTTTACAAAGGCTGATTCCAACCCATGTAGCTTTTTCCTTCTATGAAAAATTGAATTCCCTTATCGTTTCTTTTATATTGCTTTGTCAGTTAATTTTCTTTCATGTAGAAGATTTTTTTTTTTTTTTTTTTTTTTTTTTGTTTTTTTTTCTTTGTCAGTGCTCAATCACAGATCCTCTCTTCATGTATAAAGGGGTGCACCACCACAATTTTATACAGATGGAAACACTGGATTCGGAGAGATTTCGTTTTCATTCTTTTACTTACTACATGTAGCTCCCAGGAAGCTGAGTAACCTGTCTGAGAATCCACTTGTGTTTCCAACCTACGGGCTGCTGGCTATGAAGACCAAGTGAGAAAATCAAGTGAAAGTTCCCCAACAATTATATAAAGAAAAGTTTTTATTCTTGCCGTACAGCTGTGGTTTCTGTATCCAATAATAGGAACTTTTTTCCCCAAGGAGGTGAAATAATTCTATATCAAAACAATAAAACACTAAAGGAAAAAATGGAAGAAGACAGCAGAAGATGGAAAGACCTCCCAATGCTCATGGGTTGGAAGAATTAACACTGTGAAAACAGCCAGATTTCTGAAAGCAAACTGCATATTCATTCAATGCACTCCCATCAAAATTCCAATGACTTTTTTTTTTTTTTTTTTACAAAACTAGAAATACATTCTAAAATTCATATGGAAGTGCAAGGGACCACAAATAACCAGGTCAATCCTAAGCAGAAAGAGCAATGTGGTAGCTACTGACAATATCTGAGCTCAAATTATACTACAGAGCCAAAGTAACAAAACTGGTACTAGCACAAACATAAGCAGACCAATGCTCTAGAATAAAGAGCATTGAAATAACCCATGCAACCACATCCACCTAAATTTTGACAAAGGTGTCAAAAAACTTATTGGAAAAGAGAGCCTCTTTAAGAGCATTGGGAAAACTAGATATTTGTAAGTCAAAGAAGGAAACCATATCTTTATTTCAATTAAAAATAGATCAAAGACTTTCATGTAAGACCCGACACTCTGAAACTGCTAAGAGAAAACATAGAAAATACATTTCAAGACATAGCATAGCCAGAGATTTCCTGAATAGAACCCCAAAAGCACAGGCAACAACCCCAAGAATTGACATGTCATATTGCATAGAATGATCGGGGTTCAGCATAGCAAAAGAAATCATCACAAAATAGACAACCTACAGAATTCTGAGGGAAAAAAATATTTGCCAACCATATATCAGACATGGGATTGATTCCTCCATTATATAGAGAACTACAAAAATTAAACAGCAAGACACAAGTCATCCAAGCAATAAATGGAGCAATGAAATGAATAGACAGTTCTGAATAAGAAACACAAATGGCCAATAAATATTTGAAAATGAATCAATATTCTTAGACACAGGGTAGATACCAAGTAAAACTGCCTTGAGATTCCATCTCACTAGCTATCAAGAAAAGAAATGACAATCAAAGCTGGTGACATGTGAGGAAAGAGGCACTCTTATACATAGCTGACAAGAATCCCAACTGGTACAGCCTCTGTAGAAATCAGTGTGAAGACTCTTCAACAAACTAAAACCAGAATTACTACATGGCCCAGATATACCAACCCTGTGTATAGTTCCAAAGCAACCTAGTACAGATAGCAGTACTGCCCATCCATGTTTACTGTTGTGCTATTAACAATAACTGGGAATTGCAACCAGCCTAGATGAGTAACAACAAGTTAATGGATAAGTGTGGCCATATATGCATGGTATTTTATTCAGCCATAAAGAAAAATGAAATCATATTTGTGGAAAAATAGTGGATCCAGAAATCACTTGTTAAGCAAAAATAATCCAGGCTCAAAAGACATATATGTGAGATGTGTGTGTGTGTGTGTGTGTCTGTGTCTGTGTCTGTGTGTGTGTCTGTGTGTGTGTCTGTGTGTGTGTAAATGGGACCACGAGAGGGGAGGAAGAAATCTTAAGAGAAGGACAAGGCGGTTGGGGGATTAAATGAACATGCAGGATAGGAAAGCAGGAATGAGGACTACTTAGGGAGAAGGGAATCAGTGAGAGAGAAGCGGGCAGCGTGGGGCTGGGCAGCGGTTCCGGGAAACAAACGAGAATAAAGTCTCTTGACCTCATGGACCCAGATGCTGTCTGGAACCCCACCTCTTTGCATGACACATTAAATATACAGTGTAGGGAATTCTGTTGTTTCCACACTTGTGGGTCTTCTCTCTCACCCAGTGGACACACACAGTCAAGAGCTCGGTAAAGACTGACGAGAAGACTCCTGTGCCACACAATGACTGAGGCATAAGACTGGTGTTTGTGTATTCTACAGAATGTGCTCATCTACCATATGAAGCAAAAAGGCTTCTGCAGAACCAAGTCTTTGGTTTCATAGCAGTCTAGCAATGCTCACATATTCCGTAAAAGTTATCTCTGAGGCCTGAATTCTGAAAACAAGCTGTAAACAATGTGTTCTCCATGTTTATCCTACTAGGGCTCTGAGCCTGGTCAAGACTGTGGACACGAAGTTATTCAAATGCCTGAGACCTACCGCACTGAGAAGGCTTTCATGGAAGCCAGGCTGTTACCCCAAAAAGATTAACCAAGAAGTAATACTCGCACAAAACTCCAAAAACTCGTGCTCCTGGGTCATGTGGTCTACCACAGACTCAACTACAAAGCAAGACAGTAAAGTGAACCTAAGAAGGGTGGGCTGCACACACCCAGTTGGTACAAACATTCTGGGTTGTAAAGGCAAGCAAACAGAATGACGGACCAAGACAGGAAACAGCCAGCACTAATAGAACAGCCCAATCCATCATAAAGCCTAATGCTTATTAGGAACCATTATTGACTCCACAGAGACATACCCGAACCCCTAAGAAGTATATCCCACCAATATGAAAGTACTAAAGGTTAAAATGAAACCACAAAATTAGTTCATATTAGAAAGTTCATATAGCAGAAGGAGAGTTAAAAAAAAAAAAAAAAAAAAAAAAAAACCAAAACCCTACATGCTATGGGCTTGAAGAAGCCAAAGAGTGCATAGTTACACAGAACATGTGACATAGTTTACTTAACATAGCACTGCTGTGTTTTTATTCCAGGACAAGGTAATAATGAGGCAACATGGTTGGGAAGTCGTATTTATTGGACCCAATCATATGTCAGACCACATGTTTCATATTGCTTATTTAATCCTGGTGACAGGTCATCCAAAGATGTTTCAGTCCTTCTTTGGTACATTACAGATAGTGAAAGTAAACTTCAGGGAGGTTACATGGCCCAACTCACACCTAATCTCAGAGATACTGACTGTACCTATAAATAATGAACCGTCAGGGTAGTCCCTAGGGAATGGCTTTCATCAGGCTAGCCATAAGTGAAGCCTGTAAACGGATGACCTACTAGGCTGCCTTCCATAAGAGGTCCTGGTTTAAAGAGCCAGCTGGAACTGGCTATCACCCAGAATGATGAAACAGACATTAAAGTCAGGACCAGCTTGGCAACAAGGGCGGATTGAACACCAGGTCCAAGCAGTGCGGCGCCCCGTGATGAAAGGGGTCACTGGGAGAGGACTGGAATGGACAGCTCAAGGAGTAGCTATGGATACACAACAGTCAAAAGGAGCTGACAGAAGACACTGAAGAATGATGTGCTAGGTAGAGCGTGGACCCCAGGGATGTCTCAAGTGGATAATAAATGGTAAAGAATGGAGCACTATGTACCCTGAGCCAAACAATAGGAAGAAAGACAGCCCCCCACCCCAGACGATACCTCCTGATGTTTTACCTGTTTTGACACAACTTCTGTTCTGATTCATAAGCCAGAGGACTGCATTGATAGGTAGCATCAGATTATACTGCATACACACTGACCGGTCATGAATGACCTACACAAGTTCAGCCTTTACTCAGACCCAATCTTCAAAGTACAAAACAAATCCTCAAGAATATTAGGGCTGAAATGGACTTCATTTTTTATTTTTATTTTATTTTGGTTTTTCGAGACAGGGTTTCTCTGTGTAGCCTTGGCTGTCCTGGATCTTACTCTGTAGACCAGGCTGGCCTCAAACTCACAGAGATCCACCTGGCTCTGCCTCCTGAGTGTTCGGATTAAAGGCATGTGCCACCACTGCCTGGCCTTCATTTTTTAAATTCATTTTTAGTTAGCAGGCAAAATAAAAAGTTCCTTTATGCCATTTCCATGTACCTCTTTTCCTTGTATGGACATAGCCATTTTTTTTTAAAAATTTTAAAGGGATTTCTTCTTTAAGATTTATTTTATTCTGTTTTGTGTATATGTAAGTGTATCCCATATGTGCAATGCCGGTAGGGATCAGAAGAGGGCGCTGGATCCCCTGAAATTGAAGTTACTGATGGTTGTGAGCAGCCACAGGCATGCTGGGAACTGAACTTTTGCCCTCCTCAAGAGCAGCAACTGTGCTAATCAGGAGCCATCTCTCCAACCCCAAACAGCCATTCTTAATGAAGCCTCCTAACAGAAACAGAAACAAAACAAACAAACAAAAACCCCAACCCAGCCTAACTGGCATGCATATAGACAAGATCTGAAGAAAGACAAATTCTACTAATATTATATAAGATAAGACATAGCAGTTGTTTGAATACAGTAATGAGAGCAGACAAAGACCACTAAGGTGCTGAAATACCACAGCCATGTGGTCAGGGACTGTCTTCTCTAGAGATTGGGACTAATGAGTCCTAGGATTTTCCTCAAAAAAAGAAAAAAGTGACTACAGAACATCCAAAGCTATTAATGCTCTTAACACAAAATTTTCAATTAAAAAGGAAGGGAAAAGCAGATAGTGAAAATATCCTAACTTATCTGAAATCAGGGGATATTTACAAAACAAATATCAAGCTGGCAAGATAGTTCAGGAGTTTGTCCTCCAAGAAGAGAAGACCTGAGCCACTACAGGAGTTTGTCTACCAAGATGGAAGACCAGAATTGGATGCCCGGAACCCACATGGAGGGAGAGTATTAACTCTCACAGGCTGTCCTCTGGCCTCTATGTGCATGTCATAGCATGTTTGCCTGCAAATTCACGTACATAGACACAAGTGAAACAAACACAGTTATAAGAATTTTCTATCAAATATTAGTCACTGGTAACCACTAAGAGATAGAAACAAGCGATTCACAAAGATTATCTTATTACAACATGTCTGAGCACTCTGAATACCCCAGAGTCTCTAGTTACCTCCCTTTCTTCTTCAGGCTCATCTCTCTACATAAAACTTACTGCATCGGACTCCTGCGCGATTCACTTGCTGACTTCTGAAGCTGAACACTAGAGTACAAGTGAACTCAGAAGAGGAACTTTGTGTTGTTCCCTCTCAACCTCTGCTGTTCTGAAAACCACCCGAGGCTCAGAAGGCACTAGAAATATTTATTAAACAAACAAACCAACATACGATGAGACGTGGAGCAATTTGCTCAACTCAGAGACACCCTGCATCTTCTTCGGGGGCTAGAGGACTGGTTTTGGATTCACAGTCTCACTCTACAGTTCAGGCTGGCCTGGAACTTGCTATGTGTCGTGGGCTCTCCTCAACTTCATATTCCTGTTGCCTTGGCATCACAGGAACTGGGCTTAAGGCATGTGTCATGCTTGGCTAATACTGCACCTTCTAAAAAGTATTTCAGAGTACCCAAGAATGGAGCTGGAGAACTGAAAAGTACAGGCGCAAGACAGGAGAGGTCAGCATTCATTAGCATCGTCAAAAATGTTTATAATTATAACCAGATTGTTCTCTCTCTCTCTCTCTCTCTCTCTCTCTCTCTCTCTCTCTCTCTCTCTCTCTCTCTCTCTCTCTCTCTCTCTCTCTCTCTCTCTCTCTTTTGTGTGTGTGTGTGTGTGCACGTGTGCGTGCGTGTGTGTATAAAATGAGCTGGCACAGAGGACATGAAGTTCTAAAAGGAACAAATAATTTTGATTGATCCAAACTACCCCAATAGGATTTTAAATAAAATATATGTGTGGGTATGTAATATATGCTTTCCGTCCCACTCAAATTTTCAATACTAGAAGCTCTGTTACCAATAAAAAGGTTAAGATGGAAAATTGGTTTCAGTGTAATCTATAAAAATCCCTCATGGGAAATTGAAAAGAGTGGCAAGTTCAATATAGGAACAACGATGGAATGGCAATGCTACTTTGGGAGCGAGTCTTGATCTGTATATGATAGAGCCTGACATGTTAGCCAAAGCAGAAGGGAAAAGCATACCACCTACTCTTCACACAGGGAAATATGAAACCTTAGCAATGCAAACACCCGAAGCCCGAGTATGACGTTGGTCTAGGTGAACAACAGAGTGACCTATAAGAACCCAGTGTTATTTCTACTCAAGAACCATCACCTGCTCCTTCACCAGTTTAGACACATGACATTAGTGAATCTAAGAGTCAGGATGTGTCTACACTTCTGCTTCTGGTTCATACACTTAGTATGTGAAAATGAGAATACACACACACACACACCACCACCACCACCACCACCACCACCACCACCACACCATACCATACCCAACCTGAAACCTATGCCAGATGGGAAAATTAAAACCCAAAGCACTCTCTGAATAGCACTAATGACACAGACAACTGCTTATCAATAAACAATGGACAAACAGACATCTTTTCTGCTTTTTCTCAAAGATCTATGTCTCCAGATCCCATTGGTTAAAACTTCTTGGGGATGCAGACGAGATAGATGCAGATACGAATGGGGATGGATACGGGAATGGAGATGATTGGGATGCAGATTGGGATGTAGATGCAGATGGGGATAGAGATAGGGGATGCAGACAGGGATGTAGATGGGGATGGGGATAGGAATGCAGATGGGGAAGCGGATGGAGATGCAGATGGGGATGTAGATGATGGGGAAGAAGATGCAGATGTAGATGGGGATGGGGATGATGGGGAAGCAGATGGAGATGTAGATGGGGATGTAGATGATGGGGAAGCAGATGGAGATGCAGATGGGGATGTAGATGATGGGGAAGAAGATGCAGATGGAGATGGGGATGTAGATGATGGGGAAGTGGATACAGATGGAGACGGGGATGTAGTGGGGATAGGGACTCAGATGGGGATGCAGATGATGATGGAGATGGTGGTTTGGGACAGGGGCATCCATACCAGCAACACAGGTTGCACAGGTCCTGGCACCTGCTGATGAGGCCAAAGCTCCAACACTGGGACTGCCTGTTGCCAGCTCATCTTCATCCCCCTAAAGCCCCTAAATGTCTTCTCAGAGTTAGCAAAATAAAATCAACACATGTAACTGGGTAGAGGGGCCTGTTCCATCCCCACATTTTACAGCATGTTTTCTCTATTCTCTGGGATCGATTACATTGGCCTGTTGCACAACCAGCTTCATTTTTCTACAATCCCCTGCACACATCTTGCTTGGTCAGAAATGGTCTCCCTTCCATCCCGACCTAAATGTCCACTAAGGAGCATTTGAGGGCAACACGTTTTATGAGTTACGCTACTTCAGATTCTCTTCCTAATACGTTCTCTGCTGATCTGTCCTACTTGGGAGATGTTTGTGTATGAGACAGTCTTCTCCTTTCAGAGAAGTAAGGGCCATGAGGGGAGAAGGGGTAGATAGTTTTGCTCCTCAATATATTTAAGTATGTGAAACAATTCTGTGTGTGTGTGTGTGTGTGTGTGTGTGTGTGTGTGTGTGTGTGAAGTTACTATACAACTAGAGAGAGATGAAAATAGGCATGAATGAAATACTGAACTCACATATTCAGAGTGCTGACATGGAGTGGAAAGACATCAACTTCTAAAGAAAATTATTTTCATTCTATGTGTGTATTTTCCTGCATGCTTGTATGTGTACCACATATATGCAGTGTCCCGGAGGCCAGAAGATGGAACAGAGCCTCTGGCACTGGAATCAACTAGAGTCATGGGGAGTTGGGAGATGCCAAGTGTGTCCCGGGAACTGGACAAGTGTTATCTACAGGAGCAACCTGTGTTCTTAACAACTGAAACAATCTCCTCAGATCTCAGACTGAAAACAAAACAATCCTAGGCACAGGGATGCCCATAGGAGACCTCAGCAAGGAGACCCTTTCTCAAGTCACACCTTTGTTTCAACTCTGTGTGTGTGTGTGTGTGTGTGTGCGTGTGCGCGCGCGCGCCAGTTTCTTGCCATGCCCCCTTTCCTCTCCTTCTCCTTCTCCTTCTCCTTCTTCGACAGAATTTCTCTGTGTAGCTTTGTGCCTTTCCTGGAACTCGCTCTATAGACCAGGCTGGCCTCGAACTCACAGAGATCTGCCTGCCTCTGCCTCCCGAGTGCTGAGATTAAAGGCATGCACTACCACCGCCCAGCTTCCGCTTCACTTCTTTTCTTTCTTTTAGTCCAGTACTGGGGATTGAACAAGGGGACTTATACAAGCTAGGCAAGAAAGAGCTCTACCACTGAGGTGCATCTCCAGTCACTTTCATTTCGAGAGAAGATCTTGCTATGTACCCCAGGCTGGCCTGTAACCTGCAAACCCTCTGCTTCAGCCGCCCAAGTAGCCGAGCTGAGATTATGAACATATTCTCTCTCTCTCTCTCTCTCTCTCTCTCTCTCTCTCTTCCTTCCTCCCTCTCTCCCCCTCCCTGTCTCTGTCTCTGTCTCTGTCTCAGCCTTTTGCTCTCCATCTTTCTTTCCTGTAATGTTTATGTTTGATTTTATTTAAAATCTTACTAGGGATAGTTTGGGTCAATCAGAACTATTTGTCCTTTAGAACTTTGTGTCCTCTGTACCAATTCATTTTATTGCCTTCTCCATGATTGAAAATTACTCAAAACTGTTCTGAGAACCATGTGAATTTCTCATATTTCATCGTTATTTTCCAAGGAACAAAAGCCTTGATGGGAGTGTGGTGGTACCTACCCAGGCACTGGCCATTCCAGCCTCGGAAGCCTTCTGTGCAGGGGATGCACTGGTAAGAGCCGGGGGCGTTCACACACTGCTCATCGGGACAAGTGCTTGGTGTCAGACACTCATCGATATCTGAAAAATTAGGAAGTTAGGCGGTGAACATTTTATCAGGAGGCCAAAACACACTCTGAATCTCATCATCAGAGTGAAGAAAAAAGTCATCTTATTATTTCAGGGAACAGGATAAGGAGGGGGGCTTGTTATCACTGGATTAAACAGCAAATATCTAACAGGAACACACAGAGATAGATAGATAGATAGATAGAATAGATAGATAGATAGATACACAGATAGATGATATAGATAGATAGATAGATAGATAGATAGATAGATAGATAGATAGATAGATAGATATAGATAGATAGATAGATAGATATAGCAGAGTTATATTTCCATACATTGGAAGGGTGGCCTTCTCCACTGTAGGAGGCAGTGGGTTCTCTGAGGCCACACTGGAGACCAGACCTTCCAATGATAGCACTTTTGCCAGAAAGAAGCAAGAAATGAGGACGAGTGTGAGGAAATCACATATCCGTCTGGTAGAGGTGCTCTCCAAAGATAGGAAGTCTCCAGGGAGATCTTTACTTTGCTTTTATGGACCAGAGGACATTGTAGGTTTGAGTAATCTAAAAATCTTTCATATTACATGAATTCCTTAGAGGCAGAAAAAGAATGAGGGGAGAATGAACTTATCAGATACTTCAGAAAAATTTCCAGAACTACTTCAGAAAACTGACAATCTATGAATATTCTCTACTATAGATGCCACTTTCACTATCCACAGCTAAAGGATGGTATTAATCATAATTCTTTTCAAGTGAGAAATCACTTTAAATATGGTTAGGACTTTGTCAGTGCGTGCGTGCGTGTGCGTGCGTGCGTGCGTGCGTGCGTGCGTGTGTGTGTGTGTGTGTGTGTGTGTATGCGCGCGTGAGTGCCCCCAGCACACAGTGGTGGTGAGAGGACCTGTGGGAATTGGTTTTCTCTTCCACCATGTGGGTCCAGGGACTGAACCCAGGTTGCCATACTTGGCAGCACACACCTTTACCGCTTAGCCATCCTGTTCATCCTAAGCATGGTATCTCCTTTCAGGACACTAAAAAGAGGGAAGGAGGGGTTCTGGTTTGAAATGGTGCCATTCTGGGGTCACTATTTCTATTCAGTAGAAGTCTATTTTCCTAGAAAAGGATTTTGCATTTTAGAGAAGAACAATTAATGTCTAAGTTTCCCAATACAAAGTGTATGGGACAGAGGACCTCAGAACCTACCTGTGTAAACACACTTTTAGGATGCACGTCAAAACACGAAAGTAAACATAAACAGAATTGGCTCACTAATTAAACCACCACAGGTATTTGGTGTCTTCCTTTTAGATGCCTTTAAAACCACTTTGTGGGGGTTGGGGATTTAGCTCAGTGGTAGGCAAGCGCAAGGCCCTGGAGTTCGGTCCTCAGCTCCAGAAAACAAAAACAAAAACAAACAGAAAACACTTTGTGAAAGATGCTCTTGTGGGAAGATGCCTGAAGTGAATGAAGATAGTTTAAGAGCATGGGAGCACCAGGGCGTTGTTGTAACTTCTTTTCTATCAGTGAAAATTTCATAAACATGGCACACAGTGTTCAAGCTCTCTGTCTCTGTCTCTGTCTCTGTCTGTTTCTCTCCCCCCCCCTTTTTTTTCTCTTTTGGTCCAATGTTCTGGGACTTCTCCTCACAATTACGTTTGCCAGTTTCATGTTTCCAACATCACGGCCTCCACTGAACGTGAATCTTTTCCTTTTTAACAGTAGAAATGCACCAGCCAAATGGGAGATTGTCATCTGACCGGCCCTCCAGACAGCTGGCTCTGTGTGGAGCAGCAGCCCAAGGCAGCACCTGCGGATTTGCCTCGGCACTTCCTGCCTGTCCTCCAGCTACGCATCTGGGGCCACCTGCCTTGGGACATTTTCATGTGACAAAGTAAGGGCAAATGAGATAATGTCTGAAAATGACGATCGGCTCCTTGGAGACACAGCTCTGTTTGAAAGCAGGTCACTCACTCCATGGTAGAATCTGAGACAAGCATCGGGGATCCAGGGACCTGGGGACTTTTGGTTCTGGTCCACCACAGAATTAGAAGACAGTCACATCATTTGGCCTCTTTTTCTTTCCAAGCCTTTTGGAGGAGATAGAATGACGCACACCCAGAGCACCCTGGCGACATACTAACAAGCGTTAAATAATTTGCATAGATTATTACTGACCATTCTATCGGCTATCAAATTACAAGATTTTAAATGTTCTCGACTCCTCCTTTCTGTCATTATGTAAATACCCTCTCTCTACTTTGGGACTGCAGACAAGACACAATTAAGGTTTTAGTGTTTGATTTCTTTGCACATGAATACTCATCAAATAAATTCATCTCCATTTTTTTAGCACTGTGTGTGCTTGGGCCAATAACGATAGGGGCACAGAAGAGACGGAGGCGAGCATAAGGAGACTGGGAAGAGGGTTTGAAGAAACTTAAACCTGAAAGGTAGAAGATGACAGGTGTCATACAGGCTACAGCCGCACACATCTATATTCGCGATGACCCTGCCAATTGATTTCATGGCTCTCCTTTTACAGGCAGGGAACTGAGATTTAGACCAGACAGTTAGGATGAAGCACTGTTACCAGCTTATCCCCATCCAGGCTTTTCTATTCTCACACTTTCTATTCCAGAGGGAGGATTCCCTCGAAGAGGACAGTGGGGTCACTTTGGTGCCTGTCCAATGGCATCAGGCCATCGATGGGAAGGTTCATGGCTCTGCTCTGAATCCAAACTGATCAGACATCCAGCAACATACGACACTCCCACTTGTCTCTAGAATTAGAACCCAAGGGGCGGAGGCAAGAGGCCAACAGGACAGGCAGGTATGGGCTGCCAAGAAATGTCTAATTAGCTCTCATTCCAGGCCTAGGTCATCTGAGTGTGAAGGGAATCAACACGCAGAAGCCAAGGGACAGCTGAGAGAAAACTGGCCCACTGAGCCTGTCCCTCCCTAGTTCGAGAAGCCTGTCCACATCAGACAAGATGCAGAGTTACAGGCAGCTGCAGGCAGCCACACAGGGAGCGCCAGGACCCCACACCACATGAACTCTAAACCCTTCAAGCAGCAGGTCAGGGACCACACCATCTTCGCTCTTGTGGGGCCATGCCAAGACAGCAGCTGAAGTTACTTTATTTCTCTGGAGAAAATAATCACCACCCCCAATCCCCCCCAAAAATACTATGGAGGTTTCACAAAGAACTGGTGTAGGGTGAGTATCTGCATCAACAGAGTTGCCAATTAGAATGTAATTCTGACCATGGCTATCCATGGTTCCAAAACATTTTGCTCATGAGCATCATCTCTGTAAATGTAATGAAGAAAGCTTATCTAGCGTGTGGGAGCCCGTTCTCGGGTTCCTCGTGGCTTTACCCAGCAGGTCCGCATATAGAATGATTAGGACCACGGGCTTGAGTGCAGGTGTCTGAGATGGTCTGCACTTGGCTGTGCTGGAGGAGGAGGTCTTTTCTTCACCCCTTGGCATCTCTATAAATACCCTGGGGCAGAGCCAGTCGGGGCCTGTTGGAATAGGTTCCAGGCCCTCTCGAAGCTATCCTTTATTTTCTATCTGTTTATCTCTACAATATTCTCCACAATAAATCCTTCTATCTAATATTTCCTGCAGCTCAACTCAAGAAAACTCTGGGGAACTGTGGGGTTGGTGGGTAAACGCCCCACACTAGCGCGGTCAGACTCTGACTCCAAATTGGTCGGACAGTGCTTCAAATGGTCCGCGAGAAAGTTCTAGAATACTTGTAGAAGAAGACCAAAGAATGTAACAAGATGGGAAGGGGGAAAATGAAAAATAAACACAGGTTACACCTGCACCACATTTACAGATGAGCGAGCCGCCAGACATCGTAATGAGGTCTGGCCTCATTCCAGAATAATCAGCAATTAACTGTGCTCGCAACTCCAAACACCAGGAAAAGACAGATCCCAGCATGAAAAATAATGAGAGTATCAAGAGAGAAAATAAGGCAGACAGAGCCACGGAAGTCAGGCAGAGGCTGTGAGCAGGGAAAGAGTCCTTGAGGAGTGTGAATGGACCTGGGACTCACTGGCTCATGGAGAACAGAAAGAACCATGGCAGCTGCCTACTAGCCCTGGATCTAGACATAGGCCGTCACTCATAGTCCTGGGACATGCAGGTCTCCCAGTCTCATGAGCACACTTACCCTCACAGTGTCCCCGCCGCGTCATCCGGTACCCACTGTCACAATATTCACAGCGAAAGGCCCCGAGAGTGTTGATGCAACGGCCCTCCCTACACACGTTGGGCCTCAGACATTCATCCACGTCTGTGTGGAACGCAAAATATGGTCCAGGCTTGTTAACTTATTTTTACGTATGCTTTTTTCTTTAGTTTATACTTAGCATACCAAGGAGTAGATTTCTCCGATGGCCTTTACAAAGACTCTAAGTTTTTGTTTTGATTTCTCATCCTCCAACCTGCTCCCCCCGCCCCCAAATTCCTGCTGCTTCCCTGACCCAATGTCCCCCTTTCTGCCTCGATGTCACACATTTTGTATACGCCCCCCCCCTCAATACCCCCTTCTTTATAAACTTCCATTTCCTCCTTCTCATGTGTCCCCTTCTGGTTTCCTGGCCTCTAGTCATACTCATTGCATACAAACACACACATACATATATACATACATCACACACACACATACATACATACATATAAAGCTAAGAGTTGTATACAAGAGGGAAATGTAGTGTTTAGTTTTGTGAGTCTAGGTTAACTCATTTAATATTTTTCAGAAAATTTAATAATTTCATTTTTCTTTAGAGATGGAAAAAACCCTTTCATATATATATATGACACACACATATATGTGGTATACATATATGTCACATTTTCATTATCCACTCATCTGTTTATAGCTATCCAGTCTGGTTCCATTTCCTGGGTACTGTAAATAGCACAGTAATAGCTAAGTGTGTATGTGTATCTGTGCAGGAAATAGAGTCTTTGGGGGTATATGTCAAGAAATGGTAGACCTGGATCATATAGTCTTCTGTTTGTAGGTGTTTTTGTTTTGAGAAATCTCCACACTGATTTCCAAAGTGACTGCCCCAGTTACGTTTGGCAAAGGTACCACTTTCAACCTCTCCCAGCTTTACTTCAGCATGAGAATGAAATGTCTGGTTTGTACTATGATCTCTTTGATGCATTCAGCACGCTCTCAAGTTGCACTGTTTTGATTCATGTGGTGGTGGTGGTGGGGAAACCCCAAAACAACCTCTTTTCATCTCACATCTTTGATACTCTTCCTCCCAGAGTGCTGTCCCCCCAGTACCAAGCAGATTGCTACACCATAGTGGATGTTTAATAAAAGAACACTGGAGTATTTGTGTAAGCACTGAACTGGCTCACCTCCCCCTCCTTCCCGATCCAACATCAGGAAGAACACCGTCCTTACCTATGCAGTTGGTACCCTCCTCACTGGCCATAAATCCTGCTGGGCAAATACACAGGAAACTTCCCTCTGTGTTCTCACAGCGACCCTGGGAGCAGAGGTGCTGGACCTGAGCACACTCATCGATGTCTGTTAACAAGAAAACAATGGGTGAGATTCAGGCTGTGGAGCTGTGTAGCAAAGACTCTGTTTCCCTGTTCTGTAAAGCACCAAACAGCTATTCTCTTGCGATCAGAGAGATCTTTATAAGCAAGAAGAACAGCAAAGTGAATACTGTAATGTAATACTGTAGGAAATGTGTAAGTTTCAAGGAGTAAAACTTAAAACAATACAAAAACCATAAAACATAACACCAGCATTTCAAAAATACAGATTCTAGCTCAGTAGTGAAGGCTATTCTGGCAAGCAGGGTCACCCAAGCACTGGCATTGACCTTCAACAGGACAGTCAGGGACAATCCCACCTGCCATGCCCTCAGGGCAGTGCTGGGTCATGATCATCTCTATTGCCTTTCCTACTTAGGTTCTAAAGATGACACATGACATCTGTCTGTCTACACATGACAGATGCATGAGAAAGCAAACAGCTGTGAAATGTCTCTTTTACCTACCCACGTGAAATGCACACAGTAAAGAAGTGCTGGGTGGGTGTTCTTGCTACTTTATTTATTTTGTCCATGTCTTAAAACATAGTAAATTTTCTTTTAAAAAGAATTAATTTAGAGTTAGGATAATTATTTACTAAATTCTGTAACACCTCCCTCCAGAGTTCCTGAAACATAAAGGTCCCTCACTTAGAAATTCATTCTTCGTGCTAGCATGAAGAGATTTTGAATTTAGAAATCCCTATCAAAAATCAGATTTTATATGTATTTGTGGATGCATTACTGCAGCATGCATCAGTGTTGATTTGTTTGGGCTAAATGCACAATTGCTGGTAGCTATTGCTGGAATTCACATTTTATTTACTTTTGTATATCAGCCCACCTTTAAGGGACAAGGCATTAAACACGGAAGAAAAGGAATCCTGCCATTTGGGCAGACTACTCCTTAGCTCCCTTAAAAAAATAAACTAAGCAATAATGTTTTCCCAAGATGATTAAACTTAAGGAACATTCTACTTCTGTTTCCCATTCGGTAGTCTATTTGCCACGCATGCCTCTTACCCACACACTTCCTCTGCTGCTCACTGAACCTGTAGCCATCATAGCAGATGCAAGTGTACCTCACCGGCAGGTTGATGCAGTGTCCTGCCCCACAGATGTCTGGGTTCACGGTACATTCATTGATCTCTTTAAAGGAAACAAAACATTGTGAAAAACACCGCAGCTGTGAGCATTTCATTGTACCCATGCAGCAAGGCTTTGTGTTTCACGAGCAGCTGAGTGAACCATTGCAGGCACAGACCTGGAAGACCACGGTGGGCTATGACTCTGTCAATCCATGCAGCTACATGGTGACTGATCAGCTAGTTCCACCTAAGCTCATGGCTCGTTCCCAGTGACTCAAGTTCAGAGATGAACTCAAGCAGAAACTCAGAAGGGCGTAAGAAAATCAGTCCTTCACAAAGCAACTTCCTACATGGCCTATCAAAGAGTTCCTCTCAATTCTATGTCTTCTTATGGGAGGGAATTTAAATCATCACATGGTCTCTCCTAATGAGAAATGAATGAGAACTTTCTATAGCAGTCCAAGTGTGAGTTCTCCAGAAATGGCCAAGCTGCTGCAAAATTTCACCTCTACTATCCAGACATATTTCTAAAACTTCTACATGTACCTTACAGTTTTAAGGTGATCACACTTTGCATTAGCAAAGTAGAACCATCCTCCAGATCTGTTCCATCCCTCCCTTCCTTTCCTACTGATACCTGTTTGACACTTTCTGCTTCTAGCACACTATACAATCAACACTGCTAAAGACTCACAACTCTCTCTCTCTCTCAAACACACAGACACATGCACACAAAACCACCCAGACACACATGCACGCACAGGCACACATCTCACACACATAGACACATACATCATACATCACACACACACACAGACACATACACATGCACGCATACGCACACACACCACACACACAGACATACACCACACAGACACAAGCACCACACACACACACACACATACATCACACACACATACATCACACACACATACAGACACATACACATGCATGCATACACGCATACACACACACCCACACACAGACATATACACCACACAGACACATACAACATTCACACACACACACACACACACACACACACACAACACACAACACACCATCACACCTTGGTGGTGGAGATTTCTGGGAATGTATAAAAATGAACCTAATTACGCAAAGGACACAGTATACAAAAACACCTTTCTGAGATGAATGTCCTATCTAAGACATTCTGTCTCCAGTGAGCCTTGCTGGAAGATAACAGAGTGGTAAATACAGTCAATGGCTCTGATGTCTTGCAGACAGGAAAAGGTACAAATTTTGCTGTCATTTACAGTCCTGCAGCATGGGGCAAGTTACTTAGCCATTTCTAGGCCATGCTTTTTAACAAGTGCAAAATGGAAATAATCAGAGTTTCAGTTTCAGAGTTTGGACCTGAAAAGAGAAGAGCTAAATAACGCGTCTAACTTAATGTGCCACTCGAAGTGAGCCACCATTTTATCACTGTTGCTCACGATGAAGTTATACAAGAACCTAACGAGGATGGGGCTGGAGAGGTGGCTCTGCAGATAAGAACACTGACTGCTCTCCCAGGGGCACTATATTGAATTCTCAGCACCTACACAGTCTGCCACACCCAGTCCTAGGAGATCTGACAACCTCTTCTGGCCTCCACAGGCACCAGGCACTCAGACATACTTCACACATGTACACCGTGTGAAGATATATTGCTGTGACTGGTGTAATACAAAGCTGAAGGGCCAATAGCTAGGCAGGAGGTATAGGCGGGATTTCCGGGGAAAGAAAGGAAGAGGAGGAGGAATCTAGGTGCACAGGAGATGCCAAGAGAGATGGAGAGAAAACAGAAGGTGCAAGAGGTAACAACATGTAATAGAGCATAGGTTAATATAAGTGGGTTAATTTAAGTTGTAAGAGCTAGTTAGGAACAAGCCTAAGCTATAGGCCAAGTTTCATAATTAATAAGAAGTCTTTGTGTCACTCTTTGGGAGCTGACTGGTGGGACAGAGAAAGACCTACTACTAACACCCATACATATAAGATCAAATAAATACAATATCATTTCTATGTGCTACAAAACTCTGAAGGTAAAAGGTGAAAACACTTTCACTGTGTTACACTCACAGAATTTCAGGTAACAATTCTCCCATGCAGAAGAAATATAGTTATCACTGATCCATTATAGGTAGATGCCTAATTTGGAAATGATTGGCATTTAGAGCTCTTGGTTTGTGAATTACTGATATTCCTATACACATTATTTTTTCTGGCCATTTTTCTTAAAACAGGGAAGGCCAAATTTGCAAAAGTAAAATGAATTCATCATCATCAACATACTAGGGCAATGATCCAGAGCAAATTAAAAGGCTATAAAACTAGAGTTTATGCAAAAGGTTTGACCACTGCAGTACCCCCTTGTGCATCCCAGTGTCTTGATTTGCAGATATTTATTTGCTCTTTTTAAGGCATAACTATAGGTTGGAATTTTTACACACATGAATAAAAGTTTCCAAAAACATATGATGCTGGGACAGAACTCAATACATTCCGGCACCACAGTTCATCAGTGTATTCCAACTATTTCTCTTATGCTTGTCCTGTTATGTCCTGTTAACTATCTGCATGAAAAATGATTTACAATGCTAACTCTTTTATCGTGGGAAATGAATTGGGTAACAATGGCCTCTCCTTTCAAACCTGCACGTTACGTTAGAGCCGAGGATCGAAGTTACACAGGTGAAGAACATTTGGGGAATTTGAGTTGACTTATCTTCTGCATTAGTCCTGGTTGGTGAGGCACTAAACATGTATGGATCTGCCATGTTGACACCACTAGAGAATATTAGGAGATGCATCAAGGAAGAAGGGAAGGAGTGAGGGATAGACGGAGGGACAGAGGGAGGGAGGGATGTAGGGAAGGAGGAACAGAGGGAGGGAGGGACAGAGGGATGGAAGGATAAAGGGAAGGAGGGACAAAGGGAAGGAGGGATGGAGGGAAAGGGGGAGGAAAGAAGGAAGGGAGAAAGGAAGGAGGGAAGGGAGGGAGGGAAGGAGGGAGGGAGGGAGGAAGGAAGGAAGGAAGGAAGGAAGGAAGGAAGGGAGGGAGGGAGGGAGGAGGGAGGAGGGAGGAGGGAGGAAGGAAGGAAGGACGGGCCATTCCTACAACACACTTGATTTCTTCATTGGTCATCTTGTTTTTACACAGTGATTAGTTATTATAACTTCCAATGTTTCATCCTCAAAGATTGCTTTCATTTCACTTGCTTAACAAGATCCCACCCTCCTGGACAGAAAGCCTCCCTCAATCACCTTGGAGATAGCCTATCTGCTTTCTGCTAGCAACCACCAAAAAGATAGTCAGATTCAGTGATTTTCTGAAAGTTAGTATAAATCGGCTAGGATTGGCATCCCACTTCTAGAACTCCAGCACTTGGGAGATGGTAATGGGAGAGCTGAAGGTTCAAGGTCAGCCTGAGCTACATGTTGAGACCCTACCTCAAAAGGCTAAACACTGGGGATTTTAGCTCAGTACTTGCCTAGTTTGAGTTTGAGTTTGATTTCCAGCATGCATACATGAGAGTACACGTGTGTGTGTGTGTGTGTGTGTGTGTGTGTGTGTGTGTGTGTGTGTAACTTTTTTTTGTGGGGTTTTTTTTTTTGGTTTTTCAAGACAGGGTTTCTCTGTGTAGCTTTGCGCCTTTCCTGGAACTCACTTGGTAGCCCAGGCTGGCTCGAACTCACAGAGATCCGCCTGCTCTGCTCCAAGTGCTGGGATTAAAGGCATGCGCCACCACCGCCCGGCTTTTTGTTTGTTTGTTTGTTTTTTTGAGACAGGGTTTCTCTGTGTAGTTTTGGTGCCTGTCCTGGATCTCACTTGTATACCAGGCTGGCCTCGAACTCACAGAGATCCGCCTGGCTCTGCCTCCCAAGTGCTGGGATTAAAGGCGCGCGCCACCACCGCCCAGTGTTTTTAACCTTTTAAAGTATGTCTTCCTCACATTTCCCTCATTCCACATTAAGGTTTTCACACTAAAGAATACATACAGCACACAGAAAGGTGAGTCCTGAGGATACTGCCTTAATAGGAAAAGATCTCTGATTTTTCTGGGTTTAGTGGCAAAGACAAGATGCTTTCCATTTGCCTAAGAGTCGCTCACCTGCAGGCGAGCAAACTCATTCCTACAGGATGGGCCAGTTTATGAAGAGACACACATTCCTTTTATAAACTGTCTATAAGAGCTGTGACAAAGCACTGAGGCCAGGCCTCCCAGGCGGGGCTCACTCCTATCCTCAAGGGCTCCCTGGTAAAAATGAATATTTTTTTTGTTCCAGAGATTGTTTGGTGTCCCAGAGAGCTGGTCAAGTGAGTGCCCTTGAAAAATGCTTACACATGCGCCCCTTGGGTCACAAGACAGTTCTGCCCCTGATCCAATTCCAACTTCACCAGGTCAAGAATCTTATTCTATTCCTTTTTTCTAAAATCCACCGAGGACTTGGGGAAAAAAAAGGAACGATGAGCAAAAGCCAGTGGAAAACCAAATGCTCTGTGTCTCTCACCAATAAGGTCCATGATAGATTCAACACCTCAGTGTGTTTATTTTCAAAAAGAGGAGCTTTGGGCCAGTTGTGAGAACCAGCGAGCTGATCCTGAGGTCATTTCTTCACCGTGTGATTAGTCAAAGGGAGAGCTGAACAAAAGCAATGCCCAGATGAAGGAACTGGAATAGCCCAAGGTGACAGACAGCTCTATCCTAAAATAACCAGTTCATTTCTCATCGGCATAGTTTTTTGCGACTCACAACAGCAGGAATATGCTTCGGGGACAAACATTTCTGAAGGGGTCAACTCTGAGTCCTGGAAAAATCAGACTCGCAAATAGTTTTTAAACCATTCTGGCCATGGTCACTCTGGAGGTTTCCATAAGGCAGTTGTGGGGGAGGAAGAGCAATTCCTGGCTGCTCTGCAAGGGCCATGGAGACAGTACAGGAAGAGCCGGAGCAAGGCATCAAGTATTAACTCATGGAAAGGTTTATTAAAATGCCCTGGCTTCCCAACTACCCCAGGAGGAGCAGACATTGTCCCACAACAATTGAAACAGATGTTTCCACTTTGTAAATATTTGCTAGAGAAATAAAGGTTTGATTTTTTCCAACCTATCCCTCAGCTATTATGACACTGTGCAAAATCGGGAATTTATATGCTGAAATGCATGATTGATTTGGAAACGGTAGGTCAATAACGTTGCAAGCCACCAAGTCAGCTGTTCAGAGTGGAAACTAATGCTTCCCACAAATAGTCTGCTCCTTGTATAATTACTCCATGTTCAAGGGTGTGTGGCTAGATCCAAAAAGGCTCCTTTCCAATCTCGCAATCACGGAGATATCATCACGGAGCAACACGGAATGAACTGTGTTTATTATAGGATCTTAGATTAGTACATCCCTTCCTTCAGCTATGGGAGAAAATAGCAGTAAGACATGGCATTGATTGTGTCTATTCTTCAAAGGAGAAAAACTACACAGCGCTCCTGTGATAAATGATGTGAGGCTTCCTTAATTCTATGTCTTTGGTCATCACATTAACTGCCAGGAATGTTTACATTTGGGTTGGAGATGGAATTTGGCATGAAACGGTATTCTCATACTATTGTACCTCATGTTTACGTAACAGCTCTGAAAGTTGCAAATACATCCATTAGGAGCCTCTCCATTTATAATTGTCTCCCAAAGGGTGGATTCCTTCCAAAAAGTTATTTTACTAGCGGAAGTGGCAACACTAATGACTGTTCCACAAAAAGGGGAAAAAAATTATCAGGGTCACTTGTTTCCTGGAAGGAAATATTTGCGCTTCAAACATGTGATAGCAGATGTTAGCCCTGAAAATCTGCCAGACTA
This sequence comes from Peromyscus leucopus, assembly GCF_004664715.2. Classification (NCBI taxonomy): domain Eukaryota; kingdom Metazoa; phylum Chordata; class Mammalia; order Rodentia; family Cricetidae; genus Peromyscus; species Peromyscus leucopus. Next base: position 30,070,223 of record NC_051081.1, read on the forward strand.
AATTGAGCTGTCTTCTGACAACTGCGTAGAGCAGGGCTACATCCATTTTTCTTTCAATCAGCTCTGCAGTTCAAGCTGAAGCCCAGAAACTCCCACTTGTTACTCCTCACATGTTTGCATTTAAGTGATGAAACCAAGACCATGAAGGCCAGAGAGATGGCTCAGTGGTTAACTGCGCATCTTATTCTTCCAGCGCCACCCACGTCGGGTGATTGACAGCCACCTGCTCCAGGACTCCTTTTGGACTCTGCAGACACTGCACTCACATGTGCACAGACCCCGCACCCCCACCTACACACACACACACACACACACACACACACACACACACACACAACGTGAAAATAAAACAAATCTTTATTTGAAAAAAAGACATTCACGATCATTTCTATAGTTTTGTTTAATGATGAAACCTCATTCATCTAGGTGAAATGTAATTAATTTCTGTGAAACTAATGTGAAAAAGATTTGTCCACTGATGCCAGATACCAACTGAATTCACCTTCACATTGGGAAATGGAAATGCAATACTTATTTAGAGAAACCTGTGAATTACATTACCACGCTGTATTTTGTAACACTGAGGTAAATAATTAGAAGGTTTTTGTTCCCCTAAGGAGTACATTACATGCTTATATGCCTTCAGATGAGCAGGGTAGAGGTACACATATATAGGCTCAGAATATGGAATAATAATTTCAATCAAGCTCCTTTAAAAAGTGTCATCATTTTTGTTAGATCACAGAGCCTGTATTTCTAATAATATCTCTATCTGTCAATATCTCTATCTACCATCTTATCATCTATTATCTGTATCAATATCTCTCTCTCTCTCTCTCTCTCTCTCTCTCTCTCACACACACACACACACACACACACACACACACACACACACACACACACACGGAGTCCATCCCTCCGCCACCCTGCAGTCTCTCTCAATGGACAGAGTCTACAAGAACACTGTGAGCTTATTATTCTCACTTTCTCTCCCTCATGGTTTGTAGCCCCAGGATTACTTTACATCCTACACAGTGCCTGCCTACATGTTCCTTGGCATGAAGGTGAGGCTAGGTCATGTAGCATGAAATTTTCCCACCATCCATGAAAACACTCGTCAGCAATTTCCCCTTTTCCTATGTTATTGAAGGCCCTTTCTCCCTTCCAGACCCCATTATGATGTTATGGGGCAATCTTCTCCTAATGGTCTCCACTTCAGAATCTCATCATGGCTGCCTACGTCTATGAGCCTATACCTCTTTGAGGGGTAATTTCATATGAGTCCACCTTCCTGCAAACCTCTTCTGATAGAAGTTATAATGGCTTCAGTATAGAGCTCCAAAGATACTTAGAATTGCTCACATTTCTATAGCACTTGACTTGGTATTAATAACAAAATCCAAGAGGAGGTGCTATATAACCCAGGGAGGGCCAGGGCTTGGGGTGCAAGCTTGTCTTGATTCTAGCACTGAACTAGTTGAAAGTGGGTGCTTGTGCCCAGGTCCTGCCACTTTCTCCGTCACTTAGCATTGAATTCTCTACAATGGGATGCTTGGGTTGTTTCCCTTTTCTCTTATATAGATTATGTTGAAATCCTTTATTTATGCTTCTCAGTATCATTTTTCCTTTGGATGATCTTACTACACTTCCCTGCTATCCTATTATTAAGAACACTAACGTTTTAGCTTTTTCTCATTTGTTTCCAAAGCAATACATTGCTGGATTTTTTTTTAAAATAAGGATTGAAATATGTTTGTTCTAAGAATTTTAAAATATACAAAAGCATATCTAAGAGCATAAAGATTATCTATAACCCTGTTCCTCATCATTGGTAAACACAGATGCATTTCTTTCGGTCTCCTTTTCCATATTTGTAGACATTTAAAAATAAAATTGACATCATGACATTGTGTCCTACATTTCTTAATAAGTATTATTACAGAAATATTTCATGAAAACATTAAATGTTCTTTAGAAACGCTAATGGCTCTCTAATGTGCCACTGCATGTGTACCCTGATTTACTTACACACACTCATTTCCAATAAATTTGCTGTGATAACTAACCTGGAGATGGTCAAGCTCATGCATTTGATATTACATTTTAAGCGCTGTCTACACACGGATTTTCATAGAATGCCGAACACAGCAAATTCTCCACTGACCTGTTACTTGAGTAGGAGCAATCACCTGACTGGCACTAGATGTGGAAGCTTCAGGAGCTACCTCTACAGGCACAGGGGGTGAGGTCTTTTCAATCACAACTGTGTGAAGAAGGGAGAGATAAAAAAAAAAATTAAACCTTGTTATGTACACTGACATCCTGGGGCAAAATGGAAGTCTAACTTACTCTAAAGAAAACAGTAGCTTTGTTCAAGAACTGATAACAATCTTGAAAGCTCATGGTATTAATTCACACTTCTGGTTTGACTGTTTAGTTAAAAAAAACTGAGAAAAATTCAGAATTCAAAAAATATGACCATTTGATAAGTAAAAAGTTTCGATATTTGCACAGTGTATACTAGTCCTGATCACTGAAGATAACAAAAGGCTGATATTTCCTATTACACTACATATATTACTCTTCTTAGATGAACATTGTTCTAGTGTAGGAACATTCTAGATTGTACATTTCATTGTAGTACATGTAGGAATTTCACAATAAAATTCAATGATACATTAACAATCAAAGACATAGGCATAAAAATTACAACGATTTTTTTCAGAATACCCTTATCAACAACATATATCAGCACAGATTACCTGGAAACTGTGGATGCAGATGAATTGTTGAAATGCCTGGGGAGAGCTGGGGTTGCCCAGGTTCAAGTCTGGTTTTCTCTTGATCCAGTGAAGGTATTTCCTGGTGGTTGTTTTTCATAGAGAGATAGAGACAGAGACATAAAGTGGGAATTACTTTTATTTTCTCATGTAGTGTTATTTTTATCTAATTAATTGTATTCGCAGAAAGGCAAAAATATCATAGGATCAGATACACACCTATGTATGTGACTTTAAAAAGTGGTGCTGTTACAATGTCCAAACTTTTATTTCAGCAGATATATTAGCTAGCTACACACATGTTCTCATCCATTTCCTTGGACTTCAGAGTCAAGCCTTGAAAGCAATGCCCTTGGCCCAGAGTTCCACGTTTGATCTCCAACTGGGCAACCCTAACCCTAATTGGGAACTAAACATCCATGCCAGTCACAGGGGGCTCTGTGCCACATCCACATTTTGCAGATTAAGTGAATGATGGGTGTAGCAACTGAGCCATAAAGAACATCCACTAAGTCCAAGTCCATTAAGCCAGGCAGTCGCTGTGACCTTCTTTAGCCCACCGCTAATAAGGTACCATCCGCCTGTTCTCTCTCAGCAGTGGTAGGTTGTCATAGCAATAGCAGCTGCAGTCTTAAAGGACTTGAGGCTTCCTAACTCAAGCCAAAAAGGAAAAAAAAAATCCAACCATCATCATGGCTCAGCTTTCAGCAATAGCGCTGTAGGGGCTCATGCCGATGGGATAGTTAGTCTAGTTAAAAGGGTCTGCCCCTTTACTCATACCAGTGTGGGGCCAGAGAACTCACAACACCTTATTAAAGGCATTCATCAAGTTACTTCCTCACTGTTACCCAACATCTCTCCTCTCTGGCTTAACTTGCAGAAATCCCACTTCCTGACCTCGTTTCACTCTTGACCTACCTCCTGGCTAAAGTTACTACCTTTTATGCTTCTATAGTAGATACCCTCACAGACGATTTCATCGAAACCCAATTTTATAAGTATGAATTCCTACAGAGTAACTTTGGACATGCTACAAATTCCACAGACTCCCATGCCTGACCCCTCCCCGACAAAATCCACCAGCCTCCAATGCTAACTTCATCTTTTTCGGTCATTGCCCATCATTCATCCATCCCATCCAGATTTAGTCACATTTTAGGGCCTCCTCTTTCGTTCCACACCCCCAAACCTGTCCATGTTCAGTATCCTTTGTGGTGAGCCACCTTTTCTAATCCATGGTCCTCAATGCTGCAGTCTGGACTTGTTACTCATGCTCAGCTCATTGTAGCATCTAACTGGCCTCTCAAGCTAGCAGACTCCCTACCTCAGTTCATCCACAACACATCCATCCGGGAAACACTGACCACTCATTATATTCCCCACATGCCCTTCTCTCTGTCTGAAGGCAGACTGACTTTTTGTTACTTGTGAGAGATGGCCTCGCTCAGTCTCTGTGACTTCTCCCCCATAGCCCACGGCAGATAGCAACAAAGAGCAGCCAGCATTAGCTTACTTTATAGGCAGGATCTCCCCATCCACCTTAGGCATGGCCCTCCTAATCAATACCACTTCTCCACTTCACAGGCAGGGACTCAGTTCAGCAGGCACTTCCTCACTGATTACAAGTGTAGTTCAGTATTTCTAGCCCATCAAAACGGGACCATGTCCCCTTTCTAACCTGATTTTTTTGCTGCTGTCAATGAAACCTTCACTCGTAAATGTCTCACCCTTGGACTAACCTCCATTCCTCACGTCGGTCTTTAAGATCACGAGGCCTTTGTAAAGTATCAATTCTAAACAGATCCTGATTTCATTCCCCTTCCCAACTATCCTCTTTTAAATTAAAATGTACGGTCTTAACTGTACAAGGAAAATGGTCAAATGAAGTTAAGAGCATATAAGAAAAACGTTTGCGATCTCTTTCTGATTCAATCCCCCATTCCTTCTCTCTCTCTGTCTCTGTGTCTCTCTGTGTGTCTCTCTCTCTGTCCCTCTCTCTCTCTGTGTGTGTGTGTGTGTATGTGTGTGTATGCATGCTTTCATACCCATGTGCTCACACATGCATGTGCACACACACTTGTGCCTACAATGTATCTTCACCTAGGTGTGTGTGCATGTAGGGGCCAGAGTTTGACATCAGGTCTCTTCCTTGCTTGCCCTCTGCCTCATCTTGGAGACAGTATCTTTTCTTTCTTCCCCATTCTCAATTACAGTTGCACTAAAACCACACCATAATAAGAGAAGAACAAAGCTGAGTTATGAAGGGTTTGTTTAGGCAGCTGACTGGCATAGTTACAAGCTCAGTGAGTATTTTCCCCCTTGGATCATACAGAGCTAGATTCAAAATCAACAAACTTGCAAGCTACCGTACATCACCCATCATTCAAGATGCTAACTGAGCCACAGCTGTGCTAGTCAAGTCTGATCCATTGTAGTTCTTTCAGGCTCACTATACCATGAAATATCTCAGTATAAGTGTTATCATCCCACAGCCATCATTTCCTTATTCTGGATTCTTTAAACACTCATATGGTAACACATGCTACATGTAACAATTGAAACACTATTTAAAACAGTTTATTTCTACATCCTTCCCCCATAGGAGTTTTAATGCCTTAATATATTCTTGGCAACTGGATGAATGATATAAAAATGAAAAACACTTAATAATTACATAATTTTCATATTATCAAATAAAGAATCAAGGCAGGAGAAGGGGCAGAGAAGATGCAATATTACATGAACAAAACAATTCAGCAAAAAAAAAAAAAAAAAAAAAAAAAAAAAATGTTCATATTTCCCGCTATTGAGTTTCACTATTCCTAACCCCATCTCAGGCTCCTAAACCCAAAACTGATCAAATTTTCTCTAAAACTTCTAAGAAACAACATTTAGGTATTTTATTGTGGCTTTAAGGGTAAGCGCTGTTTTTAATCTAATTTGATCTAATTTGATCCAAATGCTTGTGTTAAATTTTAGTTAGATTAATTAGTGTCACACTTAATTTTATATGCATACTGAGAATACATAATTGGGTGAACACAAAAGGGCCTTTCTTCCCACAGTTAGTCTAGGCAACTAGTTGACCCTATGAACTCTGCTCATCATTTTCTTCTCTCCAGAATTCAGGCAAGAGATGGTGTTCCCCACCCAACCCCAGAAAACTATTAGCCATCACTTTCTGAGCACTGGGAATGGCAACATCCATTTAGAAAATCCTGTCATACAATTTCTTGTATTAATGAATTGTGTTTCCTTACAGAAAATGATCTATAATATGAACATCCTAAAATTAAAAAAAAAAATCATATACATAACCTTAAAAAGTGTCTTGAAGTAAAAAAGAGAGAAGACTTAAAAAACAGTGAATGAATTACCTTCTCAGGAGATGCTGTTACCACTAAAACCAGAAAAGAGAGATGGGAATTAGCAAGCACAATCCACTCATCATATTTCAATTTTTGAAAACATTAGAAAGCCATATCTCCCCCAAACAATTACAAAGCAAATTAAGTCAAATGTGGAATTCCTGTCATCTGCCAATTGCGAGAATTTTACACATGAGTGCAAAGAACTTTCTGTGCTATTTCATTGTTCTACTATCAAAGTTCAGAGACCAAAGGTTCAAAGTCTTTCATTCAAAATTAAGGAAATTAACCTCAATTTTAAAGAAAACACTTTCTGAAACATTTCTTAATGCTTAATTTTTAGTTTGGGAAACTTCCCATGTCTTAGAAAACAAACGCTTCTAGTGTTCAGAAATCCATCCGATGTCAGTGTTAAAAAAGAAATGATATTTTTTCATTGAGACATGAGAATCGGTACTTCATTTTTCATATAAACCAGTTTTTCATGAAGCCTTCTGATTATTTTCATGTAGACATGCTAACTAAATCAAACAAAAGCCAAACCCCATAAGCCAAGAGGAGACAATTATAAATTCGCATCAATATAATTAGCAACTTCAGTATTACACAATCACTCGTGTTGTTGTGGTGGGGTGATGTCTTTGTATTTTGAAATGCTTGTTTCATTAAGCAATTCTTAGCACTAGTCCTCAACTTTGCTTATTACTTGGAATTTTCTGAGTCAGTATGTCTCCTTAACCATTAGCAAAAAGCAAAAAGGTTGGATGCATTAATTCCAAGAAGCAATGAGGTTCCCAGAGAAATTAAAGCCCCTGCTCCTTCAATGGGAGGAAGCTAACCTACTTTCTACCCTATAAAACCCATTGCTAAAAAATTCTAAAGGCAGAACCACACTTATGCCCATCTCCTTCTTCTAAACAAAGGATGAATACTCTAGGTCAGGGTTCTCAACCTTCCTAATGCGACCCTTTAATACAATTCTTGTGTTAAGGTGACCCCCCCAACCACAAAATTATTTTTGTTGCCACTTCATAACTGTCATTTTGCTACTGTTATGAATCATGATGTAAATATCTGACATGCAGAATGGTCTTCGCTGAAAGGTTTAACTGAGAAAGGGCAGCCTGACCCCCAGAGGGGTCCTGACCCACAGGTTGAGAGCCACTGGCCTAGGTGGACAGCGACAACACTAGGTGAGGTCTAACCTGCTCTGCCTATCCAAGGAAGAAATAGAGGGCAGAGAGTAAAAGAGCAGAAAGAGATAGGCTAGAAGGCACCAAGCTCAGAGCCCAGAAAACCCCCTACCACCAGGGAAGAAGGTTATGCCAAGCTCCCTACAGGACCCACAAGTGGGCACCCCAAATCCTTACCTAAGTATCAATGGCAAAAACCAACAAGAAGCTTTTTTTTTTTTTAGAGGAAATACACACATGACTAACAGACCTAAAACTGTTCAGTTTTCCAGGAGTGAGGGCTTTTCTGTGGTAATCAAAATAGTCAGAAAACTAGAAATACTGCTCTATCCACCAAGGAGAGAAGAAAATCTCTCTGTCAAAACTAGAGCCCTTTAGACTCTCTGCCCTTGGCCATGGGTCCCATTATACACTTTTTTTTTTTTTACGACAGATAGCAAGTCGTGTCTGTCTTGGATTTCTCAGAAAGTAAATGAAAGGACCTCACATTGACAGAACTAAACATCCTACGACACCCAGTCCAGCTTCCTCATCTATTCAAGAATTACACAGTAGAAAATGTCAGCAACATTAAGGCTGAGAGCCATGGTCCAGAAGGGTCAAAATAGACAAAGAAGTGCACATACAGAGATGGGCAGCTAGGACCCACATCCAGCATGTAAGCTTACCTTCGGGCTCCGCCACTCCTGGCCCGTGTTCCCGCGAGGAGGTCAGGGCCTCCACTGGCTCTTCCTTGGCTGGGAGAGGTGGAGGATGAGTACTTTTAGCAACAGGTTGAGTGTTCTTTGGCTTGACAAACACAGCTTCTTTACCTATATGCTGATGGACTGGCCTGCGTCTATGAACGCCAGAAACCGTATAACCCATTCCACCAGGACAGATTTCCTTAAAAGCAGCTAGATTTGGGATGGGAAAATATTCCTTTTAAAAATCTAACAGTGCAAACTTATACAGAGGAAAATATCATGATGAATATCTTTTAATAAGTCATTGCTAATATAGATACATTTCAAAACTTCAGAAACAGATGCAAAACGTAAGCAAATGGTTTAAATTCCTGATTAAACTTGGCACTAATTTTATATATCGTATTTATATGCTAGTAGCCAATATGCCACTATGTAGACAAAATTATATATGTAAACTCTATTACATGAAAAGATATGTAATATACTAGCAGTCATTTTAAGTACAGGTGACAAGTGTCTCATATGTGACTACGGAATATCAACAACAGTCAGGTTCTCTCCTGTCCCCCTGCTTTTGTGCTTTTATTGGTTATTAACGAAGAGCTCAAGGGACGTCTAAGTTAAATGACAAGTACTATATCTAGGAAACTGGGGGTGCTGACACCCTTCTGAATTGTTTCCAGTTGACAAACCCAAGGACTCGGCCAGAATGGCGCGCTACCGCTGGAATGGGGGTCCTGGTGAAGAAGGGGTGAAGAGGGGCGTGGTTTTAAAACGGTCCTTCAGGTAGTGAGAAGAAATCCACAAAGTGGAGAAGCTACAGACAGTAGCCACTGCAGGAAGGAAATGCCAGCGCAAGCTGTTGCTCTCAGGGATGACAACTGGCAAAAGCCTGGTCAGTTTCATGACCCAGAGGACAACGGGACATTTTGTACCATGTAACTATCACACTTGCCAGGAAAAAAAAATCTTTATTGTGTCCTTTTTTTTTTTTTTTTTTTTTTTGTCCCTCTCCAAGTGGACTGGGTATGGTGTGTGGTTTGCAAACCTCCAACCTCCAGCAGCAATCTCTAAGAGTGGGTGGAGGGGGAAAAAGACAATGGTGGTTGTTGGTGGTGCATGGCAGAGGCAAACTCCACATACAGCCTGGGCTGTGGGTGTTGGAAGCAAATGACCAAAGGCAAACAAGGGGGCTTACGGTCCAGTCTTTATTTCCACTTTTAAAAATCGAAGTAAAATAAGTCATTTCCCACTTTCACTGAACAAGAAATTGTACTGAATAGACAGGGCCCAAAATGATTCCTTAAGGAAGAGGAAACTTTACAGTATTCCTTTAAAGTGTGCTGAAATATTAGGTTTTCTAGGGAACCTACTCGGACAGAGAATTCTTTAATAAGGGATAGTTCCAGAACAAAGCATGGTTTCCTACCCAAGCACATATTTAATTAAAATCATCAAAGGAGAAAGACTTACTTAAGAATGAAAACTGTATCATTGATATCATTTTTGAACGTAGTTACTATACTTTGGGAAGTAGCCCTGATGAACAATCCCCAGCTGGGTTATACTTTGTGTATGGATTAAAACGCTGTCAAGATTGAACTTCAAGAGAAATGGGTTTATGAATAGCAAAGCTTTTTTAGTAATAAGTGTGTTAGACTGCACAGCAGGGCTCTAGAGCCTATGGGAAGAGTCTAAAAGCCATCCACTCTATTAATTCACCAACAGCAACAATATCACTTTTGCTTTCATTGTTCCTTTTGATCCTAACCACTATGAAAGGTGAACCACTATGAATATTGAAGTTCACATCTAAATTCTGTCTACTGTTGTGTAATTTGCTACTTTCAGACATTACATGGCCCTAGAGATATAATGCCCTCCCCTACCTGGGAAGTTTCTCAAGAGTAAACAACTAGTGTTGGGTTTCGAAGCTATACCAAGCCAGTGAAAAAGAGACCATGCCTTCCTTGCCCATAAGATGCCCAGTGCTTGCAGATCATGGCTTTCTCTCTTCCATTGAACTCCTTTTGACTCTGCTTGAGAGTTTATTGATTTTAAAAGTAAGGCATCTAGAGAAATTTACCCTCTCAGAGCCCTGGGTAATTATGAACCCAACTGAGGAGTAAAGACTCAACTTATTGACACTTGACCCCCTTCAAAGTTCATGGTGGCTTTGGCAAGATCTCCTTTAGAGTTATCTTCGTAGCATAAATACAAAACTGAATACAATTCTTTGTATTTCTTTGTATTTCAGTAGCCAAGTAAATAAGTCAATGTCCACAAGGCCGTTATTGTGGAACGATGGGCGGTGGACCATTAGGAACGCACATGGCCCTGTACAGCTTTCTGGTTTTTATACTTAACTATCAGTCTTCGAGTTCTGGAAGCTGAGAATAAAATGAAAGGGTTTATCTTCTTGGCTTAACATTCAAAAGGAAGTCTACTGTTGCCCAGAAATAATGGGGAATTCCTTTGTGCATTTTTTTTTCCTGAGTGGAGCTTCTGCAACTATGTTTTCTTCAGTAATGATACAAACACATTATACCATTAAAAACAAAACTGGGAAACCAAAAACGACCCAAGCTGCTGAAGTCATTTTGTTCCCGTGGCTGGGAACACTTATGTGTGTGTCGCTGGCCATGGCTTACCTGTACCTGGGAGCGGACATTTCTCACAGTGTGGTCCCCAGGCCTTGCCCACACTACAACAGCAGATCTGCTTGGTGAGGTGAACAGAGAGAGGGTGCATACACTGCCTTCCGGGGCTGACAAGGCGGTAACAGGGCCCCTTCTCTTCCGACATCACAGGGGGGTCCGCTGAAGAAAGAGACCAAGCCTAATGTCACTGAAGAAATGAGTCATCCCGACTTGAAGTTAAAATAAGATGGCCCTTAGAGCACGGTGAGAGACCATGCTTTAAGATAAACCCATCTAGGTTAGGGCAATCATTCTTTTTGGCTACGAGTCCATTCGTTAAATCATTCTGGGCATCAGAGCACCAAATGCTATAACTAGTTATTCCTGTAACAAATATTAATATAGGAATGTGTGTATAAGTTAAGCATTTCCACAAATGCCGGCCTGTCCAACAAACCTAGTCATTTACGATTAATCACAACCATGACCCATGACCCTAGACTGCCCGCAGAGATGGTTCTAGGACAATTGGTGAATGTCTAGGCAACATGAAAAACAGGAGTGTGGTTAGTGCCATAGACCAGCAGCTGCCCTGTTCAGATGGAGAGCTGGTGGGAGCTCGGAAAGAATCCTCACCTAAGGCCAAAGAATATTAATGGCGGGCGGGGAGTAGCTGCTGACCTGCCGAGACACACAAAGTCCCGGTGTAGCAGAGCAGACAAGGTCTCAAGACCTCATTCTGTGCTACAAAGACAACCAGGCTATGACCATCCAACTCCATCCTTCCCATTCTGATCTTCTACTGCACATTAGCAGTGGGTGGTTATCACTCAAATGCCTGGTGCACAAGGCAAACTTGAGAGCATGTGTATTTCCATATCTCTTCGCTCTCATGGTATCATCCCGATCTGCCTTCCCTCTAACCCCTGGTTCAACTCATGATTCAACCCAACTTCCTGCCCTTCTCTCTTTGACGCACATTTCCACCTTTCCTACTAGACTGACTTCCTAGGTTAGATGCTCTAAAAAGAATCTGCATAATTAAACTGTTCAGCAGAGGAAGACATAAGGGACATGCTGGCACCAAAGTGTGGATGACCACTTGCCTGGTCCCCTAATTTTTAAGAAACTTGTTGGGATGGTTTAAATGGGAAATGTACCCTATAGCGTATGGCATTTGAACCCTGGGTCCCCAATTGGCAGTTGTGTTTGGAGAGGTTTAGGGGGTACAGATTTACTGGAGAAAGTATGTCACTGGGGGCAGGCTTTGAGATAAAACAAACTGACATTACAAGTGAACTGAGAGTTGAGGATAGGGGTAGATGAAAAACTAGAGCAATCCTGAAGATTCCAAACCCACACATGTGCTGAGGGCATGGATCAGGGATAAAGCACTTGCCTAACTTGCACAGGGCCACGAGTTCAATCCCTCCATATGGCAGAAACATAATGAAACAAGCAAAATCACCTTCACAAAATATGCCTAATAAAGGGTGCTCTTGCTGCGGTTTCTAAAAGAAGTGGGTAGATAGAAAAGTCTGGAACTCTCCCACTCCCTCTCACACACACTTTCCGGCTTCCATGCAAATAAGCTCTGGAAGGTCAAAGGTCACAGACTAAAAGTAAAAGAAAGCTTAGCAGCAGGGTACTAGACTCCCAAAGGGGAGTAAACCCTTGGAATGATTGATGTCGCTCACATAATACACATGGGCACTTATGAGTGTGCGTGCACACATGTATATATACTCATTAGAACCCACACAGAATTCTCATGTAGCTCACAGAGGATTTTGCTCCAGAATTTCCTTCCTCAAATGACTGAGTCGTACTTATAACCCATATTCCCACAGAAGCAATGTCAAGACCAGAGCCTATTTTATACACAATGGGGCTTAACTATAAAATTAATCACATTAGTACTGCTTCTAGGTTTGAGGGCCACAGGCAATTCAGAGCAGACCAGTTTCTTCAAATTCCCAGCATTTGTCCTGTGGTGATCAATATCAATTGTTGTTGTATTCGCATGGGAAATGCCACCCACAGTGTGTTTGAATGCCTGGTGCCCAGCTGGTGATATGGTTTCAGAAGGCTATGAAACCTTTACAAGGTGGAGCCTTGGGAGCTCTCTAAAATTACATAATGGTCGCTTGTCTTTTCAGACCATTTCCCTCTTCCTGACTCAGCCTACGGAGCTCTGTGATTTATCGGCCATGTGACTCTCTGCAAGAACCTTACTTTAGCTCTTTTCTGCCTCAGTTTCTTCACTTCTAAAACAGGAAGAACAAGCATACATATGAGATCAGGGAGATCTCATAAATACTACATGTGACAATCCGTGCACAGGACCTACAGTATGGTCAGGCACTTATTAAGTACACAATAAAGATTATCGCCACCACGTTTTCTCATAGTTACCACTATTATCTGGGAGCAAAGAGGTAGCAGAGACCTGTCTATCCCCCAGGCCATGGTGCCATGGCCTATAAGGAAAGATAGGGTCCCTGAGCTGAGGTAGCCATAGAAGAGGTAGAAAAAATAGGAAGCACAAGATAGATGATGAAGACGTAATGACTTCCTTGAAAGCCAAATAAGACAAAAGACAAGCTGACAGGCTCCACTTGGTGGCCTGAGCCAACAGTGTTAATGTGAGCACCAAATAATCAAAAAAAAAAAAAAAAAAAAAAAAAAAAAAAAAAAACCACTCAGTTGGCCAGGAAGCCTGATTTAGAGGGAAATTAGGAGAGTTAGAAGAAACTCTATTTCACTTTCTAAAACACTAAAAGTAAAATCTAAGGCGGTGGTTCTCAATCTTCCTAATGCTTCAACCCTTTAATACAGTTTCTCATGTTTTGTGACCTGCCCCCCCAACCTAAGCCATACAATTATTTTCATTGTTTCTTCATAACTGTAATTTTGCCACTGTTATGAATTGTAGATATCTGTGTTTTTTGATGGTCTTAGGAGACCCCTCTGAAAGGATCATTTGACTCCCAAAGAGGTCATGACCCAAGGGTTGAGAACCATTGATCTACAACTATGCAGTTCAATACATCAAGCAAGAGGCAAATATTACTAAATAAAACTTATATAAAATTAAAAGTTCAGTTCCTCCGTTTGGACTGACGAATGTCTTCTTTAGACAGCAGGGATGCAAATATTCCTACTGCCTCTGATTGTTCTAGCAGATGGCTTCTCAGTTTAATGCTCAGCACACTTTTCCTGAAATGGGCCAGATAACAAATATTTTAGGTGTTGTAAGCCCCACAGTCCCTGTTCCAACATCCTAACTCCACCATGATTACTACAAGAGCAACCTTAGACAACATGTAAATGGAGATGGCTGTGTACCAATAAAACTTTATTTACAAAACCAGACAGTGGGCAGATTCGATCCATGGACAGCAGTTTGTCAACTGCTGACTCAGAATCCTAAATCTGGATGCTCCAAATCCTAGCATTAAATCTCTACTGTTGATTATTAGCTATGTGATCTGAAGAAGTTTCTATAACTCTCAGCACTAATTTCTATTGTGTGAGACATGAACAATATTAAGACATTTGATAAAGAGGGTGGAGAAACTAACTAGAAATCATATATATAAATGTGATTAGTTTTTTAGAAAGAAGCTCCTCTTCTTTGTCTCATGACCTCTAGGGCAATCGCAGAAGTTCCTGAGCACATCTCCTTCTTGGCTTCCTGTTTCTGTCAATTAACTCCAAGTTCAAGGATAGAGAACACATAAAACCTCAAAAGCCCCAAGGCAGATTTCTTTCATCTGGGGATCTTTCCTGAGCTTCAGCAGCAGTCAGTATGGGATGCTTAAATGCCCACAGAAAAACAAGTACAGCTTCAGAAGGTAGAAAGTCTTCCTTGATGTATTCTACCTTTCTTCAAATTATTGTGATAAGCCCACACTTTTCACTTTTCCCCATAAGACAGGCAGGGCAGGCTTGGAGTATACTGTCCCAGCACCCTAAGCTACAAGCATAGGTCCAAAGAGCCAGCAAACATCAGCATTTTCCTCCTCTCTTCTTTTTGGCTCCACGAAGTCAAGGACAGAGAGTGGGCAAGGCAAGAAAAGCAAATGGCTGCACCCTTTGGCTGGAGTCAAGGAATGCAGAGGGTGTTCACCTTGCTGCACTCAGGAACACAGAGAGCTTCCCAGTGCTCCTCAGTCTTTGCCAAGTGCACTTCTTGAAGTTCCCAGAGTCAGCCACGCATTCATGGCCTGGATGTACCCTAATTTCATGCTGCTGAAGCAAATGTTGTCGGTCTCTACCACGTGCTTGTACACTCAAGCCTTGGCTGGCATGTGCGCACGTGCGCGTGCGTGCGTGCGTGCGTGCGTGCGTGCGTGTGTGTGTGTGTGTGTGTGTGTGTGTGTGTGTGTAAGCACTTGCTCATTTCCTAATCTCCCTTGCTACTCTCCCATGACTATGAGAGGCTACACTCTCTGTTCCCACTTATTGAGAACATCACAGTTCTCCTCGGATTCTTTCCAGCTGCCTTCAGACTCTTCAGCAGTTTCTTCATCAACAAACCAGGACAAATAGGTACAAATCACAAACCCTGAAGGAACTGGACACACATCCGTGATACCACATGTGGTAAATTCAGAGAAAGAAAAGAAATACATCTGTGGACTCCAATGCTGGAAAAGGGCTCAATTTTAACTCTGAGTTCTAAACTGGACCACTTGAACTAGCAACAAATAAATATCCTCTTAATACTTATCATTTCAGCTGTTGCAGCTGAACCGTAAAATTGAAATATTTATTTTTCAAATAAGAATGGATGGTTGTTTAATAAGTTCAGAATTATTTGGGCAATGACAAGGAAAATAAATTCTAAGGAACTGTGCAAGTGTTTCAAAATTCACATTGGCAGGTCTCGACAATTTCATTAAAGCCTGGACGTCTGCCCTGATGTCATGCTAGACATCAGATCTTGTCACACTTTCACAAGTCTGTGGCTAGTTCTCCAAGTTTACCTAATCTGCAACCTTCCATGTGAGAATTCTAACCAAACTATGTCAAGTAAAAAGTCATTGACAACAAATTCTGCATCAAAGCTCTTTAAGATAATTGTTGCTTACATTGGAAACCTATTTAGAGGTTTATGTAGTTCAAAGTAGCTGAGAGACACCTGTACATGATCTGGACATTATCAACAGTTTGGTTTGCGCCCTAACATTCTAAATCCTTACATCATGTTTTCAAATATGACTTGTATGAAAACTTTACAGTCTAATTTAGTCACCTCCAAAACGCCCTCTGGTTAGGTGCCTGTCTGCTTCAGATCAGAGCCGCCCACAAAAGAACACAGAAAAGAGAAAGAAAGAAATAAGACTTACGTGCACAATTTCCTAATCTGCATTTGTCAGTTTGTAAAGGAAAACAGGAGTCATGAGTAACAAGGCTTCAAAAGGCTTACATCCACCAAAAAGGACTTCCTTTCGTCATTTCTACATCACAGCTTAGACAGAGTTAAGCTGCGCTAAAGCTGAAGGACCATGCCATTGGGAAGAAGAGTGTTTTCACTTGATCAAATGTGAGGCCGGAAAAGCAGGCTGCAGCTTAATAAACACCAAGTCCACATTAGAAGAAATTCAAAGGACCTAGCTGGATGGACACATGCAGAATCACTCTTCAAGTTACCTTTGTATCATTGTATACAGTTGTTTTTGTTTTGTTTGGTTTTTTTAATGTACATTGTCTACCTACTTTCCTAATAAAAAGGTTACAATGAAATATGGCTATCTTTGAAAATTCTGCAGTTGGGGGCCTGAGGAGATGGCTCAGTGGTTAAAAGCTCTGGTTGCACTTCCAGAGGACTGAGATTCTATTCCCAGCATCCACATGTTAGTGTATAACTGTCTATAACTCCTGTTCCAGGAGATCCAGTATCGTCTCCTGGCTTCTGTGGGCACCAGGCATATAGAGGGCACACAGACATATATGGAGACAAAACATTCACATACGTTAGAATACGAAACAGTATTTTTAAATCCGCATTTAAGGCCAGGAGAGAGCTTAGTTGGTGAACTGCTCACCCTGCAAGCATGAGATCCTGAGTCTGACCCCAAGAATCCATGTAAGAAAAATCCAGGGGTCTGGCTCCTGCTTATAACCCCAGTGTTGAAGAGGTACTTCAGCACAGAGAGATGGGGATCCCTGCGAATCACTGGCCAGCCAACCTGGCTTACTTGATAAGCTCCAGGCCAGTGAGAGTCCCTGGCCCCAAAGGGCGAGGTAAATGGTGCCTGAGGTATGATCTTGTCTACATACAGACACACATATACACACCACACACATGCACACACACAGAGGCTATACTTGCAAGGCCTTTTTACCTCAGGTGCCTCCAATCCAATTGGCATACAGATTGCATAATCTATGTTGATCATATAAATACTCTAGTGAATATCCTGGATTCATTTTCATGAAGAGGGGGCCTCTTGGGTTAAATCATATTTCAATGTTAGAATATGTGGCTTCATGGGAGACTTTTACCTTTACTATATAGGAAAGAAAACCCCAGGGACATTCCCCCCAAACCACTAGAATCCCTTCGGGGCCCTTTGTAGATTCAGAGGACATTAGAACAGGGCCAGAAAATCTGAAATGCATGGGCTTCAGAATGATTTTTCCAGGCTTTTCCAACTGAGAAAGTACAGTGAAACCTCATAAAAACAGACTCTGGTGACTCAGGATTTACAATCATTAAAGGCAGGAGTTGAGACCAAGTCTGAGCTAGCCTAAAGAAGACTTAAAGATTCATGAAGAGGAAAAAAAAAATCTGTTTTTATCTCCCATAACCACAAAGGACTGATGTACCTATTTCAACAACTGTTTTCTCCCCACCTTCCTTTTTTGTTGTTTGTTTGTTTGTTTGTTTGTTTGTTTTTCAAGACAGAGCTTCTGGGTGTAGCCCTGGATGCCTGGAACTTGCTCTGTAGACCAGGCTGGCCTCACCTGCCTCTGTCTCCTTAGTGCTGGGATCAAAGGCATGAGCCACCACGGCCTGGCTAACTCTTTTCATTTTTATCCAAATCTATTCCCTCTTTATGATTATGCCCTATTCTGTGTTTTTGCTGTGAAGGACTTTTGAATGTAGTTAAAATGCATCTTGGAGGCAGTCCCGTGATATGGATTTAGTTTACCATATTGGCTTGGTCTCCCTGCTCTTGTCCTTTTTATTTATGACATTTTTCTTCCATATTTTCAGCATCCACTTGAATATTTTCTTCTTTTGGATAACCCCCCCTCCCCAGACACATGATCAAAATATAGAAAGCCAAACTGATGATTACTTACGAACACAGCTTGAAAAGGTAGGGTCGGGCCCAAATCCCATTTTGCAGGAACATCGGTAGCTGCCCATGGTATTCAAACACTCACCATTAGGGCATACACCTTGTAGCTGACATTCATTAATATCTGCAAGAAAGCAAAAGCCGTTCAGAAGGAGCAGCCAGCCAAGCCCTGGTGTGCAGATTCCGGCTGTTCTCATGTTCACTTTCTGCTTTGCTGCAATAATCTTGGTTAAAGTAAACAAAGGGAGAATACAGTAGGAACAGAGGAACTAAAATTAAAATGACTGGGTTTCATTAAACATTTGCAGTTGTATCACTAGTTCTGATGCACATACTAGTCTTAAGTGCCGGGAATGCACCAGCAGACAAAACTAAGCAACGGGGCCATCCTCACAGAGCTTTTATATTAGTGTATGCTGAGCATTGTGGAGCACATGGGTGAGGCAACAATCCTTATTCTGGAGACACTGACAGCCCAGCTGTGCATAGAATATGTGAACCGCTAAAGCAGTCAAGAATAGTATGGTACCCAAACCAGAACTACTAGAAACTGACATTCAATTTGGAAACTGCCTACACAGACAATCAAGAGACCCTGAAAAGGGTTAGGGGCAGTGTTGGGGGTGTGTGAGACTTCATCAGGGTAGAAGTTGGGTGCATGTGCGTGAGGGGGTGCTGGGATGGAAGGAATATTCACATGGGTAGAGACTGAAGCATGAGCGTAGAGATTGGCCAAGGGAAGGGACTTGGGAAATGGTAAGTCAAGCCACTGAATGGAAATAAGATTTATTGATAAGATAAATAAGGTTTATCAATAAGATAGACATCTGCACACAGAGCTGGTACATGCCCAGCTGGACTTGGATTCAATCTTACTGAGAACAGGAAGCTATACTGAAACATTTTGAGTAGGAAAGCTCTGTTATCCACAGTAGACACCAGGGTAGTTCACCTGGCCAGCCTATGGCTTGGTGAGCAGAGGACACAGGACCAGCCACTGAAGGATGACGAGCCACAGTGGTGAGTCAGTGATGAGCCATGTGGGCAACAGTCAGCATAACCAGGAAGATGAGGAAGGCACAATTCATTTTTTTAAAAGAACAACTGACAGAGTATGACACTTGACCGGGCCACCCAAGGCTAGACAGAAAATAGGGAAGAGGACTCAAAGACGTCCGGAGGGCTTTAATAAGAGAAAAGAGGAAAGGCTTATGAAAGGAGAATGCTTGAAGATGAAGAATTCAGTTTCGCAGCTAAAGGTCACATTGTGACACCCAAGCAGAAATATTCAGCCGTAGAAGATTCTGGAACAAAGTGAAAGAGGTATATAGTATGCCGGGAAACATAGAGACTGCCCCACAGTCCAGTCCCAGAGAAAATCAAAATGAGCTGAGAGATAATCTACAAATGTGGTTACGAGTAAAAACTAACACAAAAGCTTATATCGTCCCTTGTAAATGTAATGAAAAATGAAAAAGAAGAATAAGTTAAAAATAAAAAGCCAGTAGCCATTTTTATTTGATCCAGTGTGGGCTATGAAGCTTAACAGTTAACAGATGTTGGCTGTTAGAGCTTCTACGTCAAGCAATATTTATGTCTTTCCATCAGGAATTCTTCGGCAATCTTTTTTATGAAGGGTCTTAAAATATTAATTTCCTAAATTAAGATTGGATGCAATGTTAGAAAAGTGTTACAGAATCGTCATATAAAAGTGAAATACTTCCCTTGATTAAATCATTATTTAAGAAAATATTATTTAAACATGGATGCTAGGTGTTCTAAAAATTCATACTTATCTATGTTATACATATTTCATCTAAGACACACTTTTTAAATTTTTACTTTTTAATTCTTTTCTGTGTATATTCATTGTATGAGGTATTAGGTTCTGTGAGGACACTTTCATATAAGTATATGTTATATGATGAACAGTTTTTTAGTTAGGGACAAAATGGAACTTGGTACATGACATACAAATGAGAAATTAGTACAGACATGTTATATAAGCTCTACAGACTGCCAACTGGGATGCATCAAGAGACAGGGGCCGCTAGATTACACCCAGAAGAATACCAGGCCCAGCACCTGGTGGTCTTCTTCTTTATCAGGCTGTGCACTGTGCTGTAACAATCATTTATGTGTAGCATGTCATTGAAAATATTCCCCATAACTCATTCTTCTTAAGAAAATCACCATGAAGGACCAGGAAGAGAGCCAAGTCCAGTTGGAGCTTACACAGTACAAGCAAAGACCTTATCATAGGATCCAAGTAAAGCCTGAGGTTTGGGTAGCCAGCCAGTCGAGATCAGAAACACCAGACCAAAAAAAAAAAAATCTTCATTTTTCTATTTCTCTCTCACATCTGTACTGGACTATGATTGTTAGCCTTCTATTCAGTGGCATTTCTACAATACATTCCATGATCACTTCTTGGGAATCAGAACCTTCCTTTGTTACAAGGCTTTTAAAGGGCCTTCATCTGGCCTCACTGTTGCTGTCAGGTCAAGGTTGAAGGTCCTCCATCTTCTGACCCATAAATGCCTCATTTATAACAATTGACATGAACTCCTTTCCAGTGCTTCTCCTTTGGACCTTCCATAGCACAGATCACAGCCTTAACCATGATGCCTTGGGACACAGGGACTAAGAGTTCAAACTAAACAAGTAATAATAAGGACCAAGAGACCTATGGATGGAGATATGAACAGGCAAGTTGAGGGCGGGAGTCATGGAAAAGTCTCCTGATTTCTACTACTCTAATAATCTTAGGCCACCATATCCCAACAGCCACTGCCCCAACTGACACTAGGAACCTTGAAACATGACCTTTCTGAACACACTCACAGCTGCCAGGAAGACTCCTACCTCCTTCAGCAGCTGATTGGTTCATATCTTAGCATATATTTCTTACAACATCGTGACCAGAGATGCATTATATTGATATTATGTTTCTCCTATTTATTTTACCTGCACTAAAGTATCTCCATCTGAAGTACATAGCTAAATGTATTCAGGTGTGTTGGCACATGCCTAGAATGCCTGCAGCATTTGGAGATGGAGACAGGAGGAGTATATATTCCAAGTCAGCCTATCTCCGAAAGAAATACATGTGTTTGGAGAGCTGGGAAAGGTGTATGAAAGGTTTTGGAGGGAGGAAAGGAAAGGGAGAAATGCTGTAATTAAAATACAGTCTCAAAAAATAAGTAAACTAAACAAAACAGAAGAACAGCATGTGTGCATATACTATTATGTAGTCACCACCAAGGTCATGATTAAGAACTTTTCTTCAGAGGCTGGAGAGATGGCTCAGAGGTTAAGAGTGAGCACTGCTCTTGCAGAGGACCCGAGTTCAGTTCCCAGCACTCTTGTTGGCTACTCAACTCCAGCTCAAGGAGACCCAACACCCTGAGGCCTCTATAGACACCTGCACTCATGTACATGCCCACACACAGACACGCACATACATACATATAACTGAAAATAAAGAAATAAAAATTAAAAGACATTTTCATTGCCTTAGAAAGCTCTATCCAGCCCCTTCCCAGGTGAAATCTCTGCCCCCATGGCTGGTTATGATTCTGATAGCTGCCAGCTTGCTTGTTCTTGTGAATCATGTTGCTTATCTAATTTATTTTACTCTTTACTATGAAGTTCTTCAGTGTTGTTGCACATAATAGCTCAGTCTTTTCATGGTGTATTATTTGTTATTCTGTGAGGAAACCAAATGTAACCATTCTAATACTGCATTTGGTTTTTTTTTTCCCATTTGAGGCTATTATCATCAATGGTCTGTGAGTATTCATAAACACATACGTGTACACACATACACACTACAGTAACTACCTATATGTACACCTATAGGAATAGACAGGAAGACCTCAGTACTGATTCTCTTGAGCATATATTTGAGAGCAGAATTTCCCGGCCACTAGAAAAGGCTTATATTTACTTTAAAAAGCTATCCAGGAGTTATGCCAACTTCCACACCCAGTTGACAAGTCCTTGTCAACTTAGTATCAATCTTTTGACTAAATGCAGTCATTTTGGCAGAGGGCAGTGTTGTATCCTTGAGGTTTTAGTCGGCTGTTCTCAGATGAGAATTGATGCTGAATATTTTTTCCATACTTTTTAGCCATTGAGATGTAAAACATCTTCCGCTGAAGTGTAAACACTCATAGGAAGTGTTTATAGGTTTGGCGGATTGCTGCCCCGTTGGTCTTGCTTTATTTTGCTTGAAATGAGGTCTCACTCTGTCATCCCAGGCTGACCTAGAATTCATTGTGTAGCTCAGGCTGGCCTCAAACCCACAGCTCTCCTCCTGTTCTACCTTCCGAAGTTCTGGGATTTTAGGGGTGAGCCACCATGCTCATCTATCAGAGGGAGAATGGTCTGTGATCCTCAAAGGGAGATGTGATCCACTCCTGCCTAGAGAGCATCTGGCTGTCACAAGGACTGGGAAACTCAAAGAGGATGGATATCAGGGATACTAGACATTCCGAAAGCAATCCCCTTGACAAAGGTTTGCTCTACCCAGACTTACAGAATGCACCGAACATTTCAGATGTGCAAAACAAATCATTTGAAGTAAGGCAGGATGAGGTGGAGGTGGGAGCTGGCTATGTAAGACTGTCTGGTTTATTCCACTATGTCTCTATCAACAATGTGCAAATCAGACCTTGGGAAGGATTTCATTCATAAATTATCAGCATCCGTAGGTAAACGATTATATCAAAAACTATATAGACATGCTCTCTTTTTTTTGCCATCCTGTCTTCCATCCCCTGCTATATTCTGAGAGGTGTATAGATGGCCTATTACCTTTGTGTTAAAGGAAAATCAAAAAGCCAAAAGCTTGTCATGTATGACTGTTCATTTAGTGTTTCAGAGATCAATAAGAAACATGAACTATCATTCAAAAGACCTTCTGAGGTAGTCAAGTTTCTCTTGACTTTTCTAAATAAAGGGAAAGGAACTGCAGATCCACAGGCAGATGGGGGACAAAACACAGGTTATACTGAACATATCACATCCAGATAAAATAAGCTTACGGACCACTCTAAGCGAAGACGGTAAGGGGCCAAACTTTAACAACCATATGAAATGTGACTGGCAAATTGTGAATCATAATTCCACCCAGACTTCAATTCCTAAGGCTATTTTCCTTACTTAAGAAAAGCTTCTCCCAGCACCACACACATTCAAGGAGAAAATCTTCTAACTCGATTATAAAATATAAGTAACTGACCCTTGCCAAATACAATAGAGATCAGAAACCTCACATTTTATGGGGTCAACCACATTTCTTTAAAGTACTCAGTCTAAGCCAAAAGTACTTTAATACTCCATTTAATAAACAAAATAGGTAAACAATTGGATTTATTCTTTGTTCTTCCTCTGCAGGCCACCATGGTCTCTGACAGTCCATGGGGGCCCTATTCTCATCAGGAACAGCAAGTGTTATGATACAGCACGTGAGAGGCCTTGGTGAGTGGAGCCACGCAGACAGCACTCAGTGAAGAATTGTTGGGAGAAGCGAGAGGGAAAAAGAGAGACAGGGAGGGGGAGGTATGCGCTACCTTGTAGTGAGGGGGGAAGAGAGAGAGAGAGAAAGAGAGGGACAGACGGAGGGAGGGAGAACAATGGGGAGGAGTCCTTCCTTAAAGGGAACATAGGATGACATCACGACACTAGGCAGGCCAGGGTATTAGCTGCTTATTGGCCAGGATTCCAAGAAGTGGGTCTGAATGCTAACAGCAAGAACACTGTACAAAGCACCACTCACTTGGCTCAAGAACCAAACTAAAATAGAGGCAGCAGGAGACACACACCTACAGCCACCACCCTGGCACATACTCCTGTCTCTAGCCCCAGTGCTGTGAGGGCAGGCTAGGAGTTCACAGAGGCAAATGGGAGAGGCTGACATGGCCGTGTCAAGAAAGCAGAACTCGTGAAGCCACATCCAGCTCACAGAAAGATTGACATGTTTCTCCCCTTCCTGAAAACACTTGCAAGTGGCTTTACCTCTACAGCCTACCAGCGCAGCTCTGACTTTCTTGAGAATATCCAGAATACAAAACCATCTAAGTAGTTGAATATTGGCCACATCACATAACTTAGCCTAAAGACGAATGGTCTTCTAAGGGCTGGGGATGTTACTCAGTGGCAGAGAGTAACTACCTGGTATAGACGATGCCTTTAGTTTGATACCCAACCCTGAAGAAAAAAAATAATGTTAAATAATCTACTGTTGAGAGCTCAAAGGTCCTTGTGCTCACAGACAGCGCTAGGAAGGCAGGAATGTTAAACACATAGGGTTGTCTTTTCAAGAGAAAAAAATCTATAACTTGTTTTCTGGCCAGAAGGCTAGAAATGGAGATGGCTAATAGCCTAGGTATCTGTTGTGTTATCTTTTGTGCCAGGCCATACCTATCTCCCTCAAGCACAACCAGAACTGGACGTGGCTAACAGCTCAGATGACCTCTGCTCTATCTGAATGACCAAGACCACACCAGATCCTCCCTTACACCCTTAAGATGACACATACAGCCTATCTACACAGCCCATCTTCATGCAAGAAGTGAGATGTACTTTGAGAAAAGTTCTGATGTAATCATGCCTCCTTGTGCACAGGGGATTGTGTTACACCAGGAAACTTTTTTCTAAATTGTATTCTACTTGGCCGGGCGGTGGTGGCGCACGCCTTTAATCCCAGCACTCGGGAGGCAGAGCCAGGAGGATCTCTGTGAGTTCGAGGCCAGCCTGGGCTACAGAGAGAGTTCCAGGAAAGGCGCAAAGCTACACAGAGAAACCCTGTCTCAAAAAAAAAAAAAAAAAAAAAAAAAAAAAAAAAAATTGTATTCTACTAAATATAAACTGCGTGGTGGCAGACTTTCAAGTCTGAACCAACACTAGCTATGTATCATGTTGAAATGGATTTCCTTTTTGTCTCACATGAATGGTTACTCCGCCAGCCCTAGTGTTTGCAGAGACCACCCCAAAATCTATTAACTAGAGAGAGCTAAAATATAGAATTTAGGAAAATGTATGAGCAGAGATCCTCCTCAAACAGCCTAAGGCTCCAGTCCTGGAGAACAGTATAAATAAACCAATAAGATATAACATGACTCTTCCTCCTGTGCATTTATACATGCACAGCTCAGCTGTGACCCTTGAACTTCAGGACTATGCTGGATGGGTATGTATACCATTTTATGGAATAATTTTTTTAAATCACAAATCACTTTTTAAAGGAGTAAGGGGCTGGCAAATCTAATAGTAGAAATATCCCATTAAGAACCCAGCCTCTGGTATAACTAAGATATTAAATTTTGTAACATGGAGCAATTCACTAAAATTCCCCCCATCTACATTTCCCACCCTTAAAACATGAAAAGGCTAACAGAGATGATCCCCAAGTTACTTGTAGCTTAAATATTCTTTGACTTCGAAACAATCTGCCCGTTTCTAGGGTTGAACATGCTAGAGGATAAACCAAGTATGGCCTTTGACTCACGACATGTTGAATGGTGTAAAGTATACTCATGAGAAATACATATACATTTACACATCTATTTTCCTACAAGAAAATATGTATGTTTAACCAAGTGAGTAATAATTCACCACCTTTTCCATGACACAAGTTGACACAGGACATGAGGCGTGTCTGGTCACTAACAGGCTTTGGGTACAAGCTGACAGTGGCACTTGAGGATCTTTATACAGTGGGGAAACCATAAGGCTTTCTAGAGACCCAGTTGTGTCCGCTTAGCCTTGCTGATGGAGAGAAATCCTAACCCAGAATTCCATCAGCAGCAGGACTTGCATTTGAAGACAAAGAAAAATGCCTTGAGACCAATGTTTTCCTTAGTCAGATGGATGCGTTAGCTATTTAAGAAGATGCATTGGTGTGCTAGACAGTTTTCTGTCAACTTGACACAAGCTAAAGTCATCTGAGAGAGAGAAGGGAACCTCAACTGAGAAAATGATCTGGTTGTAGGTAAACCTGCAGGGCATTTTCTTAATTAGTAATGGATGGGGAAGGGCACAGCCCATTGTGGTGGTACCATCCCTGGCCTGGTGGTCCTGGGTTCTATAAGAAAGCAGGCTGAGCAAGCCAGGAGGAGCAAGCCAGTAAGCAGCACCCCTCTATTGCCTCTACATCAGCTTTTGTCTCCAGTTTCCTGCCCTGTTTGAGTTCCTGTCCTGACTTCTTTCAATGAGGAACAGTGATGTAGAAGTGTGAGCCAAATAAACCCTTTCCTCCCCAACTTGATTTTGGTCATGGTGTTTCATCACAGCAATAGAAACTCTAAGACAAGTGAGATGTGGAAATGGTTGTCTGTAAAGTGTTTGTTGCACAAGTGTGAAGACCTGAGTTCAACTCCCATCACCCACATAAAAAAGTTAAGCAAGCCTGCATTTCCAGTGCTTGTGAGGCAGACACAGGAAGATCTTTGGGGCTGGCAGGCCAGTTAGTATAGCTGAATCGGCAAGCTTCGGGCTTAGTGAGAGACTTTGTCTCAAAAAACATTTGGTAGAAAGCAATTGAAGAAGATGTTCAATGTCAGCCAGCCTTTGGCCTGCACACATATGCACTCATATGCTTATACACCCACATGAACACACACACACACACACACACACACACACACACACACGCACACACACACACACACTTCACTTAATTTAGGTAGGGAAGGCTGCTCTCTAAGAGGACACAGGTATGTAGCAGGGCTGCAAGAAGTCAGTGAAGAATACAGCAAAGGAGGGGGGGACCTGGAGATGCTGTATAAAGACAGCAATCGATAGTATCACCTCATCAGTCAAAATAAAAGCTGATTGGCTACATGCTGTTAAGTGAGAGAGGACAGACACAAAAGAATACATACTGGGCGGCGTTGTGGCACGCCTTAATCCCAGCACTCGGGAAGCAGAGCCAGGTGGATCGCTGTGAGTTCGAGGCAGCCTGGCTACAAGTGAGCTCAGGAAAGGCGCAAAGCTACACAGAGAAACCCTGTCTCGAAAAAAAAAAAAAAAAAAAAAAAGAATACATACTGGGTTGGGCATAATGGCATAAGCCTACAATTTCAGCACCCAGGAGGCAGAGGATCACATATTCAAGAGTATTCTGGACTCCATAATGACTTTAGGGCCAGCATGAACTACCTAGGAGGAGCCTATCTCAATGAAGTAGGAGGAGGAGGAAGTAAAGAGGAGGAGGAGGAAGGAAAAAAGAAAAAGATGATGACAAGAAGGGGGAGGAGAGAGAAGTAAAAAATAATAAAAATTTTGAAAATTTTCTAAAGATACAAAAACTAGTCTATGGTTACAAGAGTTAGAATACTGATTACATCTGGAATAGAGGAAGAAAGTAAATGAAACAGGGCAATTCCAAGGTACAAGCTATATTCTGTGTTGACCTGGGAAATAATGATACAGGAATGTTTGCTTTGTGATAATGTGTTGAACTAGACAATCTTTTGACTCTACCTTGGTATCTGTGCATTGGTCTACTTGTGGATTACACAACCATAAAAAGTTTGTAAATGAAATCATTTCATATATAATATAATATAATATAATATAATATAATATAATATAATATAATCACCAGGTGAGTCTTATTTAACAAATATGATCCTTAAAAATGTGTAAGTTATTTTTTTTGAGTCTAAATAAAATTTGGTCATAGGTACACTTTAGGGAATACCTATAAAGAGCCAGTCAGTGGAAGTTTTGGCATTGAGTATCATTGCCATGAATGTATCAGTTTTGTTCATTATTTTGTTAAAGCAAACAACCAGTATAATAATAAAATGCTAACAAAAGAAAGGTCCATGGACAACTCCTTTATAATCCTTTGAGAGGCTCATCCTGAGTCAGTTATAACTCAGTGAGTTTGGACAGTGAATTAAGCTAATTACATCCTGCTGACTCAAACTGCTGTCCGAGTGTAGGAACAATATCTTAGCCACAGCTCATGACACAACCTTCTATACAGGGCAGGCATGCCCCATCAATTAACATGTGTGGAACAGTGAATCATTGGGAAGGTTTTTAAGACTATCCTTGAAAAGCTAACATTTATACCATCAGTGATAAAAACTCTAAGACATCTTATATTTACATATTTTGACACAATCTGTACCATTTTTGGCAGGTGATTTTAAGGTAGAAAACAGTTTTGGTTTTTTTTTTAACTTATTTTATTTTCTTTTTTTTAATATTTATTTATTATGTTGTTTATTTATTATGTTTATAGTGTTCTGCTTGCATGTATTCCTGCAGGCCAGAAGAGGGCACCAGATCTCATTACAGATGGTTGTGAGCCACCACGTGGTTGCTGGGAATTGAACTCAGGACCTCTAGAAGAACAGCCAGTGCTCTTAACCTCTGAGCCATCTCTCCAGCCCCCCAGTTTTGTTTTTTTGGGTTTTTTTTGTTTTTTTTAAGTCTATAAAGTCATGAAACTGGTAAGTGGTTTTAGGGATGCCAAGAGAAAAATTATTTAGCTATTTAGCTCCTAGAAGTACATCTGACATGGTTTGGTTTGGGAGACAGGTCTCATGCAGCCTAGGTTGGCCTCCAACTCACTATAGAGATGAGAATGACTTTGAATGACTCATCTTTCTACCCCTAGTTCCTAAGTGCTGAGATTACAGATGTTGCCATCATGCCCAGTTTAATGGTGCTGAGGACCAAACTCATGGCTTCAAAGATGCCAGGCAACCACAGGACCATCTGAGGCACATCCCCACTACATTCTGCATTTTAAATACTCTTATCTCATGATAGGGTGATGGAGAGTGAAGACACTATTGGAAGAGAGGAAGTGTCCAGCATTTGATAATACCATCAAAAAGTAGGTGTTCCTACTACTATTTCAAGACAGCACTATTTCATTTATTTCTCCTTCTATATCAAACCACTGGCAAAATAATCAAATGACTGATGAAGAATGTCACTCTAGGTCCACCAGGAACCCCAGCCGAATTGCTTGCTATGATAGATGAAGCAGGTTGTACCAATTCCATCACGCTGAGGAGAGAGGGGCAGCTTTCAGAGCGCCATGTGTGGGGATGTGCAATAAATCATTCTCTTGAAAAGATAATTACTGACTCACTAGAAAGGAGAGAGGGAAAAAAATCTTTAAGGGCCACGATTTGAAAGCTTCTCAAGTTAACATGTGCACAGTCGGTTCTTTGTTATTCAGTGCACATTGGTAAAAGCTGCTTTGGGACACGAAGGGAATAATGTTATTCTAGTTATTAATCACTTTAATTTTCAATGTGCCTTGTAAACAGAGAGGACTAGAGAGTGAGAGGACAATGTGGGAGGCACAAGCAATTAGATGCTTAATGGGTTCCTTTTGAATTTCTGTTGGGGATAACAAAATCAAAAAGCTTCAAGGCTCAAGGAAACCCGAGTGTGCATACGTAATTCAAGAAAGTCCTATTTCATCTTGCCAACTAATAATATCACAAAGGGAGGGAAACGAAGCCTTGCTCTCAATAGTAATTACAATAGATTATGCTGGATGAAATCACATTGTTTCATGAGTCCAGCTTCTCTGTAGTGTAATTTAGCAGTACCTTCTTGAGGCACCGTGAAATAGAATGTTCTGTGATACTTCCTCCAGAATCCTTGCCAGAAAGCATAATGCTGCTCTGCAGGCCTCCTCCTGAGACCATCATGAGCCAGGATTTGGGGGTTACTAACCAACCATCAGAGGATTCGCTCAGCAGGAACCACACTTGCTAAAGATCCCTCGGCCATTCCAACACAGGAAGATAGAAAATGCACAAGCGTCTCCTGAAGAATTCTCCAGTCTTTTAAAATAATGGCTTGCAAAGTTTCACCTCTACTTTTCTTCTTCTTCTTCTTCTTCTTCTTCTTCTTCTTCTTCTTCTTCTTCTTCTTCTTCTTCTTCTTCTTCTTCTTCTTCTTCTTCTTTTTTAATCCAGGCAGGATCTTTGTGTACAGCCCAGTATGTGGGAGAACTCACTAGGTTCAGTCCATTTAGTTTGATACCTGTACTGAACAATTATCTAATCTCTATGGACCCCAGTGTCTCCATCTGCAATATATACATAATATCACATACTTCACAAAGACATTTGTGGGAAGAACAGATATTGCTGAATAAACATACCATACCAGAGAAATGACTGGGATAAAATAAGCAGTTATTAGAACAAAATTAACTAATTGTTATGAAAATTTAAGTTTAAGACCAGCCTGCTCCTTACATTTCAAAAAAAAGAAAGAAAGGAAGGAAGGAAGGAAGGAAGGAAGGAAGGAAGGAAGGAAGGAAGAAAGAAAGAAAGAAAGAAAGAAAGAAAGAAAGAAAGAAAGAAAATTAGTTACTTGTGTACCACTTTATAAGGTGGTTCTGGATACTGGTCTTAATGTTTAGACACAGAATTTATCAAGAATCACCAAAAACATCTTAGTTTTATCCCTAAGCCATCAATACTTCCCCCAGTAAAAAACAAACCAATAATAACTCTCTTATCAGTCATAAATAAACCCTTTCTTCACTCATACTATTTTTTAATCTGTCATGAGCTCTAGATTCTGAGTTCATGAATCAGTAAGGTTGGGATCTTAGTTGGAGCCAATCAAAATCTACCCCGAAAACAAACTTGGAAGCAAAATCTTAAACCACAACGTAAAGAAGTAATTTCAGGACTAGGCAGTAGGAAGACATCCTTGCTCTGTCTGAGCACACTTGGCAGTGGTCCCACCAAGTAACTAAATCAAAACTTGATGATATTGAGTACTAAAGTAGGCACTGGTCAAATTAAGATATGGTTTCGGCTCTACTCAGCCACACAAAAGATGCTTAACCTTTCAGCATGGCTTTAGTTTTTCACTCAGAGGCCCAAGACTAGATGAATTATGAGGTATTCCCTATACATACGGCTCCCGTAGTGTGCTAAGAAAATGAAGCAAAAGTACTCAGGGCATTTCTCATTGAACTCCCTAGCTTTTCTGACTGCCGAGGGGACAGAGGTCCGTGGTCATATTTAGTTCTTTCACAATTTGAGATGGGCAGCAATACGTCCATGGGAGGAGGGAGGGGAATTCTGTTGTGAACGATGAGTCATCAGTGACTCTGCCAAGTGGGTATAGGTAGGGGTACCCATGCATCCATATGACATGACCAGCATGGGGACCCAGGGTCTGCTCAGTGCCATCCACACTCCTGCAGGTTTTGGCCACAAGTTAACAAAAGATAAGAGTTCCAGAAGCATTAGAGAGTGAGGAGGCAACTTTACCAATCACACATTAAGCATCAGTATGCCCTCAGGGACAGGGAAAGAGCAAGACGTCATCCACCCTCCATGTAACTGTAACATGCTGAACCCAGGAACATCATGTGGGAGAACAACTCGCGGTTCCAAAGACACCCATCAAGACCCACATCAGTAAATTCAGGAAGTCTTACCTTGACAGAATGTGTTGTTAACACGCTTATATCCTTGTAGGCATTCCATCATTTGAGTATATCCATGGTAGGCTGTAAGTGGGGGGAAAAGCCTTCATTATATGCGCAGTTTAAATTCTGATGGTCTGAAACTGCTAGAGGTGGTACCATTTACGGCACCAATACAATGGACTTATTGTTTACAAGCTATCGATACCAACAAAGACCTCTACAACTGCTTCCACCCCATGCTTGTTTTCAGTCTACTTCCTATTTTGCAATGACTGTAGTCCTAGGAAGCTGCCAGCAAAGTCTTTATTGTGTTAACGGAATCATAAGACTGTTTCGTATTATCTCCCAATTAGTGATTAAGTCTTCCTATCACAAGACGCATTCCTCTGCAGTGATTCGTTTCAGAGAACGGGGGTTAAAAGCGGGGAAAAGCTGGCTTGTGGAAATTGCTCCAGTCATCGGTCGGCCTCCCGTCCAGTGTCGTCCCCTATAATGAAGACACTGACATGGGTGCCTACAGAAACTGGGACCTCAGCTGGGAGTCCTTCCAAGACAAAATGATCATATTCTACAGTCTCTTCAAGGCCCGGAGCCAGGCCAGATCATCTCTCAAAGTCTTCCTCTGCTTAGGAGTCGATGCTAATTTTCTCCTCAAACTGTATGAAGGCAAGAGACTTGTTCGCACCGAGCACATTGCTAATAGATGACAGACTAGTTAATGAAATCATTTACAGATTTAAAATTAAGCTTTCATAGCAGGAAAAAATTATCACCAATGAAAGGGTTTTGTATGTGGCTAAACAAAAACTTCATTAAATAAAAGCCACTTGAAAGCTGAAGTTTAAACTATTTTGGGTGGAAAAAAGAAAAAAAAAAATAAGGGCATGGAACCAAAAACCATCATATGTAGCGGCCAATGGAAGTCCTCTCTCTTCCAACATGAATATGATTTAGAGAGTAGTACCAACCAAGGGGAGGAATGTTTTTAAGAAGAATGTGACCTTGACTGTGCTTCTCGGGGGGTGAGTCATTCTAGACAGTACAAGCATAAAAAATGCCAAGATGTTAGAGTTCACTTCATTCATCATGGCCACTGCCCTGGAACCAAAGAGATCTCTTCAATTCATATATCAAATGAGCCAACCTATGGACTTATTTTCACCAACGTTTGGTTAAAAGAGCAACTTTGTCCTTTCCCATTCAACTGAAATCACCATCAAGACTGAACTGTAGAGCTAACAACACCATAGAAAGCCACAAATTCATTCCCAGATGATGCAATGCCAGATATAAATGACTGGAGGTCAGGGATGGCCTTAGGAATTAAAAGGGGGGGTTGATAGGGACCCCTTTGCCTCTGACCCCTGACATCTGTCACTCTGGGCTCCTTTGGAATTTAGAAAAGAGAAGAAATAGAAATAGCTAAGATTTGTAGGAAAGACACAAAGAAGCAAGCAAATGGGAAAAGAAAATAAGAAGGAAGATGGGAAAAGTATCTTATACTAAGATATACACTTAGACCAAAATCCAAGTTAGAGGATCTCTTCTCAGCCTCATCCTTCAACCAAACAGTGGGAAACATGTCACCACCCACAACATTACCAGACAAACCCACACGGCAAATGAAGGATGCATGGCTCCCAAAACAGATGGCAATATGTTTTCGACAATTTAGGTGCAGATTCCTGGTTAAGGGCTCCTCAGAATCAACATCAAATGACAGCGATGGCAGTCAAGTTCCTTTCACCCCAACTCTAAAAGCCATGTTCTTTAAATAATTCCAAATAGATCCCAGAGCTCCCTTCAGTCAGAAAACCAAGATGATTTAGGCAAACAGGTCTTCAAGTAAGGTGGGGTCATCATTCACCCAGCTATCTGGAAATCTATATTGCTAATCATTATTCAGTCATCTTGAAAAAAATCTATTCTTTCACTACTGAATAGCTCATGTGATTTTTCCCCCTCTTCAATGAAGAGCTAACTTTCACAAACCTTAGCAGAAATTTTTATCAATGAGTCCTCTAAGAAACATCTACATGATGGCTCACAACATGCACAACTCTACTTCCAGGAGACCTCACACCCTCTTCTGACCTTGTGGGTATAAGACACAAGTGGGGTACACAAATGTGTATGCAAGCAAGACCCTCATACATAAAGAATAAAATTCATAAATCTTAATAAGAGTTGAAGACAACTGAGACTGTCAATCCAATTAACCATTACTTAAGATGAATAAATAAAAATCATCTGATTGAAGCAAAAAGGGGGGCAATTATAAAAGTCTTCAGCTCTATGAGACAAAGACTGATGATGGTGTGTGTTGGGGGGCGTGTCACATTTTGGCAAAAACAGAAGTATAAGAAAACTTGGCCTAAAAGAAGTGAGTGCCATCTGTTGTAGAGAAGAAGGGAACAGAATGGCGTGAACTTGGATTTATTCAAGTAACAGTTTCTGCAAAACACTCCGAGGGCAAATGGCAGCATGTTGGTACTGCAGCCACTGACGACTGGGTCAGTACAGCAGGAGTGGAAAGAAAAGGGAGGCAAAAGACTGGGCTCCATAATTACACATTTCTTTATCACAAACCAATAAGTCAATTCCTCATCTGAGCTTCTTTTCATGAAGGGCAGAGCTGTAACCGAATGAAATCTGTAGCCTAAGTTGTGGCTACTCACGAAATTTCCATTTAAGGAATCTCACCTAATGAATAGCAACTGCACTGACTTTTTAAAATAGGGTTTGAAAGACTTGTTCCCCATCTTAAAGGCCATCTATTTTCTATTCCCCAGGGCTAGAAGAGCAGACTATGCTCATCAATTCTTCACAGTACCTCCCCAACATAAGAAATTAAACTGCAGAAGGCCACTGATAGCTGTGCATATTTTTTTTAAAAAAAGAACTGATATAAAAGTTTTAATAGTCTTGCAATATTTCTAGAAATGCAGGTTGTAGCACTACATTCTGGAATGCAGCCAGAGATTTCTTTTGAAGGTCTTAGAGACTCATCATTAAGAGCCATGCTAGGAAAAGAGGTATGCTCCATTAACCAGCAAAGGAATGATGACATGTCACTTACATGGCTTCTTGGGGCATTTCTGGCATTTGTTAAAGCCCCAGGAGGTCCCCACTGTTCCACAGCAGTCCTCTTGCTTGGAAAGGCCAGGGAGCGCTTTGCCGCACTGCAATGAGGTGTGAAATGCAGAGGTTAACTGGGTGCAGGATGCTCAGCCCCAGAGCTGGGGTGCTTCACAGTCACGTTATAAACAGTCCCCTCGACACCATGCAAATTACAGAGGAAAAGAACGGCTATAAAACTTGGAGGCCAAAGACTAGGACAGAGTCGATACAACACAGACGCGAATAAGCACATTTCCACAGACGAACTCCTTTGCATTTTTAAAATCTTATGTATATCTGAAGCAGCGGCACGGGTCCACGTACAAGGCTTCTGGTTTTTACCACTAGCCTGGATTTTCCCTGACTGCACCCTGTCCCCTCACCTGGGGAATATATGTCAGCTTTCGGGTTTCCCCACAGCAATTGCTTGCTCAAGCATTCACTCACTGGCTTGTTCTTTCATTGTTCCTTTGCTCTGTAATTATTGAGCACTTGTAATACATCCTGAGAACTGGGATACAAAAAGATGGACATGTGCACTGGACTGAAAACTATAGTTAACAGAAAATATCGGTAGCCAGAAAACTCTAGAATCAACTGGGAAGTAGGCAAGGGAGGAATCACCGAACCTGAGGAGGATCAAGAAGGAGCAATACTGACTACAGGCTGAGCCCGATCAGTTCTGACAGAGACTAATGCTCCAGGGAGACCAACCAAGCTAGGAAGGGGCTGGCAATCTTAATCAAGACCAGCCCAAGTAGGCAGAATGGGTACCCTTAGAACTACAGTTCCATATTGTCAAATCTCAAGGTCAGGTGAGACACCTAGCCGATGACAGGAGATCAGATGACCCTGCAGCAGGGGACTGAAGTTACTTAGCACTACCTAGAAAATCTATCCAATCCTGCAAGATCACCCAAGGACCAGATAGATGGCAATGAGACTTACTTGACTCTCACTCCCCTGATACACAGGGTAAGACACCCCCACGTCTTTGTCTAGTGTACAAATGGGGAGCATCTAAGGAGTTCCCCTGCTTTGCCAAAGAACATTCCTCAAATGGTTTCCAGAGTCATCTTTTCTAAAAGAAATTTGATCACATAATTCTACCGACCAACAACCTCCAGCAACATTGTCTGACATCCCCGGGCAGGACAAGAAGTCCCCTCTTGTCACACTTTAGGGAGTATCTTACTGCCTTCCACCTCTGAGCATCTATTTAATCTATTTAGGCTTGGCAAAGGACCCTTTGCTGTCTGAACTCAGGTCTGTTTGAATGTTGTGTTCTCTCTCTCTCTCTCTCTCTCTCTCTCTCTCTCTCTCTCTCTCTCTCTCTCTCTGGAATGCTTTTATATTTTTTTCTTTCCTCCAACTTTGTTTCTACCAGGAGAATCAGCACTGGCTCCTCGGTTCATGATTCATTCTCCTGACTTCAAAGATGATTCTACACAGGTCCACGGCTACCGGTTTCAGCCCAGTGCTTATGTATTAAGGACTTCTTATCTTTCCTCACACACAGCACATTTCAAGTGCTCAATAATGCTGGGTGGAGCAATTACTATGGGAAAACCCATCAGAAGTTGGCAGACATGCCCCAGAACAGGGGGCTATGTACAATGTGGGAAAGTCAAAGAAACGGTGACCCTAAGAGGAACAAGAAGGTGTAGACACCACCTGGCAAGCCTCCATGGACAGTGTTTCCTTCCTGCTGGGTCCAGGCATGCCTCATTCTGAGTAACTACATACGCAATCCATAAAGCGAAACCACATCAGAGAAGGCCGGCTAGGATAACAGAGTTTTAGATGTAGCACGGTGTTGATGGCCCTAGGCTTTCGTGATTTTATATGATTTTAATAATTTTGACAAGTGTTACATGCTTTCCAAAAGCAGTATGTGATGGTGGTTAAAACAGTAACTGAGACACTCTAGAGGCCTGGGTATGAATTCTGGTTGTAGGACTCCATACACACACAGTTAGATGAATTTTCTTATCCATAATATGGAATATTTAATAGCCCCTTTCTACACGGCCATGAACGTGAAAGGTAAAATCCATGTACAAGACGGAGTACTATGTCTGACATGTGTAAGTGCTAAATAAGCTATCACTCCTATTACTACCATTTATCATTATCATATCGTCATCATCATCATCGTAGTCATCATCATCATCATCTGAAAGTTTCTTATTCTAGATGTCCCACATCAGATCCAAGTCGTCAGATTCTTCAGAGATCAGGGGGCACATGAATGGATTGGAGTGGACTGTGAGTGTTCTGTGAAACAACCTGGTTAGTTTAACCGTCCACTTCAAAGTACCATAACCAACAAGAAATGCATTGTTAGGACAAAAATGGATTTCCCTGAAATAAAAGGTAATCCTGAAGACATTATGAGTTGGTCTATTTTTGAGAAGAACATATATATATATATATATATATATATATATATATATATATATATATATATAAGCACCTCAGGGCAAAGGAGCAAGGCCAAGGTCACCACATCCATGACATCTGAGAAGTCCACTCCACAGACAGGACAAGATAGGCACACTTTTCTTGAAAGAGGCAGGAAGGCAACCCAGTTGGTTGGGTGGACATTGTTTGTGTGACTGTTATAAACCAGTGCACCAAAGGGAAGCCTGTATGCAGGTAGCTCTTTGCTAGCTGTGGGCAAGGCATGCTGAGTGGGAATGCTCTAATCCTAGATCTGGATCTGCACCAGGTCCAAGACAGGAAACACACGCACACACACACACACACACACACACACATAAAGAAGAGAAAGAATCAAGGCGAAAAACAAATTACCTGAATCAAAACAGTTGCCCAACTCCTTGATCTTAACTATAGACAATTTAAACCCAAAACATGGTTAGGAGCAGGAAAGGAAAGGGACAACAACTCAGGAATAAGACAAGAAACAAATAAAATCACAGAGGGCTCCATTGCTGAAATCTGGCTACCAACATCTGCTTAACATGCTCTTCCAGTTTCATAAATCGGTTGGGCTTATTTGAGACACCAACCACTTTGCACACAGCTCATTCTTGTACCAGACTCTGGGCTCTTCCCTTAATCAGGCGAAGCACTCAACACTTGCTGATTTTATATGCTCAAAACGTTAGTAGCAGTTAAAATCCAATTTTCACCTTGGATTCCTAGAATGTTTTATTTGGTAGGGCAAAAATAAATCATTTCCCTCTACTGGGCCTCCAAAAAGGTACAAGGTTTTCATTCCATGATCCAAGCTGCTTTATCCCATGGCTTTGTTTTTGCAGGTCTACAGCCAAGAGCAGCACAAGCCATCCAAACTGATGGAGTAAATGGGATGCGTAGGTGGTACCATGGAACTGTGTGTGCTGTCTCGAAACTGGGTCCACACGGGGTAGGAATGAGCTATGTATGAAGGATGAAGTCAGAGTTATGAGGCACAACGTTTTCTATCAGTCCGATCAACTGTTTAAAAATAGAGGCTTCAGCGTGTAGCAAGAAATGTGACGTGAAAGATCTCTGTGGCCACACTCAAGGCTTTTTACCCAAGAGGCCACTGGATGCCAAGAGTCTTATCTGAGTGCAATCAGAAATACCCAGAGTGGGGCAAAAAAGTTAGGCCAACGGATGTCTCTCCCACAGCGAAGGGCCACAGTGGAGAGAATAACACGGGATAGAATGAGGTTGGGATGCTCTGCTCTAAGATTGGGAAGTTCTACTTCTCAACAGGATGTACTCACATGGACAGTGGACATAAGCCTCCCCTAGCCATATTCATATTCAGGAATCCAGGAGGGTTTTACAAGTTAAAAACACAAGAAGACTAAGCAGACTTTCTCTCATGGAGTTAATCATCGCATCCCCAAAGAAAGACTGCCAAACATTTCAGAATCCATCTTATATAAAGCAATCCAGTGTTAAATGTATGCTTACCTCTACCAAGTCAAATAGCAATATGCTCTAACTCCTCAGAAAACCCCCATATCATTCAGTACTAGTGAAGGGACACCAACCCCACATGTTTGCTAGGATCCAACTAGGGCAGAGCAAGCCGAGTGTTCGGGCAACCTCCTGTGAAGGCCAGCTGAAGAATGGGGCATGGGTAAGCCTACACATGGACATGATGGCAAGCAAGGTGGAAATATACTAAACAGGCCTATTGCAGGTCGAACGTTTTCAGCAGGCCTGAAGACCCAAAATCACGGGGAAAGAGGATTCCTCTCACAATGCAGACAGTCTTCCCACTGTAAATGTTCCTACCTAATGGTCTGAGACAGTGACCTCTCTGGTGGGAGCTGAGCCTGATGGGTCATCTCTCAGGAATGCTTAACGGGGAAAGCAAGTGGTTTCTCGCAGGCTTAAGATTCTGAGGTCAGTATGTGCTGCTAGGTTACATGACTCCATTTAGAAAATACAGACTGGTGCAGGATAGAGCCAAGTTCAAGGACTTCTGTTGTTATAACAGGGCCAAGGGCCAGGTCTGGGTCAGTGCACTACTAGCCGTCTGTCTGTCCTTTGTCTCATCCACTTCCTCATCTCTAGAGTCTTCACCAAATCTAAACCTCTGCCTTCTAGACTTAGGCAAACAAGACAAAAGAGGGAAAAACAGCTCTACTTGACCTTGATTTCTGAAAACGGAGTGGTGAAAATAAGTCTTAGACTCTTCTTCTCCACCTATCTTAATGGAGGCTGTACTTCAGAAGGTCAGGTCACTGAAGAACCATGGACTCTTCATACAATCCATGTGGTTAAAGACACCC
The DNA here is from genome assembly GCF_004664715.2 of Peromyscus leucopus. Lineage (NCBI taxonomy): Eukaryota > Metazoa > Chordata > Mammalia > Rodentia > Cricetidae > Peromyscus > Peromyscus leucopus. Next base: position 30,109,529 of record NC_051081.1, read on the forward strand.
TCATTAGCACTGTAGGTTATCCCGTGGACTCTTTATACAACCCATGTGGTTAGAGACACCCTCATTAGCACTGAAGGTTATCCTGTGGACTCTTTATACAATCCATGCGGTTAGAGACACCCTTCATTAGCACTGAAGGTTATGGAAGTTCCTGAGGAGTCAGAGTATATTGCTATTTGACTTGGTAGAGTTAAGAATATAATTATTTTACAATGTAAAATAACTATAGCCAATGGTATAAAGGCCTTTAATTGTGTGGCTAGCTATCAATAATCAACCAATTATGGGAAATGCACTTAAAATCTTTTTCACCTGCTTGGGAATGTGCCTCTTCAGACTTTCACCTCAGTTTTAAGGTAAAACCACAGAACTTGGCAACTGAAGTTAAATTGTGATCATGGTCCCCTTTAGATCCTCCCAAATCCGGGAGTGGAATCAAAGTTCAAAATTCACCATCTGGCAATCCAAGTTTATCATATTTTTGAAAATGAAAAATCTCACTATTCGAGTTGCTTGAAAGATGCATGGTAACTAGGAAAGGCTGTTACAGACATTAGAGCATGGCTTATGACATTTCAGAGTAAAACTGATACTCATTCCAAGAGTGTTTGCTTCACTGTGTCAGGTCCTGGAGAAGGAAAGCCCAGTAGTCAAGAAAAGCTATGAGTGTTGGTTGAAAACTACTAGACCCCAGTCAACACCCCAGCTCTCTTCCCACCAGTGGGGTATTCCACAGATCATCCTGCCTCTCTGGACCAGTAATGAGACACTAGAACAGTAATCCCTGACCTCAAAGCATAGTGAAAGCAAATGATGAATGACTAAGCAGTTGTGGGCTCAGAGCCCCGTGGGATATCCTACACTATACTCTGGTGAGCAGAGTGTAGGTTGAATCCAAGGTCTCATTCACATGCTCTCCAGCATGGGTAAAACTATAACCATAGGCCTGCCATCTTATAGGCTCTGAGAAGACTTCTGTTAATACTGTTCAGATATTTCACTATAAGAAGGGTCACCCCATGAAGATAGTACAACACCAAGGACCTACTCTTTAGTCTCACTAGTTAAGACATTTAAAAAACGACAATACAGAAACATTCTTAGAAACCATCCTTATCACATGTAAGTAACTCATTTTGTTATCAAGAACCATTCTATAGCGAAGTATAAATACTTCAAGCTAGAATAAAGGACATCTTCTTGCAAAGAAAATATGGCACTAAGCCAAAGGAACAAATAAACTTAAAATGTTAAAGCAATACAGAGTTTTAAAAATACTCCCAGGATTTCACTGGGGGAAAATACAGGGGAAAAATAGAAGTCTGATTCATTGTAACCCTTGCAGAAGTGCACAGGTCTGGGCTCAGGCAAGTGCTGAGACATGGAAGTGACTCAATGGTCCTGGGGTGGGGGAGACTCCAGAGGGGCACAACAGATCTCACAATGCAGAGGACCAGTCACCAGCTGTGAGCAGACAGGGTAAGCAAGAGGAAGGCGGCTGGACCTGAAGGAACAAAGAGAAAATCCAGAGAGCCAGAGCGCTAAGCTACAGAGAATTTTCCAAATTTGAGGTTCAACTTCTAGTTGGATATATAAAAAAAAAAAATCAATCAGTAGACAGCGAAGTAGCCACACTGGTCCTTTCCCAAACTTTCCCAAGCCGTTGAGTTTTACATTGCTAAAAAAAAAAAAAAAAAAAAAAAAAAAAAAAAAAAAAAAAAAAGCCTGGCATATTTTAAGGAATACTGATGGCTAATCAGTAGAAAGAAAATGAAAGCCCTTAAAAAAAAAAAAAAGGTACAATTTGGGGCCTGGGAGATGTCTCCATGGAGAAAGCACTTGCTATACTTGCTATCCAAGTGTGAGGATTCCAGAATTGGGATCCTCAGAGCCCATGTAAATGCCAGGCAGGAAGAGCAGCCTACTGTGATCCCAGCTCTGCAGAGGCAGACACAGGGTAACCCCAGTACAAGCTGGCTTTCTAATGTCAGAATTGGTGGGCTACAGGTTCTGAGGGAGACCCTGCCTCAGGAAATATGGTAGAGAATGAGTGGGAAAGCCACTGGATGTTAACTTTAGCATGCACATTCAAATATGCATACATGCACACATACCACACACCCACAAACATGCACATTAAAAAGGGAAGGTAGAGTTTTCTGCATCTGACCATCACAAATGTAAAAAGTGACCACTCACGATAGAGTATATCATTCATGGGAAAGGGAGAAGAAATTATATTTAGGATAAATATTCAGGAATATTCAAAGAACCAAAAAAGAATAAAACTGGACTAAAAGCCCTTTCATTATACTTCTCAGATAACAGGAGAAGTTTAAGCTCAGCAAATGCTGTTCAGTCACAATCTAAGGCAGCGGTTCTTGACCTTCCTAATGCTGTGAGCCTTTAATACAGTTCTTCATGTTGTGGTGACCCCCAGACACAAAATGATTTTTGTTGCTACTCTATAATTACAATTTTGCTACTGTTATGAGTTGTCAAGTAGATATTTTTGGAGTCTGAGGTTTGTCAAAGGAGTCACAAGCCACAGGCTGAGAACCACTGATCTAGGAAATGCTAACACCAAATGAAAGCCCCTATCTGCCAGTTTCAGCACACTTTCAAAGGCAAGCTGACCATTTTTTTTTTAAGTCTTGTGTGTGCGATGTGTGTGTTTATATGTGTGTGCATGTTCAAATGTATTCATGTATGGGACTATGTACCCCATGAGGAGATGGCGTAAGAGAGTGGAATAACAAAAAGAACGCAGGACAAGGAACCAGAAAGCCTTAGTGTTGGCCCCTACCTACCACAAACTCAATAGAAGACACTAAGTGAATTAACTCTCTGAATGTTGGTCTCCTCATTAATATGATTGCAAAGGCAGCCCAATTAATACACAATGCATGTACTTAAATTTAATAATTGTATGAAGGACCCAGTGCAGAGCTAAGGCTACAGGGGGAATAATGGTGAAAAGTTTTACTCTGTCACAGCCACCCTATAAAGAATAGTATTCCTTAAATGTCCCCTGCCTACAAGCCTGACTAACTGGAGCCCATCACCCCATACCTTTCCCACTCTCCACAAAGACTGACCTGGACCCACTTCATCAGTGATGACTATAATATAATTCCAGCCCTTTTGGACAACTTGTACATACAAAAAAAAAAAAAAAAAAAAAAAAAAAAAAAAAAAAAAAAAGGCATCTACCTACCTAAAATTAGGTATGGTTCTTCAATGGTTCCTGTCTAATTATAAAGGATAGTGATCAATAAGCAGATTCTCAGAGGTATTCATAACATCCATAGAGATGCAGATTTAGCATGTATGGAGCATGTGTGCAAAGCCACATGATGCCCCATTCGCCCACATCACACAGCTACATCTTCTTAAAAATTATGTGCCCCATTGCCGTCCTCACATTCGAAAGTATGCTACTCAAACATGCTGACATAAAACCTTGAGGATTTTAACAAGCGAGAGCACTCTCCTCACGACTGTGACTCTAGGTAAGGGATGTGAGTCGTATTTCATAAGCATCTTCCACATCTCTCCACAAAAACAAGAATAAAGTCCTTTATGGAAAACTGTGCACAAGAGACTGGATTCATCTAAACGCCTGCCCCAGGTCTTTGCTGCTATAACATTAACAACCTTTCCCAATGATAGGAACGTCTCTGCTTTGGCAGAGTAACTCCTGTCCACCTTCCATGCAACAGGCTTGACCTTGACTCCAAATTAAACTGGAAAGCCCAACCAAGAGCCCTTCTACATCCTTGCACTAAAACATTAAATATATTTATTTTTATGTGCCAATGCTAAATGCTCCAATTTTTTTTAAATTTTTTGCTCCAATTTTTTGAACACTGTTATTAACGAAAGGAGAGCAACATATTTGATAAACTGATTCTAAGGATCCATCTTCCTAACGGAGAATTCTGTACCATGGCTCACTGGCAGGGCAACAGGCATTGTCCCATAAAAAGAATGGGAAAATGCTTAAATGCTTCCAGATTTTCTAAACTTGTAAAAAAAAAAATTGCTTTGGCTTGAGCAGAGCATTCTTCATGGGCAAGTTTTTTTTTTTTTTTTAAATCCACCCAGCTTTCTTTTATTAGAGTAATTAATACAACGTTAGGCATTTGGGGTATCTGATATATGCATAATCCTCTGATATTTTGGAATATTGATTTTATAAAGTATCTACTGTGACTAGGGCATTAACAGCTGGACATGTATCCACATTGATTTCTGATAGTATATTTGCTTAAAGCCTGCTGAAGCCAAACCATGGACTTCAAGGAACTCCAGACAACTACTTTAGTTTATGAAATGGTATTTTTAAAGTAACACGTTGGTTTTTAATGTTAACATACGAAGGGAAAAGTATTCTTAAGGCTCTGACATAGGATTCTTCTTTATATCTTTCCTAAAGAAATCATAAAATCCAGCTGTCCACTTTCTCCACCTCTAAGATCTTGGAATTTTGACAGACAAGTCTTCCAGGCTGTGCACCTGCGTATCACTGGTCTTCCTGAAGAATAAATAAGTTCTATCATGACTCTATTCTCACACAATTCCCACTAGGCTTTCTCCTGAAGAAAAGCAATGTTGAACAGGCCATGAAATGCAGTACTAGAGAGCAAATAAGTCAAATTTATTTCCTTTTCTAATTAATTTTAATCTGTATAAAAATACTAGATTCATTATGACATTTTCATACATGCACATCCTATTAAATTTATTTGAAATTCTATTGCCAAACAAAGAACTTTGGTAGGTGAGAAAATAAAGATGGGTAGAAATGCCTGATGTTACTATGGCAACTAGATCACCTCCAGAATGATAAGTAAAGGTTTGTTAATTTAACTACACTGGGTACTTTTCTGTGTTAAGTCTCATTGCTTAGCAGTTCCCTTTTTTGTCTCTACAGAGATGATAAAAAGAACAAAGGCCATGTCAGGCCTCACGGCACTCTGCAAAAATGCAGGCCTCTATTTGGTTAAGCTCTCGGGGTTCCTGTGTCCTGCCCAAGTACACAGAACTTAAAACTACTAATTACCTGTGGCTTGGATACAACTCACGTAGAAAAACTGAAAGCCACAAATAAAAGCAACAGGTTCATTTACATCCTTGGGAGCAGGACTATGCTCGTACTATCCACTGCCCTTTCACTTATAGCAGGAACAATTACTGCCCAACAAATAACCACCAGTTCCCCCACATATCCCAGCTCCTAAACAGACAGCTCTATCTGTCTGCCATTACAAACTACCATAAACTAAGTGGCTTTGTGTATATGTATGTGGGTGTGCACGTGTGTGTGTGTAGAGGTTAGAGGTCACCCTTGGTATTGTAGCTCAGGCGCTGTCCATCTTGTTGTGTGAGGCAGGGTTTCTAAGTAGTCTGGAGCTTACCAAGAAAGCTAGGCGGGCTGGTCAACAAGCCTCAAGAAGTCCCTTGTCTCTGGGATGACAAACCCTTACCACCATGCCTATCTCTTTGATTTGTTTTTTGTTTTTTGTTTTGTGATAGATTCTCTGAACTGAACTCATGTCTTCAGACTTGCATGATGGGAACTTTACAACCAATCTTTCTTCCCCAAGCCAACTCATAGCTTTGACCTTGGACATTCATTTTGCAGCTGTAGAGCTTGGACGCCCAAGACTAGGGTGCTAGCATGGCCAATTCCTGTCTTGTATTCAGCAGCTGTCTGACTCTCTGGTCACATGGTCTCTTGCTTATGAGTCTGCAGGAAGAGATATAGAACACCGGCAAGCATTCTGGTATCCCTTCATCTAATGATACTGATCCCATCCTACCATGGTCCCACCCTTAGGACTTCAAGCATCCCCTTGTAGCCTCTACTCCCTAATATAGTAATTATCAGTGGTTTCAGCACATAAAGTTTTAGGGAATACACTTCAATCCACAGAACTTTCAGACAGGACCATGTACCTGACGCATGAGGAGTGAAAAAATGGGATGAATGTTCCTAAAAGCATCTCTCCTCCTCAGCAATGGGAATCAAGTATTGCCATGGATCTATTCTGGCAAAGTTCAAGTATTCTGAGATGTAGAGCAGTAATACGCTATGGCTATCCTCAGCTAAGGTCCCCAAGGAATGTGGAAGACAAGAATCCTCTACTTCCCGGCAGCTATCCAGTCCATGCAAAATATAAGCACTTGCTAGATTTCAAGTGCTTACGTTTCACCGTTCACAATTTCACTGTGGCAAAGCCTGTCCCAATGGGAGCAGCATGGATACAATTAGCGGTGATTCATATGTGCCCATTTCTCAGCTCATCCTAAGCAGCTTTGCCCTCGTGAAAAATACAAGCTTAACAGGAAGAGGAACAAAAGCAAACGACGTGAACACAATCAAATGAGAAATGGTCTCACTAGCGTCTCATGCGACAAGAATTCAGAGAAGGAGCAAAGTGGATTGAAGGAGAGTCTTCGGAGGAAACGACAGTTGAGGAGACTCATCACAAGTCGGGACAGGTTGGAGACAACAGGACAGGTATTTACAGTAACTGACATTTGTCTAGATTGTGCTCTGTCCACAGGTCCTCTGCCTGGCTCAATAGTGCCTATGATTGAAAAAAAGAAAGAAAGACGTCCAAAGACAGGACTCAGATGTCTCAGGAGGCTTCTCAGTCCAAACTGCAATGAAACAGGGCCAGAGATGAGGCCAGCTTGCTAAAACGGAATGAGAGCTACAGACTTGAACTGGATGAATCAGCACACACAAGCCCCGACTTCTCTGCAATTCAAGTTTCACATAACTTAGACGGGAGGCAAGCGTACCTACTTTCCCTTTCTCTCACATTGTTTCAAAGGTCAAATACGGCCATGACTGGGAATGTTCCCTATCATCTATCAATTTTATAAAAATGCACTGGTGTACTAAGAGGCTGGCCTCAAAGCCACAGAATGTGAAGACTGTGTTCTTAACTGCTTAAGCTTGCCTGTTCTAAATCAGTCCTCTCCAAAATGGTTATCCTGGAGGCATGGCTATCTTGTTTGAAATATTTGGAGCGCCTCAATTCACATTTTAGAATACTTTTCAGAACTTAAGGATATGTTTAAAAGACTCTCGGTGATGGCAAATCCTTGAAACTGGACTGGACTTGACCATTCTAAGCTTTCAGATTCCTTAAGAAAATAAGTGATATGAAGATGACCAGCAAAGACCAATTCTTACTCAGTTCTGAAACTGTTTCCCTTCAATTCAGGCAAGTCAGAACTATATGCAGAGTTGGAGAGATAGCTCACTCCATGGTTAAGAGTCCATATCGCTCTTGCAGAGAATCTGAATGAAAATTTCAACACCCATGTCAGGGCATTCACAACCACCTGTAACTCTGGCTTCAATAGATCTGGTGACTTCTAGCCTTTGAGATTACCTTGACTCGTGTACATCCCACACACATGCACACATAATTAAAATTAAAGTAAACCTTAGAAAAACTATGCAAAGGCAGTATCACTAGGGCAAATATATAGCCTCTGGGGATGGTCTTATAAAAGCAAATACTCATCTTGCATATAAATACTTTTATACATAAGAGGAGGCAGAAGAAAGTGAAAGTGGAAGTGTAAGAAAAAATGCAACACTATTATCATATCAGGAATGGCATGGGGCAGATAGGAACAAATCTTATCATTTCTCAGAATAGCTCATGAAATTGTTGTTTCTGTCAGTACAATTTCACGAGGCAGATTCCAAACTATTCTCTCTTAGTAACCCAGATGATTCTACTTTCATTTAGTAAATATTAATTCCATCCAATGGAATAGGGACAAGAAATAACTTTAGCTTCTAGAATTACCAGCTGTAATTCTTTAAACATTCTTGTAGTGTATAGAGTCTAAAAGTCCATCAAGAAAATCTATGTTCTCTTCAAACTCCCTTCAACACACTCATAACTTTGCCAGTTATGAGTGGCATCAGAAGTGGCTTACCAGAAGCCCCAAACTCTGTTTCATAATTATTTTCAGAGACTGTTCCTGTGCAAAAACCAAGAGTCTAATAATTGGTAGGTTTATGGTTTAGTGTGCCCTAAAGGTAAAACATAGAAGCTTGATGATATTCCATGTCCCAGCCAAAGTATTTTCATGGCTAATAAAATGGAAAAAAAATCTGAAAAAATAATCAGAGAAACCTAGTGATGCAACAAACTTGTTTCTGTATGGACCAGGTCAGGGAGAGGAAGATTTAAGGTTGACAGGCTTTGGGGGACCTACAGAGCATCCGCCTGGGTGAAGACTGGACATTGGGCTACGGGAAGCACCATGTCTGGGTCCTGCCCCATTCTGTGACGCATACTACTCTAGTTCTGAGAATCTATATTTGACTCTCCTAACGCCTGAGCCCCACATCCCTCATCCAAGGGAAACTAGCAGTTCCCCCACCCCTGCTGGCAGAAACCCAGTGACATGAACGCATGTTCTCTCTCTCACATGTGGTGTTTTCCCCCTTTGGATCCTATCCCTGTGTTTTGTTGAACTTTCTCCACTCCAGGCAAGAGGGGCCCTCACAGGCTGTCTGGCAGAAGTTTCTGGAACAAGACCAGTGAACACTTAAGATCTCCAGCACCTATCACTGAGATGTGCATGACACCTTCAGCAAAATCTCCTGCTATTGACAAAGGTAGAGCCTGGCAGGGATGGATACAAAGAGCGGCCGTGTTAGAGCCACTGGAGACACAGACTCGCTAACACTCCATTAAGTGTTTCTTGGATTATGACGAGTGAGCACTTGCGAGGGACACTGAAGAAAAACGCAGATGGCATAGGAAGTGACTGGTGTTGATGACTTATTCCACCAGAAGAAGGCCAAACTTCAGTAAATGTGATCAGCATACCCACACTAGAAGCTCTGTGTGTGGAGAAGGCAATGACTGGGAAAGGCAGCTCTCTCTGCCTTCCCAAACCTCTGGTCAGAAGCACCTTAGAAGATGAAAGCCATTGCCCTGACCCAAGCTCACATCACCTGAGGAAGCCCAGCCCTAAACACACAGCACATCGGTCCACAGCAAGGGAAAAGAAGGTCACCCATTGACTGTCACCATCTGTCGAGCTAGGCAGTAAACTCTGTTGTTATCTCCAGATAAGAGAGCGCTGTATAATTGAGAGGTCAAGGTTGTATATGCATTCATTCTTTAAAAGGAAGTTGTACTACAATTATGTATGCATTTCAGGGGTAACATCTGCATGAGCCACAGCACGCAGGAGGTTCAGAGGGCAACTTGTGGGAGTCTGTTCTCTCCTTCCATCATGTGGGTCCCAGGGGTCAAACTGGGGTCATCAGGCTTGGCAGCAGGTATCCTTACCAACCGAACCATCTCACCAGCCCCGCATTTATTCTTAAACATCCAATCTGTTTTGGTAGTTTCTGGACCCCATTTAGGGAAATAACCAATGTGAAAATGTTAAGATAATGCCAGCATGCTGTTGGGGCAAAGTTAAAATTTCCATTTTCACTCTAGGCCCACTCCATTAATATAAAGAGTCAGTCTACAATATGCAGAAATTAAAGAGCAGATTTCTGAGTAAGACTGAGTATCCTAGCTCTGTAAACTGAGCAATAACTTACTTTCCCGTCACAGGGAAACCAGTTTGAAAGTCTACAGCCCGTCTCTCTTTCTTCCTTCTTCCTTCCCCTCTCTCTCCCTGACATGCGCATTAGCAGGCCTCACATCTACTTCCCCAGTCTCCCATGAGTCTCTGTTAGGGCTTCACTGTAAAATGTCCCTCCGGGTCTTGCATTCTTGAATACCTGTCCCCAGTTGATGGGGCTCTCTAAAGAGGTTGTGGAAGCTTTAGGCCTTGGATATAACTAGCAGACTAGATCATTAGTAGAGACAGTGAGGGCTACAGCTCAGCCTGGGCTTGGGTTGAGGCCATTCTCTGCTTCCGCATTCTTCAAAAGGTGGGAAAGCCATGCCACAAGCTCACAATACCCAGGAATAACTCTTGTTCAGCCACCTTGACTTCCCAACACTGTGGACGCTATTCCCTTAAAGTTAACTGTGAACCAAAGTAAACCACTCTACCATAGGTTTTTTGCTTTTTTGTTCTGGGTTTTTTTTTTTTTGGGGGGGGGAGGTCAGGTATCCTGTCATAGCAATGAGAAATACAACAAATACAGAATCTATGCAAAGAAAGCTAAGAAGTTTTTCTTCACGCTTTTCTAAAAAGTACATTGAGTCATGCAATCCTAATACTTTCTGTCTGTAGTTGATGCCTTTCCGCTAATTTCTCAGTAGTGTGTACTTTTTCGTTTCAAACAAAAGCAGAGTGGTCCTGTTCCCCCTTCTACAATGCAAGCATGTCTGTGTCTTTTAGCTCTGAGCTTTGACCTTCAGGGTGTTGCATAAGGCAGCCCTATCTCCAAGGACTGTTTTCCTCCCTTGGTCTATTCTGTTTCCATTCTTCCTGCCCAGTGAGAACCCACTGCAATAGCATCTGGCACCTCTAAGAGACGACCAAACAGTTCTCATGTCACTTAAACTCAATTTTGCCTAGGACTTATTATTTATATGATGGATAATTAATGGAAACAAAGTTGTTTTTTTTCCCAATGACTTGAGTATTTCACAGCATGAACTACTCACTCCTTTTCTTTACAATCTCCAGAGAGTTTCTTTTCTTCAGTAGAATGTATCCCAGACACCTTCATCTTCAAGGTTGTGGCTTATGATTTTTTTTTTAATCTTTATGGAAGTTTTTTACAAGATCCACTGTGCTCATCTCTTTAACTCTCCATGGCTTGCAGTCCTATGAATGTGTCTTCTTTATCTCTGTTAGCGCGCTATAAAAACGTTCTGTTTATATCTACTTCGGGTTTTCCAGTATTTCTGCACTTCGTAGTTAATCTGGGTGTTTATATGTGGAATTTTCTGCTCTTTCAGCATTTGTAATGGGAAGGTCTTGAGACATTTTGCCTAACCTCCTCTGTGACGCCTGTGTCTAATTACAGTCCATGTTACCGCACTCAACAAAGAGACCATGATCGCATGATTGTGTAACCTGGCAATGACAGGGCCAGCAAGGAAGCTGGACCCTGAACTCTATTGTTGTGATTCTAAACACTTGACAATCGAGGCCTTTTCAAACAATCTGGCATCACTGGGTCTCTGTAAAGGGCTTGTTTTCAACAACTGGGCAGTCAGTTAAACCCAATTCAAACAATCACAATTGCAGATGCCACGTAAGATTCGAATTTAGGCCACTCTGAAGGGAACCAATTTGAAACAAAAGTCACCCTACACAATGAGAAGGGTGTGTAGATTTAACATCCTCCATGATGCAGTCATAGACCCGACAGGGACTTTCTGAAACCGGGCCTCTCCTCAGAGAGGAAAACTGGAATGGAAATGTTCAAGTTTCAAACTCAGACAAACAAGCGTCCCTGCAGAGAGTTGGTAACTGTAATTGCTGAAGCTGTGATTCTAACTTAGCCACACAGTGAACAAACTTGCAAATGTTTTCAAATATATAAGGAGTGCACAATTTACTACAAGTAACACAGACGCTTAAGTTAGCCAAGGCTATGATTTGCCAATTACTTTAGGAAGTCTACCCTCGAAGCCACCTTACCTCTTCTCTATTTCTACTCTTTAAATGATTCCTGTGATGCCTACTGATCCTAACATAAGAAAATATTTGAGACCATGAAAAAAATTAAATAACACTTTCTACAAAAGTAAAAACAAACAAAAAAGACTAGGTTTCCCCCCTCCATCTTGGCACTCTTTACAAAGGTGAAAATTATTACAGAATTTCCAATGTCAATGTTATTTATGCCTCTCTCCTCTTTATGACAGCATCTTAAAAAATGTCCTCCACTGTCATGAATATACTACCTGGAGATCTATTCACTGATTACTGAACTGTCTCCATTAATCCCCTCACATTCCACTGATAAATCCCCATGCTTTGACCCATAGTTAAGAATACATCATTTTGAATACCAATCAAGGTAGGATTTATCCTTAAAGATCCAGCCAGCTACCTTCTTTCACGTCCTTCCTCCCATGGGTCAGCTACTGGATGACAACGAGCATTGGCCTAGCTTCAAAGTAAAAAAGCTCACGAAAGTTCAGCACAACACACTCAGTTTCTCCATAACATTCAATAACCAAATCCTGATGATCCATCCATCTCCTACACTACTTATCTTTATCTTCAACTCTCCTTTTGCTGACCCTTGAGCATTTCATATTTTATACAAGTTCAAATTATTATGTTTGGAAGCCTCATACCCAGCACCGATCAAAGATAAAACTGGCAAATATCCTTTTCTAAAATGTTATTCAGTGCATTAAAGTTGTATTTTTCAAGTTCAGTTTGAAGTACATTATTTTATTTATAAGTCCAGGAAATTTTTAGTAGTTCCCCTTTCCTCTCATAAGAAATTTTCAAACATGCTGGGCCACTCAAAGACTGACATGATGATAATCTGTATGCTGAATTCCCAGAGTCAAAAGCTGCTGGCATCTCTCCACATCTGTGTATGGAATGCATTATGTGAGACAACTATAGACACTATGATACTTCACTCTTACGACTTTTATCACTCAACTCACAAGAATAAGAACACTCTCCTGCATAAACCCATCACTACCATCACACCTGGATAAGTAATAATTCTAAAGTAACAGCCAATAGCCAGTTCAATTTTTCCAATTGTTTCTGACACATGTTACATCTGGCTTTTTTTTTAAATCCCAATTTTGGTCCATCAAGACCAAATTTGGCTCATTGGGGAAGGGCCCTTGCCACCAGGCCGGACACCTTGGGTTAGACCCCTGGAACCTACATGGTAGGAAGAGAGACCTAGCTCCTCCAAGTTATCATCTGGCCTCCACACATGTTGTGGCATGTATGTGCCCTCCTCCTCCTGCCACCATGCACACTAAAATAAGTTAAAATTTAAAAGAAAAGTAATTTAGCGCCCATCCACTATATGTCTTCTGTGACTCTTTCTAGAAAAATCAGTCTACGTTTGTTTTCATGGTATGTTTATAAAAAAGGCAATGTTGCCCTACATTATAGTTCTGCTTTTTTTGTTCTGTTCCTATGTGATAATTTTAGCTTTCCTATTATCCTCCGTATTCCCTATACTCTGAAGTTTAGCTGTGAAGTTTAATGAGGTCCAGGTTGGACATTTTTTGGAAGAACACACATGTCCCATGTGGTTGTGTCACCCTTAACAATGCTGACCTTGGTTCTTGATAAGGGGGCTTCAAGGCTTGTTGACCTTACCACCAGCCATTTACATTGCACTATGCCCCAGTTTTAAGATCTTTAAAAATATGTATACTAAATTCTTGGGGTTCAGATTTAGCTCAGTGGTAGAGTGCTTGCCTAGCAAGCACAAGGCCCTGGGTTCGGTCCTCAGCTCTGGAAAAAAACAATATGTATACCAAATTCTGTCAGGCATCCCAGGCCATTTGCTTCCTGGCCTCCTTAGACTCTTTTCCTCAACTATCTCTTAAAATCTCTCCTCTCTGTTGAATCCCTTATCCCTTTGCTCTGTAAGCACTGCTTCATAATCAATTGCTCATTTTTATCCACCATTTAGATAGATCTGAAATTGTACACTAGGGAACTTCCAGGGGCTTAACTACACTTACAGTGCATGTTGTTGAGTTTATGACCTCGTTACTAGAATGTGCCACAGAAATATGAACTATTTCTGACATCATCATCTGGTATATGACCTCTTATAGCAACATACAAACCTAAGTGCTTATTGATACCCACGCAAGTTAAGTCTCAATAGCTGCAACTGCTGAGCATGCCCAAAGATCAAGGGGGAAAGTGATGCAAGGTTGGTTTTTCTCCCTGACCCCATTCCTTTAAAATCTACCGACACCTGTCTGTGTCTATGTCTCCAACATCTTAGCAGGACTCACCTATATACTATCAATTATTTTCCAATAATTGTCTGGCTCATCTGCACTGCACTGGTTAATTAGACAATCTTCACTTTCCAACAGAATTTCTCACAAGCGGGAAGACAAATACACGCTAGGAATGTCTGATGAAATAGATTTTATTTTGAAGCTGTGTGTCGGTGACTACACATGCAAAATGAATTAAGAATTGAGATCACTGTCTGGACCATTCGGCCGAAAGGCAGAACAGGATCCAGATAAGGCAAGAGTATTCCACTGGGCTTGGATTATTTAGGTAACTCCATCAATCACTCCATTCACTTCAATTGAATAGTCCAGTTCAGGCTTCTAAGTAATTTGTTTTCATCTTTTCTAGTTAGCATCATCTGTCCGATATTACAGGAGAATAACAACTTTGTTATGTTTCGCTTTTAAAACCCTTTTTATCATCTGTGTTCCAACTTGGACACTGGGGAGAAAGGTACTGGGCACACAGTTTTAAAAGGATCTGCTTTTCCTTTCTCCATGACCAACCTAAGCTGGAATGACCAAACAGTGCACATGGCACCAAAATCACCTTCCATCTCCAAGCTACATCTGGGGCAAAACTATGACGTGTATAAAATGTATCTTCAGCCACATGGCTCCTATCTATCTGTGCCCTTTACTTCAGAGATACATTTCAATGGTGGATAGTCTCTCTCTCCAAAGCACTTGCTAATACTGGAATTGAGTGGAGAAATAGATGTTATTTCAAGGGCCCTCTTAAAGTCATCTGTTTTGTCACTGTGGCAAGACGCCTAAGAAAACACCTTCTGAAAAGACAGATGTGTTTTGGCTCATGGCTGCAGAGCTTGCAGTAGATGGTAGGTTAGTTCCATGCTTCTCGACCTATGGTGAGGGGGCTCCTTATGGTCACCAACCTGTGACCTACTTCTTCCAACCACAGTTCCACCAACTCCTAATATTCTATTCAGATTTTAACCTATCCACGGATTAAACCATTGGTTATACCAGAGCCCTCAAAAACACACCTGGAATAGTGCTATACAATGTCGTAAGCAACTTTCAATCGAATCAAAGACAATCAGGATTAGCTATCACATGCCCAGAAGGAGGTACTTCAGGTATCCATGGGCAGATAAATGTTATGTTTGGAAGACTGAGGGTTTTCCCCTGTCTTTGAGAAGCTACATGACTTAAACATAAGCAATCAGGAATTCTGGCTACTTTCAAAAGTTTGACGCTATCAGTATCCTCTAAGCTAATATTTTCATAGTTCTGTGACATTTACAAAATGTGGTTCACATTAATTATCCTGTTTAATCTTAACATAACTCATAAGCACTATATTCTTGCCTCCAGTTTGCAGATAAGGAAGTTGGTTCTCTGCCACCAAGTGCTGAGTTCCTGGCTCTGAACAAGGTCTGTTAATTCCCCATGATGCCTTTCCATTCTGCACACTGCAACTCCATTCAGATCCACAAACTGACTTTTGGCTCTTCTGGAAGGGTGGTGATAATCCTATATGACTTAGTATCTAAAGGGGGGGAGGGCTGAAAGTTTCTTAAGCAATTAACAATTGGTTCTACAAGCCTAAAGCATTTCTCCTTTTCTTCTTAGCTTCCCACCTCCCACACACTATTTTTGGAATGAAGAAGACATCTTCCTACTCTGTCTGAAGGTTATTTAAACCATAACTGTTGTATGATATCTTGTTGGTGTTCTGACAAATGAAGTTTGCCTAGAGATCAGAGGGCAGAGCTGGCCACTAGTTAACCATAAAGGCCAGGCAGTGGTGGCACATACCTTTAATTCCAGCACTTGGGAGGAGGAAGCAGGAAGATCAGGAGTTCAAGGTTACCCTGGGCTACACAAAATTGAACCAGTCTAAAAGAGAAACAGAGCCAAGCAGTGGTGGCACACACCTTTAACCTCAGCTAGCTGCAGCTCTGTTTCTCTGATATTTCAGCTGTCACTCTATACCTGACTCTGAGTTTTTTATTAATAAGACACTTGGGATCATGCTTCATATAACCAAAAGGCAGGTAGAGGATCACAGGACAAAGTACATCATTACTTTGTAAAGTAGCCCAAAGCAGCAGAACCAAGTGGTTGGGGAAGAGAAACCAAAGGCCCATGATTTTGAGAGGGAGCAAGAGGGTACATAGGAGGAATTGGGTAGAGGAATGGGAAGAAGGAAGATAATGTAATTATATTTTAATTAAAATGTACTTCAATTAAAAATTTAGGCTGCCTTCAATACACAGATTCCATGGAGGAATTTAAAAGGAAAAGGTCTTTCACTTTATGATATAGGCTGAAGTTACAGTAACTCCAATGACATTAAAAATTCACATTAAATAATTTATTCATGGCTATCCTAATTGCAAATTAAAAGAAAACAAAAGATGATATTATTATTACACAGGAGATTCAAAATTCAACTCCACTTACATCTAAATTATCAAAACCCTACAAAAGCATTTTTTTATAACATCTTTGTATACAGTAGCTCCTCTACCACATCTCATATCTGGCATGTTTTGCACACAGATCATCACAACAACAACAACAAAAAAAAAAAAACATAAATAAATGACCATGAAATTCCAGCAACACTTCCAGAAGTTCACTACTTAAAGTTATTCTATACATCATGTGCCAGCAAGACTTTTTTTCTGTAAAGGGCCACAAATTAAACAGGTTTTGTTTTGCAGACCACATAATCTCACTGAATATACTTCGTTCTGCTGTCCCTGCATAAGGCTGGCATAGATGAAAAAGTAAATAAATGAGTTGGACTGGGTTTCAATAAACCTTTTATTCGTAAATTCACCATAGCTTACCAGCCTCTCCTATAGAGAGTTGTTTGTACCACATCTGGCTTCTTAACAGGACAATGTCCCACCTAGAAAACCTTATCAAGATGGCCTGAACCACACTGCTCACCTGGGACCCAATGGTTTCCTGGAAGCATCGGCCGAGCTGTGTCTTAGCAGCCACGGGATACACGTGTGGAATGACCTGCTGGTGGGAGTACGTGGAATGTACTGTCTGGGTCTTCTGGACGGGGTGCCCTTGGTACGAGACTTGGGGTTGGCCTGGTTGGGCTTCTTTCACCTTCTGGCCCATTGGGCCGTCAATTCTGGAAACCTGGTGTATCTGGACAGAA
Organism: Peromyscus leucopus; assembly: GCF_004664715.2. Taxonomy (NCBI): domain Eukaryota; kingdom Metazoa; phylum Chordata; class Mammalia; order Rodentia; family Cricetidae; genus Peromyscus; species Peromyscus leucopus. The sequence goes on from NC_051081.1 coordinate 30,126,617, forward strand.
GCCTCAGGAGGATGCTTCACATGGATATTGACTATGTTGGGGGGAAATTTCACTACAAAGATCAGGAGGACAATTTGTTAATCATGAATAATTAACTGGGATACTCAGGATTTTTAAAAATGTGAAATGAACTTGATAGAAACACACCTACCAACAGACTCCACATAGGATAAACATATACAAAGTATCTTTTTGTGGCAGACATCAAAATTCTTGACAATTTTGTGCTCAAAATGACAAATTTATACATTAAAAAAAATTGTGGGCTGGAAAGATGGTCTAGCTGGTAAAGGTGTCTACCATCAAGTCTGATGAGCTGAGTTCACATCCCAGGATACAACATGATGGAAGGAGAGAACTAACTCCATCCACAAGTTGTCTCGGACCACTACACATGCACTGTGACACACACACACACACACACACACACACACACACACACACACACACACAAATACATAACAAAAATTTTAAATAAAACTGCAATTATGCAAACATTAAAGTATCTCAACAGTGATATATTAAGAAACAAGAATATTGGGGCTGGAAAGATGGCTCAGTGGTTAAGAGCAGTGGCTGCTCTTCCAGAAAACCTGGGTTCAATTCCCAGCATTCACATGGCAGCTTATAACCGTCTGTAACTCCAGTTCCAGGGAATCTGGCACCCTCACACAGATATACATGTAGACAAAGCACCAATGCACAGAAAATAAAAATAAATAAATGTAGCCGGGCAGTGGTGGCAATATGCCTTTAATCCCAGCACTCGGGAGGCAGAGCCAGGTAGATCTCTGTGAGTTCGAGGCCAGCCTGGTCTATAGAGCGAGATCCAGGACAGACACCAAAACTATACAGAGAAACCTTGTCTTAAAAAAATAATAATAATTAATAAATAAATAAATCTCTTTAAAAGAAATAAAACCAAGAATAATATTTTAGCTAGGATCACAAAAAAAATATGAATTCATGATGCTTTCATGGTAAGGTGAGTACACCTTACCAAGTGGTAATATATTCTCAGAGATTAGTTACTTTTGTATATTTCATAAAATTTCTTCTATAGAAATTTCTATTATGGAAATTTTAGGACTTAAATTTTTCCATTAAAAGTAAAGATCCAGTTTCACAAAGCAGGCTTCTTTCATCCGTTAATTTTAGGTATTTCTTACATATATACGTTTGAGTTCTTTCTTACAATACACTACTGTGTGTTGATTTATATGTGTCGCAGACTGCCTTTCCACCCCTTTCAAAGACAATTTCAGACAAAATGCTCATCTTCTGACACAAACATTCAGGGTTTACAGAGTTAGAGCAGTTACACTTCACTGACCCCCTTTGAAAGTCCTACGTTCCTAAGGATGCCAGCTTTGAAAGAATGAATTAGTCACAGAATGTGTGAGCTCCAAGTGACCTAGTTTGCCTTCCTCTACAGATGGACAGATGGAAGCCCGGTGAAGTTAAGTGACTGTGTAGGACGCACATCAACTATCTGTCAGCTACAAAATTCACTACGGGTTACGGTGTGGCCCGTTAGTTTACTGCTGCTGTCAGGGTCCGACCCGGACCTTGTTTCTGACCTTGCATATCCACCACTCTGTGGTGCTGCAGGGAATCAGGCCCTTCTTTCGGCCATCTCATTTCCCAGATACCAGCACACGGTGTCCTAGACAGCCAGCCCTGCAGCCACAAGAGTGAGCCCCCATTCCCAACTTTCCTGCCCTTTCTCATGTCACAGATCCGCTCCCTCCCTTCCGTTCCAACCCCAGTCCTGGCATGTATGCAGAGACTTCTCTCTGGGTGTGACCTGGTAACAGAGCGAAATGAGAATGCAGACCTTACCTTTGACTCCTTGTTGGTTAGTCATGGTCAGAGGCAAGGTGTGTGTGAATGGATGACATGTGTTCCCAAGGCCTTCCCTGGCTGCTGGGAGTGCTGGTAGAGTTTAGGCCCACTGGCACCAAGGACGGGGATCTGGCAAAGCTTTCCTGTGAAATTTGGAGGGCACTGGCATTTGTCCCTTGAACTGCACTGGCCACCATTCATACATGGAAGATGGCAAATTACTGAAAAGGAAAAGAGAGAACGTGGAAGTTGGTTAGTTTCCCAAAGGTTATAAGCCAATCAACCGGCGCTCTCCCCACCACATCCACACACCCTATTTCAGACATCCCATCCCACTGGGAGTCAATACATGGCCAAAGAGTTTCTATTATCTGGTAGCCTCTCCCGACAATGGAAAGGCATTCAGCTTCCATGAGCTGGTGTCTGTTTGCCCGCAACAACAGAAAAAAGAGTTTATAGGGAAAGTACAAAGTAGATCTGACAAGATGCCTGGGTGGGTGAAGAGTCTGCTGCCAAGTCTGATGACCTGGGCTTGATCCCCAGGACCCACATGGTAGAAGGAGAGAACTGACTCACGCAGAATGTCCTCTGACCTCCGTACATGCTCCCTGGCACAAAACAGACCCATATACATACACATATAGACACATAAAATAAATAAAAGAGAATGTAACAAAACTAATATGTGTGTATGTATATATGTAAGCATGTATGTACATATGTATGAAGTAACCACCCAGGGTTACTGTGTACCACAGTACCTGTGGGAGCCCACAAAGGTTTTCTAGTGAGATCTGAGCTTGGTTTACACAGCAGGGCTGCATTAGGGGATGGCTGGACCATGTGCATGGTCACCAGGTGTCTGGGATGGTCTGCACTTGGCTGTGCTGGGGGGCAGTATTTTGCTCCACCCCTTGGCATTCCTTTAAAAGTCCTTTAGAAGAGACAGAAGGGGCTGGTGGGTTTTGACCCAGGCCCTCCCGAGGCTGTCCTGTGTTTCTGTCTCTCTCCTCTATATTTCTATCTAAATCTCTTATCCCTCACTCCTCAAGAGTCCCTGGGGTAAATAAATGTGAGTGCTGGCCCCCACAAGTACAATTTTAAGCATCTCTTGCTACTTGAAATTGCTCTGCTTCTCTATTTACTGATGATTAGCTAACTGTATCAGAGACTACAAATTCCATGGAAAGAAGAGGTATTTCCACCCTGATAATCTTCATGTCCTCAGTACCTAAAAGGTATAGAGTAGGGATTTGCTCATAGAGCAGATAAAGCAACAAATTAGAGTAAGGAAAATTTGTTTGTCTGTAGAAGACACTGAACTCTGTGCCACTCAGGACATAAATAAAGCTCAGATAGCTTGAAACATGCTTCGTAAGAATTTGTCATCTCATTGGACAAAAACCAAACATTTGAAATGAAATGAAACCTGGTAGTATCTGAGTGATCATTAGTTTCAGGTTTATTCACTTGAAATATCAAAAGATAAGGTAATGCATTGGCTGAAGAGTTTTCAGTTTTTAACTTGGAATAAACTCAGGTATGGCGGACCTTCCTCACTGCTAGTGAATGTATCCTCGCAGCCTCTAAATGCCATCAGATTTCTGCTTGAACAAGAAAAGCCCCTCAACTCTATTTTTCTTAGCTTTTATGTTCTTTAAATGGTGTCCTTCATGACTACACTTGCCTGAAATCTTTCTTTGCTTCCCGATATAACTGTAAAATACCTTGGGACAGGACACGCCTTCCTTTTCCTCTACAGAACCCGTCTTCCTAAAGCCACTAATAGTCTCTGTGTCACTAACTCTGACAGGAAGATTCCAGTCTCCCTTGGTTACAATGGTACCTTGGTCGTCTATTTGATTCCTTCCTCCTTCCCTATCCCCTCTGCACATTCTTTGCAGAAGCCTCCTTTGATTGTTCTTTAAACACTGCTGCATACTATGGTCTGGTCCTAAAATCTTCTTGACCAACTCCACATACTTTGATATGATTTCATCATGTCCCCAAACCTGAGATCCTGTCAAATCTTCTTTTTGCTGAATTTCAAACTGTCTACAACTGTGTATCTCCATGTAGACATCCCATAGACGCCCCAAAACTCACACCATCTACAGTAGAGATCATCTCCCTTCTAACAGCCTTAGTTCCAGAGTGGCCTTTAGCAAAATGTGGCTGTTTCTCCCTCACCTCACTCATTCAACATCCACACTAGAACTTCTCTCTTCCAATCGCTCAGAGCTCTGCTCCCTCTGCAACCTCATGGCTCCTGAGCTCACCCCATCTCTCACAGCGCAGCCTACTGAACTTCATTCAGAACCGACGAGCTTGTTGTGGAGTCCTCTGCCTGGGACACCTTCCGTTCGGCTCCCTTCAGCAGACTGACTTCCTGTTTGTCCTTTAGACTCTGCCCGGCCCTTGCCTCTCTGAGAAGCATTCAGAATTGCCTCTCAGTCACTACCCTCCAGGTCACATCTCTGACATCATGACAGTTGTCTGACTACTGCGTATACTCCATCCACTAAAGTTCCGTGAGGTCAGAGAATCAGTACTGTTTAATTTTACCCTTCACACAGAGCTCAGAATCTAGGAGAAATGCTTAAGGTCTGAAACATAAAGAAAAAGAAGATAAACATAAAGACGAAGAAACGAACAGTTCTGTGCCTGTCATTTTGTTAAATACCTTCCTTAAGTTGTAAAGAAGGTTCAGTCCTTACCCTTCAAGGATTTTACAGCTCACCTGTGACATTAAACCACACAGTATAACTAAAACAACAAAGAAACAATGGCTGTCAAATATTAATAAAATCCTTTGAAACTTCAGAAATAATTGAAAAAGCGCTTCCCAAAAGACAGACCTGGGAGAAGTCTTTAAGACTGAGCAAAATCGAGAATGCAGACAGCACACTCTAGAGAGATCATCTTTAGAAGGAAGAGTAAGCTCGTCTAGGAGAGAGTGAGTCAGTGTGTCTTGTTAAAACCCAGGCTTTTAAAGGAAGGGAAGGGATCAGGCTATAAGCTGGAACGTGAAGGCTTACATCAGACCAAGAGGCTATTAAAGACGTGATGCGGGGTTTGGACTTTATTCTGTAATGGACAAGTTATCCCGAGGCTTGAAGGGGAGGATTAACAAGGTTGCCAGCGTGTTCCAGGAAGGCTGCTCTGCAGATGGCATTCAGGATTAGTTGAGCAGAAAAAGTGACAATGCTAGGAGGTGCCAGTTTGGAAACTGTCATACTAACTGAGAGGCGAGTTGAAAACAGAGCTTGGGGTGATGGCAGGAAGCACTGAGAGGAATATGAAGTGATGTCACCTGAGAGGAGGCTCAGAAGAATGTGCAGGAAACTGAGGAGATGGAGAAGGAAAGAGCGAGCTGCAAAACACTACCAGGTTACAATCCAGAAACTGTGTTCTAGGCTTATGGGTCAGTTGGAGTCAAACAACCCAGACTAGCTGGACCCTGGAGCACCCCCAAACTTCCACTGGTATCCCATCTCCTCTCAGAAGTGCCAGGTAAAAGAAGAGGTAGTCAAAATGATTCCAGTAGTCAGTATCCTTGTAACTCCTAGTTCAATTCCAACTACAACTTCAAAACCATCATTTGGCTCTCTGGATGAGCTCAGTGTAGGCTGGGTCACAGTGAAGAGTCCCATACTTAAATATACTATTATGCAAATAATCCTATGAATACCTCATCATTGGAACACAGACTCTCTTTACTTCCAACTTGCAGGAATTTGAGAAGCCACAGTACCCTGAACACAAGATGTAAACTTCACTGTTAGCTCTGTCCACCAATCCCTTCAATAATGGCAGGTGTATATCATAACCAGTGCCTAATCCCATCACACTTTTCAAGCTTAGGTGCTACACATCCTTAGTTGGAGCACACACATACCAAGGCAGGTAGTCCTGTTGCCTCCCAACCCCAAAGCCATAAAATCACAGAATGTTTATTGAAAGCGGATCATCAAAAGATGGTATGGACTTCAAGGAAGTAACAGTGACACTCTGAGAAGGAAAATCACACAGTGCGCATGTCCAGTAGTTCACTCCTTTGAGTTTGCTTTCAAAATCCTGTCCAAAAGAAGAGGGATGTGGCAATGTATAGAGCAGTGGTTCTCGGTTCTCAGCCACCCTAATGCTGCGACCCTTTAATACAGCTCCTCATGTTGTTCTGACCGCCAACCACACAATTATCTTCATCGCTACTTCACAACTGTAATTTTGCTGTTGTTATGAATCATAATGTAAATATCTGTGCTTTCTGGTGGCCTTAGGTGACTCCTGTGAAAGGGTCACTCAACTCCAATGCAGTTGCGACCCACAGGTTGAGAACTGCTGGTTTGGAGGAAAGAAAAGAAATTCTCTGTCATAAGTTATACAGTGAGAAGGACGCCAACATCCTCACACTATCCTTGACTGGTTTCAATCAAAGAAATAAAACATTTCAATTCTTCATGCTTCTAATATTTTCAATTGTAGACTAGTAAAAGAAAATAGCCTTACTGTGTGGCCTTCATTGCTCTACATATGTATACCCTCCCCTTAGATGTTTTGACAAAAAAAAAAAATATTTAAAAGCTGTGCAGCTCGAATTCTTCCACCTATTAAGCTGTAAAGTAAAGGCAGGCATGGTGGCACACACCTTTAATCACAGCACTTTAGGGGGCAGAGGCAGGTGGATCTCTCTGAGTTCAAGACTAGCCTAGTCTCCATAGCAAGTTCTAGGCCATCCAAGGCTACATCATGAGATCCTTCCTAAATAAATAAATAATCTTGTTAAGATATGTAAATTGAGGACTGCCTATAATCTATACTGGCATAAATTCATAGAAATAGCCATCTTAAAAATTAACCAACTGACCTTTGCATGATATTTCCAGTAATGCTAATAGACTCTAAAATCCAACGTGGGCTCAGGTCCTCTATGTCTCTCTACCTTTTACTCCAGAGATCACTTCCCTACAATTAAATGTCTGCTGTGGGATGTCATTCTGTATGCTGTGAATATGTGTTACTCTGATTGGCCAGTAGCCAGGCAGGAAGTATAGGCAGGACAAGCAGACGAGGAGAGAGATAGGAAGAAGAAGGGCAGAGTCAGAAGTCACCAGTCAACACAGAGGAAGCAAGATGACAAGGCAGAACTGAGGAAAGGTACCAAGCTATGTGGCTAAACATTGATAAGAATTATGGGTTAATTTAAATGTAAGAGCTAGTCAGTAATAAGCCTGAGCTAATGGCCAAGCAGTTATAATTAATATCAGCTTCTGGGTGATTATTTTATAAGTGGCTGCGGGACGGTGGGGCCTGGTAGGAATGGAGAAACCTTCTGACTACAATTGTCCTGTGAGCTATGGTAGCCTAAGAGAATACAGCAGTATTCTGTGTCCCTGGTCATCAGGAAACAGCTTCTGCCTGGCCATTTTAATCACTAAAAGGTCACTATTCATAACCATTCATCAATGATGAACAAAATATCTATTCTCTCATTCCGGCACTTTCTAAAGTCTCAAAGACAGCATATAACAGCCCTGGCATCATCTCAATAACTTCAGACTGAAATGTTTACAACAGGCAATCTTTTTACACCTTAATCGTGTTTATATATTAAAAGAAAAAATTTAAATCAATCTACAGACTATAGGATTTAGCTATGAATAGTTTCTTTCTGTTTCAAAGTTCATACCACTCTCTATGCATCACTACAAGGTATATCATCTAGGCTATCAATATTCTATAAAGCCTCCTCAGAACATGGATAGGAAAAAGAATGAATTATCCTTTAGGTTGGCTTGAGCAGCCTGCGATAAGTCGTTAACTTAAGGTTGTTAACTCTGGTTATGGCCCATATATTTTGGGAAATCTAACTAGAAAATAGAACACAGAATGCTGCCTGAGAAATGTCATAACCTTGTCGGCATGATATTTTGCTGGCCACGGCCATAATTCACCATCTTGCATCATATAGTCACCAGGGAACTGTTTCAATAACAAGAGGTATGTGGATCATCATCCTGTTATTCCAGAAAGTGTAATTTCATGACAACATCTCCAAGTATCTCATGATGCTACTATAAAAGGCCAAAATGAACCAAAGGATCCTGCTTGGTGGAGCGAGTTGGAGGTTTTAAACATATCAAGTGGTTCAGATGCACTCCATCATTCACTGTGCTCTGTAAAACAACTTTGGTACTCAAAGACTTGGGATGACAGAATTTTCACATTCTACATTGCAATTTGGAACTCCAATTAAATAACAAATAGGAAGAGCTTGCGTTCAAATACAATCATGACATTTTCTAAAACTCTGTGCTATGATAACAGGTGACCACTTATCTCAGTTGACTATAAAAACTCTTAGGCTGCTCATTCCTGAAAGGGTATCTCACAATGTTCCAGAGCCTCCTGAAGCCGATCCTGAAAACTCTGCCTGCCCAGACTTTCTGAACCAGCAGACAGACCATTTCTTATGGTGCTAAAGGGAAAGCCCTCCTTCTGGAGGAGGCCAGTGCACAGACATTGGACATGCATGCATTGAGGGAAGCAGCTGTTTCAACTATTTCAACTCTGCCCCTTGTCTCTGATTGGAGGAATAATGTTCTCTTAGAGGACCACAGCTTGTTTCTCCATATCTTTTCTTGATGCGCTAAAGACAGCAACCTTTTTAGAAAGCCAGTTTTATCATCTTCATTCTCCCCCTTTTCAGTCAGAAAGTGGATTGATACTGTAGTTATGTAAAGACTTTGGGTAATAAATGTTACATAATGATTGAGAGGTGGGTTAGGGGTTGAGCTCAGTGGTAGAACACTTTGGTAACACAGAATACAGCCCTGGGTTACCTTTCCAACACTATACACACGCACATGCACATGCACACGCACACGCACAATCTCTCTCTGTCTCTCTCTCTCTCTCCTCTTCTTTTCTTTTCTTTAACTTAGTATGCTTCACCATTCCAAAAAGAATTAGTGGAACTAAGAGTCAAAGGCATGGCTAGATGATTGCCTTTATCCAAGTCAGAACAGAGGAACCGAGGAACACATTTTTGGATTTATCTGCTTAAAAACTCAGCCACTTTCATTCCCTCTCCACCAATGAGATACCCAGACAGAGAGAACACTGCATCCATGTTAAGGGGAATATAGAGTTTAACAAGGACAAAACAGCAATGACTACACACAAGAATTTCACAAATAGCGAAAGGTTTTAGTGCTGGTGGGCATTAGCAGACTTCTATGGGGGATCCTGTTTATGCCCAGGAGATAGCAAGTACTATGATACATGCCAAAGCTTCCACTTTTGAATGGGAACATTCATCATCTCAGCCTTGTTTATAATTTCCTCCGCATTAATCATCAGCCTCACCACCACTGTGAGCTATCTCACTTCATCTAGGTTTATACTTTGCAAACCCTGAGGAACTTCGTAGACAGATCCTATCGCCAAATTCCACTTTACATTCTTCATTGCACACACCGCCACAGGAGCGGCACCTACTACCTCCCCGCCCCTCGAGCTGCTTTTATCGTCATCTGTAGCCAGGCTCGCAAACTGTACACGATGGCTAAACACCACAAATCACAGACGCCTTAAGCTAGGGACATCCTTTGTCAACAGTCTTTAAAAACCAAGGCTCAGCGAGGATTATCATGCCTCCATCTACAAATGAGATGGCTGGGTGGTATGATATCAGATTCTTCTTCATTCCCGAAAATCTGAGTCTCAAAAGTCGAGCTACATCACTGGTCCCTGCTGGTGGTCCATCCGTCCATCCTGGGAAACAGGGCATGGCCAGAAAGGGAGCTGCCCTCCTGCCGCCGTCCTCCCGTCCCTCACATTAATGCATGTTTGTGTGGAACCGGCTGCTAAACCATTTGTAGAAGACCTTCATGAGACAAGATGCAGACTTCTCCGTCTCATCAAATGTGGCTGACAGGGTTTAAAATTTAAAAGACGACATGGGGACACTGTATATCCTTCTAACTGCCACCCATGTGCAAAGAGCTGGATCTCATCTGTTAAGTGATGGATGCTGCTTGAAGCCCAAGTTTCACTGCTTGGGGTAAGGACGTGGACACATCAAGCTGGAAAAATAACGACCCACTCGCCCCATAATGAAAGTGAAAGAGATTTCATTAAGACGATTTTGGTCCTTATCCGTGCAGGCCACCTTAGCTGGGCATCACTGCAGCTATCTTAAGGAATGCGTTGCCCCTTCAGTCACTCTGGCCTGGCATTTTCTTTAATATCCTTGCAAAAGGCAGAAACCCAGTAACGCCACTCAAGCCAGGACTATAGTCAGAAATATTAAAGGAAAGCCTCAACCCCTTTTAAAACTGTGTTTTGCCACTGGGATTTGCAAACTTGGCCTGCAGATCTTTCCAAATACAAAGTTCATACTCCCACCAAGCTCATTATTAATATCTTCTTGAAATGTATTTATTCCTGAGCCCAGAAAGGGAATGGAGATGAACCTACATTTAGAGTTTTTAAATGTTTTCAGAGTCAAAAGCCTCAGCAAACATATGTATCAAGAGCACAGCATTTCAATAAAAACCTTTGACATCAGAGATGGCCAAATTCCTGTAGATGGTAAATCTGGGGCAAGTATGGACTCAGAAAACAAAACCATTCATCCGAGGAGAGAGGAGGATGTTGAACAGGGGCACACCTGTGACTGTGGGTGGGGCGTCTAACAGCATTTCTACATCATTTATCAACCTGCCTTCTGCTCTGATTCTGTAGTCCCCATGTCTCCCATCGTCACCTGAATGTGTAGGACAGAGGTCATGATGATTTCATGTCTTTCTTCCACACTGCACGGCACACAGGAACTAAGCAAAAAAGGATCGGCATTCTCTAAAGACTCCCTGGGGATGGTAGGTGGGGAAAGATGCATCTTGTATCTATGCCTCTTTTAATATTTCTCTTTTTTATTCGGCTTCTATGTCTGGAGGTTTGTCCGCTCCAAAAGTCATACTGAAACTTCATCTCCCAAGTGATGTTAGGGGTGTTTGGAGATGAGTCCTTGAGACGTGTTTTACAGCAGTTCCTACAGAGTGACGCACTCCCTCCAGAGGGAATGGAGAGGCTGCATCCTTCTGATGCAGGATGGTGAACAAAACATCACTGGATATGTGAAAACTTGCAAGGTTCTCCAAATCCTCTTCCCAGCTTCGCAGAGGGAGTTCGTGGCTACTAGGGGACATGACTCTGGCCGGCGGGGCTGCAAAGAGGAGATTCTCAGGCTGCTGAGCTGCCTGTAAACTGTTCAGAGTGCCAGGGCTGTGCCTTTTGTGAGTTGCCACCCAGGTTGGGCCGTTTCAGTGATGTAACTACTTTGTTGAGTCACCCATGCTCCTGTAAGTAACCCCTCAGACTCCTGTCAACAACCCCAATTAAAAACTCATGGGTTCACCTAGCTGGACTTTGGTGCAATTGCTACCTTGGTCAGCCATGGGCTCCCTTTTGGGGGTGAGTAGGTGTGTGTGTGTGTGTGTGTGTGTGTGTGTGTGTGTGTGTGTGTGTAAAATCTCCCCAGGAAAAGTCCGTCACACAATGGGAGACCATTAAGATTAGATGACGTCAGGAGGGTGTGGGATTCATGACTATGACAGTCGCGTTATAGACAGAGAAAGAGTCCTAAGTTGAGCTTGCTCTGCTTTGCCATGTGATGCTCTGGGCTGCCTCAGGACCATAGCAGGTCCCTACCGGAAAGAAAGTCCTCCCCAGAAGCCAACCAGAACCAAGAACTAAATAAATCTCTTTCCTTTTTAAACTATTCCAGCTATGGTTACAGCACAAGAAAACACACTGAGGTACCTCCACACATTAGGAGAAAGAAGTGGTTTTCCAACTGATCCTAGTTCCTGCAAAAGCATAGTAAATAAGAGTTAAGAACAAGGAAGCCAGAAGAAGAACCATTTGCTGGAGAGTAGACAGAGAGCATTCCCCTGGCTACAGAGGGCACCTTGGTATATTATTGGTCCCTCGCTGTCTCTTTGAGTTCTGGTGAAGTGAGACAGAAAGGCTAGAAGCACCATGAGTGGGTTTTTTTTTTGTTTTGTTTTGTTTTTGTTTTTTGTTTTTTTTTTTCATTTAATGAATGTTTATTGTCTGTCTACCACGAGACACTGTTCTAACATTTGGCAAGATCAGCAGACAAAAAAAGACAAAGCTTTTGGCCCTTCTGGCACTTACCCTCCGCCATCTTTGAGATGCTCGCTCTAAGAAGCAGGGCTGCTCTGGGGCCCCAAAGTCAAAGAGCCAGATGGGGTTGAAGGAAGAGCTGAACAACAGTTACCAAGCACTCACCCCAGCACATCACGGAATGTGAGAGACTCGGGTATGACACGCATCTAGTGTTCTGGAGGGACCTCTTTGGGGAAACAGTGGACCTTGGAGGATCTAACCAGAAGATCTGGGTGGATACCATGTGTGACTAAAGCTCACCGGCATAAAGTAGATGGAGAACACCCATTAGGTTTCCCAGAGTAATTTTTAGAGGGTGCAAAGGAGATGAAGAGAAGCAAGGGCTAAGGCACTGTTTGTTTTGATAATTTTTACTACAGCACTACACTCATTATACACTATAACTCACAAACAAGTAACACCTACAGAGATGTCCAAGTGACGGTTAACATGCACACAGTGCACATTTGCGTAATTATGTACATACTCTTCATATTGTTCGTTGTTATGTATTTCTACATATTCTTAAGAACCCCTATTTTAGCATCTATACAATATTCCAAGTAGACAGAATATAGATTAACTATTCCTCTATTGTTTGTTTAGTATACTTGCATTTTCTTTTTAACTATTACAGAGAAGGCTTCAGGGTACATTCTCTCAAGAATATAATTTCTTTCTTAGTCATTATAACTGCATGTGCCCAAGCAATAGTTGTGGGTTGCTTAATATACTCTAGGTGATAAGCTAGGAGACACAATAGACAAGCAAATGCACAATTCACTTCATCTGATGTAACTGCCTCATCCCTGGGGAGGACACAGAGCACAGACATGAAGAGTCCTGAACCAGATCTCCAAAGCTGCCTCCCCGATTTCATCAATTAATAATGGCAGGACCTTAGACATATTGTTTAACACCTGTCTGTCCCATATCTTCACCTACAAAACAATAACAATCACATGCAGCTCATACAGTTGTTACACGGCTTGGATGGATTTATACATAGTCAAAGCATGCGAAACATAGCATCCCAGAAGTGTAGCTAGAATTTTCCTGCCTTGTCCACAGTCAGGACAAATCTTTGTCACCCGCCAGTCCCACAGCCACTCAGACCCAACCAAGTAAACACAGAGACTTATATTGCTTATAAACTGTATGGCCGTGGCAGGCTTCTTGCTAACTGTTCTTATAGCTTAAATTAATACATTTCCACAAATCTATACCCTGCCACGTGGCTCGTGGCTTGCTGGCATCTTCACGTGTGGCTTATCCTGGCAGCGGCTGGCAGTGACTCCTTCTGCCTTCCTGTTCTTTCTTTTCTCCTCTCTGTTAGTCCCGCCTATACTTCCTGCCTACGCACTGGCCAGTCAGTGCTTTATTTATTGACCAATCAGAGCAATTTGACATACAGACCATCCCCCAGCACAGCCAAGTGCAGACCATCTCAGACACCTGCACTCAGGCCCGTGGTCCTAATCATTCTCTATGTGGACCTGCTGGGTAAAGCCACGAGGAACCCGAGAAGGGCTCCCACAGGACATACAGAACATCCCACAACACAGAAGCACTCGGCCAAGATCAGCCATTATCATTGATTTCATGGCTATTACGGAAGATGTAATGGAAATACAGGAAATGGGAAAGCCAAGGCAACATGCTGGCAAGGAAAGAATATACACATAACCTCCAGGTAAGTAAGCCATGCAATTTACAGCCTGCAATCCCATCTACCGCCTTTTGAGAATCTGGTGGAGGGCTAATTGTAATCTAATGTAGTGAAATTGCTGGGGAATCAGCAGATGGATCCTCCACAAAAGACACGCCAATAGCATCGACAGCAGTGTATAAACACACAGGATTCACAGTTAGCTTAAAGAAGAAGTGTTGAAGTCTGTCTCACTAGATAGCCAGGGCTGGCTTTGAACTCTCCACCCTCCTGCCTCTGTCTCCTGAGCACTGGGATCCCAGGTAACCCTCAGGAAGGCCACATCATACTGGGCCCTCCTCGCATCTTTGTTATTCCGAGATGACTTTCATGATGGAAAGCGTGGATGGATAGCAGCTCTTTAAGATTTTATTTGTCCTGTTGATGAATACATCTTTGTCAGTCTAGTTCCTGTCCATTTCAGTTCACTAGGATACGCAATTTTATTGCATTTGTTTGTTTTACACAGATAACTTTATATGCTCTTTTCTCTCCATTCCATTGTTTCAATCCTTAAAAAGCCTAGCACTCCTCCAAGTACCTGAGATGTCATCTATTTTATACTAACATTAAATTTTAATCTTTCTGGCTTAATCTACTTAACTTATTCCATCTGAAGTGCTTTATCCAGTATATAAATATGGATTATAACTATGTTTGCTGCAAACTGTTATCTAAATATCTTAATATTGGTTATTAAATAAAACTTCCTTTCTCATGTTTTAAAGATAAGCAGTTACACTGGGCAGAAAGCTTCCAAGGACAGACGGAGACATAACAGAGAAGAAAAGGGAAAACTTGGCAGCTCCAGGTGAAGCAAGGAATGGGAGATCAGAGGGGAAAAATGCAGGATTAAAAAAAAAAAATCACCGAGACCTACTCAGACAAACCCAAGAGCAGAGCAACATTCCCCAAGGGACATGAAAGGAGAAACACACTGGGTCATAAAATGAAATGGGGTCTATAAAATTCACTCTGGAAGCCAAAAGGAATAAATTCTGGGTGGACAATGTTTGGGAACCACTACTATAAACAAAGCTCTGCATGGCTGTCTGCAGCTCCTCCCCACCTTGCATGGCCTGTTACTTTCCCAGACCCCCACCTCACTGTCTGCCACACTGGAGGCATTTGTCTCCTCCACCCTGTCTTTCCATGGCTTTGATTATAATGTACAGTCAAAGGTCTAGCAGAGGTTGTCTACGCTTCTCAGAATCAAAACAGGCTGAAAAAAATCAGCTGAGAAGGTGCTTCTATAATTGAGCTATTGGTGACTACTTCAGTCAGTAATGAACAACCGTTTTAGAGCTACAGAGATGGCTCAGTGGTTAAGAGCACTGGCTGGTCTTCTAGACGACCTGGATTCAATTCCCAGCACCCACATGGCAGCGCAAAACCACCTGTAACTCCAGTTCCAGGGGATCCAGCTCCCTCTTCTGGACTCCATGGGTACTGTATGCACATGGTGCACAGACATTCGAGCAGGTAAAACACCCACATACATAAAATAATAAAACTTAAACATGGTACGCCTCCACTGAAGAAATTCAAGTCAGAAGTAAAAGAAGGGCTACTTATAAATATGAAACACCTTTTTTTCAGGGCTACATCACAGGTTGCATTTCCACAATGTCTTAGATTGGAAGGACATTAAATCCTGGTTGCTTATTACCCTACTTTCACTTCTGTTTCCCCCTTTAAGTGAGAAAGGGTTTATCTGGCTTACAATTCCAGGTTAAATCCTTCAACACTGGGAAGTCAAGATAGCAGCATCCACAGTCAAGACCAGAGATGAATGAATGAATGTATGCTACTGCTCAGCCGGTCTTCTCTACTCTTACTTAGGGAATGGTGCCACCCACAGTGGGCCAGGTCTTCCTTTAGCAATTAATACTATCTAAACAAACCCCTTACTGGCCAACCAGATCTAGATACTCCCTCCTTGAGATGGTTTTCTCGGGTGATAGTAGTGTCAACTTCACAATGAAAACTTACCATCCTACTTCTCGTCCCAGGACCCATCTATTTAGTAACTAAACACAAAGATTGATGAAAATGTCCAGCAGGCTAGGAGAGGATCTGTAGACACAGCCAACTCGTAGCAGTAAAGGGCACCCCAATGGCTTCTAATTGGATCACCTCCTGAGCTACAGAGACATTTGTGTGGAACGCCACCAAACACCATTGTTTATTTCATATTCTCTGTAACTGTCTCATGGAGGAAGAGTCCATTCTGATTGACTTTTTCCTCCCTGCCCCATCTTGTCTTCTGCTGTTCCCACAATGGTCTATTGAATTCTAGTCACACACAATACCTACTCTCTTCTCATGAGCCACACACTTATGATTCTAGATACCCTCTATCCTCTTCCTCCCAACTCACCACCATACTCTTACTTCAACCTAACCCTCTACATCAGCACCCTCAATAATGCTCTTCCTAGTGATGTCAGGCCAAAGGTGGCAGTTACCAACCCTGCCACATAATCCTAGAGCAACACAGAGTCATCTGCAATTCACAGAATTGACAGGTTAACTGTCCAAGTACATGTCAATCTCCTCCAAATGATCCTGACATCCAGAAGTATAGGAGGTGGTCTCTGGGGCTACGCACTGGTGCTTAACCCTAGAGGCAGCAAAGTGCTTTGTACACAGTCAATGTCTACTAAATGGATAAATGAGTGTTTTACTCTATATGTCTTTTTAATTGGAAACCTTCTCAATGGCAAATTCCAGATGTTGCAATTTACTAAGGCCTTTACATTGTCTTTCCTAACCCCAAATCAGCAGCCATCTTGTACTAGTGGTTCACTTTTACTGAGTTTTCCCAAATCACTCACCTTATTTTTCAAAAAAACAGTTCTCTTTTGTATACAAATGTTTGGTCAAATTATTTAACATTAACATCTGGCTCTTGGCTAAAAAAAAAAAAAAAAAAACAACAAGAAAGGAAGGAAGGAAGAAAGGAAGAAAGAAAAGAGAAAGGAGAAAGAAAGAAAGGAAGGAAGGAAGGAAGGAAGGAAGGGGGAAGGAAGGAAGGAAGGAAGAAAGAGAGAGAGAGAAAGAAAGAAAGAGAAAGGAAGGAAGAAGGAAGGGAGGAGGGAGGGAGGGAGGAAGGGAGGAAGGAAGAAAGGGAAAAAGAAAGAGAAAAAAATTTCATATTTTAAAGGTGGAAGATGTGAACCCAGGAGCAGATGCTAGCTACGCGTGTTCAGAGGACCCTGGGCATCAGTTTGTATATTTTTAAAAGGGAGTGGCGGGATTTGGTTAGTTTGGAAAGTTAGTTATTTAGAGGTAGTATTAAATTTTCTACTGTCCACTGCTTAACAATCACACCATAGAACCTTCCAGAGTCAAATGTGAAACATCCAAAAGCCATGTGATTTGTGACTAGCTGATGAGATGAGCCAAGATGTCTCCTTCCATTCAGCTTTAAAGGCTGCATATGTCGAGTCCAGGGCTTCGTAAATCTTTCTTGAACCTGGAGCATTCCACTAAATTAAGTCAATATGCATCAAGACTGACTTCCTGAAGATGATCCCTTCTAATCCTCAATATTGGCGGGAGAGTGTGTTTCTAATTAACTCTCCTGCAAGGCAGCTCAGACCAGACTCAACTGTCTTCTGACGTCCTGGTGTATACTGTACTGCCCAGGCACCACCATGAAACAATCAGATGTCAAGATTGTGCACAGGATAACAATCAGAGACAAGGAAGGGAAGTCAATTAAAAACTACCATCGTTAATCAGGACTAGAAAAATTTCCAAATCCTTTGGCAATATCCCTAAATAAACAGAAAAACCATCACAGACACTATTTGAGTGTTTGAGGGAAAATTCCAGAAACCTCCCTAATATTATTTCTGTTTCTTTCTCCTTTCCTTTTATGGATAAATGATGAAGTTACAGCAACTATACATGGATGATTTTAGAATTGAAATGTGCATAAAATGGTTCTCTTATTGATACAAAATGAAATCTCTTAAAACACACACAATCACTGTCCTAATTCACACAAACACACCAACAAACAAAACCCTTACCAAACTGGTTTTAACTTGAAGTTAAAGTTTATAACTTATAATTCTATTTCAGTTGAATTATAACAGATCTGACCCAAATAATAAGAAAAAAATCAAAACTCAACCCCCTGTCTGCTTTTAGAGTTTAGCTATTGTGACAGAGGTGGTGTCCTAACTGAATTAGTTAGTGGGAAGACAAAGCAGGAATTAAGGCTGGGTTCTCTGCAATTTAAGTTACAACACCATGCCCAATTTTTAACTTCTCTCCTCGGTGTCTCTAATGCCTTTGTCCAAATACACTGTCCTTTCTTCTGTGGACACAACAGGCTTCTTGGAAGTCTCTTTTCTTACTCTCTCTGATAGAATCTCTCCACGCTATCCAACGGGCTCCTTGGAAATCTCCCACATCTTTTCTTACCCTCTCTGATAGAATCTCTCCACGTTATTCCCAGCTGACACTCAATCAACTCATCTACCTAAACAAGTTTTCTATGGCTGTCACCTAAAAGAGAGAAGCAAAACCTGTCTCCTCAATAGAACTGGCATCAGAGCTTGTGCCTTGGGAGGTCTGTGGTGAGAATAAAAGATTCCATTCACAGAAAGGTATGTTCCTCCCCTGGTGCTCTTTCTTACCAGACTCCTACAATTATCACCCAGCCAGTTTTCTCCGTCTTGACCCATTCCACCAATGTCAGGCTGTGAGGCCTAACTTCTTACAAATTCTGTACTCTTGGTCAAGAGTCTATGCCAGCGGTTCTCAACTGCGGGTCGTGACCCCTCTGAGGGTTGAACGACCCTTTCAACAAGGGGTCACATACCAGATATTTGCATTACAATTTATAATAGTGGCAAAATTACAGTTATAAAGCAGCAACAAAATAATTTTATGGCTGAGGATGTCACCACAATATGAGGAATTGTATTAAAGGGTCGCGGCATTAGGAAGGTGGGGAACCACTGCTCTACACCAATGCACGTGCAAGCTTCCTGGCTAGATTCCAAAAGAACTCCTCTTCCCACTCCAGTCAGTTTTGCCTCACCTCCCACATTCCATGACCCTTCCTTAGGTGGGGCCTTCAGCTCAGTGAAGGCTTCCATGGACCTCCATGTGCCCTCACCAATCTGCACACACACAAAAAATGCCATTGGAATTGTATGCAAAAACTCAAGGATGCCTACAGGTCATCAGCCCCGAGCAACTCCCAAAGAACATCTTAGGGCATATCAAAGTTGGAGACTAAAGAAGGTCAATGGTTTAAAAAGCATCCCGGCACTGTCAACTTTGCAGCCCTGTCACAGAGACCGGGAGACTCAAAGATACTCTTGAGGTTTATACAAGGACCAGGGAAGAAAACTGTTGACAGCACAGTCTTCTATTATTTTTATTCCAACTGACACCAAGATAAGAAGAATAGCAATGCCTTAAGTGAAGTGGCAGTTTCAGTCAGCATCCTCATGGCATTTGAGGGGGCTTCTGGTACTATCTCCATGTGTATAGCAACAGTCTTCCTACAGTCTTCATCCCAAGCCTCAGATCTGTGCTTGCACACCTAGGATTATACCCCGAATACTTTAAGAACACCTGCGTTCTTTGCATTATCTTCATCTACTGATATAGTTATATGGAAGGTAAAGTCTCTTGAAGCTTCTTATTCCTTAGACACAGGGAAAACACTCACTCAACTCTCTGTATGAGCCATGGGCCAAATGACAGTAGCTCCTGGTGGTAGGTGGCAGATTTCTTCGGAGTCCCTCACGCAACCTTTAATTACCATCTAACATGGCTCATTGCCATTTAAAAAAAAAAACAAAGAGTAAAGAAAATGCCAATGAAATAAAAGGATTCATTCTCTTATTGAATGCAAAGATTCTCCTACCACTGGAAGGAGAAGGACTAGGGTGTGGAGAAACCCAGAGCTTATTCATAATCATCATGAGGGGTTTGCGATTCATCTGCCAGCTGCCAGCAGACCAGTCAGTCAACAGCCAGCCAGATGAAAGACGGTGAATCTAACTGGTCAAGGGCGTGTGTTACCACCATGGTCTGTTAGGACAGCTTAAACTTGAGTTGAGGGCAAGGACCAGATTCCTGCTTTCACCATTAGCATAAAATTGTTCAGAGGTCTTGTGATTAAAATGGAAAATTCTGGGTTTCATAACCCAAACCCCCATGGAAAATGGGAAAACCAAAGATTGACAGAATTTTCCAAGTAATTATTACATATATGGTTACAACATCCACAGATTTCCTCAAGTAAATAAGAAAAACAATCATTAAGAACTGATTTTGATTTTCAAGGTGGTGTTTGACCACAACCTTTTTGTCCATTTATTGATGTATAATTCAATGGATGCATTTCTGAGCAAATATAAATTTATTAGATAAACCCCAGGCACAAAAAGAAGACAGGACAATATTTTCACCAAATGTTCTCTTGTGAGCCAGAAAAAAGGGCAGAATTTATTTATAAATGGCTGTCACTCTATTGCAAATGACGAATCTACCAAGTAAGTTCTGGAGTGTGTACTTCTCAGGACCCTGGGATGTTATCAAGGATAAGCAAGCATACCCACTCTCAGCAAGTCCTCCCATGCTCACCTGAAAGAAGCATTCAAAAGCTACCGTGGGGGTGAATAAAGATCTGGATGAAGGCTGTCTAGAATACACCAGGGAGTTCTTAGTCACAACCAAATGATTCACAATTTCTTAGCCCAATTGTCAATAAAAACTATCATGTGACTGTTTAGTCTAAAATGAAGGTTATTTAATATGTTCAATATAAACTTCTTAAAGGTCTCTCCGTTCTTGGTTAATAAAATGCACTTGCACTCAGTAGACTTAGGGCCTAACAATGATGGAAACCATCACGTATCTATTAAATGCTTTGCTTCCACACCAATGCTGTGCATTCATCAGCACGACAATGTTCCATATTTATTCACATGTAAGAGAGAACAGTTAGCCAAGTTATAGGAAGGAAGCTTCCTGTTTAACCTCTTTGTAAGGAAGAGATACAAAGATTCAGCTTCCTACTCTTCTCCAGCCACGATATTCATGGTCTCCTCTACTCCTTCTGCAGTCCTGTGAATGACATCTTTTAACCCCCGGTTATAGAAGAGAACTGAGATTCTGAGATAGTTAACGCTCTTCCCAAAACACACCATTAATATATGGTGGAGTCAAGGTTCAACGTCTACCATGCTAGCTCCAAAGGTACACATTGCACCAGTAACTCTGGAAAGGCCAAGAAGGGATAGAAAGGAATCTGTCTCCATAGAGATGGCAACTGGATTTCTGGAAACATCTGGGGGAGCAGCAGCTATGGGGTAAGTGCTACCCTCTCCTCTCAATAAAATAATTGACTTTTTACAGCTCTTGTAGGGCCTGAATGGACACTCAACATACAGAGTTGAGAAGCCTCTGATAAAACTGGTGCATGAAATAAAATCCAGTGTAAATCCATGAGCTGAGGACCACAATGACCAATAAATAATAATGAGGCAGAAATGATGGCTAAAACCACAAGGGCCAACACTTAGCTGCCAGGATTCTCATCTATAATATCTACTCAATCTCGACAGAGCCGAAAAAAATCCACTTCTACAGCCAATCAACCAAACTCTACTTAATCTCTACACGGTTCCATTTTTTATACTGATCATTATTACAGGAATGAAACAGAGAGGATGTGATGTCTCATCTGTAAAAGCTTAGAAGCTTCTACAACAAACCAAATTTATACAAGCTTTCAAGCTCTTGGGAGGGCCACCCAAGGACGCTGACACAATCAATCAAAATATTCCTTTGGACACAGCATTACCCTAACCACATGAATGACCCACTCGAAGGCCTTCCAAGGCACTTGGATCCCTTTAAGCTCAAGTTTTTCTATTCTTCTCCCAACAATGAAAAGGGTAAGCCTCCTCAAGACCCTAATAAATTTACTCTCTGCGGCTACAGAAATGGAAATCATCCACGACAGTTGTTTTTGCAGTTGGATTCTCTCTCTGAGTTGAGTACTCTATGTGACAGGCCTCGGTTTTCTAGGCGGTCAGTGGAAGGATACTTATTTCTCAGGATGAAGAGAAGCAGACAGGAGAAGGCCTAATAAATCCATGCAGGGCACACACAAAGTCCACAGTCAATTTTACTCTTCCTCTCCTACCTTGGAACCAATTTTATTTTGGAAAGATTTCTTTTCTGATAATGCTACAGATTGCCACACAGCAAGACAAAGAAACCCAAAATTAATGAGCTTGGGCACCCAAGATTCTGGGTAGGTTAGTGGGTACTAAATTGAAGCTCACTCATCAGAGTTCCTGACATGTGCATGTGTATGTATATGTGTGTCTGTCTGTCTGTCTGTCTGCATGTGTCTATGTGTGTGTCTGTGTGTGTATCTGTCTATGTGTGTGTCTTTGTATGTGTGTTTGTGTGTGTATCTGTCTGTCTACATGTGTGTGTGTGTACCTGCCCATTCATGTGTGTATATGTGAAAGACAGAGATCAACTTCAAGTTTCTTTCTCAATTGCTTTCTACCCTAATTTCTGAAATAATGTCTCTCGTTGGACCTAGAGCTGTCCAATTAAGTTAGATTGGCCAGGAATCCCCAAGGACCCCCATTCTCCTAAGTCTCCAGCACTGGGATTACAGAGACCCATCACCACATCCGGCCTTTCAGTTGGTACTGGAGATCTTAACTTGGGTCCTTGTGCTTAAACAACAAGCATTTTAACTAAATCAGCCATCTCCCAGCCTTCCTGGCTTTTTATTACATAAAAGTTTAATTTAAGGAATTCAATGACCAGGTACAAAAAAACTAAGAATGAGAAGAGGGGCTGGAGAGATGGCTCAGTGGTTAAGAACACTTGTTGTTCTTCCAGAGGATGCCAGTCCAGTTCCCAGCACTCACCTAGGGCAGCTGATGATGGCATGTACCTTCAGTGCCAGGGTATCTGATGCCATCTTCTGTCTTAGGCAGGTACTACACTCACATGCACATATACACAGAGAGAGAGAGAGACACACACACACAACTTAAACAAAATAAGTCTTCAAAAAAATAGGAAAGAAACAGGCAAGGAGGATGGAAATTCTTTCCTGGCATTGAAACCAGTGATATTCCCTAAAGTATTAGGGGATGATTGACAGCCCTCTATTGACTCAACTTCTATGGCTAGCCAAATGGCTGAACAGCCAGGCTCTGACTACCCAACAAGGACTCAAGGTTCAGAGGGCGTTCACTAGCTCAGCCAGAAGGACACACAGTTCTCATTATTTGTGACAGAACATTCAGGGCATGAGAGAGACAGTGACAAGCAGAATGCTTATCTCTGACCTCACACAAGCAGGGCTTAGGCAGGGTCAAGAAGAGACAGCTCCACGCAGCTGTCGTGACCACAGACAGCCCCCACTTGTCAGTCCAGTGCTTTGTCCCCTTTCAGAAGCAACCTTAGGGACACTAAGCTGCTACATTCCCATCTCATTGCACTCTGTCTGGCCACAAGACAAGCAACATTTTCACTTCACCATAGCTGAGCTAGCACTCAAAGATAACATGTTTCCTGTTTCATCATTCAATGTGCTGGGCTAAGAATGTGTCTTCCCTATTGGAATAGAGAGAAGAGGTCCACCCTGTATTCTTAATCATTCAGAAAGGAAGAAGTTTCTGCCATCAGAGCTGCCTAGTTCTATAACCTATGGTAGTAGATCAGCATTAAAGGGGAGGAGGGAGGGGAGGACTCATTATTTGTAGTGTTTAAAAGTTACTGCCAAGAAACCTGAGTCTTTTAATTCCTGGAAGTCCGGATGTTCTGGGTAATACATGTGAATCACTGGAAAGAGATTCTACATCTTTCTGTCAAAAAAAAAGAGGAGTGTTTGGGTGACCGCAATGTCCATGAATCAGACATGCTTTCTGTCTCCACTTCCGTTCAGTGAGCACTTGGGAACCCCTCCAGGGAGTAGCTGGAGGAGTTGAGCCTATAGGCCTCTCCAGAGAACACCTGGAGGTCTCAGCTCAAGTCCCCCTCTGGGATAACCCAGAAATATCATAGAATTTGGTGCCCTTCCTAGCCAGGCCCACAGCAGCTCTTGTGGATAGTAAGCCACCTTCTGTGGTTGAGGACGAGGGTCTGCCTGCCTGCTTGTAGGCCTCCAGGATGCTGTCTCAAGGGGAGGACTTGCATTTAGAATCATGAATCCCCGAGCATTGGCTCTAAAATTTTCCACTTCGATCCATATGAAGTTTATGCAACATTGCCTGCTCACCCTCATGTCCAACAAAGGCTTCCATGTAATAACTGAGACATATTCTGTTTTACATCTATATTCTTTCTTGAGTAAGGTCACCTCAGCTTCTTCTGGACACCCAATGATACTTATCCTCCCCTGAATTGAGTAATAATTCAGAAAAATATACTTTTGTTTCATCGGCTGGGATAGAATCCCCCCTTGACATTCATCTATCACGCACATCAAGTGCACTGTCAATCTCTCCTCACAGCGGCAGCGCCCTCAGGAAGTCATCTTCAAACCCTCTAGATATGAAAACCTCTTAAAATCCATCAGTCACATTGGGCAGCATTGATGGGAGCCCAGTGCCAGGGTTCTCAACTGGGGCCATGTACCATCCTCAGAATAGAGGGGGAAACAAGAACCATCACAGTAAGTGGAGGAGAACACGGTCCTGGATTCTGAGAGATCTGTGACTGAAACCTGACCATGTGAATATGCTTGCTCCATGGTGCTGGGCAGTTACTGAAACTCATCTATTGAATAACTGACCTCAAAGGACTCAGCTATACAGATGACACTCCACAGTGCTGTTAGAAATTCCAGGTTCCTCTTTGTGGTGCTTTGAAAGAAAATGGACCCCAAAGGGAGTGGTACTATTAGGAGGTGTGGCTTTGTTGGAGTACTGGCATTTGTATGGCCTTGTTGGAGGAAGTGTGTCACTGGGGAGGCAGGCTTCGAGGTCTCGTATATGCTCAAGCTATGCCCAGTGTCACTGACTACTTCCTGTTGCCTGAGCAAGAGGTAGGACTCTCAGCTACTTCTCCAGCACCATGTCTGCATGGATGCTGCCTTGCTTCCCACCATGACAATAATGGGCTAAACCTCTGAACTGTAAGCCACCCAATTAAATGTTTTCTTTTATAAGAGTTGCTGTAGTCATGGTGTCTCTTCACAGCAATAGGAACCCCAACTAAGACACTCTTCCTCTTTAATAAATCTGTATGCCACTCATCAAACTTCAGGGTCTTCCTGTGTTTCCCACTAGGAGTTTATGTCTAAGGTTGAAAAGGCATAACAGCTGAACAAGAAGTGGATTTGATGTTTAACTAAAAAGCTTCAAGCTGGATATGGTGGCACACACCTGCCTGTAATCTTAGCACTTGGGAGGCAGAAGCAGGAAGATGAGGCGTTCAAGACCATCCTTACTCTATGGTGAGTTAGTAGCCAGCCTGGGATATATGAATGCAGTGCAAAGACTCAGGGCTGCTTCAAGCAGTCTGTAATACACAGGACAGCCTTGAAACACCAGATTCTTCGTCCAGAAGTGAAGGATACAGAGACCGCCAGACTCAGTTTCAAGTAACAGAAAAGACAATCGTCTACATAAGCAAAATGTAAATTAAACACTAACGCACTCCAACAGCACAGTTCAAAATGCCTCCTGATCAATGGAAGAGTGTCCTGGGAACGTGTTAGTTCAACTACCCAGTAGACAGTTGAACAAATAAGTGCTAATGTGAATAAGTGCATACTCTGTGGTTTAATAATACTTCCTATGCATTATCCTGGGGCCTTCACAAATATATGGTTATTTTACTGCTGATTGTCCAATTGACAGGATCTAGAATTACTGAACAGATGAGCACCTTGGGAGCCTGTAAAGGATTAGCTAGACCAGTGGTTCCCAACTTTCCTAATGCTGTGACCCTTTAATACAGCTCCTTGTGTTGTGGTGACTGCCAATCATAAAGTTATTTTGTTGCTACTTCATAACTGTCATTTTGCTAATGATATGAATTATCACATACATGTCTAATATGCAGGATATCCGGTCTGTGACCCGCAAAGGGGTCGTGACCCACAGACTGAGAACCACTGAGCTAGACTGTGTTAATTCAGGTGGAAAAGGCCTGTGTGGCCAGCACCATCCAGGGCTGGGATCCCAGGGCTCAGCACCAGCGTTCATCATCATCTCTCTGCTTCCTGTGCACACAACGCGACCAGCCACTTCATAATCCTGACACCACTCCTTCCCTGCCATGACTGCACCCTCACACTGCGTGCCAAGGTAAAGAAGTCCCTTCTTTTAAGTTGCTTTTACCCGGTATTCGGTCACAGTGGCAGGAAAGGTCACCCATACCTATATTCAGACATTGACTGTCCCTTGCAGCTTGGGAGACAGCAAACGCTGGAAAGCCAGCTGTCTAAAAATTGAATCTGGTTAAATAGGTTATAATACATGCTGAGACTGAATATAATACAGCCTTTAAAAATAGCAAGGCAGATTGATTTGTGTAGATATTAATTGCTAGGTGAATCAAGCGTGACACAGTACAGTAAGTAATATATTAGGAAAGCTTCAGAATGTATTTATCTATATATCTGCCAGTACAGATCCATCCTAGAAGGCATACAAATGGACCCACTTCTGTCTCTATGAAAGAAGAGCTGGGGCCTCACAGGACAGAAATGGAAACAAAACTTGCATTTGACAGGACAGTACCCATCTCACCCTTTTGTAGTGGGTAGCCATTCCAGTTTTGGTCTGGAAGTTCTAACCTCCATTGAGGCTTTGGTAACTATCACACCTACAAGGCGGGGCCAAGGGAGGGCCCTGAAGACCTAAGATGGGGATGCGCCACACTCTCTTCCTGCTGGGAGCCTGGCTAGCTCAGTCGGTAGAGCATGAGACTCTTAATCTCAGGGTCGTGGGTTCATGCCCCACATTGGGCACCATATAAGCTGGAATGGCTACCCACTACACCCTTTTGTCCCTTTTATGTGTCATTTATTCAAAAGAGTTTACTCTTTTAATGATATACAAATCAATATCTTTAAAAAAAATCTGTCTTCAGATGTAGTTAACTATAACTTTGGTATGAACAAAGGCCAACTAAAAAGAGAAGTGTCTTCAAATGGGGACAATTATAATATAATTTAATAGAAAAGCTTTTGAAAAGAATGTTGGTGCATACCTATAATCCCTGCACTCAGAAGGATCAGGCAAGAAGATGGCATGTTAAAAGCTAGCTAGGCTACACAGGGATATATTTCAATGTCACCACCACCACCACCATCATCATCTAGGCAGCATTCTGAGAACCCCCAATGAGACTCCTAGGGTCACAGAGTGCCTCTTGACAGCATCTGTGGCCTTGGGTGAGGACACAGAAGACCCCAGGGAACCTCCACGAGGCACTTGGTGCAGCAAAGAATCAACTTCCTCCTCCACCCTCCCCTGTCCTCCAGGAATCTGAAGGCACTGGCATCTTGGGGAACCCAGTGGGTTCTCAGCACAGAGCTAGAAACAGGACTTTCTAACTCTTGAAGAACGTTCATGTGCCTGGCCTTTTCTTTCTTTCTACTCGAGGAAAAGAATCAAGGCAGTATTAATACAGAGAAATAAAGACAGCCCTGGGAATTGGCAGGAGATAAATGAACTCAAAGATGTAGCAGGAAAAACTACCCTTTCAATTACTATGAAAATGCTTTCCTCAACTTTAAAATTTGGCTCCTGGTGTTTTTCAATCCTAGCAGGGGGATTTAGATAACTGTGGCTCAGATTTTTAGTTGTCAACCATCCGTACGCTGTTACTCACACTGGGGTCCCAGCACAATCTATAGAGTGCAGATTCAAATTTCAATTCTAAGAAAATAAAAACCTCAGCCTTCTCCAACCTATTGGCCCAACCCAACTCTGTCCTTTCATCCCACTCCAAACGGGCCGTGCTTCCACCAGGGCCACCATGGAGTCATTCTGTTCTGGGCCAAACTCTTCTGAGAACTTGGAGTTGAAAAATCTAAGTAAGAAAAATATAGAGTCATTTGTAAGCCTGTCCAATGTTTCCAGGCCTCGATGTTTCTGATCGAACCTGTCAGGCTGATGACACATGGCCACACAATATATCACTGTAGTTGTACAAAACCATCCTTTGATTCACATTTGAAAGAAAACCAAAAATACAAAGTACAAAAGGGAACGCAGTGTGCATACTCGGAAATCACAGAAAGTATGTAAGAATCAAAAAATAGAACATACTCAAGATAGCCTACTCCATTCACACTCCATGCTGCTCCCTAGGAATAGGCTTTGCAGCGGCAAGGCAAAGGGCAGGAAGGCCTCTGTGTCCACTCCTCAACTCCTCCTAAGGGATGGAGAAATTAAGATCTACCAAAAGAGTCTTGTCCAAGTGAGAGGGCCAAACCCAAGCCAGAATGCATATCTCCTAAAAGATTCACAATCAATATCAGCCGTACAGGATGCTGTAATTAAGTACTGAGCTTGGAAACTAGAAATTCTGGCTTGAAGAAAAACAATCAACCACATCAAACCAATTCAAAACTGGGCAAAAGACCTGAACAGGCACGCCTTCAAAGGAGAACCACAGATGTCCACTGAGTACATGAGAAGATGCTCAGTCTCCCCCATCATCAGAGACACGCATGCAAATCAAAGCCCTGAGATATCACATACTAATTCATCAGAAGAAAGGGAAATCAGCATTTGTCCAAGGAGTTGGAGAAACTGCAGAAACTATGCTAAGAGGAAGCAGCATGATCACCAGGGAGACCAGACTGGCAATTTCTGGTCAAGCGAAACTCAGAGCTCCCTATAGCCCAGCTATTCTTCTCCAGCTACACATGGAGCACCTTGTACCCATGCACGTAAGAAGTATGTAACTTTAGAGCCTTTGTTTCTGTTTGTTTGTTTGTTGTTGTTTTGTTTGGGGGGGGTGTTGGCTTTAGAACGTTTACATCATCCTTATCAGATTGTAGTCATCCCTAGTGAGAAAATCTTAAGTGTTCCCACATGAAATCTTTTTGAGTCTCACATGAATGCTCAAAAGAGTTCAGATTTGGGAGCATTTCAGATTTTGGATTTTCATATTGGGGTTTTTTAAAATTTGTGCATGTTACCCAAAACTTCAAAGGAAGGCCCAGATATTACACCCCACTGCTCACAGCATTGTTTATCTACAATAGCCAAAAAGGAGAAATGGCCAGAATATTCATCAATTGATGAATGAGTGAACAAAAGGTAATATATTTAGAAAATAGTTTATCATTAAAATGGAATGGAATAGCACCCATATGTAACCTCAATCCTTAGGAGGCAGAAGCAAGAGAATCATGAGTTTGAAGCCAGCCTGGCCTACAGAATAAGACCCTCTCTTTAAAAACAAAACAATCAAAAAAGTAGAGGCTAGAGAGAAAGCCAGCTATGTGAATTAAGAGTTTGTATTCTCTGCACCGTGAGTAGTGACTGACAACAGAGGTTTTTAAGCGAGACCATATTCGTTTTCTCTTTCTTTTTTTCTACACACATGTCTCTCCCACAGCTGCGCACTCTGTCCCTTTATCTCTAATAAACTCTTATAAGCGGAAAAAAAAAAAAGAGTTTGTATTCTCACGGAGATACACAACAATTTACAGTGGCTTTCTGTGATGGAATTAAGACTTGGTATACCATTTAAAAAAAAATAAAGCACAAAAGACACAGTTATGCAAACCCCAAGATCCCTGACAAGGTGACCCAAAACTAAAAGGCGCAGTTCTGTAACTCAAGAGCAGTTGAGTGCAAGGTCAAACCCTTGCTCTCTAGAGCTGTGTCAACCCCCACAGTGAGCTCACAGAACAGGATCTGCATCACTGTCCAGCTAACAAGGACTTGGACCACTAAATTTTTTTTTCAACAAGTTTGAAGTCAAATTTCCAGTGTCTGACCATTTTGTCTTGTTTTAAATCTCTCTTCTTTTCCTTCAAATGTGGCAAAATATACCAAGAGGCTTAGGTTAAAATAACAAGGATAGTTGGGTGGTAGTAGCAGCACACACCTTTAATCCCAGCACTCAGGAGGCAGAGGCAGGAGCATCTCTATGAATTTGAGGCCAGCCTGGTCTAAAGAGTGAATTCCAGGGCAGCCAGGACTACACAGAAAAACAATGTCTCAATAATAATAATAATAATAATAATAATAATAAGAATAAGAAGAAGAAGAAGAAGAAGAAGAAGTATGTATCCTCCCAAGGTGCTAGGTTTATTTGAACATGCAATGATGCTATTTTCAAAAAACACACTTGGAATTCTCTTCTTCTGCCAGTTACTATGCAGGCAATCTGCGCCTAAGTGTCTCCAGAGCAACAGCAGGCGCTGAAAAGGGGGTTTCTGTCATCCATTCACTTCTGAGATGTACAAATGTCTCCTGGACATTGTCCCGCTCATTATTTTTTCTTGCAGTTTCCAAAGAGGTCTCATGATAAAGACCAATAAAGCTGACTGGAGAAGTCCCTGTGAGACATTTCAACCCATCTCGACGTTGGTACTCTAGGAGAGAATCGGCACCATTAGCTTATGTAAGTTGCTGGGCATGCATCAAGCCTTCAGGAGTCTAGGGGTTGGTTAGATTGCACACATCCAAGGACAGCTGAGCCTGTGAGCACTACCACCATCCCTGCAAGCATCCTTCTATAACAGAAATCCTGGAACTTTCACCTAGACAACTATCTGAGGCAAAGAGGAAGGTTGTCCATTGACATGGACACCGTGTCATAAGGGGTTTTAGGTGTCTGGAAAGAAAAAAAAAAAAAGACCATCTTTAGATAGCTAGAGCAGGGTTCCCCAGCTGTGACGCTCTTGACATTTGGGGACTGTGGTGGTTTGAAAAAAAGTTGCCCTCATCGCCTCATAGGTTTGAGTACTTAGTTACTAGGTGACAGAATTGATGAGGAGGGATTAAGATGTGTGGCCTCGTTGAAGGAGCTGTGGGCTTGAGGAAGACGGGATCCAAGGCTTCAGAGGTTTCATCGCCTGTCATCTCCCATGTTTTCATCACCTCCTGCTGCAGTTTTCGACGTGAGTGCTCCGTTGCACCCCGCCTCTACTCCACCATCGTGACCAGGAATCCTCTGGAACGCCAAGCCCAATTAAGCATGTCTTTTTTTCATAAGTTAACTTGGTATTGATGTTTCATCACAGCAGTAGGAAATGAACTTACTCTCCTCTGTAGGGGATGTCCCGTTTTGTAAGATGTTTAGATCCCTAACCTCTGCCTCTGCCTGCTAGGTGCCAGCCACAACCCGACCACCGGCTCAAGTTTGGAAAGCATCTTGGAATTGCCAAATGCTTCTCTGAGTGCACGAAACTGCCCAGCATGAGAACCACCATTACGTACAAACAGCTTTTCCTCTTCCCACCTGTTAAGGGCATTAAGGGAGCAAGGGTCTCGGTGAACACCACCTATGGCCATGACTGCTGGAGATAGGTGGATAAAGACCATGAAGAAAGAGGACGAGAGCAGATGGAAGTCTAGGAAGTGTATGGGCTAGCAGGGCATAGGAAGGGTAAAATGCAGCTTTGCTACTCCGCTGAGCTGATCTTTACTTCATTTTCTGCTAATGTCACTGCTCCACGCTCAGCCCTTACACTCTGGAGATCCATGTTCACAAGGAGAAATCTCAGCACTTTTAGTCTGCAGGTTCAAAACGTGACTGCAGAGTGACAGGTCTGTGGCAGTTGGTTGGATCCCAGGACGCCTTTTATCTCTAATGTGTACTTTTGGACACTATTAAGGTGTTTAATAGTAATCCCAGGGTGGTGGGGGTGGCACACTTAATTCATAAGGATGACACTGTAAATATCTCTCTTTCTGCTTCTTCCAGAAAAATTCAATTATCTGTCCCATGACTAATAAGTCAAAGGGATCATCTTTTGTTGTTCGAATCTTAAATGGTCTTATAATAAAAAAAAAAAAAACTGGTACCAAATATTGGGGTGAAAGCCGAAAGATCAGAGAAGCCGAGCAACCAGCTTCTACGAAATCCTCAGCCTAAAGAGAGTGAGTTCCTGTCTCTGCATGCCTTATGTACCTTTCTCTGCCCTGCCATATCACTTCTGGGGATTAAAGGCGTGTGTGCTTCCCAAGCAAAGGCATGAAATCTCAAGTGCTGGGATTAAAGGTGTGGGCCACCACTGCCTGGCTCTGTTTCTTTCCTATACTGGATCAATCTCATGTAGACCAGTGTGGCCTCGAACTCACAGAGATACAGACAGATCTCTGCCTCCCGAGTGATAGGATTAAGGGTGTATGCCACCACTGCCTGACCTCTATGCCTAATCTGGTGGCTGGCTCTGTCCTCTGATCCTCAGGCAAGCTTTATTAGGGTATACAATATATCACCACAATCTTTCAAATCAGAATACTTCACTAAGGGCAATTACCATTTGCAGAATACTATCCAAGAAACTAGACTTGCATTTGGGGTTTGGGACTACATTCCTAAGCTATGGACAAAAGGCAGTAACAGCCATTCTGCTGTGAGGGGGTGTTGGCCAGACTGCAGAAACTAGTTGGTTCTACTGGAGCACAGAAGATCCAAACACTTAAGAGAATTTGACACATGACCCATGGCATTTAACTGCTGTGGTTGGATCTTGTCTCCTGAAAAACTCAGAACACAGGATCACACCAAATCATGCTGAAACAGCAAGGTGACAAGAGAGGACATGCCTGCCATACAGCATCTCCTGTGACAAGGATGTGCAAGTATCCCACAGTCCGAACTATCCTGGCGGGGCTATTCCAAAAGGTCACCAGGCAAGGATAGGAAATCTTATATTTAAGAGACACAACAGGAGATGTACAAAGGTCAAACATCATCTTATTGACTGAATCAGGATCTTTCTGGCACTTGCTAAATAAGGTATTGGGGAACTCAATAAATGAGTATCATGGGGGCCAGGATGACAGTCAATCAGTAAAGGCTTCCCTCACAAGTACAGGACCAGAGCCTGATCCTTAGAACTCATAGAACATAAAATTTGAGTGCAGTCTTGTCTGCTTTTCATACTAATGTTAGGAAGACACAGGTAGACAGATCCCCAGGATGTGGCTGGCCAGCCTAGTCTAGTTGGAGAGTGCCAGGCCATTGAGAGACCCTGACTTTAAAAAACAAAAGTGGACAGCACTTGCAGAATGACCATTGCCTGTCTGTGTTAACAAAGTACACATTCTCAAAAGAAACCCAGACATCTTGATGCAGAGTACCTGGATTGCAAGTTGGGTGTTTCTACCGTGATTCTAGATACTCTACAGCAATAGTTCTCAACCTTCCTAATGCTGTGACCCTTTAATACAGTTCCTCATGTTGTGGTGATCCCCAACCATAAAATTATTTCCATTACTACTTCATAACTGTAATTTTGCTACTGTTACGAATCACAATATAAACGTTTTTGGAGATAGAGGTTTGTCAAAGGGGTCACAACCCACAGGATAAGAATTACAGTTCTGTAGTCTAACTAGGCCTAGAAACTATGATTCAGAGGTAAACAAGGGAGTGATTGGAAGAAAACCCTGCACACACTCTCACTCAGGTGAATCCACTTCTCCTTCAAATGGCTTCATAAGTAATGAGTAACCTGCAAACAAACGCATGTTCCCTCATGATCCATAAGTATACCCATTTACACAAATCAGAAAGGGCAAACAGCACACCCAGAGATGATACACCAAGGCAGATAAGCTGTAGACACTCTGGGCGTCTTCAACTTAAACCCAGGCTCATCTGCCCAGTCTCTCAGCTTGACTCAACTTCGACTTCTCTTAGGGTCTTGCTATTTGTGAATGAAGAGGAAAGGAGCCACTCATTCATTAGCTACCACCGGATCATTTTGTCTTAAGGGAAGGAAAGCTGGGGATGAAAGACGCTGCTATTACTGCTGCATTACCCAAGTGCTTTCCAACTCAGCCACCAGGACAGCAGGTCCGATTCCAAACACTAGCTGAACCGGAGCCCAAGGTCCTGTATCTCAGTTGATTTCCAGAATCAACTACAAGGAAAATTGGACCCTACTGGTCCCTGATGCAGGATGATTTTAAGAGTTAATTTCCTAAATGAGCTCCTCTGGAATTCTAGAATTTAAGCCACTGCCAGGTTAAAAGAAGAAGTACTTTTGGCAGCAAACAGTCTATAATATGATGAAGTTTGACAGTTAGGGAAATAATAATTACCGTATGGGCAGCAGAGTCACGGGCCTTTTACCAAATAAGGCAATGATTTCTGCCATGAGAATATTTCAATGAAAGGATATTTTCAGTCTAAAGAGTTTGGCTTATCTTTGAAAAATGGTATATCACACAAAGTGCAGTTGGTTTAATGAGGAATCCATGTATCTACCAAGGACACAACTTTGGAGTGTTTTTTTTTTTCTTTTTAGCTCAGTGTCATGGTGCTCTAGGCATACTATGGGATGCTCAGATGTTTCTAATTACCCTCTGCGTACACCCAATAAAACAGCTGGCTCAAGATGTTATTAATGCCACAAGAAGATCCAGAGGGCTTGTAAATCACGCTTTTCTTTAGAAAGGGACAACGCAGTGGCAAAGGAGGGCAAACTTTAATCTTGCTAAATAAGACTCCACCTCAGAATGTTCTAGTGCGTTCCCTTGTTTGTCAGGGAAAGGGAACTGGTCTACTTTCCTCACTCCAAGAGATTTAGCATCTTTTTTCCTCTCACCTCTTGGAGAGAGAAAAAAAAAAGTCTGATGAAAATTAGGTCAAGCTTTGGCACCAGGAAATCATAGAATGTGGAACCAATTCTTCTAGACTCTCCCGGGCATCCTCAGCTCGGCTTCAGAGTGAAGAAACCCCTCACGGCTGCATAAGCTGGTGTTAGGTTCTGTTAACATTCTTTCACCAGCTCTCAGGAGCAGCCAACCTGTAGCCATGCCAGTTTGTCAGCAGTTATTGCCCGAGTCTAAATTCAAGATAATGAAGTCGAGCAGCAAACCATCCCTTCAGCTACAGAGAAAGTCAGGTTTGAACAAGTGTGTCAATGACAACACCACACTAAACTGGCAATGGGGGGCAGCTGGCATTTTCATTTTCTTTACTTGTGATACGACCTCAGGGGAATAAATGTCCAACTTCCTAACTAACTTCATAACTTTCTTCCCCATTTGGGAGTTATTTTCTTTCCCTGGACTGCTTAGCATGAAGATGATTGTGTGGCTGTCCCCCAAAAAAACATTTCCACATCATCTGTGATGTTAGTCCCAGGACATTTTTCCAGTAATACACAAATTCATTCCCCACTTAGAAAAAAAATATATACATGCACCTTGATTGTTAAAAATTGGTACGGACGCTTGACACAGCCAATAGATGCAAAGTTTAGGCTAGATCCTCTGCCAGTATATGCTGTAGGTACGTGCTGCATCATGTCCAACTTCCCTAATTCACTGGAGCCTCCAAGCCTAGAAGTTATACAGCTGGCAATGGGGTGGAGGGTACGGAGCAGGAGCAACCATAATAACCAGTCCTTGTTGGAGATGTTCCCATCTCTTCAGGTTGATGACTTTTCCTCCTGACCACAGCTCTGGCTTCCAGAATGTATTATACTGTTTGACTTCATCCACCTTTGCCAGCAGGCTTGGCCACAGGCAAGCACTTCCTGTGTAAGCAAGTGAAATCCGAAAAGATACACATGGCCCAAGCAGAGAGGCATGTCATGGAGACCACAGGATAACGAGACAGGACAGCGCTCTGTGCAAACTCAGACCTGCCTCGGCAAGACTAAATGTAAACAAGGATGGACCGACCCAGGAGGCAGAGTGGAAGGAGCAACCGAAAGATGGATCTTTCATTCTCTTTTGCGCCTGTTGCACTGTTTGGATAAGAGCATGAAGGGACCACTACCACAAGGAGCATGCCTGATCCAGGCTCCAGGAACCATGAGCACACCATGGATGCATTCACTGCCTCGCCCAGCCTCTACTCTACAGCACCGGAGACCGAGTTTACAAGGTACGAGGAGGATGCGCCTTCTTCAGAAAAGCACACAGTTCTTTTCATCCATCCAAGAAGGCACATCTACCTCTAGCCTGCTTCCTCCCTAGATCCTTAGGATTGCCCTAAAGTTCAACATGTATCCCGTCACTTTAACGGCATGGAACTTGAGAACCAGAGAGCGAAAAATACCAGGGTCCTGAGGCCAGTTCATAGAGCACCTGGACTAGACCCCACACGTCCAATGAATGGCTGGAAGTGTCACAGGAGAGAAAATAACAGCACAGTACTATTTGAAACAAACTTTAAAAGTCTACCTAAAAAGACTTGGTGTTTCCATAGGAGAAATGGGCTGGAATTCCACATTGAGGGACAACTGTACTAAGGGTACAGAAGCTGACCTGCAGTTTGCTATGACTGGTAAGTCCTGTACTCTCAGTGTTGAAGGTGTATCTCCATGTAAAGTGTTATGGGGATTATACCATTCCTTTCCTCCAGTTCTGGAGATTGAGTCCAGCACTGTACTCTTGGTGTTGAAGGCATATCTCTATGGAAAGTGTTATGAGGAGTATACCATTTCTTTCCTCCAGTTCTGTAAATTGACCTTGTGCAATCTCAGCAAGTTCTGTACCACTGATGTATCTTCCCAAGCTATACAAGGTCTTTTCTTGGTCGTCTTGGTGAATGAAATTCATTCTCTCTGTGTATGTGTCTCTCTGTTTCTGTCTCTGTCTCTTTCTCTCGAGTGTGTGTGTGTCTGTCTGTCCATATCTGTCTCTGTGTGCATATGTGTGTCTCTGCCTGTCTGTCTATCTGTGTCTCTGCTTCTCTCTTTCTGTGTGTGTGTGTGTGTGTGTGTGTGTGTGTGTGTGTGAGAGTGTGAGTGTGTCCTCTCTAAATTGTAGAGAGATGATCCAACTGATTATTTTCCTTCTGTGATTGTCCCTTGCCTTAGAATTGATGGACTAGGTTAAGACAGCTATCTACATGTCCCCCATGGCACAGGCCCTGGTATATAAACCCCATCGAGCATCACCAGAATGAGGTGCTGTGCTGGCTCCAGGGATGCTGAGTTGAAGCACACTGGTCTTTGTTTCCAAGTGGCTCCAAGTACAGTGAATAAACAGGCGCGCCAACAAAGAGGGGGAAGACCATGAGACACTAAAACATGGCTAGCACCTGTCTGAAGTGAAACAGGCAATGGGCTGGCCAGAATGGATGAGGGAGACGTGCCTGAGCAGAGGGAGCAACATGAGGAGAGGCTCAGAGGACCTGAGAATGGGGACATTTGGCATCCCAGAGGCTCATTTGGCAGAGGTAGAGCATCGAGCATGGATGAAGGGACACAGTCAAAATAAAAGTGAAGGAGCCAGACAGCAGAAGAGTCTAGAGGCCCCTAAGGCTCTGCAAAGTAGTCTACATGACAGCACAGAACACATCACCTGGGCAAACTGACAAAGTGAGAAAGGACCCATGTGACGCCATGTTCTTCATTCTAGGCTGCTCTAGCACAATGTCTCCAGGGACCCACTTCACTCTCTGAAAGGCCAGAGATGGCTTTAAAAGAACCCAGGGATCATAGGAGCTTTTCTTGTGATACAGTCAACAGCTGAGCCCTCCCTCTACTAAAGGTGGCTTTTAAAAACTGTCCTGGCGACAGACATACTTTGTGAGGCTATCAAAGGGACACCTGTCACCTTCTCAGCCCTGGGCATCTTCCTTTCCAACCAAAGATGACCTCGTTCTCTCTGGATGTTACTTCGTAATGTCAACCTACTGCCTCCATGTATTTTACAGCTGCCCTTCCATGAATTTCTTCTTCAACTGGACCTTTGACCTACACACACACACACACACACACACACACACACACACACACACACACCTTTACACCTTATTCACAAAGGAATCACCCTCCCCCAACATTAAAAGCCAGCCTACCCCCAAAAGACATGTTACCTATCATATATAAAAGAAAGTTACAGAAAAAGATGGCACTGTTCTGTGAAACTTGTGTATGGGGATCCCTTCACTTTCTAGTGCAAATCACCAGTTTCCTTCTGTCATAACTGCGGGGCATTTCTTTCTTTCTTTTTTTTTTTTTCCACTAGAGGACAAGACTTGCTTGCTTCTGTCCTCTGTGTAGAAGGCTGATCTTCACAGGCATTAATCTGATCCCCTGTCACAGGTCCATGAAACTGAACCCAAGATGACAGAATTTGAATGAAGGCCACTAACAGAGGTCTTTAGGGCATTCTCTATAGTCCCGACAAATACAAAGGAGGCTCACACTCAACCCTAAATTGAATATCTTTATCAAACCTCTCCCCTCAAGACTCGGGGTCAATGTGAAAGATTATAAGAGTTCTGACTCTTATAATCCCTGCTTATTGGGGGACAATGTGGTGGATGTCTCCAAGGACCCAGTGTCATTCCAACACAACAAGACAGATTCACATAGGAACTCATAGAGACTGTGACAGCACACCAAAGACCTGTACAGGTTCAAACCAGAAAAAAAAAAACATATCCCAGCACTTGAAAGGTGAAGTTGACAGAAAGTCCTATCTCTAACCAAGAAGCTATTTGCAATTTATAAATGGAAATTTATAAATGGAAAATCAGTTTTCTCCAATAGAGTGTCACTGGGTATACCAACCATGCTCCAGGGTAGGCCTCATGCCCAGGAGTAGCCAGTCAATACAAACAGACACCTTGTGCGTGCGTGCGTGTGTGTGTGTGTGTGTGTGTGTGTGTGTGTGTGTGTGTGTGTGTGTGTCTATATGTGTGTATATGTGTATGTGTATCTGTCTGTCTGTACTTATTGTATTGGTAATTTTAAAATCTTACTGATTTCCTTTTCTTTTCTTTTCTTTTCAGTTTCCAGGGTTTTTTGGTGGTGGTGGTGGTGATGGGTTTGTGTGTGTGTGTGTGTGTGTGTGTGTGTGTGTGTGTGTGTATACTTGTTGAACTGGTACTTTTAAAATCTTACTGATTTTCTATTATTTTCAGTTTCCAGGTTTGTTGTTGTTGTTAGGGTGTGTGTGTGTGTGTGTGTGTGTGTGTGTGTGTGTGTGTGTACTTGTTGGACTGGTATTTTTTAAATCTTACTGATTTTCTTTTATATTATTTTCAGTTTCCAGGTTTGTTGTTGTTGTTGTTGTTTAGGTTGTGTGTGTGTGTATGTGTGTGTGTGTGTGTGCTTGTTGGACTGTATTTTTAAATCTACTGATTTTCTTTATATTCAGTTTCCAGGTTTTTTGTTGTTGTTGTTAGGTTGCGTGTATGTGTGTGTGTGCGTGCACATACACGCACACATTTTGGGTTTTGGGCTGTTTTTCCTGCTTTGTTTTGCTTGTTTGTTTTTAAGGAAGAGAAGGAACATGAAGTTGGGCGGGTAGGAAGTGAAAGGGATCTAGGAGGTGAAAGACAGGAAAGAATATAATCAAAATACATTGCATGAGAGAAAATGTTAACTGTTTTCATTTTACTTAAGCAGGCTCACGCAGACCATAATATCAGTAATGTCCCCTCACAGAGCTCGACAGAGATCTGAGCTCAAACGCCATCTCACTGCAGAAACCTCGTCAAAACCAGCAACCCATGCTTTCAGCCCTTCCATTCTCTGTCTTTTTTCTGTTCTTTACTTTCAGGATATTTATCACTTCCTGGCATTTAATGTACACCGTCTCTTACAATAGATTTTTTTTATAACTGCATATAATATAGCAGGAAAAATAGAGAGAGAGGCAGACAGAAAGAGAGTAGATCATATGTGGCGGTTTGAATGAGAATGCCCCCCCCCCCCCCAACTCATGTATTTGAATACTTGGTCTCAAGTTGGTGGAACTGTTTAGGAAGGATTGGGAGGTGTGGCCTTGTGGGAGGAGGTGTATTACTTGGGGTGGGCTTTGAGGTTTCAAAAGCCCATGCCATTCCTAGTTAGCCTCTCCCTGCTTCACACTTGAATGTCTTCTAGAAGGAAGCTCTCAGCTACTGCTCTAGCTCCATGCCTGCCTGCGGGCTGCCATGCTCCCGAACACGATGGCCACGGACTCACCTTCTGAAACTGTAAGTCCCAATAAACTCTTTCTTCTATAGGTTGCCTTAGTCACAGTATCTTCTCATGGCAGCAAAAAAACTTCCCTAATACAATCCACACTCCCATATGTATGGATATAGTGTTTTTATGGGAAGATAACTTGCAACATAAGCTGCAGAATCTTAGTCATTCTGAAGCATGCACCCAATACATCTCAGTACAATCCATCGCTGTGCGTCCTTTCTCCAGAATGCCTTTATCTTGCAAAACTAGAGCTCTAACCCCATTAATAAACTTTCCATTCTGCCCTCCCTACCACCCCTGGCAATAATCACTGTTGTACTTTCTGCCTCCAGGAAACTGACAACTCCAGGCACCTCAGGGACGCCAAAGCACAAGCAACCTGTCCTTTAGTCACTGGTTTCCCTCACTTAGCATAATGTCCTCAAGGTCCATCCATGCAGCAACCACATCATATGTCACATCACATGCACGTTAATGTCATGGGGGAGGAGGAAGGACTGTGCCTGTTTTGTTCACTGTTGTTTCTCCGATGCCTAAACTCATCCCTGATACCTAATACATACTCCACACATATGTTAAATGAATTAAGGTTTGCCCTCTAAGGGTACTCCACAATTTATAAGATGGAAATATTATACATTATGGTGTCTATTGTTAGAAAAATAAAATAATTATAGATAGAAAACAACACATATAGTTGTTTTGCGAGACAGGGGCTCACTGTGTAGCCCGAGATGGCCTAGAATTTTTTTTAAGTAGACCAGGCTGGCCTTGAACTCACAGATATCCACCTGTCTCTGCCTCCCAAGTGCTGGGATTAAAGGTGTGGAAGACCATGCTCTGCCAGTAATAAATACATTTTGGAATGGTTTCCTTGACAAGTTTCTAGGCAATCTACATTGCCCAGATGAAAGGCAACCATTTTTAATTTATTTTTGTAAACTGTTGTAATGAGTCACCTCTAAAACCCCAAAGGTATCTCTGTAAAATTTATTGGGAAGAAAATACAGTCTCCAGTTCAACAGAATGGCCCCCGAGGCATTTTCACGGAGGAGCTTCGGAAGGCCAACACAATAGAGCTGGCAGAGAGTGAATGGCTCAGGTTTGAACAAGGTTGCCAGGGGGTAAAAAAAAAAAAAATCTGTTTCCCCCACCCTGAGCTGTTATGTCAGTTTATTTAATGCTTCGGAGACAGTCATCTTCTTCCCTTCTCAGGAAGAGAACCTCTAGAATGGATTCAGCAACATGAGTTGCTCACCCCACCCCCCTTCCTGAAGTACAGTCTTTAGAAGATGAGTTCTAAGACAGATGGAGAGGTTTCCAACACAGAGCACGAGGTGAATGGAAGAATGGTGGGGTGACCATTCATTCACTCAGAAAGCAACCCTCCGAAAACACCAGCTTCTTTCCTGAAAACAGCATGTCTATTTCTCTTGTTCAACATGATGGACAGGGTATCGGCATCACCTTTCTGAAGCACTTCATGAGCGAGCGGGAAGAGAGCGAAGTTCAAATCTCCAAGCTTGCAGTGCGAGACACCCCACGGCCTTGACACGATCCGTCTTCTCCTGTCAGACCCGTCATGTATTATTGCTAAGACAAACTATTCCCGGTTCCACAGAACCACCTGCTGTTTTGTCTTCACACCAATTTAACCGGAACATTCTTCCTCCCCCAGCAATTCCCCTTGCCTCTCGTTCGTTTTTATATGAAGACTTTTACAATGTTTAGAGTTTCACAGCCTGTGTCCGTCAACAAGCTGTCGGTACGCACCGATTCCCTGTGTGACAATATGCTGAGGAGGGGAGACAGCATGGTGGACTACATAGAGACACGGAGGGACACACCTTCCCTCTCCAAATATCCTCCGCCAGTTGAAAGCGATACCTCGTCTCTTCTCCGGACTCCTGCTTGGCGTGATCTCCCTTGGTTTAGGGTTCTGTGTGCATCTCCTTCATCTCCTCCTTAGAGCAGTAGCTTTATGGTTTGTTCATCATGAAAAACCTAGGACCTGGCTATATGCATCATCACTTAATACACACTCAGAGGAAAGAACTCGGGATAGGTCATCGTGTGAAACCTACCCTCCTGCTTTATGCATAATTATTTAATACCTGCTCAGAGGAAGCAACATGAGAGAGCTGGAGGTACCGAGACACCACAAGAAAAGTTACTTAAAGTTGCCTTCAGTCAAGCCACAGATGCCTCCGGTTCTCACATCGGCAGGTTATGGCTGCCACCACTGCGTTCTCTCAAATGAAATAACAGATGGGAGGCGTGGTTTCTAAATTTCTATCAGATATGTTTCTGTAGTTACTTCCTGGGCATTTGTGGGACAAGAGTCCCTTCTACATACTCGAGAGAAACAGCGCGGTATGACAGGATGCAGAGCAGTTTCTATCACGACTCTTCCCGTCTCTTAATAAGTCACATCAAAGGGCAGCTCTGCAGTGTTTGTGATAGTCTGCTGGCGACACCAGCCAGTCTTCAGCCCCTTTTTCCTCATACTCACAAAAACCTGATTCTCATTTTACACACACACACACACACACACACACACACACACACACACACACGCACGCACGCACGCACGCACACACAAGGTTAAAAAGCCATTGACACAGCAGCACTGAACGGAAAAAGTTGGCCCCACCCACCTTTAGGTAAGTTTTCATTTTTGAAAAGAAAGAACTGGAGAAGCAAGGGAAGCAGAGACCAAACTGCTCTCACTGGAAACAAATCGGAATGATTAGAAATCTGCTTTATAGACAACAGAACTCGACGTAAGTCTGCTACACTCCGTCTCATTATTACCACGCACGTGGGGAGTTTATGCCAGAGAAGTACTACATCCCTTGAAAATCACCTTCACAGGGGCCTCGCTCTTTCCCTTACAAAATTTTTTATGGATTTATTTCTTTTGGGTAGGGGGGCCTTGTGCATTCTAAGCAAGAAGAATTCTGCCGTTGAACTACAGCCCCGGCCCAGAGGCCTCACTTTGAAAGTCTCACTGAGTAGAAATTCTACTTCCTGATTCTCCCACCGAATATTCAAGGGCAGAGATGATTAGGCTTAGTCATCACCAGCTCAGGAGAGAAATACCTGCTGCCTCTCACATCCGCCAGCCCAACACGTCGTCAGTACAGCACAGACGGCCAACCCAGAGGTAGCCGGAATAAAGAAGAGATCCAGATCCATAGCCCGCTACAGAGCAATCGCTGTACATCTATTAGTGACTGCCTCCGGGCAGGTGGGGTAACTTGGGACCAGAGAGAGTATAGAACCAGAGCTTGACTATAATGAAGTCAGGATCTGGAGCCTTAAGTACTAGGGTCAGTTAATTCATATATTCCCCATCTCGCTCCTTCCTTAATCTATATATTCTCCCTCCCCCTCCCTCTCCACACCCCCCCAGCCCACCCCACCACCTCTGTCTTCAGTCTTTCTACATGTTCCAATGCCATGAGGTTCTTCAAGGTGTCCCTCTGATGCACTGAAGTCAGACTCCAGGGAAGCTAAGTACGCCAATGACGTAAAGGGGATTATTCCACTTTTTGCCAGGCAACTGGTTGTGTGTCTAGGTCCAGCTCACTTCACCCTCTGTGCCTACTTCCTCACTGCAGCAATTGAGTGGCGGTGAGATTAGCACCACTCCCTTCAAAGATATGTTGTAAACCTGAACTTAAGACAAGTGCTACATACCAACTGCCATGGACCACAGCATCTGCTCTGCTATAGACTGTCTCCAGCTGCATCCCTATCCAGCAGCAGAAGGGAGCACTATGCCAGAGGCCACAGGGCCCACGAATACTGAACTGTACTGTCTGGCCTTCCTCAGAGAAGCACGCCAGGCCAACCCTTTTAGTACCCTTAAATATAGCAAGCCCAGACCAGTTGTTAGCAAGTTACGAGCATCTGAATTTTCTGCAAATTGTACTGTTTTCCATACAGATGTCTTATCTGTCAAAATGTGTACGACCTTATACAAAAGTACACAGGGGGAGAAAATAAGTCAGAAAACTACTCTTTATTAATAATAAAATTATATTACACCAATAAAGTCCAAAAAGACCAAAGCACACAAATGAATCTTTTAGTCTTTCTGTGTTGTTGAAGGATCACACTTTACAAGTTTGCTAAGCCATCTCTTTTCAATAAAGACAAATTACAAAACATGCCCCTCAAGCCCTCTAATATTTGAGCTGAAACATAATAAAATAACATTGGAGAGAAATGAAAAGTTCCTCATGGTCTCCATTGTGAAGCTACTCATTGTGAACAGAGTTTCCAAAAATCTTTAAAC
Source organism: Peromyscus leucopus (assembly GCF_004664715.2). Classification (NCBI taxonomy): domain Eukaryota; kingdom Metazoa; phylum Chordata; class Mammalia; order Rodentia; family Cricetidae; genus Peromyscus; species Peromyscus leucopus. The sequence continues at coordinate 30,170,777 of NC_051081.1, forward strand.
TGTACTTAAACTTTTGAAAAGCTAAGTGGGAATGCCGATCCTTTCACGGAGGGCTCAGGGCTGATTCTGAACTGCTCGTGCGACCAACCATTCCGTCCATTGTATTCTGAATGAGCTATGTGTAATCTGCCCCTAAACAACTGGGCAACCGCCAAAAAGGAAAGTGTGTGGCGTGCGTTAACAACCAGACTTCCTCTGTTTCCCAATGCCTTCAAATATTTAGTTTCAAAATGAATACGCCGCAAGCCAGGAAAAAAAAAAAAAATCTACCCATTCAATTACTCCGTCATTGCTACTGTAAACATTTGCCGTAAGTGCCGGGAAGTGCGGACAACACCAATGATGATGATGATGGAGATTGAGCAGTGAGGAAGGACTCCTGCTAGGAAAAACGAAATGAGAGAGAGAAAAGCACCAAAGTCCAGCATCTCCTGTCCGGAACTGCTTTCTCCCTTCCTCTCCTTGTTTATAGAAAAAGGAAAAGCCATAATGTAACACTATTTACTGCTGATTTTAAAAGCCGTAAGACGACTGAGGAGGTGAGTCTGCAGTAGGAGTCATTTTATCTCACACACACACACACACACACACACACACACACACACACACACATATATATAGTCCCATTTATTTTAGGGATGAGAAAAAGTGAGTCCTCAAAATCCTAAATGGCATGCCCAGTGGAATTCCTGGACAGAAACGGAACCAAGACTCCCCTCTATTTACCTGATCATCAATCAGTTGAGTACACTTCACCTGAGACTTGGCTCCCTGGCCTGCTAAGTACTGTGTACCACTACTTGGCATATAATGGCTAAATCCTCCTTAAAACTTTCTCAAGTACCCCAGTCCCAGCCAGGAAAAGGACAATACCCTATTCAATCATATCCATGGGCATATGTTATTTTTCCAACTACAGATGATCAGTAACACCACTGCAGCCTCATTTAGAGTTTCCACGGTGTAACCGACTAGCCAAAGCCCCAGGAAGGGCTTCAGGCTGCCCTTCACGCTTCGTCTTGAGGGAAATCAGTTTGAAATAGCATCCCATTGCTGCACGCCTCAGACACACACTCCCAAGACTAAACAGCATATTCCATAAAAAGAGCAGATCTAGCCAGTGTTATTATCTGTCTGACATTTTGGTTATTCTTGTGAGTAACTCAGAAAGTAACATGGGTGTCTGGATTATTTGAGTACACATGGCAAGCCATAATTGGTCAAAAAAATAATAAAAGGCTCTTTTTTTTTTTTTTTGAGTGACAAAAATACTGTATTGCACGATGGCATGGCACTATGACAGGTTTCAGGAGACCGCAATGCTTTCTCCGCTTACAAAAATGCAGAAAAGAAACAGAATCTTAAAAGAGGCAAAAAAAAAATCCCGTTTATGCAGTCAGTAACTACTAGTTTATATTTAAAGTTTTTGTGGGCTGACAGCAATCCACTAGTCTCTCTTGTGCAAATTCATCTTATACATCAATCTATAATTCTGTCTCGTGATACAGAGCAGACACGTGGCAGGAGAAACAGGGCTACATCCCTTCCTACACCAAAGTCCAGATTTTGACAGTTTTTAGAGAAAAAAAGAATTAGGAGCCCCAGTATTTATGACATGATGACTTTTAATTTCATTACAATGTCCCGGGTTTATAGGAGTCAAATCTAATCCAAACCCAATTTATCAATAAGCTGATAAAACCCCGAAGCTAAGCAATACACGTTAGGCATTCGGGTCTCACCTAGAAACTCAGCCTGGTCTGCTCTACTCTGTACCTTCCCATCACTGCACAGCTGGGGAGATGCTAAGCCATAAAGGGAAATATTCTAGTTGCCATTTCCCCAAGAAGCCAAAAAAATCAAGCTGAAAAAAAAAAAAAAAGAAGTATTCCAAAAAGCAACGTTAAAAGACCTCGTAAAAGAAACACATTCATCTTCAGAGAGAGAAACCTGTTCAAGCAGAGAGAGCCATGTGAATGGAAGGGTGTCCAGGTGCTATCACCTCATAAAATGACGGGGGGGGGGGGGGGAGATAAGGACAGTTAGGGACCACGGAGGAACTCACCCACTCGGAAGTTCGTGGCTGTCAGGGTGTCGGCTGCATGGCCGTTCTCACTAATGAGAGTCGTGGTATTCCCCTTCTGGCAGCTGTTCTGACAGTTACCCTTGGTGCAGGTCACTTTACAGATGCTCGGAGTAAAGACCACCTTGATGCGACCAGTGTGGTTACTCACTAGGAGCAGAGGCAGACAGAAAAAGAACAAGAGACGCGTCAGCTGAGGAGCCATGAACTTGCCTTGGAAAAATTTTCAATGTTAAAAAAAAAAAAGAAAGAAGGAAAGAAAAGAAAAAGAAAAAGAAAAGGGGCAAGAGAGGGGGAAGAGAGAGCCCACAGCCCGACAGGTTTCAGGCAGAGGGAAGCCTGTTCTGCTTGCCGCGCTCTCTCTCTCGCTCTCTCTCTCTATCCAGTGGTGTCTCTGAAACAGGAGTAGGAAGCTTAACAAACAGAACTCCGGGATGCACTCCAAAACCACATTTGAAGCGAGTCACTGGAGTGGGATTACTAACCACAATGCTGCACTTTATTCACGGGCAGACAAAGAGCAACATCCAGGGCAAGGCAGATTAAAGAGCCAACCCCGACGGGGCAGATGTAACGCGAAGGGGGTTGGCCCCCCTCACCTAGGGCTGAATAAACTCCTGTGTCCTCAGCTCGCATACTTTCCCTGTTTCTCCACTTATGAAGTCACTCTTTGCAGCCCGACCCCTGGAAATGTCTCAGGCATGCGGCATGTCTGAAAACATCTGTCTCAAATCTCCTGGCACTTTCGGCTCAAGTGATCACATCCTATGACGCAGCTGTGGGAGACCATCTCTTTCTCACAACGCCTGGGCATCATTGGTCCATACGAATTCCTACGACCTAGATTGTGTTTTCCTAGGTACGGACGGGGCCCATCGAAGAGGAAGTTGGGACCAGTCATGGGGACAGAAGTATCGCCTCTGTTAAAACAGCCTGAGCTCTCGCCGTCACTGTACACAGACCACCTGAAGAGGAAATTCTGTCATTCACAAGGTACTTTCCTGAAAGCCCCATGCTATAATCTGACAGGCCGGCGGAGGTAGTACCGTGGCGCACAATTCGGCACTGAGCCAAAAAATGCACTGTGGCTTTGGATCCTGGCTCAGTTTTCATGTGACTCTGAACATTCCATGTCACCAATTCTCTAAAACACGAAAGAACTGAAACTGATATTTTCTAGCCAATCATAACTTTCCAAGTCTCCACGTGGAGCCAAACCTGACCCACTTTGGCTTGGTTTTGTTTTGTTTTGTTTTGTTTTCAATAAAGTTTTATTGGAACACACAGATGCACTCCCTGTCTATGGCTGCTCATTACAACACAGCACAATTATACTGAGATTACATGACCTCAGCATGCCTGTTCTTCACAGCTAGATCTCAATCGACACTGTAGACTATACTGCCCTGTTTTGACTTCTCTTTGCATGTGATAGACCTTCATTTGGGTCCTTCCTCTTTCCCAGCCCTGAAGCACTGAGTAGAGATGCTGACAATCACTGATAACAGGGACAGTTTAAGTCTTCTGAGAAACAGCGTCTTTATCCCTGCCACAGTCTTCACAGAATTTCCAAAGGGGAGCAGGGCCTGCCTGGCCTATCCAGCCTCACTCCTGCCCCACCTCTGGACTCCTTTAGCCTGACGACAATTGTATTTTCAGAGAAATCATCCAGTATGCCTCTAGAGACCCACAATAAATTAAAGTGTGGCTCAAACCTGAGCTTAGAAACCAAATTTTAACCAGAGAATCCATTACAATTTCAAAGTTAGAGTGGGACCCTCAGAGGCTTTCCCTACACAGTAATCTCTCATTCACTGATTGGATTATAAGTACCAAATAGTTCTTTGGGCTTTATCTGGACATGTCTCACGACAGGGCACTCATCATCACGAATCCCGTCCTAGGTACAGGGTGATTTCTAAACTAAATGCGTTCCTGCAGGAACTTATTAGTCCTGATAAAGGTTTCCCTGTCTCACAAACCCAATGCCTCTTCCACATGGCGGCCCTTCAAAGGCTCCAAGCCAGCTGCCACATCATCACAAAGCCGAAGTTAAAAGCGTTAGAAGCCATCAGCTGCATTGGCCTGCTTCATAGGATTTCTCGGAAGAAAAAAAAAAAAAAGCCCCTCAGTTCTTTTCAAATGGTTTCTAAGGAAGTTTTTCCTTCCCTAGGGGTTCTAACACTAGAAGTCGAGACAGGTGTTTAAGCCAGGCATCAGGACATATATTGGGAAACTGAGGCAGGAAGATTGTTGCTAATTCAAGGCCAGGTTGTTCTACCTGGTAAGTCCCAGGCCAGCTAATATACATGGCCAGACCCTATCTTAAGAAAAAAAAAAAGGAACTAAAGAAAGGAAGAAGAGTGGAAAGAGGAAGGGAGGAGGGAGGGAGGGAGAGAGGAAGGGAGGGGAGGGAGAGAGGGAAGGGAAGATGGAAAGAGAAAAGGGAAGAAAGGAGGGAATTGGTTTAATGAAAAGGTATTTTACTTGCAAACAAGGCTTCCAGCATCCTCCAAAAAATGGCATCGTATAAGAAGCTGCTATCAGGACTGAAGGCAGACGCTCACTGTCTATTGAAGACTAGACGGTAACTATTTTAGGAATGCAGGCCAAAGGACACCATTGGAACTATTGGGCTCTGCTGCCGTAACCCGGATGCACCTGTACTGAGCCGTGTGGAGGCCTGGAAAGATGGCTCAGAGCTCGCTTGCTGCGCTACCCCGAGGGCTGGGGTTTGGATCCCAGGATCCATGTTGGGCAGCCCACCAAACACCTCTAACTCTAGCTCCAAGGGATCGGACGGCCCTGTCTATCCTTCCTAGCCACCCGCCTCCCCTCTCACACAGATACAGACATATAAAACTTTTTAAAAGCGGCACGCAAGTGGTGAGCGTGGCTGTATCCCAGTAAAACTTTATTTCAAGCTGCCCACAGCTTTAACTACTCACGGGGATATTTCTAATTATCTGGGCATCTACCTTAGAAATCCCAAACCATGCAATGAAATACTGATGGCGGCCGAACAAAATTCTTCCAGCTTTTTTTTTTTTTTAAACAGTAACACAAACACATCAGCATAGGTTCAATGTTGTTAGACCATGCTTCCAAATATCCTGAGGATACTTTGTGTGTACAAGCTGAAGTGGGGGGGGGGGGTCTTCTCTCTTCAGACGAATATAAATTTCTATTTCTTCTGGCTCATGGTACAGTAATGAAATCAAAAGCCCTGTGCCAACTCTCATGTCTCTGGCATTCTCTTGTAGCATCAGCAACTGCTAGGCGGATGCCCAGTTACCTAAATTAAGCTTGCTTATGTGAACTGAGACATCCAAAGAAAGCAAGTGTTTAATCCTGAGCCCAGCCACACCTCAGAGCTACAGTAGTCATTTCAGAAGCACTGGAGGGCCTCCCAGCCTATTGTTTTAAAAATTTATAGCTCTTTGCCAAAAAAATACATTTTGGCCTGGAATCATCTGGACTTTCAAAAGGCAGAGACGGTTTCATGTGACTTAATCCTGATTTTTACAGTGCTCACACTGTCATAAAGCAGAAGATACATGGTTATTCATATTTCCCATTGTGTTTTGCAAGCATTCTGCTAGAGTTTAAGTCTAAACGAGACACCTGTATTCCTGGTGGGTCCTTTTGTCTCATCACGAAGCATTTAAGCCTCTGTTGCTGATGAGTTTGAGGTTCCTACGCGAAACTCTCCAAAATCAGAATTGGAGGGGGAAAATATGTTGACACTCACCAGTTACTCGGATTCCTACCAGGATCTCAATAAACAATGAGTGGATTCAAAAATATACATGTCTCCATCCCAGTATCCTAAAAGCATTTCTACCTACCTAAGGAATGATTTTGCGTTTGAAAGTGCACAAAACTGTGGTCCACTGTTCAGGGCTTCAGATTCCTCAGATGTGAGGAATAAAAGGTCAGACTAGTCACCACCCAAGAGTCCAGCAGGATGTCACTAACCATGGATATGACCTGTCCTCTAAAAGTCACTGGGCTATCGGAGACATGCTCATATCAGACGTCTACAACTACTACTACTACTACTAAAAGGACCCCTGTGCCTTGTACCCAGTTGTCAGCAAATGTTAAATAAATAAAGTGACTTGGAGCTGACAAGGATGACTGCTGAGTCCCTCACAGGACTGGGACTCACAGGTTGCTGGAGGTCAATTTCTGTCTAAGGCCTTGCTTCATAATGTAAGTCCAAGGCTAACAGTGGTCAACGGCCCTGCTGAGAAGCATGTCCTGGTTGAGGAGGTCTAATAAATCTGAGAAGCACAAAGGGGGACCAGCCAGGAGTCAGCAGAGAGCTCACTTGGACAGCTTTTGCGTTTGTTCTGTCTGAGAGAAAATAAGTGTAATTTTCAAAAGATCTTGTAGGTAAATCGGCCCCAGAAATCTTTAGCAAGCCCTTTAAGACCTTGAGTTTTAGAGGCTTTGGCTAAGAGTGGAGATTGCCTGGAGCCATGCTGCACCTCCACAGGGCCTCCTAGTCAGTCAGTCAAAGACACTGGAGAGTCAACATCCTGTCTGCAGCCTCTGCCAGACCCTGTGTGAAGTTAAACCTCCAAGAAGAGGCTCGGGGCGAAGCACAGACGGTCAGAGTGAAGTGCAAGTGTCATGGAAGCCAAGCCCAATACCCTCCCAAGATTTATATTAAAGGAGGTGGGGGAGGGAGTTCATTGGTGCTGCTCAATCGCTACCCAAAGAGAACATTCAAAACTATAGAAATTGTTTCTAACCAACAGACTGGGCCTAGAAAAGAGGACGGTTGCCATCTTTCAATCATCGGATCAAGATGTGACCAAAAGCCGAGGCAGCCAGAGAAATAAATAAAACGAGTTCAAGCCTCACTTCAGATGTCATGAACAAATACGGTCTCCTTAGCAGTCACCCAGAATGCTGGTATAGCATGTCAGCGCTCATCCAACTTAAACAGTAAGGACCGGCGAGCTCAGGCAATGGCCGTGAGAGGCAGCCTCTCAGATGAAAAACCATCATCCTGCCATAACTGAGGCCCACGGAAAGAAACACACGAGCCGAGTCAACATAGGTAACACATCCTCTCTTCTCACTGACAGAGAGACTGAGCCAACAGGTCATGCTCCTGCTTGTAATTCATCACTTGCCCCGAGGCCAAGAATTCTTTGAAGGACAAATCTTAGGAGTATTCAATGCTCTTAGCCCAACAGGGCTTTACCATTTGGCTCCAAATTTAACTTCTTCTAGATTATTAAAACAATGCCCACAGAGTGCTCTACTTCTTCAAACAAGGTGGAAATGACCAATTAACATCAGATCCATCCCCTCACCGGGTAATACTGGAAAAACCCTCCCAAAAGGAATGTCAGTTGGGATGTCTACTGTGAGTTTGGGCGGGACCTCCTTGCTACACAGGTGATTAAACTCCAAAGACAGCTGACCTTTCTCCCTCTTCCCAATTCTCCCTTAATAATAATAGAGGGAGCTGGACAGTGGTGGTCCACGCCTTTAATCCCAGCACTCAGGAGGCAGAGGCAGGCGGATCTCTCTGAGTTCAAGGCCAGCCTGGTCTACAGAGATCCAGGACAGGCTCCAAAGCTACACAGAGAGACCCTGTCTTGAAAAACAAAAACAAAATAATAATAATAATAATAGTAGTAGTAGTAGTAGTAGTAGTAATAGAGGGAACAGCATGTTGGTTATGTATTTCTCTTGACTACATGCACACAAATATACATTTATACACACTTATGAAAATTGCTTACGAAGACAAAGAGAGAAGTAGAAAATTATATTCAGCAAAATAATAAACACATAATGCTTATCAAAAAGCAAAAGACTGAAGTGCTCATTGCAAACTGTGAAAATTAAGACTGACTGCCAGCCCCAGCATCCACATTAAAAAAGAGAAGGCTCTGCATGGGGCATGGGGATGTACGCCTTTGATCTTGTAATCCCTAAGCTGGAGGGATGGAGACAGGAGGATCTCTTGTGCTCACTGGCTGGCCAGCCTAACCAAATGGGTTAGCTCTAGGCTCCAGTGAGAGACCCTATCTCAGAAAGTAAGTCGAATGGCTCCTGATGTTGACCTCTGTCCGCCACGCACACTCACACATATACATATACGTGAGCTTTCGAGCACACGCAATGCAGGGGTCAAATGCATGTAGTGTTTTAAAATACAAATGTAAATGGCCCGTTTGAGATGTGCAGCAGCTATGAATCTCATCCTCTCATTATGACCTCACTTACTGTCTGACTCTCATACTCATCATGTGACCTCTGCAGATAGGGCTGCCTGGCCTTTTTCCTGATGAAGAACGTTAGCCCACCCAAGGTCCCGTCCATTCCGCCTTCTCAGAGACTTCTCCATGCATCCTCATTAGCACACAGTCATGCTGTGTGGTTTCATATTTCCATAATTCTATGCTATTCTGCTCCATTCCAGATGATGCTCCACTTTTCTTCCCTCCTCATCACAAAACTGTCAGGTCCAAAGGGTGCCCTATTCCTCCCCCCAAAAAAGCAGGACCATTGACTCAGTCCAATATTGAGTCTAGGTCCAGCTCAACCTGGACTACAGGATTTCTGGTGGCTAGATAAACGCCAGTATTCTGCAGGAACTTGTGAATCTGGTTCCACCCGCCAGAAAGAGTCATTTCTCTTACCTCTGGCCAGAAAGGACCAATGGCTACACTTGTGGTGTATCAAAGCCCATGCTGGCCTCTAGGCTTCCTCCGAAGCACAAGTACCTTTATACATTTTAAAATCCACAATAGCATCCCAGCCCTGCTCACCTCCTCCCCTACCCTAAACTCTCTCCAGCTCACAGGCTTCTCTCGCCCCAGCTACTCATCCTTCTTACAATGGGGCTATTATCACTGTACTTACTCTCTCCTCCTTGTACTTACTCTTTCCTATCTCTCCTCCCCCGCCTCTGGCTCTGCTCTGTTCCCTATCTCTCTTGCTATCTCACTAACTCTACTGTTCTCTCCTGCTTCCCTAGTCCCGGCCACCTGGCCATGTCCAGTCTGCTGCTTCTCCCCTCTGCTCTCTGCTTACACACAGGGAAAACCTTAACCACATCACACAGCAGTCCGTCACGTTGTCCCCTTGCATACGAAAGCCATCCCCTAACTTCCTACCCTTTCCTCTTCAGTTTGCTGAAACCAACCAGGCTTTTGCCGTCCACGCTTCATGATACCTGTCTTTAGAAATATTATTGATGGATTATTGATTGTCAAATGCAACCAAACCCTCTGGTCTCTCTTGTTCCAACTTCCACAATATATGGCACACTATAGCACCCTGCCTTGTGACATAAATTCCTCATTTGTCTTCTAAGGTACCGTAATCTCTTAAGGTCGGCTCCTTTCCTGGACTTTCTCCCTGCTAATTCTCACGATTCAGCTCATGGGACATGCTCAGAGCTCAGTGTTTATAGCCTTATCTTCATTATACTACATTCACAGATGACGCTATCCTGCCTTGTTTTGTGCACTTAAACACCCTCTATAAATTTCTGTGGAGTAACATGTAACAGTAGCCAATAACACCTTAATCTTGTAGATATGTGTTTATTCATATTCATATGGGAAGTGCTATAAATATGTATGTGCAGATATAAACTGATGTGTATATATAGAAATACACACACACACACACACAATCTAACTACATACTCTGCTAGGTACCCATTACTAGTCAAACAAAACATATCCAGAATTACACTTTCTTCCCTAATTCTAGTCTGGTTCTTTCTTCCCCTACCATCTGACAGCAATACAACAACAAATTCTGTTCATTAGTTATATTTCAGAAAGCAGCAGCTTCTCCTCAGGTCCCTGGTAACGGCCTGCTGCAATGCCCCATCACTCTGTCTAGATTATTTCAGCTCTTTCCTATCTGGACTCTGTTTCCCACCATCCCCTCCCACAGCTTACTCTCCTCACAGCATCCAGTGTACCCTTTCTTAAGAGTAACAGTCAAGCATGGCTCTCCTCCCTTCCATGGCTTCCCACTTCAACCAAGACAGACGCCAAAGGCCTTACCAAGACCTTTGGAGGCACCCAAGACTTCCAAGACCACAACTCTGCCCCACCCTCCACTCTGGCTTTCTCGCCGTTCCTCAAACACGTACACAGTCCTGTCTCCAATCTTGGTACTTGTCCCCTCGGCTGGAGGGGCCTTCTCTGGACACTCAGAGCTTTTTCTCTCATATTCTTCAAGCCTTCTCCTGTCATATTATCAGGGAGTCCCCTCATTGCAACCCAAGATTAAATTGTCATATCACCCCCACATTGCCTGATTGTAGTTTGCATTTCATTTTCTATTTAATGCAAGTTTCTTTTTATTAATACCTTAAGAATATAACCATCATGAAAATAAGCATCTCACACCAAGTACTTAAGTATTAATGAAATAAAAAAAGGACCTTACTGACGAGAAATTAAGTAAATATTAATATTTATCTGTGGGGAATTACAGGACATACCTGTGAAAACTTTAGCCTTATAATGTATTTGCTATATATACACTTGTCTAGAGAAAATTTTAATTACTAGCACGTCAGAGCAAGAGAAAGCAGGGGCCATTATGGCTTGCAAATTCTGCAGTTAGCACAAAACATTTTCCCTAAAACATTACCAAAATGGCTAATGATTTAAGTAAAACAATCTTTCAATTAAATAAACCAAAGGAAATAATGAGCTAGGCAACAGGAAATAGAATTTCTCAGCACGTTTTCAAAAGAAAAACAATTTTTGCTAACAAAATTTCACAACATGTTGTGCAAAAAAAAAAAAAATCGTACTGACATATAACAGAAAATCCCTTATATTCAAAGATAAAAGCTGGAGCCGGTGAGATGTTTGAATCTTCATGTATTTCTGATTTACTAAGGACTCATTCACTGTTAGCACATCATCGTCCAGATGTGACAACTCTTAGGGAGGCAGTCAGTGATAAAATTTACCCCCAAAGACAAAGACACTTTGGTTCTAAGACTAGCCAAAAGCACGTCCGTGAAGATGCAAGACTTCACCCCCTACTTCCACGTAGATAAGGTCTAATTTCCTACCTCGTGCATTCAATCTTTGTTCTACTTTGAGTCAAGAAATAAGGGAGCTGGCTCAGCCCAGCAAGAGTAAGGACTTGTGTTCTGATGCCCAGAACCCAGATAAAATCCAGCTGGGTATTTTAGCCCACCTGTAATCTCAGTACTTGTAAGGGACAGACAAAGAATCCTCAAGGCAAACTGACTAGAGAAGCCCGAATCTACAAGCTCTGGTTGTAGGGAAAGACCCTGCCTCAAAAAAATAGAGCACAGTCAAGAAAACACCCAAACCTACCGCCAGGCAGTGGTGGCGCACGCCTTTAATCCCAGCACTCAGGAGGCAGAGCCAGGTGGATCTCTGTGAGTTCGAGGCCAGCCTGGTCTACAAAGCGAGTTCCAGGAAAGGCGCAAAGCTACACAGAGAAACCCTGTCTCGAAAAACCAAAAAAAAAAAAAAAAAAAAAAAAGAAAGAAAAGAAAACACCCAAAACCAACCTCAGGTCTCCACACACAAGTGCACACGCTTGCATTTGCACACTTGCATTTGCACACTGTCATACACATGCACACATATATACAAACATACACACATACCACAGATACACTCAAACAACTACAATAAAAAGAACTGCAACACCGATCTCCTAGGACTCACCATCAATCTTGCCTCACCAGCCACACTACTGTTGTGATGGGCCCTTTTTAAAAATACAGTTTTTAAACGTTTATTTTTATAATTTTTTGAAAATTCAATACATTTAAAAAGACCACATCCGAGAATGTGACATTGGTTTGATCTTTCATTGACCTTCTCGTAGTCTCACCTCTTTCAATACCACTTTCTTCTTTACAAATAGAAGAAAGAATCCTATTTTTATCCCTGGAATAAACGCCAGTATTTCTGAAGGTACAATATATTTTATAGTCGAAAGAATCTTACCCAACACATAGTTTACTCACCCAGCAGGAGCTGGTCCAGTGTTTCAAGAAAGAAAGAAAGAAAAGAAAAAGCAGCCTGCCATAAAACAGAGAACTAGCAAAACACACTAATGACTTTTCGACATTTTCATTCTCTGACCCTTTTTGTAAAATAGTTTTCTTTAACCTCACAGACGCTGAAGAGAGCCCATGACCCACACACACTTCTTCAGTTTACGGACAAGGAACACCCAGCAAAGTTCAAGAGGAATTCTGTAGTTCAGGGGCAGACATGACGGCACTTGCTCATCCCCAATCCAGCCCCCACTAACCAGAAGCAGAGACAGGGTGCAGACCTCGGCCCTGGTGCCCCTGGCATCACATCAAGTGGTTCTGGGGTGGTCATTCTGACACTTCCCCCAGAACTCATTTGTCTAGAGTACATCTGGAAGACTCCACCCCAGCCGTAATTCTGAATGCCTCCCACGACCGACCAGTGTGTCCCATCCAAGATGGACAACGGGATATGGATTGCGTGAGTCAAGAGCTAAAGAAAAATATCTCCCAAAGAAGGTCTTTATTCAATTCAAATAACAAAGGACAAATAACAGAGGAGCCCAAGGCACCCATCTTCTCAAGCTGGATAAAGGAAGCAATGATCTAAAATACTCGGGGGGGAGTTAGGCATCTACCCAGGGGTGGTTTTTGTTTTTCAGGGCTGGGCAGGTAGTAAGAGGTTCAAGAAGTTACTTTAACACCCTGTCTCCCAAGGAGAAAAAAAAAAAAACACTGATGCCATTTTTTTTTCATATGTGAAAAATCTCTACCTCCCTCCATGATCCCAGGCTAGTATCTGAAATACACACTTAAGATGCCACAGCATGGCCTCGGGTACAGAGGAGGCAGGAAGGTGAGTGACAAGATGGCGTCACTGCTGTCAAGAAGGAGAAGAAGAAGACAGGACAATCCGCATTCACCTGCCTTGTGTCTCTATACCCACACCATCTGGCTGGTCCGCAGGGGCTCCCTACAGAAATAGTACTTGGATATCTCTCGTGTGACTCAGATTTTCTGTCCCTTAATTTTGGAATGGAATTGGGTTTTATTTATCTCCACATTTGTTGTTTTTCAAAAAGCAAGCGAGTGGAGACATTTGCCATTGGTCCATCACTCACCATCCCCATAAATAGCGTCTGTGTGTTTGGATGTGGAGGGAAGAGGCTGACTCAATGGACAGACGGCTCCTGGGTTATGCACTTACCAAGCAACAAATTCCAAGACTGACCCACAAGCCCCAGGGAAGGGCTCTTTGCCTCATGGATCTTGCTCCATCTCCTGTGCTCATGCTGACAATTTGGAGTCCATATGACCTAAATAGTTCTTATGACATATATTTCTGACAAAAAAAAAAAAAATCAAACTCCTTTAAAGGAAATTAAGACCTTTCCTATGTAAACACAACTGACTCTCATCTTCAGCCACACCCACAAGGACAGCCAGGGAGTTAGCCAGGCCATCATGCCCCAGAATCTTCATGTGTACACTTCCTTCCTACCAAAAAAAGAAGAAAAACCTTTTTTTTTTTTCTTTTTTTTTTTTTTTTTTTTTGTCTTTCTTAGGGTTTGGGGTTTTTTTTGTTTTTGTTTTTGTTTTGTTGTTGTTTTGTTTTGTTTTGTTTTGTTCTACCATCTTCAGTCCAGATGAACGGCAGAGGCCCCTGTCCTCTTGATTCTGCTTCCTTCTGTCTGCAGATGCCTCTCTACTCTGACACCTTCCTTCGGTCTCCGGCAAAATGAAAAACCAAAAAGAAACAAGTGTGCCTTCCTCTTATCCTTTCCTAGCTATAACTAATGTCCCACTGGTCAACTGTCTATCTTTGGAGATGAGAAACAGAACAGAGGAGCAGAGGAGAAACATGGTAAGAGAACATGGCAGGGGCGGGGGTGGGGTACAAAAGCCAGCCCGGTGACAGACTCTGAGGCTCACATGAAGACAGAAGTGGGAAGGGCAGACGGGTGGCTCTCACACGGTGACTCTCACAGGGTGACTAACCGGTGCAAGCCACAAAACTTTGAAGGCGAGAAGCATTCTTAAGCTTCTGTTACCTTCATAAAGGGGACTTGGAAATAGCCTGTAACGCCAAACACAGACAGATGGACAGGATGAGATGAACTAGAACACTTCGCACATTTCAATTATGCATAGAAGGAAAAGAATGTCAAAAGGCAGGAGCAGAGGGGCAGGGGACATGGCTCAGTCAGTCAAGTGCTTGTGCTGGAAGCATGAGATCCCGAGTTCAAACCCCAGCATGAAACACAAAACACATGATGGCACACACCTGCAATCACAGTGCTATGAAGGTGGAAACATGGCCTAGCTCACTTTGTGAGCTCCAGGCTAGTGAGAGACTCTGTCTTTAACAAAGAAAATACTACATGAACCAACTCCAGAAAGGTTGTCCTCTGATGGCCTCATATGTGCTCTCACACATTCATGCATACCTGCACACAAATACATAGATGTTCTCGCTATATATGATACATATATATGTATATATACGTATAAAACACACACACACACAGTGTGGAGCAGAGCCAAGGAAGCCCGACCGACCCTAAGCCTTCAATAGGCATCTAAGTCCCTGGTACTACCAGGCCTACAGCAGATGCCTTGATGTACACGTGATGGGCTCCAATTCTTTCATTTAAATGACAAAAATCTGGAGGGAACAAAAACAACACTGTAATTTGAATGCACCTTGCTTTAAGAAGCACTAAAGAAGTTGAATATCAACTTTTTTTTTTTTTTTTTGGCGATTGCAATTGCCAAAACAATTATTGCTAGGTGGCCCGGACTTAAAGGAAAATCTGGCGAAGCAATTGGGTGTATAGAAAATTGGCATTTTCAGGTCTCAGAATTGATTTAGTATCACAGCACTAGGGAGTCCTTGTTTGTAGAATACTACTCATGTCATTTCTTCATTCTGTTTCCACACAAACGTCTCTCTGGTTGACCTTTAAGTGACCCCCAGCCATGGCCCCAACTACTCCCTCAAGGGATTACTGCCAAATTCAATAGGTCTCATCCTTAGGAAAACATTCCCTGTTTCAAAACTGTAGTATTATGTCTCTGGTATCGTGTGATAAATAAAATTTTAAGAACGGTTAGTTGCCAGTGAAAAATAAATTAATGCTGCATAATTACAGATCATGATTTTTCAAGCTGTGAGTTGTTTGCAGGTGACTCATTTTCAACTTGCTTTTTTTCCCCTCATCAAGAGAGAGCCTCCTCTCTTGAATGCTGTAGTGACTTTAAAATAGATCAAGAACTGTTCAATGCTTCTCTCTTGAAGAGGTGAAATCTAAATAGAATAAACGGAAGGGATGGTAGATCAGAAAAGCTTGGACAGTGCCTGCTAGTAATTTCATATCCAGGTAAGCGACAGAAAGTTCCTACAGCTCACATAACTCACAAATTTTCAAAATGTAATCCAAATTCGACTCGCTATTCCCCTAAAACTAATTTACACAAAGAAGCAAAATAACGTTTTAGAATTACTGAAATTTGGTTTGGGCCATTTTAACTCATATTTGTGGTTCCTATTGAATTTCTATGAATAACATGTACGCTCTAAATAGTCAGATAATGTGCTAATACTCTCAGTCTCATAATGACACTTGAGCTGGAGACAGACCACAGTGGTCTCATCATAGATTATAACGGAGCTGACAAATCCCTATTGCTTGGGCGACATTATCCTGGTGCAACACACTACTCACATGCGTGGTGATGGTGGTACACACATAGCTCCTGCACTGCCATTGGCCGACGAGCAAAAACATACAGTTCCGAGGCTCATGAGACAGCTCAGCGGGTAACGGTGCCTGCAGTTCAGCCTGAGGATCTAAGTTTGATCCCCGGGCCCCACATGGTGCAAGAAGAAAACCAACTTCCAAAGTTGTCCTCTGATTGCTCAACACACACCACAGCACATGCACACCCAGACACATGAGCGTGCACACACACACACACACACACACACACACACACACACACACACACCCAATACATAAAGGCAAGTTTAAAAGCAAACAACTATATAGAGTATATGTACTTGACAGTGATAATAAGCTACTATGTCAGTAGTTTGTGTTGTTTGTTCTATAGATTTTGTTATATTTAGGATGTATTTTTATAAAACTAAGTTTCCTGAAACCAGCATGTCTGTGTCTCACCAGGAGCAGCCTCATACATCTTGTTTTGACTGGATGTTTTGTTTGCACTAAGAGAGCATGTTGAAGTCTACAGATTAGGAGGCAATCTTTGCCAGCTATTCTAGAGACAAGGCGCTAACAGCCAGCATTTGTAAAAATAATAATAATAATAATAATAAAACTTGCCAATCAACAACAGATGAGCTACCAAAATAGACGATCCTCAAAAGATGAAACACAAATAACCAACAGGTGTTCTGAAAAGGTGTTCAACATCCCTAACCATCACAAAAAGTTAATTAAGACTACCTGGAGATACCTGTACCCTCCCAGTCAGAATGACTGTCATCAAGAAATCAGACAATAAATGCTGGCAAGAATGTGGGACAGAAGAATGCTGTTCACTGCCACTGTGAGTGCAAACTAATACAGTCATTGTGAAAATCAGTAAGGGGGGTGGGTTCTCAAAAAGTTAAAAACAGAATTACCATCTATACCAAGCCATACCACTCCTTGGCCTACCCAAACAACTCCATATCCTATCACAGAGATATCTACACATCCACGTTCATTACTGCTCTAATCACAGTAGCAAGGAATTTGGAACCAGCTAGATGCCCATCGACAGATGAATGGGTAGTGAAAATGTGGTACCCAAATACCGCAAAATTTTATTCAGCCAGAAAAAAAAATAAGAAAACTTCAAAATGAGCAGATCTGGACATCATTATATGGAGTGGAGTAACCAAACACAGAAAGACAAAAATCACATTTCTTTTCTTAGATACAGATCTGAGCGTATAATGTATACATCTCTATATAAAAATGGCCTAAAAACCTAGAAAGGAGAGCAAGAGAGGGTAAAAGAGGTGTTAAAGAAGGAGAGGGGTAGGCCGGGCAGTGGTGGCGCACACCTTTAATCCCAGCACTCGGGAGGCAGAACCAGGCGGATCTCTGAGTTCGAGGCCAGCCTGGTCTACAGAGTGAGTTCCAGGACAGGCACCAAAACTACACAAAGAAACCCTGTCTCGAAAAAAAAAAGGGGGGGGATATCAATAGGACACGTGTATCATGAAGGTGGACAGGAAGGCTGGAAAAGATGTGGGTTATTGGGGTAAAGAGAGTGGAAAAGATAGGGGCAGGAATCCAACAAAACATATTCCACTTGAAAATGGCACAATGATATCTCATATGTTCCATGCCCATTTAAACATGAAATTAAATTATAAATAGAAAGTGATCATGACAAGTGAAAAGCAAACGCCACCAAGGTTGGCAAGTCAGTGTGCTCCGTGATGAGCACCCAGTGAGGAGGTGACCCAGCGACGTGCCTCTCAGAATATATCCCGTCATTAAGCCATCCAGACATCGGGCACGGAATAAATGCATACAGGGAGCTTAGTACAGTGGCTAACACAAGAGAAGGTGCCAACCAGATGAGGGAAGAGTCTGTCTGTCATGTGTCTAGCTAGTCAATCTTTACAGACCAAAAAAAATACAACTTATCGTAACTTCTGTAGGGTTTCTTTTTCCAGATAGACTCAGGTGTGGCTTGGAAACTGGGACCTCTGACAAGAAACATGAATCACTTTCTCCACTAAACGTCTTTGAAATAATCCTTGAGACAGAGTTAACTACTTTTGCTGTATTTCTATGTACGAGACATGGCAAGGCATGCCTGATGGGTATTTACACAAATACCACACTGTGGTTGCCAAAAAGCCCAGACCAATAAAGATGAATGAATAGGAGGCATGATGGGGTTGCAGGAAGACTTCCTGAAAAGGTTCCCCAAGCCACACTCACTGGACCAATGACAACTGGACGCTCTCCATCCTATGTGAGCAAGAATCCCTGAGCCCTGGCTGAGAACATTTCTGTTAGAAATCCATATGGGTCTATCCATTGGCGCCTATGGCCACACAGACATCCCTAGTCAAAATCAGTGGGTCATAAAACAAAACCAAAAGACACCAGCGTAGGAAGGGGACCTCTCGGGAGCAGGGAGAGTTGAGGGGAGTGAGATGGAGATAAGAGAGGGGCTGGGGTGTGAGAGCAAACACAATGCACTGTATACAAACACGATATTGTCCAAAAAAAATTTAATCATTAAAAAATAATCCAAATGGGCACTCAAACTCATAAATCAAGCCCCGCAGATCTCAGGCCAAGGGTCTCAGGGAATTGTGACGCTCACCCATCCTTCCCCTCTTCCTATCTATCTGGCCAGCCATCCCAAGCCTTCTTAAAAGGGAGGGGTGTGGACAGGGCATAAGAGCTAGGAAAGCAATGGAGCAGAAAAGCAGGGCAGCTGGGTTCTCCCTCACTAGAAGGCAATCATTTTGGTGCACTGAGTGGTCAGGACATGCAGCTGTCGGAGACTAGGGTAGAAATAGAATCTACAGTAGCTGGGGTCTTTCCGTCTACAATGAAGAGTACACGTTATCTGAGAGAGGGTGTTAAGATAAAACTGCACAGAGCAATGAGGATGATGGGCCATCTCAAGAGAATCCAGATCTCACAAACACCAGGACTTAGCTCCAGGGAGCATCTCTCACTCAAAGTGAGTGGGTCATAATTTAAGGCACCCATCGCAGGCTGCTCCATTCCCAGGCCTTTGCAAAACTTGGAACTTTGTTCTTGTGCCCAATAGTCATATGGCAGAAAATTTCCCTCTGGCTTCTCCAGCTTTCTTTGGTTAGTCCAACTTCCATTCCAACAACTACTCCCCAGTACAAATGCCTTAAGAAGCCTTCTGTTGAATCTGGTTTAGCCAACATTACCCTTGCCTGGGAGAGCTCTGACAGACAGCTGGCCACCCCCACACTGGTTTCCCTTGGGTCAAGTGTCTACATGTTTTCCAGTCCACTGGGCCCAGAAGGTGGGGGTCACCTATAATGGTGTTTTCCTACCTACAAGCAACATGGCTAACTATAACCAGATTGTGTGGCTTAACTGAGATTAGCAACTGATTTATCTAGAGTGTTCTTGACAGTCCTTCTACCCCACTGGCATGGTGATCTCAAAAGACAGACACACAGACAGACAGATACAGAGAGACACAGAGAGAGCAGATTCCAAGGAGGTCAGCAGACAAGATACTTGCCTTTTCCAGGCTCCAGGAAGGAGGGAAGGAATAGGTGAGGTCTCTTAACACCACCAGCAGACCCATACTCAGCCTACCCACTTCACTGGCCAAGCCCTAGTCAAGGGGAGAGGTACAGGAAAGGTCACTCGGCCCACAAGACATGGCAAGAGAGAAGAAAAGGGAAAGAGTTATACATTTAAAAAAAAATCATCTACTATCATTATTCGTTCTGGGATAAATAAAATGTAAGGGGGAAAGTGAAATAGGTCAGAGACTCATTCTTCACAAAAATACGCTCGCCACCTTCCCTCTCTACCAAAACAAACCAATGCCCACTTAAACACTTCTTTTTCATTAAATATGTAGTGACTAAGGGGGCGGGGAAATCAACCTTCAGGCCAGTGACTTCTCAAACTGAATCACAAGGAATAATATTTTTAATTGATGAAGAAAGGGGAAAAAATGAAAATATTTTGTTTGGGAGGAGGTTAATCTCTAAAGTAAAGTGGGCCCCCGCGCGCAGGCTACTCCTTGGAATGCAAGCTCCAAGTGTGGGAGGAAGCGCTCTGGTTTCTGCTGGCTCCCCATCCAGCTGCTGCAATCCTTGGATGCACCTGTAGCCATTAGCTTGGTCATTAAATAGCAGCCCAGCTGTTGGGTGAGTGTGTTTCTACCCTCATTAGGGGGAGAGCACTCAATCCCACACAAGACGCCTGGAGGCTAGTGCAGAACGCCCATCAGACTCTCGGACCTGCTCCATAGATCCTGTTCTCCCACCAAAGCTTTCCAAATCCATTTACAGGCTATGAACTTTTTCTTTTCTTTTTTTTTTTTTGTAATATAATTATGATGTTTTTCACAAAAGCAACCCGGCTTAGAATGTTTTCGTTGAAGCCAAAAATAAGAACCAGGGCTGGGGGGAGGTGGTTCCGTGGGTAAAAGGGGTTGCCATGCAAACATGAGGACCCCAATTTGAATCCCTGGAGTCCACACACAAGCTAGATGTCTAACTCGGGCATCTGTAAGCCCAGAGCTTCCGGAGAAGCTTGCAGCAGGAAAACAAAGTGGCAAGCAGGGACTGACATCCTCAAATGGACAGGCAGTGGCATGTGAACGCCTGCATCCACACGCATACCGCGCATGCGCGCACACGTGCAAGTACACAGACACACACAAGGAGAACCTTGAAAAAGAAAACTTGCAAAATGCACTTAGGCTACAAGAAATTTTTAATAGCATAATACTGCTTGTATGTAGGATAACCTAAGAAGCTAAAGATCATTTCAAAATTACAGACACGTTTACTTGATACACACCCATGTCACAGACAGACAGACAGACAGACACACACACACACACACACACACAAATACACACTGTAGTATAGAATTTGTCTATCACAGGAATTAACTGAATATAACCAGGTAGCAATAATCTATTAGGAAAGAAAACAAATAGGACAGGACTAAAATCACAAAAAAAAAAAAAAAAAAAAAAATCATAATCCTAATGCAATTTTATTTCAAAGATGTGATATAACTGGGTATGGTGGCATGGGCCTCTGATCTCAGCATATCATAGGAGGCAGACATAGGAGGATCCTGAGTTTGAGGGTAGCCTGGGCTACACAAAAAATAATGTGTTTAAAAAGCCAAGGGCTAAAGTTGCCACTCTATGGTAGAGTACTTGCCTAGATTGTGAAAGGCATTGAATTCAATCCCGAGCGCTGATATCCTCTGAAAAAGAACTTGATGTAAAAACTCTGCAAGATGCTGGGGAGACGGTTCACTCAGTAAAGCCAAGCAAACATGAAGACCTGTGTCCTATGCTCCGGGACTCACATAAAAGCTGGGCACAGAGGCACGCACCTCTAAGTCCAGCACTGAGGAAGGCAGAGATACCCAGTGTCCTGGAGCTCTCCGGCCAGCCAGCCTAGCTGAAATGGTGAACTCCAGGTTCAGTGAAAGAAGAACCATTGAAGACAACACCTAGCATCAATCGCTGACCGCCAAGCGCATACGCATGCACACCGACAAGACCATGCAAAACATTAAGTGAGCAGAGCTGATCCTTATCTCAAAGTGGGGACATCTTCACAACCAGGCAGTCGTTTTCAACCTTAGGGGGTCCTTCTGCAAGGAAAAGCCCCTGAGAAGACGAACATGCCACTTGATTCCCTTGGGAAGTGTCTCTTGAGCCACATCACGAGAGTCTTATTTGTTCTGAACCAAAACCAACTTCAGCTCTAACCTTGGTTGCTGCTTCTTTTCCCCTTCAGAATGTAAATTAACTAGAGTCTTTGGATTCTGGCAAAGAAATCCAAAGCCGGAAGAGTCACCATCTCTTCCTTTTTTGTTTGTTTGTTTGTTTTAATACAGGTTTTCTCTTCTCCAAATGATGCTGTTCTGTTTCCCCATGGCAAACTATAAATTCATTTGTTATTCCCCTCCACCCATGAGAAATTTTAAAAAATTACAGTTTGACTCTGGAATATTCTGGAGCAATACTAAATGTTGATTTTTTTTTTCAGTACCTTGAAATTAGCTTCGACAACCAGAAATATCTTTGAATGCGAGTATTATTATGAAAGTTTGGCCTTTGGAACGAAAAATTGTCTCTGGCACTGAAGACTGACCGTGGAGGAATTTAAACTACATAATCCTTCTCTCTGGAAGGCTTTGCTCCGTCACTGTTTATATGTTGCTGGATAAGCTTCTTGGAAGTGTTGACAATCAATCCATGTCTACCGGTTCCCCAGCTATCTCTAACGACGTGTAGCTGATCAAGAGACAGAGAACATTCCCGCTCACATACCTTCCTGGACAGAGATGGGATCAAACAACTCCTGTTTAAGTCTTACACACCCTCTACCTCACCACCAAGTGCAAGAGGGTTCAAACAACTAGAGAGCAACGCCCCAACCTTCTGTGAAACCTGGTTTCCTGAGATTAGCTTGACCGGACCCTGTTCACTCACGAGAGTGTCGGTCTGTACACATAATAATATTTTACTGTCTGTGCTGCCAAAGCAAAGCTTTTGCCAGACATCATCAAGGGGAAGGTAAGTTTTTTTAGCCCTGACACCCACATTGCATTACAGTTTGGAATTACAAAACTGTGCGCAGGTGACCAAGTGGCTTTAGGAACCTGATTTTGCAAGGGAAAAAGCATGAAGCTTTACCATTACTCCTTCTGTAAAGTAGTCTGTTCTCATACATTAGTTCTCTGGATGCTTCTTCATTCATGGCTGTGGGGGGTGGTGTTTTTTGTTTTTTTGTTTTGTTTTGTTTTGTTTTTATCAGCTTCTCAGACTGCTGGCAGGTCCAAATTCCACTGCTATTTAATGCCCAGTGAATCAATGAGGAGCCAACACACAAAGGTGTATCTGTCTGCACATCCATTGATGGTAGTCTCCATTTAGGGAAGGCTTCAGCTACATCCCTGGACATCTCTCCATTCAGATTCACACTTGGTTCATCTGGAAAGATATCCTAAGAGGCCCTCAGCACATCTGTCTGTAGCTGTCCATCTCCGTGCAGTGTGGTTTCCAGGATGCTAGGTCTCTTCTTCTGCTGCTGCTTTTCTTTCCCTGTCTCTTCCAAATAAAGGGCATGATGTTTCCCAGGGGCAAACTCCTCCTCACTAGCATTTCCAACATGCTAAGGGGCTCTTTGTTACAATCCATCCTTTATACAAGAACTGGATATTCTTCTGTACGAGAAGTTCTATACAAGTTCTATACAAGAACAACAATTCTTTTCATCCAAATCAATTATTCCTTTACCTAGTTACCACTCCTGAGTTTCTTCCCTCTTTTGGAAAAGGCTAGTCAGTACAAGATGAGCTTGATGCTTCCATGCTCTGAGGCACCTTCTTTCCCATCACAGATGCACTCTGCTACACTGTGGACACCTGCTTCATGAGCATTCTGTAACCAGAAGCATCCGGTCCTATACTCAATGCCCTTGCCCACCTCCTTGGCTGGCATCCTTAGGCTTGTCTGGGATAAAAGCTGTCTCTCTCCCAGTGTTCAGAATTGGGCTGTCTCCTCTAATGGTATGTAAAACCATTCCTCTGTCTCATCTATATCTATATCTATATATCTATATACATATACATATACATATATACCTATCTATCTCAATCTGAGTGTGTGTGAGTGTGTGTGTGTGTGTGTGTGGTGAGTGTGTGTGTGTGTGTGTGTGTGTGTGCGTGTGTGTGTGTTCTCTCTCTCTCTCTCCCTCTCTCAGCTGGATAGCCAGGAATACCCAGACATCACTAATTGCCTCTTCACTGTACCAATCAATCTACAACCATGGGAAAACCTCACTCCAGATCCATCGACTTCTCTCTTGCAGAGGACAAGCCATTGCTATTTGTCACCACACCCTGACATGCTTTCATGTTCTATCATGTTTTCTGACATGTCTGAACCCAACTCTAAAGGCTGGTATAGCCAGACACACATTCAATTGTCATGCTTCTAAAAGTATAAAGATGTCTCATGTGCCCACATAGTCCATCCTCCTCAAGGGTTGGACTATGCAGTGTGGTCAGACCACAGTGGAAATGCAAGAGCTTGGACAACAAAACCATGCTGTGAGAACATGCTGCACTTCTCTCCAGCCAGGCTCAGGAGACCTGGGGAGCTGGTTTACCCATTAGGGAAGGAGAGAGGATTCCAGTCAGCCAACCTCTAGCTGTTGGGTGGGAGCTGAGCTGTCTGTTGCAAAGACTGACTGGGAAAGGTCAAGACAGACCACAGACTCCAGGGAAAGACAACTCCTGAGGTACCAGTTTTCTTCTGCCAAAAGTTGCCTAATGGACTATGTTCATGTTGTGTCAGCCTGGGGCTGCCTGTTTAAACAGCATTAGATTCAACATTTTTTTTCAAGCTTAACAATACTGTGCATTTGTGGTACCCGTATTTCTCTCTTTTTCCTTCCCACTCCCCATCTCAGTACATCAGAATATAAATCCTCAGTCCTCTTAAGAGTCTGAGTTATCTGTGTTTATAGACCTTTGGGAAGTTGATCTATAAAACATGACATATGCCTCTTCTGGAATTTAAGACGTCTGCTTCCTTGAATATATCAAAATAAACTTTTAGAGGATGATACTGAAACATAAGCAGCCCACTTAAAAGTTGAGCCCTTACCGTGGGAAAACAGCTGGAAATTGCAAGGAGAGTTCCAATGCCAAGGCTAGGGAGATGGCTCAGTCGGTACGGTCGGTGCTCGCCACACAGGCATGAAGACCTGAGTTCGGGTCCTCTGAGCCCGTGTAAAAGCCAAGATGGCAGCACAGGTCTGTAGCCACAGCATTGCATCAAGGGATGGTGGACAAAGACAGGAAGAACCCTGAGTCCCAATAGCCAGCCAAGCTATCCAGTTCGCTAGCCCCAGTTTTAAAAAGTAAGGTAGAGGGAAATAAATAAAGGAAAACATCTGACATCAACCTTTGGCCTCCACATGTGTGTGCTTGCTCATGTATGTGCACTAAGATGTGCACAAATGCACGCTTACACACACACACACACACACACACACACACACACACACACACACACACAAAAACACAGAGAGAGATGCAACTTCAAATTCAAATTTCTGCTCCTTCCCTATTAAGAGACCTACTATAAAAAGCAACTGAAGGGAGTAATTGCCTCCTCTTCCTTAGTTCCAGCATCACCTTCTCAGACTGGTAACCAGGGGTCCAAGGACCATTTCAGCAGGGCTTGTGTTCCTGCTATCCTAAGCAAGTACCTCAGCCATCAACCCTAGTAAGTCTTGTAGTACCCTATATCACTTGCAGTAAAACCATCCTAGTGTGCACTGTAATAGAAACGTTAGTTTCAGGTACCAAGCTTCCCACAGTATACTGACTACAGCAACAGTATATGTGATGTGAACACTCACCACCCTCAAGGTCTTTTTCTAGTCTGCTTTATCAAACAACTGAGTCACACGCTCCTGGGTACATGCTATTCTAATCATCTCACTGGGTCCCCCTTGATAACATCACCCTTTGAGTGTTCTACCATTTCGAGGTTCCCCTCTCTGAGTTAAAAATACTACTCAACCAAGGATAGGGGGCATTGGTTTCCATACTGTATTCTTCTGAGCACATCAACAAGGAAGGTGCTGGAAAAAGACCCTCCCTCATTCTCGCCTTCCTGAAGACTGGAGAGCCATGGAGTTCTCTCTGTGCCTTGGAACTGCTGAGGTTTTAGAACCACCTCCTTGGCAGTTGTCCTTGTAAATAATTTTTACTTTTTAAAGGAGACACAATTCAGACACCATTGAGTGTGCCCTTTTTAAATGTAGAACTCTGTGCTTCTTTCTTAGTATTTTCAGGAGACTTTGCAATCATAACTCCAGATCACTTTCCATAACCCAGAAAGAACCCCCTGACCTATACGTAGGCACTCCCCCTAGCCCTGGCAATCACTAATCTGCTTTCTGTCTGTATGGGTTTGCCTATAATGGAGGCCTCATAAACATGGAATCATACAGTATGTGGTCTGGATTCCTTCACTCCAAGTCAGTTTAGAGTTCTCGCAAGTATCTGTACTCCATTCCTTTTTAATGGCTCAATTAATTCTATGGAATTACCTCCCTTTGTTTAGTCATTCATCATTGGATGAACAGTCAGTTCATTGTCTCTCATTAGACACTGGACTGTGATGACCAATTACATACAAATCTCTGTGTGACTGTGTTTTTTTTTTTTTAATTCTACTCAGAGTTAAAATTGCTAGATATATATTCACTCTGTTTGTAACATTTCTGAGAAATCCAGGGGGTATCCACATACAGTCCAGCCCTGTGCCCATGCCATTGTTTTCACCAATCCTAGAAGGGTTTCTGTAAAGATCTAGGGGCTGACATTCACTGTTTTCCAAGACCTGCAACCTGACATGCTTATATTTTTGGTTGTGAGCCTAGCCTTTCACGGCTGAGCCATCTCTCCAGCCCGCAACCTGACATTCTTAACATTGAAAGAAAATAAACTTACTCTATAGTACAGCAGTTCTCAACCTGTGGGTTGCGACCCCCGTGGGGTCAAATGACCCTTTCACAGGGGTCAAATATCAGATATCCTGCATACGTGATATTTTTCCTCTTTTTTACTATTAAGAAATTTTCTATTCATTTTATATACCAACCACAGATCCCCCCTCCTCTCTCTTCCCGGCCCCTCAGCCTTCTCCCCAACCTCCCCCCCCAATATGTGATATTTATATTATGATTCACACCAGTAGCAAAATTACAGTTATGAAGTAAGGGCAAAAAAAAATTTATGGTTGGGGGTCACCACAACATGAGGAACTGTATTAAAGGGTCGCACGCATCATTAGGAAGGTTGAGAAACACTGTTTTTCTACTGCCTCCAACCTTGATAGAGATGCATCTGAGAATTGACATGGTAATGGAGAGTGGGTTGGTAGGAGCATTGATAATGCATGGCAGTTACAAGCGGAGTTTCTTGGGAAGCTTTTGGTGTAACTGTCCTGTTCCCAGTTATCAGTTGATCAGATCCCAAATCTAACACGTGTTTAGTAGATGAAGAAAATGAGCTTCAGACTGGGTGAGGGGGGAATGCTCAGTGGGTCAAGTGCTTACCTCATAAGCATGAGGACCTGAGTTTGGATTGCCAGCATCTATATCAAAGTTGGGCACAGTGGGGTGCAACTGTAACCCCAGCACTGGGAGGTAGAGAGAGGCACATCCCAGAGGCTGGAGGACCAGCCAGCCTAGCTGAACCTGTGAACTCCAGGTTCGGCGAGACACTGACCCTATTTCAAAATATAAGGTAGAGAACAATAGAGAAAAACACCCAATGTAATGTGTGACCCCTACATGTACATACATATGTGAGTGAACCATCACACATATACACATATACATACAAAGCCACCAACACACACACACACACACACACACACACACACAAGGCGGGGTGGGGGGTGGAGGTGGGCATCGCTAGACCAGTGTTGGCAAACAATAGCCCATTAGCCTCCAACAATTTACCCAGTATTCTACACTCCGTGACATTTTCTTAAAGGTCTCATTTTAAGTAGGTACCAAAATATTTATCTAACAGCCTCAATTTTTTTTTTCCTGGACACTAAACCTAAAATATTTACCGAGCTTAAGCACAAAATGTGTCAGCCCATACTTTAGGCGACAACTCACACAAATTCAATTCTAAGCCAAGGAATATGGTAGAGATCCAACTTATCACTCTAGGTACCTTTTATTGGTTGCCTGCAGAATAACCACTGTAGGGCGTGACATTGCCCAGTGACTGGGAAGGCTGATAAACACAGTGAATCAAAATCTGAGAAGTGATGTCCATACCGCAGGCAAAGGGGGAGAGCTGTGTCACTGAAATGCTGGGAAACCCCAGCAGAACACTGCTTCCTCCCCAGAGATCACCTCACCAGCAACTTACTGGTTGGCCTCCCAGCCGGTCTGTTTCAGCTGAAGAGTGCTATACTTGATAAGTCATACAGTTGGCTGTACCGAGTCCACTACACTAACCATTACCATCTCTACCTCCTTATTCGGACCAGCGTATTTGACCAAGTATCTGTCCTCTGAGCCTCACAGTACTGCTGTCTCTCCCTCAGATGAGCTTACTATGCTACAGAAAACAGCACTCTCCACTCTCCATCATCGCTGTTTGCAAGATACCAATTTTGACCCAGTCAACTGTATAGCGCACTTCCTTTTCCAGCCATATCTGTATACCTTGGGGTGTGTGTGTGTGTGTGTGTGTGTGTGTGTGTGTGTGTGTGTGTGTGTCTGTCTGTCTGTCTGTGTCTGTCTGTCTGTCTGTCTATCTGTATCTGTCAATCTGCTAACCTACCTATGTGTCTGTGTATGTATCCATCTATTTTAATCAACATGTTAGATTTCCATATAGATTTTTCAAACAAGTGATGCGGCTCCCCACACCTCCCTCCCTTGAGTCCTTCCTCGCCTAGCAATCTTCTTTCTGCTTTTATGATGCACTTATTCTAATGCCTTCCTCACCCACCACAGCCCCTCTTTTCAATGGAGAAGGCAACACGAGCTTTTACCAACCTGAAGGTTTCCATCAATCCTAGTGGCATCCCCCAAAGACATGGCGGTACTCTTGGAAAGGCACACGCCAATCCTGCGAGTTCATCCCAAGGCACAGCATGTCCTGGTGACCTCATCTCTCCTGTCCTTCTGAAGCCAGAATCGCCTGCTTCTCTCTCACCCTCCAGCCTGCAGCACGCCCTGGAGTCAATCTGTTTGGATTTGAACTCTTCTATGAAGAGGAGGGTGAGGGTACTGAAGGCTCCGACTTTTCCTGGATGTCCCTTGCTGCCTTCCTATCCTTTCAGTCCCACACTAGAGTCTCACTCTCCTCCGACCTGACATGGAGTGGGGGTGTGAGGAGACACTTTCAGGTCCAGAGTGGGGGTGTGAGGAGACAGACACTTTCAGGTCCAGAGTGGGGATGTGAGGAGACACTTTCAGGTCCAGAGTGAGGGTGTGAGGAAACAGGACACTTTCAGGTCCCTCCTCCTCCTGTTCCTTTCCCCACGTCAGTCTCTTTCTGTCCTTTTCACTCAGTGTTCCTATTTCAGTATCCTTCACGGCCCTGCAAAATGGCTTGTTTTCATAGCTTTCCAGCTCGACCTCCAGTCTCAATATAGTGCTACCAGCAGTAAAAATAGCCACTTTCCCTTCCTGACTTGCAGATGTGACTAATGTTTCAGTCCTTCCTAAGCCTTTTTCTTTTTTTTTTTTTTTTTTTTTTTTTTTTTTTTTTTTTTTTGATCCAGTCCTGTCTTTTGGAGGGTTTGAGAAGAACGCACCATTATTGAGGGCATGAGTTCTTCTACTTCACTATAGCCTTCACTAGCTCCCTACTACACAGAAAAATGCTTCATTTTCCAGAAGACAGCTCAGCAAGGTCTTAGAGTCTAAATTCTCACAGAGATAGGGATAGGTAGATAGGGTGTGTGTGTGTGTGTGTGTGTGTGTGTGTGTGTGTGTGTGTGTGGAGAGAGAGAGAGAGAGAGAGAGAGAGAGAGAGAGAGAGAGAGAGAGAGAGAAATACATTTGAATAACAAGTCAACAGGAACCAACCAAGAACATCATATCTTGTTTTCTTTCCAGTGACCGTCAAGTCATCTTTTCCTGGCTTTTCCATCTAGCTGAGAATTTCCTTCCTCTATCAATATGATCGGAAGTTTTCAAAAAATGCCCTTCTTATCACTTCCAAACTTTAAGAGAGCTTTCAAAGGGTGTTTATCTATGAGATTCCAAGATATAATAACTACCTCCTTTTGTTCACTTTTAAAATCAGAATTAGAAAGATACTGCATGCTTGGGGGGGGGAATTTCCAAAGAAGGAACACCCCCTGAAGAACTCAAATTGTGTTAAGGGACATGGTGGTTACAGCAGTTCTTTTGTGACTGACAAGAAACTGTCTCGCCTGACAAGGAGATGATTCCAGTGGTTTCTACACCCTTCCCCTAAGGTCCTGACTTACTTTTCTCATCATCCCAATAAGCCACACCAAACTACCGTTCTGGAGCCCAGCCACCAGCCCTGGAAGAGAACTGTCTCGAATGATGAAGTGTAGACAAACAAATCTGCCATTGAATTTTCTATTGTGAAAAAGTAAGTGTTGGGCTGGTGAGATGGCTCAGCATCTAGAGGTCCTGAGTTCAATTCCCAGCAACCACATGGTGGCTCACAACCATCTGTAATGGGATCTGATGCCCTCTTCTGGCGTGCAGGTGTACATGAAGATAGAGTCATCAAGTAAAAATAAATAAATTTTTTTTAAAAGTGGCAATCACCAGAGGGTCATAATAGAAAGTGGGAGATGGGGGCAGCCGTAGAGCATCAAATCCACAGCAGATTCCAACTTCTAAAGCGTCAAACAGTAGCAAAACTCTCCCTGGGCTATTTGCACTATTCCTGCTAATAACACAGAGTCCTTCTCCACCTCACACCTGGCACACTCTCTGGTCAGTTACGGTGAAGGCAATCAGTCAACATGGACTAAAGCAGGAAGCTGCTGGCATGAGAGAGCAAAGTCTAGCCTCGCCTCTGAATGGTCTGAGTCTCGCTCCAGCGCATTCTCCGCAGAGGCTGCCAGCAGACACTCTGTAGTAGTACCTAAACCACAAATCATCACATTCCCTACCCTTCCAGCCAGCGTCTGTGTCCTTGAGCTCCGCACAGGGAGATACCAACCAAGCTGGCCCCAGATACAATAGTCCTTTACAAATCCCGGCAAGTCTTCCCCGCCATCTGCGAGGTAGACTGAAGACGAGGTGGACCTTTCAGCATAAAAATAGCTACCATAGGTGAACCTCGGAGAGTCGTGCAGGACAAATCGGCCGTTCACAGGGGATGGATCTTGGCAGCTTCACTAAAGAAAACATTTTATCAATACAAACATGTCAGACATGCAGCTGTACCTAAAATTAGAGGGAACACGTCTCCTAGAAGAAGAAATCCTGCAGAAACAGAGTCTCAGGCAAGTCACTCCAGATTTATTTCCAAAGTCCCGGAAAAATGTCTTTCCTCTGAATAAGGAAACCATGCTAAAAAATCTGCTGTCTGGTTGTTTTAGGAACCAAAGTAGGTGTTTTAATGACTCTTGAATTTTATCTACTGTGACACATTACAGCCATCTAAACCAAAGAAAATGTTTCCAAACTCTGAGTCTCTAACAGGAAAATGGCTGTCTGAGCAGATACTCACCCTGAAAGGGTGCGGTGCCTTGATCCTGCCCGTATCTTAAAGAGAAAGCCCCCTCTGTGGACTGTTCTCCAGAGACCACCTTCGAGGCTGGGAAATACTTGGGCTTGAGCACGTACTCCTGGGTCTGGCCGTGGTGAATCATCACATTCTGGGAAGACAAGGGTGCCACTCTGGGGAGAAACAAAGAGAGGGTGAGAAAATAAGCCTGGGGTTTTAAAAGCCAACTAAGGGGAGAACAAGAATTAAACACTGGAAGGAGCACCCCTGTCTCGAGAGGCTCATCCAGGCTGCCATTCGTGGCACATAAGGACAGTTACAGGTGGAACCATCCAGTGCGAAAAGGACTCATCTGTTCAGTCAAAATGCGTAGTGAAGAATGGGTGATTGCAGGTGGGTTTTTATCGAAGACTTTAGACTTTGGGCTTCATGCAAAACGTGGGGCATCCATTTCTCAGAAAAGGGCAAGGACGTCGACATGAGTAGGTACACATAAAAATAAATAGGTACACATACAAATAAATAAGAAGTACTCAACAAGCCCAGGAGGACAGTGCAGGAAACCAGCTGTAAGTCATGGGAGCCACCGTGGGACAGTGGGACTTTCCATATTGCCATATTTCCAGTGGGTTAGCTCATCTGGCTCGTGGAGCCTCAGTTTCCCATTCTCTACCACACAAGGCCAAGAGAAAAGATTTCTGTGTACAAAAATCTGAACACACTAAAGCAAAAAAAAAAAAAAAAAAAACGAATAAAATAAGCTGGGCATGGTGGTCATACATTAATACCAGCATTTAGGAAGCAGAGGTGGAGACATCTGGAATTTAAGGGAAACCTGGGGTATATGGTGAGACACTAATTCAATATACATACATACACACATATATACAGGCATAATTCCTTCTGAAATATCTACATATATATATTATTAAAATGCCTCAGGAAAATATTTAATTTTATGCTGCATCTCATAATTATATAACTATAGCTATATAAATTATATAAGATAACTCAGGTTAAGTGTTTTATAACTACCAGATCCGACAAATAACAAGAATAATGATTCATGCACAAAGACCAATAACAAAAAAATAGGGAAAAAAAAGATACTGGCTCATTTTATTTATATTTCTTTAGCATGCAATGTATGTTTCCGTGTGTGTGTGTGTGTGTGTGTGTGTGTGTGTGTGTGTGTGTGTGTGTGAGCACGCCAGAGGTAGACAGCCAGTGTCTTCTTCAATCTATCTCCACCTAACTGAACCTGGACCTCACCAGTTCAGCGAGGCTGACTAGTCGACACCCAGGATCCTCCTGCCTCTGCCTTCCCAGTGCTGAGATTCCTGGCCTGCGCTGCCACATTGGGCTCTTTACATCACTGCTGAGGATCAGACACGGGTCCTTACACTCACAAGGCCTGAACCCTCTCTCCATCACCTACACTCATTTTCGAGCATTATTCAACCACTGCACACCCCCACTAACAGCAAATAGCCTTTGAAGGGGTACACCTGCTCGCCAGTGTGGTCTGACTCCAAAGACAGGTCCCTAGAGGGACTTACCCAAACAGCAGGAGAAATAGCATTCAGCACAAAAGACAAAATCATCATGTCTCCAAAGCTCCACCATTAGGTGTCTTCATCAAAAACAGTCAAAGACTCTCACATACGTTCACTCACATTCGTTCTGGTTGGGGCAAAAGGAAGGAGTCACGGAGCAGAACAAGAGCATTCCTGAGAGATTATGGACCAGAGGTGGCTGAAGTGAGGGTGCTGGCACCTTGTCACTCACCCCTTCCAACCCTGTGGTCTTGAAAGGCCTACACTTGTATCTGGATCTTTCCAGATGTGCATCACACAGGGCACACTCCCTTTGTCACCAGACTAATGACTGTATTAGCCAAAGCCGAAGGAGGATTAGCGCTGTAAACACTTCTATTTTGATGATGTAAGTGTTGTTTTGGACTTGAAGTATGCTCGGGGCTTGGAAACAGCTGGGCAAATCTGGCGGTCACAAGTCTATTCTGCCAGCCTCCTCTCCAACTTGGAAGTGACTCTCTTTCTCTTTAAGCCATTCTGTCACCCTGCACAAAGACGCAGATGAGCTCCTGTATGGAACAGCAGGACCCAGAATTCCAGGAGACCTCGAGAGCCACTGGTCACTCCTGTCCTGGCCATTTCCAGAAAGGTAAGTCTGGGGACAGAGGGAAGGGGGCTGACTTCCAGGGGAATAACTCTTGCCTCGGAACCAGAAAAGCAATGGCGGCCAGAAGTAAGCTGCAGGTACATGTGGACAGGGCTCCTTCTTCTCCATGCAAAAGGTGAGAATCAAAGAGAAGACAAGCCGGGCCAAGTCTAGAACTTGACGACAGCCTTCGACGTTCCTCCATCCAACCACTTCAGAAAAACAAAAATTGAATTTGTTTTTAATTATTCAGATTTCTTCTTTCCCTGTTTCCAAGATGGGGGTGGGGTGGGGGCTTAGCTGGGAAAAGGGAAGAGCAGGCTGGTCACACATCATTGTCACCGTAAATTTCAAGGGAGAAAGTGCAAATTTTTGAAAAGAAAATTACAAAATCAAAACCATAGGGCTTCTGGTTCAAAATAAAAGGGGGCACATCTTGACCTTCTCTTCTTCCTCCTTCCTCACAGCTACAGGTAAAGGGAAAATTACAGATTCTAAAATACAGCCACCCTGGTAGGTTCAAATATTTAATACTCTGAAGCTCCCCGTTGTTCATCCACTGGAGGAGCTCCCTATTTTATCCACACCACAAGATAATTCCTTAATCCTGTACATAAAAACTAGTGTTTGGCATTGCTGGAGCCCTCAGGGGCCTTGGGTCCACCTTCCATTGCAGTCTTTAGCATCTGTCTCACCCAGCTCTCATAGTTTGGATTACCCACCAATAAACATTAAGAGGCATTAAAACAGATTTGTAAGATAGTCAAGGTATAGTGAAAAATACTGACCATTACAGCAAGGTGAGAGAAGAGATGCCTTCCATGGGTCAGGTGTGGAGACCCACAGAGGCTATCTAGTGAGACCTTACTCAGGGTCCGAGAATCAGAGCTTGTTTTATCCAGCATGGCTGCATAAAGGGATGATTTGGCCATGGGTGTGTCTACCAGATGTTTGGAAGGATCTACACTTGGCTGTACAGTTGTTCTTTGATCTTGCAAGGAGGAGGTCTTTTGCTTCTCTCCTTGGCATACTATAAAAGGTCCTTCTGAATAAAGTTCTAGGTGCCTGGGTATTGATCCAGGGCCCTCCTGAAGCTATCCTGTGTCTCTGTCTTTCCCCTCGTTGTCTAGGTCTATCTTTCTACCTAATATTTCCTCATTCATCGCTCCTCCACCCAAGAACCCTTCGAGAGGTGGGAACAGGTCTGAGCTGGACTCCCACAGGCTCCCACAGGGTTATACAAATCCACCAGAGTCTATTAAAGTGTATCAAGGATTTATAAAGATATAAAATGGGGAGAAGCCGGGCGGCGGTGGTGCACGCCTTTAATCCTAGCACTCGGGAGGCAGAGGCAGGCGGATCTCTGTGAGTTCGAGGCCAGCCTGGGCTACAGAGTGAGTTCCAGGAAAGCTACACAGAGAAACCCTGTCTCAAAAAAAACATAATAATAATAATAATAATAATAATAAATGGGGAGAAATACACTCACAGATACAGAACAAACTAAACAGCTATTCTTGTCCTCCATTCTGCCCAGGGGGTCAATGGTACCAGTCCTATGGTCGAGAGAGAGAGAGAGAGAGAGAGAGAGAGAGAGAGAGAGAGAGAGAGAGAACACATCCCCTCCTCAGTTTTAAGCAGTCACACACCCAGAAGAAAAAAAAAAAACCACACCTCTATTGGGTCAGATACTCCAAGGTCATTGGCCGAGCAAATTCCCACAACATCAGGGTGTTTCCTTCTTTTCCTCAGCCTACAGTAAGCAGTATGTTTTGCCTGGAAATGTAGTATATGTCTCCACCTACGTCTGTATTTGTACACAGGCAAAATAAATTTCCCAAACAATAGCTATCATCACTGTGAAGGATATCCTGACATTAGTATTCCTCTGGTCTGTTTTTTAAGCAGTCTTGGGCTATTTCACTCCTGACAGTTCGTGGACTATAACCTGAGGCATGGGGACATTGGTCAGAGATGCCTGTAGGACTTCAAGCGCAGATGAAACAATCCCCCAGCACCTCGAGGGTTCTGGATACTGAGTCCAAGTGAAAGATGATGAAGACAAATGGGATTGGTGTCATC
Organism: Peromyscus leucopus; assembly: GCF_004664715.2. Lineage (NCBI taxonomy): Eukaryota > Metazoa > Chordata > Mammalia > Rodentia > Cricetidae > Peromyscus > Peromyscus leucopus. The sequence goes on from NC_051081.1 coordinate 30,206,157, forward strand.
CTAGAAAGTCTACATATGGAGACAATTATTCTCTCCAACTCAGCAAGCCAACCACCTAGAAGTCAAAAGGTATTCCCACTCCACCTTCCAAGTTAAAATAAAGAATATTGTTCTCTAAAGGAAGGAAACTACCTGAGGTAAATCCTAACATTTATTCTTCTTCTCAATAAAGCCCTCTCCTGCAGACATGAAGACGGGTACCTCATATGACATGAATGATCAGAGCATGATGCATGGGAGAAGGTAAACAACGGGAATCATTAGACTAGAAAATATGACTGATATGGGGGCGGTCAGGGATACTGAAGGACATGGTAGAGTAAAAAGTGGAGAGAACCCATTCAAATGTGATGTGGGGGGGGAGCACTGTCCTCCAAGAGGGCTGGAGAGAAGGAAGAAAGCAAACACCTCCCAAGGCTCAGGGCAGAGTATTGTCTAGGGATTACTGGCTCATCTTCTTGATGGTTCACTTTTTAATCTTTTCTTTCTTTCTTTCTTTCTTTCTTTCTTTCTTTCTTTCTTTCTTTCTTTCTTTCTTTCTCTCTCTCTCTCTCTCTCTCTCTCTCTCTCTCTCTCTCTCTCTCTCTCTTTCCCTAGACAAGTATTACAAATGAGCAATTGCAAAAGAGTACCAAATGATTAGAAGCTCCCATGTTGCACCACCAACTCTGGTGATATAAAGATCCAGATTGGCTAGAGGAAGCTGAAAAACCCTGAAAGAGGAAGAATGGAAGCAGAGTCCCTCATCTTTCCCAATCGAGGGTCATAAAGTAACACTGATGACCATGACTTTGACCGATGAGGCTGCTAGAAGAAGAAATCAAGGGTGAGTGTACTGTTTGAGGCCACAGAGACAGGAAGCCAACACATACAAAATAGTAACTTTGGGAGGGGTAAGCACACTCTTCACTCACTAAGACATTCTTAGTTAGACAACGGTCACTGTCCCTTCGAAGGGTCCACGTGAAGATAACTGCCAGCAAGAGTTAAGGATGGGAGTGAAAGAGGTCCTTGAAAACTTGAAGCTGTAAAGAGAAGTTCCCTCGAAGAGTATTGATAGTTCAAGGCCAAAGAGAAAAGCAGGAGCCAAGAGGTATACTGGGCAAAAGCGGCTAGAGAAGGAGCCAGTTTATGGAAAAGATGGCTACCTTCATTTCCAGACAGAAACACAAGGTAGATCTCTAGAAAGCAGTTGGGGAAGGCCTCCGAGCTGAGAAACAGTGATGTTCTAAAGAGTCAGCACCTTCACAAAGCAAAACTGTTAAAAAAAGAGAGAAAAAAAGAGAAGAAAGAAGAAAGAGAAAAAAAAAAAAAGAAAAAAAAAAAAAAAAGAAAAAAAAAAAAAAAAGATTAAAAAGTGAACCATCAAGAAGATGAGCCAGTAAAGACGCTCGAGCCCCACACACAACAACACCATGACGATTGATTCAGATCACTGAAAGAAGCAACACAAGTTCCCCAACCTCCAGACACATAGTGTGGCATCACGTGCACACATACTAAATAAATTTGAAAAGAATTTTTAATTTTTTTTTTTATTTAAAAGCATGGAATCGCATAGTCTTGGAAGATAGTCACTTTTAATTGTGGAGACATTCTGTGAGAATGAGATTTATATTAAAATTAATCTGTTTGCTTGCTTGTTTGTTTGCTTGTTTGTTTCAGACAAGGTCTCTCTACACAGCCCTGCTTGTCCTGGAACTCACTACATAGGGCAGGCTGTACTAGAACTTACAGAGATCCACCTATCTCTGTTTCCCAAGTGCTGTGATTAAAAGCATGGTTCATATAGATTACATACAGCCAACATCCTTTCTTAAATGTCCGGTCATAAAGTAGAAAATTTGGCAACTTATTTTATAGACACAAAATTTTTCACGATTAGGGTTTGTTTTCTTTTTTTTTTTTTCCTATCGAAAAACTGTTTCCATGCAATATATTTCGATCATATCTTTTCCTTCCTAGATCCTTCCCACCTCTCTACCTATCCAGTGGCATATTCATTCTCTTTTAAAAAAAAAATTAAAACTCAAAATCAGAACAAAAAAGAAAATACCCAAGACAAAACAAAACAGCACAGAAAATGAAAAACCCTGGAGTCGGCTTTATGTTGCCCGACTGCTTCTGGGTCTAAGACTGTTCATGGGAATGTGATTGATACACCCAGGGACACTCCATTGGAGAAAGCTGGCTTCTCCCTTTCCCACCAGCATCAGTTGCAAATAGCTTCTTGGTTAGGGGTAGGACTTTGTGTCCACTTCCCCTTTCAGTGCTGGGATTCTTGTCTGCTTTAGACCCATATATCCAGCACTACAGACGCTTAGCGTGGCAGCACACACCTGTTAAGTCCAGTAGCTGAGAGGTAGAAGCACAAAGAGGAGAAGTTCAAGGTCAACCTCTGCTACAGAATGAGTTTTAGGCCAGCCTTGGCTACTTGAGACCCAATCACAAACAGTTTTGAGGGGGGTAAGCCACAATCAGTTGGCAGACTAGCTTTTCTGCACTCTGGCATACAGTTAAGGGTGGTTGACATCCTCGTGTCCTCTGAAAGAGTACAAGACTTCTATTTAAAAAAAAACAGCTCCTCCCCTAGGGTCCGTGGCCTATCTAGTCTTAGGTTCTTCCACCACCACACACCTGCTGGACTTATGTGTATATTTGAAAACACTTAGCTTCTGCAGTGCAGGGAATCGAACCCAGGGCTTCATCATGTATGCTATACAAGCGCTCTATCAATTGAGCCACATCCCCAGCCTCTTCGTTTTTGTAGTGAACTTAAGAATCATTGTTCATGGAACTCAGAATAAAACAACTCATTAAGGTAGGTAGGTGGGTAGATAGATAGATAGATAGATAGATAGATAGATAGATAGATAGATAGATGATAGATATATGAGAAGATAGATAGAGAAAAAAAAAAAAAAAAAAAAAAAAAAGAAATAGAGATAGATAGATAGATAGATAGATAGATAGATAGATAGATAGATGAGAGATGATGATAGAGAGATAGATGATAGATATATGAGAGATAAATAGAAAGATAGGTAGATGAGAGAGAGAGATAGGACATAGAATAGATAGGGAATCAGAAGAGATTAAAAGCCAAACATTATAGGTCTAGAAATGATGAACAGGAAAAGATTCCAAAAAGGAAGGGGAAAAAATTACTTAGAAATTGCTGCAGAGCAGCATGATACACAGAATTAGGAAAGGCCATTAGGTTTGGTAGCAGATCACTGGCCACACAGACAGTACAGCAGAAGTACCAGAAGGGGGTCAGAAGGAACGAGAGGCATTCCAGTAGGAAAGAAGAGGAGAAGAAGGGAGAAGGAGACATGGGGGGAGGGGCGTGGGTATTGGCTGGCTGCTCAGAGATCTGCATCTATGGAAACCCCTGTGTCTCTGTAAACACGGGGCAAACAATTGCCCAGAACCACTCTGCTCAGAAGAAAGGATTAGTCACACACTGTTTACATCGCTGCCTTCCTAGTGGCAATTTTCAGTGCACGGATTAACTAAGCTTTTCCATATTTCTAACTAAATCCATCCTCTGACCTGTGAGAGGGTGGGAGGATCTGGCAAAAGACGACGCGGCACTTTCCACTTCAGACAAGGACCCTGGACCTCACACAAGGGAACCCCCAGCCAGCCATAAAATGTTTTCCCACAGAAGGTCTGTCTGACACCATCTGACCCTTTCGCCCATGGTGAGCTTCCCGGAGTTTGTAACTAGCCGTGAAAAAAGGCAGAAGAGGGATAGTGATGGAGAAGTCAGCTCGGGGGACTGGTGTCTGGCTATAGAATTCAAGTCATCATGGAGGTCCTGCTGCATTCAAGTTTCTGACGAGAGTGGGTGACGGCTACTCCAGGGGAAGCGAAGACATTAGAGCAAAGAGAAGATGTCAGCAATGGTAAAGGACGTGCTTTCCCGGGAGTACTCACAGGAACATCAGAGGCGACACAAACCACCGGGGAGATGCCACCTGGCTTGACACATAAACACATGGAAAGTGAGACAGGATCTGTGGTCTGCGACCGCATTCAGACAGAATCACCTATTGGACCCAATATATCAAAGGCCAGAGGCTGCTGCTGAGGAGACTACAGGACAGGATGAAGCATGCTGATCGTAACAGAACAGGCAAGAAATGAAGTATTCCAGAAAAGCAAAACAAAAAACAAAAACAAAACACAACAAAACCCAAAAAACAAAATCACTGTGCAAGTAAAATGGATCAAAGAAACACAGAGAAAGCAGAAGGCTGGTGACCACACCAACACATAAATGCAGGAATCATCCAACAAAAATTCTTAAGAGGGACTTCACCTGAGATAAGAGACAAATTGGAAAATAAAAGGAAAAAAAAACAAACAAAAACCCTGCCTCTGCCTCCTGAGTGCTAGAATCAAAGATGTGTACCACCATACCTGTGTTTGGTGATGGTTGTTGTTTAAGCTGTGGAGAGGACACTTTAAGAAGCAGGTGGAGACAGGTGAAGCAGTTCAGTGGGTAAAGACACGTGGCACCAGACCTGACCACCTGAGTTCGATACCCCCAGGACCCATATGGCTGAAGGAAAGAACGAATTCCTGCAAGATGTTCTCTGACCTCCACACATACTCCATGGCACATGCAAACACACCAACACACACACACACACACACACACACACACACACGCACGCACGCACGCACGCACGCACGCACGCACGCACGCACACTCATAATAAGTAAATTTGTAATTTTCGAAAGAATCCAGGGACTATAACCCAGTAACAGATTGTGCGGACATCATGTTGTATCGCTTCCTTTTCTGTAAGTGCTTGAAAAATACAAATGGTCTGAACAAGCCTGTGAAAAAGTCAGACACTGCCAGGCAAAGACAGAAAGCAAGACCAAACCATATCCTACCTGCAAAAGAGCCACCAAAAACACTGAGACAAGCTGGGTGACCAGCAAAGGGTGAGAAAGGGTGTGACGCATCATGGAAATACAAGAGATGGAGTGTCCGCGCTCATCACAGAGGAGATGATTACAGAGCTGAGATTCTTACCAAAGACCAATAGGCTTGAGCCATAAGGTAAAAGGTTAATTCATCAAGACAACACAGCAGCCGAGCCTGTTGGGCACTGAGGGACAGGACATCAAAAGACAAGTCAGAAAAGCCATTTTTTAAAAATGTCTAAAAGCTTCAGTTCTAACAGATATGAGCACGTAAACAATCCGGAAGGGTAAAGACGACTCCAGCAGCAGCATCCACCAGCTTCCCCGCATCAACACTTACACAACACTGTACTAATTTAGAGAGGAATATACTTCGTTTGCCAGCATATACACAGCATATTGACCAAGACAGACAATACTCTAAGACATATCATATGATTTAATAAATTTTAAAAGATTTGAGTCATACAGAATATCTTGTTCTCGCTATCATGGAATCCAGAAATAGATAGTAAAAAGCCCTGTGAAATACCCAAATAGTTGGACACTAAGTATCGTACATAGTATATACAGCTGTGCTGGGTAGTTTTATGTCAACTTGACACAAGTGAGACTCATCGAAGCTGAAAGAAAATTCCTCAATAAGATCTGGCTATAGGGCACCTTCTTAATTGGTGATTGATGGGGGAGGGCCCAGCCCACTGTGGGTGATGCCGTTTGTGGACTGGTGGTCCTGGGTTCTATAAGAAAGCAGACTGGACAAGCTGTGATGAGCAAGCCAGTAAGCAGCACCCCTCCATGGCCTCTGCATCAGCTCCTGCCTCCAGGCTCCTGCTCTGCTTGAGTTCCTGTCCTGACTTCCTTCAACAATGGACTAAGATGTGAAAGTGTAAGCAAATAAACCCTTTCTTCCCCAACTTGCTTTGGTGATGGTGTTTTATCACAGCAATAGTAACCCTAACTAAGACAACAATGAACCACAGAGGGTAAAAGAATCACTATGTGAATTATTCTTAACTGAATTAAAATGGAAATACAGCATGTTAAGACCATGGGATGCTACCAAATCAATTATCAAAATATAAATTCACAGTGCTGACTACCTACTTAGGGAAAGAAGAAAGGTCTCATCTACTAGTGTCTGTCTGTTGCCATGTAACTATAGAAAGTGAAAGCGAAACCCAAATCCAGCAAAAGAAAAAAAAATAACAAGAAAGTAGAAGACAATGAAATAAAAGACCAAAACAATTAAGAAAAACTAATGGAACCAGAGGCAATCTCTAACTGGACTGATAACAAAAACATGAAGGTAAGAGAAGGGGTAGTGTTGGCGACCACTAGGATCAAAGGTCTAGTGAGCCAATTAAAAGACAGACTATGAGTTAAAAATGGAAAACCATAAGCATAAGAAGACTACAATACGGGTTTTTTCCTAACACATTTACATCTATCCATTCATTTGAAAAAACAGTAACTCTGGAAGGTTTTTTAATTAATTTTTTTAAATTTTATGTGCATTGGTATTTTGCCACGGGTATCAGGTTCTCTGGAACTAGAATTACAAACAGTTGTGAATTATATTTAAATTAGTTGATGAAAGGAAAGACTCACTTATTCTCTGCCCCTCTGTGATGGTGGATTTTGTGTGTCAACTCGGAGAGGGTTTGAGGGTAATGGTATCACTGAAATTGGTGTGTTCTGAATAAGAACACCCTCATACATGTGGCAGGGCTCACCCAAAGGGATGAAGGCCCACATGGTTAGGAAAGAACAAACCAACCCACAGCCTCCCTGAACAAGAGAGAATGCAGCAAATTGCCATTGGGCTTTCTCTGTGTCATCTGTAGCTTTGGGTCCCCACTTGCTGATCATGTGACTGAAGTTTCCATTCCCGCTGGGTCACCAGGTCAACCCACACTCCATATATGGACTTACTAGCTTCTGGAGTCACCAGCCAATGCCTGGTTTAAAAAAAAAAAGTCTATTTTAATACGAATGCTTGCCATTACAATGGAATTACTGCCCAGCACTCTCCTTATGCTCAAATTGTCATTAGTTGCGATGTATTCCATTTGCCTAAACAGTGAGCATCCTAGAGGAGCAACACAGGCCGCTACCAAACGTCCACTGTTGGGATTCCCCTCCAGATCACAGGCTGTCTGCGGAGGAGGGCTCACTAGGAGACTCCTGCTTGGGTGTCCATCGCTCAGAAGGTCAAAATCCAAACGTACAGCTTCTGCTTTCATGTACAGTGTATTGCTTTTATGACATCAAAACATAAAAAAAAAAAATCACAAGTGCAACCATTTCATATTGGGAACTGTCTATATACATACACTCTACCAGCTTCCTTGAGGAGCCCTACAAATGAGCCCCTCTGTTTAAAAAAAAAAAAAAAACTAAATATTAACAAACAGCCAAAGAAGAGGAGCTTCCATTTGCAAGAAAAATCAAGCTATAGGAAGATGATCATGAGGTGGAGGATCAGGAGGGAGGGGAAGAAGTGGGTGGAAGAGAGGGAGGGAAGACGAAGGCATGAGCAGGAGAAGAGAAGGTTGGTATAGAAGAAGGTGGGTAGATGGCGGCAATGGCAATATAACCGCCGAAGCATCATTTGCCACCTAAGGAGATCCAGGGAGCCATTATCTGTACCACTCACATCACAGTAACATAGACCAGACACTGTGTGCTCTTAACAGAGGAATTCACGCCACTTAGGAAGTGGTCCAGCCGAAACACAAGTTTGAACCTAACTGGGGCTTTAGTCAGCATCCTATTTACAGGCAATTCCAGGGACAGATTACATGTTAAAATCATAGGAATTTTATGTCAATTAGAAACAGTTTTGAACGAACAAGAGTCACCTTTGAATTTCTCAGCTCCTCCTTAGACCTGCTGGGGTGGCTTGGCCCTCAAATGCTCATATATTTAAATGCTTAGTTACTAGGGAATGGTACTCTCTCATAGGATTAGAAGGATTTGGAGGTGTGGCCTCATTGGACTAGGTATGGCCTGGTTGGAGGAAGTGTTTCACTATGGGTGGACTTTGAGGTTTCAAATGCCCATGACAGACCTCATCTACTGTTCCAGCACCATGTCTACCTGCATGCTACCTTGCTATAATGATACTGGACTGACCCTCTGAAACGATAAGCAAGCCTCCAGTTAAATTAAATGCTTTCTTTTGTAAGAGTCGCCTTGGTCACGCTGTCTCTTCACAGCAATAGAGCGGTGACTAAGACATTGCTTATCCCACCATCTTGAGTTTTGTGGCTGATCTGAAGTGGATACTTCACAGGAGGCAGACTTTTTACTTCTCTGCCCCTGTCCTTCGGTACATCTGGGAGACACAGTATGAGGCTTGTTCATCAGCCTGCGTGGCAGAGAGAACATACCACTGCACCTGCCTGGGAAGCCTTCCCAGCTCCACCTCTGCTCTTCCCCAGCCTCACCCCTGCAGCTATTGCTCCCACAGAAATGTGCAGCCACCACTCCATTGCTCTGCCCAGGAGAGCAGGAAGACCCGTGCACACACTGGTATTTAGGAGGCCGACTCTCGGCCTTCCCTCTCCCTCCCTGTAAACTGGAAGAACAAGAACACACAGGAGAAAAGCACTCTTCAAAACAGTGTTCCTCTTCCTAGCTGCATCTCCCTACATGGAGCCCTAGTACAGACACCCAAAGAGTCAAGTGTGAATACCTGAATTCACCTATAAAACACCCCCTTCCGATCCCTCAGCCAGTGCACAGGTCAAGATGGAGGCAGGTCAAAGGGGTCTAAGTGGGATCTGTGAAACTCAATGGCAATGTCTGCCTCTGCTCCTGGATGTGACAGCCTGGGCTCCACACCACCACCTCTTTCTAAGTCTCCATGTCACATGTTCACTTCTCAAGTGGGGGGCTTTGACAAGACTGCCAGAGCTCCCCAGTACATCAAGAACTTTAAAGCCATTTTCCAGTCACCCTAAGAGAACACATCTTAGGGGAATAGTGTGGCATACATGTAACTCTCTTCTCAGAGTAAGACAAGAACTCCTGAAAACAAACTAAAAAAACTTAAATGATTGTACCAGCCATATTCCTTACAGCTGACTTTCAGTGAAAGTCTAGAATATATGAATACAAATGCCTTTATTTTCCTAAGGTCGGGCTAAATAAAATGAACCAGAGAAGAAAGGGGGGAAATTCTTCCAATATTTTTAAGATGAACGCAATAAAGTCTATTTTCCCCAAATGGCCTTGTTTTTTTCTATTACAATTGCTGTTAAAGTAGGCCACCTAGGTAATAAATATTGAAAGCATTGAACCAAATTCAAACATCTGTTCCAATTCTCTTTCAGGGTTTCATCCAGCTCACAGAAAATACCCACTGCCATACAGGACCTGCAAGACCAGGCCATACTTTTCCTAACATTAGTGTATCTGGGAAGAGTTCATGTGTGTGGCAGGGTCTGGGGAGGGGGGGCACATTGAAATAATGTCTAGAATTAGCTGAGAACAAAACTTTTTTGGGAAGCAGAATGTAATCAAGGAAATCCCCCTGCATCGCATCAGATCTTTGTGCAGTAACCACTATGCTTCCAATTTAAGCCCCAGTGTGGTTTGTGTACACATACACACACACACACACACACACACACACACACACACACACACACACACAGCCTTCCTCAGGCATTCCTTACTCTATTTGGCATTAGAATTCCCTAAGCAAATCATCCAAATTTGCTTGTGAGAAAAATCACACTGAGTTAACAGGAAAGGGAACTTATTATTTATAAGAAAAATTAAAAGGCACCATAAAGGCGACAGCTAAACAACAGACTAGAAGGAAAAGGACACGCAATGAAAAATCGGGGCAATACAGACATCAATTACAAATTAGTGACAAAACTAATTAGTAGCGCAGTGGGGACATAGGAAAACAGAGTAAATGCCCAGGGTATGCTGTCACTGACCAGTAACCCCATGATCATGGTGTGTGAGAAGATGTGAGGCCCCAGCAGTTCTCAGCAAAACAAATTCAGCATGACTGCTTTGGATCCACTAAGCTGAAATTTTCAAATTCACAAAATTTGAAGGAAAAACAAACTACTCCCTGGAGCTGGAAGAAGACTCAGTGATTCAGTCAGTTGACAGGCAAGCTCCGGGAGTGGAGTTCAGATCCCCAGAAACCATGTTAACAGGTCAGAGGGGCTTGGTGACCCACTTTTTAGTCCAACCCCAGATGGGGGAGACGGGGCATCTCCAGAGGAACCTGGCTAGCAAGCTTAGCTATCAACTGGCTCTGGGTTTGAGTGAGAGACCCTACCTCAATGAATAAAGTGAAAGAGTCATTGAGAATGACCATTGCCATCAACTTCAGACCTCTGCATGCATGCACACATACCAGCATACACACCAAAACACAAGTGTGTATACATATGCACATGCACACAATAGGAGCAGAAATATACTTTTAGGGATTCCTGGTAAAAATATGAATTATAAACATACTGGAAAATAGACTAAAAGACTTAAATGATTGTAATAGCCACATTCCTTATAGCTTACTTTCAATGAAAGTCTAAAATGTATGAACACAACTAAAAATGTTTGTCACACCACTGCTTGTAATCACTACACACACACACACATACACAATGCCACAAAATTACTAAATGCCCATTAGCACAAGAGTTATTCAATAAACCAGCACTTACAACATAAACTACTATAAAATGATTAAAAATAATTAATATAATATTAGAGAAGAATTTCTAGGACTTACTTTTTAGGTGAGAAAAATCAAAATGTAGAAACATTTGTATTACATTTCCTAATGTTTTTAATATATAATTGAAGAAGTTAAACATGATTATAATACACACACACACACACACACACACACACACACACTTTACTTTCCTCACTTTCAGTTACATGTTGTCAAATGTGGTCTAAAAAGATTATATTCAAAAAATTCATAAACAACTTAAGAGCTCTAAAGGTGTCTGTTAAAGTGTGTTGAGGTAACTTCTATGATGGTTAACCTTTGCTGACAATCATTCAAACTGTATCCCTTCAAACCATAAGCCAAAATCAACCCTTCCTTCCTTTCTTCCTTCCTTCCTTCAGTTGCTTTGGTCAAGTACTTTTGCCACAACAAAATAGCTAATATAATTATTCTATCTTAATTGCTTTTAACTTCTTACTGTGCTTAATTTATAAAGCAAATTTTATCATAGGAATGTACCTATAGGAAAAACTAATATACATAAGGTTCAATTCTATGCACTACTTAGGCACCAACTAGGGATCTTGTACCATATCCCCTCAAGCAAGTGGAGCCTGTTATAAAGAGAAAGCAAGAAAATGCTGGGAGTGTGGGCCAGTAGCTGAGAGCTTACCTCAACTGGAGAGAGAAAAAAAAATTAACATATTATTAAGATCAAATGTTTGTGACTTCAAATGGAATCAGGTGAGCTAGAAATAAACCAAACTGGGACCAGCAAGATGGCTCAGCAGGTGTAGCCATTGATTGCCAAGCCTAACAGGAGTTTGAGCCCCCAGGACCCTCAAAGTGGAAGGAGAAAACCAATTTCTACAAGTTGTCCTCTGACCTCTTCTACACATGTACCATGGAATACATGCATGTACAAGGACACACACACACGGGTGCACATAATAAAAAAATTTTTAAATTTAAAAAAATGGCAGGCATGGTGGTGCACAGCAGAGGCAGAGGCAAGAGGATCTCTGTGAGTTGAAGACTAGCCTGGTCTACATACACAGTGAGTTCTAGGCCTATCAAGACTGGAATAATAGGACCCTATCTTTTTTTTAAATGAATTTTAAAGATTTCTATGCTTTTATAAAGCATAGTATTCTAGTTGTCTGAAATTATGCATCTCAGAAATACACAGATAATGAGAACAAAATTATTATTCCAGAACATTCCACTTGATGGTCACTACAGTGGTCGTCAAATGAAGAGCTAAACCCAGAGGGAACAATAGTCACGACTGGAATATAAGAAGAAAACACTATGATGAGAAGACTTATGATGAATCATCTCACTGTGGTTTCCTTTCACCTTGCTTGGGACTTGCTGAGTTTCTTTGGTCTGTAAAATTAGACTTTGCACCTTCTCTGGGCAACTGTTGGCCATCACATCACCAGGCTTCCCTGCCACTTTCTCTTCTCGCTTCTGAGACCACAATTACATACACATCATTACAAAGTATATATTCCCCCAGCATGGGGGGGATTGACTTTTCTCTTTAATCTTTTATAATAACTTTTCTCTTTGATTGCTATATTAAATAATCTAAAGTTCATGTCCCTCTTGTTTTTTTCCCCCGTGTTTACTTTTATATTTTCTGTTTTTCTATTAAAATTCTCCACCTACTGCTTTAGAAAGACCATACTTTAAGACCTTGGTCCTATTTATAACACCTGCCATTACGTGCTAACTTCAGCATACCCTTCATCTTAGGGCTATTTCTACGAACTGATTTATCTCTTGACAAGGAACTGGCTTCTTTTTCTTCTCATGGCTGTTCTGCTGTTAGGATGCCATGAACATCATACTGTGGAGTCTCTGCATATCCTTTTGAAGGATATAGTTCTGCTGGACCACACAATCACGTGACTGGACTTTGACTATGAATTGTCACTATGTCGTGTATCTAATCAGCTCTTTCAGCTGTTGACCTGTGATTTTTCACTTGGAACTTCAGAATGCCCCAGGGACCTGCAAAGAATTTGGACAGAGTTTATACACAGACATTTGGGGTCTCTTTCTCTACAAGCTTAAATCCCTTTCACTTCCTGGTTCTGGTCTTTCTAATGTCTTCATGTCACTGATTTAATATTTTCTCCACATTTTATGTTATCTATAATATATCCGTCAAATAATAAAAAAACTCCCATTTATACTTTGAAGCATATTTCACTCAAGATCAGTATCAGTTTGCATAATTACAGTTTTATTTTAAAGAAGTGTGGAATGGAAACATTCCTTGTTAATTTTTAAGTAACTAGGTTACCTAAAGAGTAGTTTTGAGTCTCATAGCAACTTTTTCCCTACACTAGAACAAAAATATATGGTATAAATTTGGAAATGTTTCCACCTTCTTAAGCATGTTTACATTTGGTAATGGAAATATTTAAGTGGGGGAAAAATATGTTCTCTTTAAAGGAATGGGTGAATGTATTTGTTTTTCACTTAGAAGATGGCATTACCTCACACATTAACTCAGAAATTCATGGAGTTCATAACCTCATGAAAGCAGCCTGTTTGCCAACGTCAAAAGGATGGATCATATGTCTGGTAGCAAGGGAATTTGTGAGCTCTAACTCAATAAGGAATAAAGCAATATCACCTTGTGATGCTCACTTAGAATGGACTGGAACCCAATTACAGTAAATGGGCTCATGTAATTCCCCCAGACTTAATATGTAATTCATGGGATAATGGCCCTGTGTTCGACAGTCAATCCTTCAGCGAAGCCATTCATAAGCTCAATGATAAAAAGCCATGTTCAGGTAGCTAACAGGAACTTAGGCTAACACAGGGTCTGGTCACTTCATTCTACAGATGAGGAAACGGAGGATGAGAGAAGTAACGTAGCTTACCAATAAAATATGAAATAATTGTCAACAACGACAAAAATGGTCCCAGAGTCCTCACCTTCCCCTAGCCCTCCTAGATCCAGAAGTGCTTCAGAAAATTATGTTTTTTGGTTTTCTTAAAATGTATCTGAGATGGTCTTAAGGAAAGAAAGAGGCTCAAATAAACAGCAGCAACAACAACAACAACTTACATCCTTATTCTCTCAAGGTCTGGGAATGACTAACATTAATAACTCTATTGCATCATTAACAAAAAGATGGGGGGTTGTTTCAAAAGTGTTGTTCTGTAGGACGATTAACAAAATTATTGTAGATGGCTTACAGATGTGAGGAACTAGTGTCGTTCTGTTGCTCTAGGAGAAGCCATAAACATCAGTGGCCAGATACCTCCTATCAGAACACATTTGCTGTGTAATGGCCTCCTTCATATCTTGCAGGTTCAGGTTCCGCTCACATGGGACCCAGGAGCTGCTAAGTTCAGGGTACCCATTGTTCTGTTGACAGGTTGAAAAGAACAGTTTAAACACTGCTGATGTCTCTCTCCGAGATGTACTGCTATCGTGAGACTTTGCAGAATTGCCAACCTAAGTCCCATGAGGCCAGCAGCCGCAGCATCACGGCTTCAGCTCCCCCGCATGGAGATCAAGCGACCTGCTTCTAAGCTGTACTATCATGATTTTTTTCCCTGAAAGAAATAACTGTATTTTTAAACCAAAGAAACAAAAGCAACATCTGCTCACATGGTGTGTGTGTGTGTGTGTGTGTGTGTGTGTGTGTGTGTGTGTGTCATAGGTTCTTATTAAAAATGAAAGGAAGGAAACACCTTAGAAGTGCTCACATTGGGAAACACAGAGACCATGAAGGGAAAACATAGAAAATGTTTTGAGTAGGCATAGCCTAGCTGCCAACAAGGGGAGGGAAGGGGTGGCCAAGAAAATGTTGCAGAAGTATTCTGTTCTAACTACAGTTTTCCCCCAACTGTTTCCACCCAGCTAGTAAACAAAATCTCATCAGGGTCCTTGAGCAACCAGCTATCTCGTGAAAGAGGACCAGGATGAGAAAATGGGAGGGGTGGGGAGCCAGGAACTTTTGCATTTGACCATCTTAACTGCTGTAAATCAAATATTTGATTTTGCTCACGTAGTTCCCTTTGAAAATACACGTCCACGAAACAAAGGCTTGATTCAAATGCACCAGAAACTGGTTAGAATGTCATGAACAGAACGCTAGTTTGTTGAAAGGTATGTTCCACTTGAGAAAAGCCTACAGAGTGAGCATGGGCGCCATGTGTCTTCCAACACGCTGCATCCCACGGGGAGGGGCCTCTGCCTCTCACCCTCAAGTTGCCTACCTCTCACCTGGCCCAGGAATGAAATTTATGGGGCCCTGAAGCCTCCTCCCAAAGAAAAAGGACCCTACCTCTGGGAAGCAGCCCCTCCAGTAGGAGGCATTGGAATAATAACGAACAAAATGTAGGACTGAAGGAATAAGCCAGTGGTTAGGGTGTGCTCAGCATATTTAAAGACCTGGGGTCAACCTTCAACACCAAAAACAAAAGAAAAAAGAAAAGACACTAGCAGCAACAAGTCCATGTTGACTGGGAGGGCGGAGTAGAAAGATGATGAAGAGTGTGGGAACCAGCAGACTCGAGGAAAAATGTGAACTTCGGGGATAATTGCCACGTGCAATTCCAAGGCCAATAGGGAAGGGAAGGCTGGCCTCGGATTTTTCTGTGGGATGCGGAGCTCCTCAAGTGCTTTCCCAATGCCTTTATCTAAAATAAGACTGAAAAATAATTACCCAGCATTCCTGCTGATATGAAAATGTCACCTGAAATATACCCTTTCGCTAACAATTCCTCCAGGCAGGAGGCAGGGGATCTTGCCCACTTTGTTTAATACAATTGAATACAAATGAAGGTATAAGGTAAAAGTTCATAAGGCAGGGAGGAAAGAAGAATCTGAAACACCCCCCCCCATATGGAGTGGTCAAAACCTTTTCACTGGCATCAACACCAACTCTAAACCTTCCTCATTTATTTCAAACCCCAGCTGAGAAGTATATAAGTTTTACAGTTTCTAATATAAGACTATTTGAATGCCTTTTCATACTTTTTTTTAAAAAAACTTTTTCATGGAATGCTATAGTGCAGCTATTTTTTGTCAGCTTGACTAGATTAAGAATCATCGCTGGGCGGTGGTGGCACATGCCTTTAATCCCAGCACTCGGGAGGCAGAGCCAGGCGGATCTCTGTGAGTTCGAGGCCAGCCTGTTCTACAGATTGAGAGCCAGGAAAGGCGCAAAGCTACACAGAGAAACCCTGTCTCAAAAAAAAAAAAAAGAAAGAAAGAAAGAAAGAAAAGAAAAGAAAGAAAGAAAGAATCACCTACGACTGGGCTGGGTTTGGTAATGCACGCCTTCAGTGCCTGCACTGTGTAGGCAGAGGCAGGTGGGTATCTATAATTTCAAGGCCAGTCTGGTCTACATAGCAAGTTCCAGGACAGCCAGGGCTACATAGCCTGGAGAAGACAGAGAGACATGAGTAGCCTCTGCCACATGTTCCCACTGCCATATATTCTATTTAATCAATAAAGTCAACAGGCTATGGACTAAAACCTCTGAAACTGGGGGCCAAAACAAATATTTCTACCCTCAAGCAAACAGCTCTGTCAGAGCAGCAAGTCTAAATAAAACACGCAGCCCATCGAAGATGGATAAAACCCAATAAAGAGCGTATCTGTTAGATGTGGGGTAATGAGGGTTTAGACAGGATTAAGGTCCTCTGCATCCCTTGAAATTGTGTAACGAGCTGTCTGTGTTAATGTGTGTGATGTGTGTGTTTAGCACATTCTCACAGAGGTTCCATACTTTAAAAAATATGGCAAGCAACTCTAGCATCAGATTACCTATCCCTTCGAGCTTCTCACACTTTAGATGGAAAGCTGGAAACACACAGACGGTCACACAGTCCACACAGCACCCCAGAAGTGCCCACACGGAGCCAGCACCAGTGCTGGGAGCTGCGTACAGGGTGCATCCCTTCCTCCCAGGGCACAGGACAGCCCCATTGGGAGACGATTCGTCTGGAAGAGCCACAGAAAGTGAAAGTTAAACAGCACCAGGGAACGTTCAGAAAAGTGTTCCTGGACTGGCTCGGAAAAACAGATTGTGAAATTCCGCTACAAACTAGGAAATCCAGACCCGTGGGGACACAAGCAGGGCAGAGGTCCTGAGAACAAAAGCCTTCCTTCTGGCCACAGCCAAGCATCAACGACGCAAGGATTCCTGCCACTATCCTGAAGTTCCTTACAAACTGCATCAGACTGAGGGCAAGCAATGCTCTGCTTCCTCTCGGCATGCTCATGAGGAGCACCTACTCTCCTCACTCACACTCATCAACCATCAGGTGCCCTAGACGCAAACATAAAAGAGGTCAGGGCATTGCAGATGGTGGCACCAATGTTGACGCCAGACAGTCCCAAGTAGAAAGCCAGCTCTCCGGCGCTGGCTGAGTACTCTTGGGCTTACCGGCCCCTCTTTTTGCTCAGTTGTTTGATCAGTAAAACAGACCCTAAAACTCAAAGGTATTGCCCCCGCTGCCACTGATACATCTGCACTTAATCTGTTCACAGACCAAAGGGGCCTGAGGGCAATTAACTAAGTACAGTCCCTGGGGGACTACCAGAGACTTATCAGGTGTCCATGGGACAAGTGTCCATGGGAGGAGACTGTAGGTTCCCCATCACCTAGAGTGGGAGTGATGGAAACATTCACGCACATGTGCAAGCACACAGAAAAGAGGAGGGAGGGAGGAGGGGGGAGATAAGACCAGAACAGATCTCAATTCCCACAGTTTTCCTGGATATGGACAGGGTGTCTCCAGGAAACTGCTGCCCAGATGTCCATCGCTCCCACAAGCCCAGAAAGCCATCAGCTACACCTAGAGTAGCACCCGAGTACAGAGGTCTGGACTACAGAAGCCAGGTAGACCCGAGCAGCCTCCTCTTCGTTGGCACACACCAGTGCACACCTGAAGTCCCACATCCTGCCCCCAGTGCTGGCAAAGAGGGGAAAATGTCTGAACAGCGTCAACCTGTTTCAACTTTACCACTTCTGCCGTCAGATGGCTTCTCTCGACATGCCGAGCTTTAAGGGATGGTATCATCCTACTCCACTGTTGGGATTGAGGGCTAAGTTCAGATTTCTCAATACTACTTCACCCCAACTCATCCTCTGAAGACAGGAAAGGTCATTAATGGAGTGGTGATCTTTCCAGGCCTTCCTACTCCCTGGTTATACAACTGTAGACAAATTGCTTTTCCAAGCATGGTTCCTACCTCTAAGATGGACATCATAGCATTGACTTCAGGGCGCTGTGGTAAAGATGGGTAATTCATGAAGGTCACCCAGTACAGGGTAAGACACAAACAAAGCACTAAGCGTTCAACAATGGCATCAGTCTTTGTCAGAACGAGCTACAATTGTGATAGCAACCCAGCATTAATAACAATCCCACGGGCATGAAAATGGAATTAGGATGTATCAGCTCCTGCTCCTTGTAATGAGAAACTTCAGACCACCAAGGGCAGCATCTGCGATCCTACCAAGTGAATTGCAGATGTGTCATGAAATGTCCAGGAAAAGGAGTCGGCTCTTAAGCCAATGAACACAACCACAAAGTATCTTCAAAGGCTTTCTCCACCCTTGACAATTATTCCAACATGATACATTTCACAACATCTGTGAGAAAGTCAATGAAATAATGGAATTACCCCAATTTTCCAACTCTCCTCTTCCACAGAAATTCACATTATTCTTCCATAGAAAATGGGAAACTCTAGTAAAAGGAAAGAAAAAAATCTACCAACTCTAAACTTCAGGTTAAGTGTATGTGAGACAGATAACTTTGCCTTAACTTCATATCAATAAGCACCAGACAACTGGTCAAGTATACTTAGCCAATTACTTAATAAATTAAGAACGCTTTTATTGTGTGGCTGTTGTAACTGAGCTTAGATAAGATTCATTGGGCCCATGCTTAATGGACTTGGAAAGCAAACAATAGGCTGCTATTGTTACTATTTGTAGCCCAGGCTGGCCTCAAACCTGATATGAGGTCAAGGACGGAATCTTCAGCTCCTCACCCTACTGCCTCCATCTTCCAAGTGCTAGAATTCCAAGCATGAACCACAGTACCCTGTTACATGGTAATGAGGATCGAACCCAAGGCCATATGCATGCTAGGCAAACACTCTACCAATAGAGTTACATCCTTAGTCAAGCAACAGGTTGTAAATCTTATAAATGCTTGGGCAGTGGTGGTGCACACCTTTAATCCCAGCACTCAGGAGACAGAGGCAGGCGGATCTCTGAGTTTGAGGCCAGGCTGATCTACAGAGAGAGTTCCTCATCTACACAGAGAAATTCTGTCTCAAAACAGCAAAAACGACAACAACAAAATAAATTTAAAACATCTTATAAATCAATGGAAAGAATTCATGATATTGATTTTAAATTTTATAAATATATCAATCAAAAGAACTTCTGATATTGATAGAAACCAGCAATTAAAAAATAATGATTTGGATTGGAAGCCTAAGTACCAAAAAAAAAAAAATGAAAAAAAAAACCTTACTTTTTTGATCTGCATTAACAGACTTTGATATTTGAATTAATATAAGATGTTGTGAGATATTTGATTACACTGTGTAAAGAAATGTCACTCTGATTGGTTTAATAAAGAACTGAACAGCCAATAGCTAGGCAGGATTTTCAGGCACAGAGGATGCTGGGAAGAAGAAAGGCAGCATCACCAGTGAAATGCAGAGGAAGTATGACATGAAGGAGATGAGGTAACAAGCCATGAGCCACATGGCAACACATAGACGAATAGAAATGGGTTAATTTAAATTATAAATGCTAGTTAGAAACAAGCCTAGGCTATTGGCCAAGCTCTCACAATTAATAATAAGACTTCATGTTATGATTTGGGAGCTGGCAGGTGAGACAGATAAAGACTACAGTAAGATATTTCACTGATACAAATTTGCTATTTGGGTCATTTTTTTTTCCTTTAAGTGAGTAGTGCTTAGTTCTTAAAATTAAATCCAGGAATTCATACATGCTAATTACATACTGTCCCATTAAACTATACCTCCAACCCCTTCCATATTTTAACATAATGCCTTCACAAGTGACCAAAACAAGCCCAGCACTGTCAATACCATGTGTCAGATAACTCTTGTATTTGTCTTAGCTTCTTTTCTGTTGCAGGGAGAAAAAAACCTAACAAAAGAATCTTGAGGGAGAAAGGGCTCACAGTTCCACATTACAGCCCAATGATGTAACATCCATCATCAGGAATAGAGCGATGAACGCATGCATGCTTGCTGTTAGTCTGCTCACTTTCTCCACTCTTACACAGTTCATAATGCTCTACCAAGGGAATGGTGCCACCCACAGTGGGTAGGCATGGCCAAAGTTCAAACTAATTTGGATAATCGCTCATTGAGACTCCCTTCCCAGTGGTTCTAGATTACACCAGGATAACCCTACTAATCACAGTGTGCTTAGCTGCAGTCTGACCTTCTACCCACTACATTCAAGTTGTACTGTTCCCAAAGCCGTAACAAATTACCCATGCTACTAACCATTGCCAAATGTCACTGGGAGGCCAAATCACTCAGCCTGAGAACCGCTGACAGGCTCCATGATTGTTCCTATGTCTTACAAGGAATATGATGATGATGATGATGATGATGATGATGATGATGACGGGAAATAATTGTTTCTGGAACTCAGGCGTTACACATGCATTATCCCCAATCTCACAACTATACTTTATCCACATTCTAAAGTGACTTGGCGGCAAAGCCAAGGTTACAGACCTCAAACATTACCCGCTTTATCCTGACTTCACTGTGCCTGGTTATTTTTAAATGACATATTCTTAGCATCGTGGTCATGACCAAACAACACTATGAGTCCTCAACTCTAGAACTCTAAGTTTTATTTGCACTAATAAAGACCCACCTGCACGTCTCACCACCCTTGATGCACCCATTGTTAACATTTTCCCACAAACAGCAGAGTCCCTGCTTTGAAACTGCCCTGGCCCCACAGATCCAGCAAAAATCAACACTGAATGGGGCTTTGTCTTTGTGGAACTTGTGGCCTCATAGTCTTCTCTTATCTTTTATTTTAATTTTTTTTTGAAACAAAGTCTCTAACACAAGTTGGCCTCAGACTCCCCAGATAGCTGAGAATGACCTTGAACTCCTGACCCTCCCACCTCTACATCCCACGTACTGGGATTACAGTTATATGCCACCATGCTCACTTTGTACAGCACTAGGGGACCTGAAGCCCAGGGCTTCGCATGCCTGGTAGGTAAGCATGTGACCAATTGTGAGCTATAGCCCCAGCCCTCCTGAGCCATTTTCAAGGAGAAATCAGCACAGGGAGGAATTGGCATATATAAATCAAGGATCTGCCTTAGCACCTTCTGCTTCAAGACTCTGTCCCCAGGGATGCAGTCCAGTCACTGACACTTCTTTTTATATCACTCTATGCAATGAATGTAATCATTTAAATCCTCTACCCTGACCCTCTGGGTAGGAGAGGCTAGCCTTGAACTACTCATGATCTTTATGCTTTACCTTCTCAAATGTTAGCAGCGTGCATGACCACACTGGCTTCAGTAGCATTTCATATGTCTCAAACTATGTCTAAATGTTACAAAAGCAAATGCCTAAACATTGAAGTTTATTCTTTTGGCATTAAATTTTAAGAATCTGTTTAAGTATATTTAATAGATTTCATTTTCTTATGTAGACAAAAATCAGCCCACTCTCTAATACGATATCCTACAACATCAACCCTACTTTTAAATTATATTCCATTTTTGGAGTTCTCTAGTTTCTCAAAGTAGTCATCAGAATATTATGGTATAGCTTCTGAAGTATATTAACCTCAGGCTGCATGAACTAGAGAAATGCACCAAGTAAGTAAATAAGGCAAAGAAAACCATCTAGATAAATTCCCCTGGCACGTTCTAACAAAGTCACTTGGGGGAGCTTTCTGTTGTCATTTACATGCTGTTTTCTCCCATGCTTATGAAGTTGGGGGTGGGCAGAGCAGGGTATGGGGGTGGTTAAGTATTCTGACAGTAAGACCATCACAGATTTCTAGGCTCGGGTCTAACTGACCAAACTCCCTGGTCTTCAAGTTAAAAGCAATTCCCTCATATAACCTGGAATACGTGGCATCCTAGGGGATTGATAGGCAGCGAATGGCGGCCAGGAGGGGGGGTCACACAAGGCTCTCCCCTTTTTCTGAGGACCTGTAGGCGAGTAATGGTTACTGGAGCACAGAGGGACATATTTTTCTGTGATGTAATCACTGATGAGGAGCCTACATGCTTGTAAATTAGCTCTCATCCATGTTCCTGCAAGTGACCCTAATTTAACTCATTGGGAGGCATACACGAGAGGGAGGGGGAATACTGGGAAAGAAGAGTCTTACCTAGCACTTGGTAGGGGGACAAAAAAGGACAATGGGAGGTGAATATGATCAAAATATATACACGTATGAAATGCCGTAATGAAACCCATTATTATATAATTAGTGTATACTAATTAAAACCTTTTAAAAAAAACTATTTGGAAGAAGAAAAGAAACAATTATTCTGAGAGGACTTTGAAAATGTACTATGGAGGGCAGGTAACTAGAGTCAGCATAGACAAGCCTGCCCGGCCCTGCCTGTCCAGCAACTGACACAACAGTGGAGCCAGAGACCAGAGGGAGCTGGGCCCTTTCTACTTACATGTGTAGAGTCTAAATCTGGGAGCAACTAACCACAAGATGGAGATGTTCTCCCACCCGGGGGAAAGTGGCAACATGCTACTCTAGTTTCTACTGCCTGAAGGTAAACAAGAGATGATGATGTGGGAGTGGGGGTGGGGGTGGGGGCAGGGAGACCAGGGACTGCACATGATTCTGAATCTGCAGAAACTGGCTTTTTTTTTTTTTTCTGTCCGATTCTTTCTCTTTTGTGTGGTGCTAAAGGTCCAAACCAGGGCCTTGCATACATGCTAAGCTACATATATCCCCAGCCTGAAACCTGTCTGTCTGGTGCTCCTAAAGAATTAGGAGGTATGGATAAAGCCAGGGGTGGGGGCGGGGGATACTGTTATTTAAAGTAAACACTACACCAAGGGTCTCCTCATTCAGCTGATGGAGCGTGTGCTGTGTGGTCCTGCCCAGCGGAACCTTCCTTCCCTAGCTGCAGTGAGAATAAAATACACAGGGATCAGAGAGTTAATCAGCTGCACACCAGACCCTCACTGGTCATAACCCTGGATCTCACAGTCAAGATCTCCCTGACACCCATCCTCAGCCAGTTCTGGCACACTCCAAATGTACAGTGCTCCACGATGGCATCATGCCTAGTACACACCAGGAATACACTCAGGCCCCTGTTCTAATGACTACACGTCTGTGTCTCTCCTGAGAAGAGAGCCTATCATACGCTCTCATACACCCTGATGCCCCCAAAGAAACACCCCTTTCCTCTTTTTGTTATATTGTTCAGTGTAGGAGTGTGTGTGTGTGTGTGTGTGTGTGTGTGTGTGTGTGTGTGTGTACATGTGCGGGTGCACGTGCCTGTCACAGTGCATGTGTGGGGGTCAGAAGACAACTTTCAGGAGTCAGTTCTCTCCTTCCACGATATGGGTTCCAGGAATGAAACTCATGTCGTCAAGCTTGAGAGCAAGCACCTTTACCCCCTCCCCCAACCCACCCCAGAGCCATATTTCCAGCCTGACATTCTTGGTAACCTATCTAGAACTTCCACCCTGGAGACAAGAGCTCTTTCTTCCTCCCATCGTCCTCTCAGTCAACAGCTTACTCGTGTCTGAATATCAAGCAAGCAGTTCTACATTGCACCTTCTCTACTAACTGAGCCCGTTTCACAATAGATGAGTCCATGTAAGACTTAGAGTCGGGCCTGGAGAGATGGCTCAGCGGTTAAGAGCACTGGCTATTCCTCTAGAGGACCCTGATCCAGTTCTCAGCACCCACATGGCAGCTCACAACTGCCTGAAACTCCAGCTCCAGGGGAATCATGGCACCAGGCATGCATGTGGTATACACACCCATGCATGCAGGCAAAATACCCATAACACATAAAAGAATAAAATAAATAAATCTTTAAAAAGAGAGAAAAGACTTAGAGCAACACCTGCCTGACACATCAAAAGGGCTAAGAACAATTGAAGGTTTACTCTCAGGATTGAGGGGGTTCTTTTTGCGTGTATATGTGGTGTGCATTTTTGGATATATATTTGCATGTGTGTGGATACACAGATGTGTAGGTGTACATGCCTATGCCGGCTCACATGTATGTCTTCCTCCATTGTTCTCTGTCTCATAGATTAAGGCAAGTTCTCTCACAAATCCAGGGCTCCGTTCAGCTAGCCTAGCTACCCAGCTTGCCCTGGGGATCTTACCTTGCCTCTCCTCACTTAGCACTGGGATTACAGGTAGACCACCTCGCCTAGCGGGGTGCTGGGGACTCAAACTCCAGTCCTTATACTTGCCCAGCCATCTTCCCCAGCCCCAAGACTGATGATGATGGATTTCCAGTCCACTCCTCAGGATGTATTGCTTCAAGATGGGCCATCTGTCTGGTGTTGTTTCACCATGCTCCCAATGTCCCATAGGTCTTACCCTCTTCCTGCTAGACCATATTTCTTCCTCAACATAAATCTATCTCCTCCCAGGACTCACCATCCAGTGGCCAGAACATGACAGAGCACAACCATACAGCACAGGACCAGACGTCTAAAATGTGGCTGATCCTCTCAGCCCAGCATCGTAACTGAGAGCACAAAAGTTACAGTTAGAAAGAAATTGGCCTGAACCCTGACCATGTATATTGGTTGTTGTGAAGATCACACACAGCCATTTCTATGGTTACTTGTAGAATTATTCCTGGCATCAGGACGCACTGGAGTTGGGAGTTGGGTCATCAGGACACAGAACCAAAATTCAGCAGATATGCATAGCTATGTACAAAGCATTCTCTTTCAGAAGCCGAGATGCTCACTGATGAGAATTCCCAGTGTGCACCTGATTCCTGAGGCTGCTATGGCAAATAGCCCATGAACTGGGTGGTTTCAAACAGAAATTTCTCTCTCCTAGTTAAGGAGTCCAAAAGCCCCAAAGCAAAGTGTTGAGCAGAACTGCGCCTTCCTCCGTAGGCTCTAAGAGAGAACCTTCCTTGTCTCCTCCTACTTCTGAGGGCCTAAGATTCCTTGTGTTTGTGGCTTTGTGGCTTACTCGCTCTTTACAGGGTCCCCTCCCCTCTCTGTGTCTTCTCTTGGTGTCTTACAAGGAAAATTGACATGGAATTTAGGGCCATGTCAACTAGGACGTGCATCTTCAGACCCATTCATTCATTTAATTCATTAAATAAGATCCCATTTACAGGTTGGAAGAAAGCACCACTCAACTTATTAAACATCAAAACCAGAAATGGCCAAGGCATTTGCCGCAGGACCTGATTAAATAACCTGTAAACCGTATAGACTTCTCCGCAGCTGTGGGAAAGGCTGAGCTGGATTGTGGCAATGGAGAGCGGGATGGAGTGAGTAGGAGGGAGCCTGCTGGGGAAAGGTGGCTTTCTGTGCTCAATTCTTCTGAACAGTTTGATATTTTTTATTGGTTTGCCTGCTGGTTATACAACCTAAAGCCAGGTTATTGCTGTCGCCTGGATCCCTAAGAGATCCATATGAACCTACAGGAGCCTTGAAGATAGAGACAGAAGCCCTCCAGACACCCCCCACTGGCAGCTGCTTCCCAGCCCCCAGAGGCTTGTCTGTTTCATGGTCCCATTCACAACTTCAAAGCCTCTCTTGAGCCTAGTCTCCCTGAAAGAGGCCAATCTGAACTAATAAGGTAATCAGAGGCGGCTGAAAACTTAAAACCATAAATGCCTATCGGGATATGCGCACGCGCGCGCATATACACACACAAAAAAATCTGATAGACGTATGCATGTAAATGTATCCTCATCAAGTTTCACCCAGAGCTTTTCCATGTTTCTTTACCCTACAAAAGCCTCCTTTGTCTGTTGTTTTCTTAAGAGTCACAAAGAGAGCCCTGGAGAGCCACTGAATGGAAAGAGAAAGTATTTCTAGACATCAGAGTCCTCTACCTGTAATGCCAACTTAATTAACACTCAGCAAGACTCTGTACTCTAATGAGATATAACATATCAGGCGAGCCCCAACCTTATTAGTGTAGCTTCCTCTTCTAGAGTATCCAGTGTCCTAGGAGGTCAAGAGAGTCATTAGGCATTTACACTTCCTCCTTTTGACAAGTCACTAAATGAAAGAATGTCCCCTCCATGAATGACCTTCTGTTAAACTTCCTTTTTGAGTGACTGATGGCTCCTGGACTCAGAAGCTTCCCATTCAAAGGGTGACATTCCGCAACCAGAGCAGCTCTGTCTTAAGAGAACACATAGATAAGACTTGGTTAGACCCTTGGGTGGGGCCCACAGGACATGAGCTATCCTAATCTCTCCATGGTAGGGAACCTCTGTGAAACCCAGGAACTCCCTAACAGACATCACAGTGGGCACTCCCCATCCAGAGGGCTCTCTTAATCCAGCCTCCACCACGTCAGGTCAAAGCATGCCGTTCCTTTTCACTCAAGGCTTCCTGGGCCCTTCCCTTCTAGACCACTGAATTTGATGTCTAAGACCCTCGCCAGGGAGCATGAGAAGAAGACCCATTATTATTTTGAAGACATGAATCTTTTTTCCTTTCCTGTTTCATCTGCCTTCTTTCCTCCTTATTCAATCCAAGAAAAGGTGAGTTCCTACATCCATCGTCTTTACAGAGGGATGAGGCTCGAAGGAAGAAGAACTGGCCGGAGTTGCTGAGTTTGACTTCCAGGAGCCAGGACAGATGGAAGAGCTCCTCTTCGGCCACCCCATCCAAACAGCACGGAGTCACTGGCTGTGGACAGTTGCTGGGGTAGGAGGAAATCATTCTTTATTGGAGATGTGGTCACTGATACATTTCCCAAGTGCCAGTGGGTGGCACCACACACATCCATGCACTTACTGGGTTATCGCAGCAGAGAAACTAAAAAGACGTGAAGTTGGGAGGGACGTGGAGAGAAATGCATGGAGAAGTGGGAGGGGGTAGAAATGATCACATCTCACCGCATACATGAAATCCTCAAAAATGAATTTTTTTTTAGAAAGAATGCTAGCTGAGCATTTCTTCCTTGGTTTCTGCTTCAAGTCCCTTCTTGAGTTCCTGCCTTGACCTCCCTCAATGGTGGGCCCTAACCTGTGACGTGAAATCAATCCTTTCCCTCCCCTAAATTGCTTTTGATAAGAGTGCTTTACTACAACAACAGACAGGAAACTAGAACAACATGGCCTGTCAGCAACCCCTCAATGAATAAGCAAATTCAAGAGAAAACAGAGAAAGAACCAACTATCCTCCAAGGGCTAATTTCTACAGCAGCTGCCTGAAACAGGTCTGTGGTAGAAACAGTGTTCCGTGTACGATGCAATGCACAATACTGTAAATGTGCATGTCCCAAAACATTTATATTTAAAGAAATAAAAGAGGAGTGAGGGCCAGGGAGATGGCTGGGCTGGTAAGGCTCTTGCCACACAAGCACCAGGAATAGAGTACAAGTCCCAGCCCCCTCTTAAATGTCGGGTGGGCATGAAGGCTGGCCTGTAACCCCAGCACAAGAGGGGCAAAGACAGAGAATCTCTTTATCAACCTGGCTAGTGAGTCTATCTACATCAGCAGGCTCTGAGTTCAAGTAAGAGATCCTGCCTCAATATGTGAGGTAGAGAGGAACTGAGAAAGACATCTGAGGTCAACCTTGGACCTACACACACACACACACACACACACACACACACACACACACACACACACGTGGAATGTGCACATATATATGCACACCACACATACACACACACAAAAAAAAAAAAAACAGGAATCAAAGAATATTTGATTCTTTTATCTTGAACACCAATACTATCAAAACAACTTTATATTCAAGTAGGCAATAGAAAAATCCAGGAAAGTCAAAGATTTTAAAGTAGAGCTTCTGGGTTTTTCCAAGGATTAAGCAAGAGGAGAGACTGACTCCAAACATGCAATCTCTCTTCCCAACACAGCATCATTTACACTGTTCTGATTGCTGCTGCTCATGACTGGGGTGTTTAGTCCATTTCTGGAACACAGAGAAAGTCATGGGCCAAAAGAAGAAAATGAGAGAATTTTATGGATTAAGAAAAACTTGAAAGTGAAGGGAGCCTGTTGGGGAATTAACTACCCTGTAAATAATTAAAGAAAGGGGTGGCAGGGGAAATCATCATTTCCTAAAGAGCAAGTAAAGAAGGGACCAGCTAACCGTGGGTGGTGCTGTTCCTTTGACAGGAGCCAGGTGGCGCTATCAGCCTAAGGCAGCCTGGTTTGTGTTTCCTGAGACAGGAATCAGAAAAGACTGCAGGGACACAGGACTTAAGAGAGCAACCAATGGGTTAGTTAGTCCAGGAAGAGATCCCAGCCACGGCCATGCCGCCACCTTCACAGATGTTCACGAGAAGGACACAAACATTATCACCTGGTAAAAGCAAAAATGCCTGAACCGCCATTCTCATTGCTCCCATCCCTTTAATTGACAAGTGAGTCCCTGGTGGTCAAGCATCAGTTCTGTTTTTAATGTTCCGAAGGGACCAGCTTGCCTAGTGTTTTATGGCGCATGATCTGCCTCTATAATGACTTCCTCTACTATGACCTGTTTGTTGGCTTTAGTGTTTTCATGTGACATAGCTTGAAACGTCCAGAAAATGCTGCCGATGCCGGTGCTTGACATTCTCCTTCCCGGCACTCCTTGCTTTTTCTTACAGTTCTGGTTTATTCACCCCAGTCCTCCACTAAATATTTCATCCTTAATAAATGATGCTCTCACTTATTCATCCCTGTATTGCCTAAGCCTGGTGCAAGTGTTCCAACTAACGATGCTTGAATCAGAGTTCAATACTAATCAGACCAGAATAACAGAACCAACATAAACAAAACTAAGGAGATCGAATACAAAGTTAGTTGTTCTCTCAATACCAGAAAAGAGCGAAATTAACCACCTTGCCAAATTTGACTACTATCTCAACTCTGGCGTGAAAACGCAAGTACTAAATCTTTTTGTGTTAAGTACCCTACCAAGCCCTGGAAGTGATGGCCTTGTGTGCACAGGTGTGGGGCATGAGCCACTTAAGGGTAGTCATATGCTCAGAAAAGAATGACTCCCCTCCGCCAGGACCTATCCACTGCCAACAGCTCCTGAGCATGGTTTGGCACCTGGAGATCACCAACCCCATTGATATTAGAACTTTGTCTGGTTTGATCTTGTGTAGGCAACCACAGCAGCTGGGAACTCGTGAATGAACTAGTCACACCATGTCCAGAGGACAGCATGTCACAGCACGCTTCCCTATCTTCTGGCTCTCACTGTCTTTCCATCTCCTTTTCTGCGATAGGCCCTTAGCCTTAAATTTCTATTATGTCTATCAAAGGGTTTCATTAAAAAAATAATAATAACTCATATTTACCTTTGGTTAAATTGTGACAACACAAATCTAATATGAATACTGTTACTCTATAATTTTACTTTCCATTAAAAGTATCAGTAGCCGGG
Source organism: Peromyscus leucopus (assembly GCF_004664715.2). NCBI lineage: Eukaryota > Metazoa > Chordata > Mammalia > Rodentia > Cricetidae > Peromyscus > Peromyscus leucopus. The sequence continues at coordinate 30,235,455 of NC_051081.1, forward strand.
CGGTGGTGGCGGACGCTTAATCCACTTGGAGCAGAGCCAGCGATTCTGTGAGTTCGACCAGCTGCTACAAGTAGCTCCAGAAATGCAAACACGCAGAAAACCCTCTCGAAAAAAAAAAAAAAAAAAAAAAAAAGTATCAGTAAAGAATGTTCATTGCTACTCTAAGTTATTTTTTTTTTTCTGCCAATCATCCCTCTCATGTGTAATCAAAATAAGCATGGCTTTTAAGTCAGCCCGACTGGTCACATTAGTTAACACTATTATTCATTCTTCTAACACCACAGCTAATTTGAGGCCGATATAATTGCTGCTCCACTAAACCGCTGTCGACTTTACCATCCAGAGTTTTTACCTGCAGGGTCACCGAAACAGGCTTCCCATTTCCTCGAGAGAAAATGTTGATTGTTTCCCCCACCATTTAATATTGCTGAATAATAATGTTCGGGGGCAACGACCACAAAGTTCCCACTGCTGCAGTAACAGGTTTCACACTCCATGATGAATGTGAGCAGTCCCAACCACCTCCGAGGCTTCAGTCACAAATAAATGTCACCAGAATTAACACATCTAACCACGACCTCTCTCCCAGCTCTGTGGATTCGAAGCAACGCTGGATCTCCACCTGAATGAGCATCCTGAAGGCCACTCAACCTCCAACTCCCCGGCAGGGAATTCATCAGCTTCACCTCCTGCATCAGTATCCCCATGGCCACTGACCTGGAACCCACACAACTCAACTTCATCTGCCTTAACCTCACTGCTCACGTCTGCCAAACCGACGCTCAAGTCCACTAAGTGCAAGAAGACAGCATTTATCAGGATCGCCTACGTTATGGTTTCAACAGGATTTTTCTTTAACATGATAGCCTTTCAGGTTGTTTTCATCTTTAACTCAAACTAAAGATGAAAACTAGAGCCTTTCCAAAGTCCTATCAGCAAGTGGAAAAAGCTTTGCGGCACCCTTAGTAATTCTTTAGAGTCTAACGCAGCTGGACTCCAGGAACAAGTTCAATCCAGCAACTCGGCTACCTTCCCCGTTAAGAGAACAGTGCCCTGGCCATGCATTTGTGATGCTCACATGGACCATCTACCTTCATTATTACACACTGTCATGGCTGAATCCAGACAGTGTTCCATACATACCAGGAGCAACACCACTTCCCTGCCCCCAGGAGTAGCAAAAGGAACTCACTTCTCCCAACCATTTAAAGACAAAATACACATCCACCAAAATAGCTGATACCCCACTTTGTCTTTGTGTGTTTGTGTGTTTTAATAGGAAAAGAAATCAGATCTACAACTCAAATAGGTTAAACATGTTATTATGAATTCAGAAGAATTTGGTACCTACGTGTGCATGTAAATAATTGAGCAGCTAAACAACACATACACTAAGGTGGAATCCAATGCCTAGAAAAATAAGCATATGTATTTAATGGGGAGGGGGTGTGATATAGAAGGATTTGCCTACTGAAGCATTTTACTTGGAAATGCCCGGAACTGACTTTTTATCAGAACGATATAATCTTCTCAGAGGTATGGATTAAATCACCTCCTTAGAGAATTAACTTTAATAACCTAGTTGCAAAAAAAATAGTAACACCCAGTAAAAAAGGCAAATTGGTAATGCACTATGGAAGAACTTCAAAATGTGCTGGTTCACACACATACAAAGCTGTTTTAAAGGTTTAATTTCACAGCCTATCATTCTTGTATGTTGCCAAACAAAGGAATTATTCACAAGCATAATTCCAATGTCACCCCTAGAGCTGAAAATATCAATCTCCTTGATAGAACCAACAAATAGATATTTGCTGTAGATATCCCAAGTTAATAATTTTTAAATTTTGATACTGATTTTATTGAATTTTGTATTTTGAAGGTTAAAAATTATAGTATCAACAATAGCACCAAGCAATCAATCAAAATATATGCCCAATATTTAGAAATTTAGAAAATTTCATCACAAATATTTTTGAATTACTCATATATCAAAACTCTACTACCATAGGTCACCAAACAGCTGCAATGTTAGGATATTTCAAAATATTTAGAATCTATGCTAGCTTTTCCTTGGCTTCTCTCTCCAGCCATCATGTGTAAGGTTAGCCTTCTAAGGGGATGAGCTTTCAGGTCTTAGAGAAGGTTGGAAATCATCCCTCCAGGCCCCACTTGTTACCTGAAATGCTACTACCACATTATTCTAAAATAAATAAGTAAATAAATAAATAAAAGCAAGCAAGCCTTTTTAGAGAGAGTTAATGCTAACTCTTTCCTTCCTGTATCTCTAAGAAATAAATAAATAATGAATGAATGAATGAATGAAGAAAGCAAGCCTTCTTAGAGTTAATGCTAACTCTTTCCTGTATCTCTACCTAGTTCAGAGTAGAAACATATCAAGTGAAAGTCTTGGAAGAGGAAAAAGAAAAAGTCAGACTAAGAAATGAGAGATGGAGGCAAAAGGAACCATCACTTGAGTCAATTACCCTCAGATGACTACAGTTATCCTCTATTGACTCTTTAATGCCAGGCACTGGGAGTAGCTGAGTGGCAGAGCACTTACCTAACATGTGCAGGGTCCTGGGCTCCATCTCCAGCACTCAAGAAAGGAAAGAAAATAGAAGCAAAATTCTGTGAAGTCAAATATTATCCAGTCTCAGATCATCCACTCATGGATGTCAGACCACTGGTTCACAAATGAAATACACATAACAAACGTCACTATTTTATTGTTCAGAATTAGCAGCTCCAGGGGAAAAAAATCCCTGTATCTACATATCACTTTACAATTCCCCAAGTACTTGGAACATTGCTTGAAACACTGAACTGAGAAAAAGAAAATGGTAAGCTGTTTCTTCCAGAGTGAATTTGGGATTGAAACAGAAACAGATTTGATGATCTCCAAACCTCCAAAAATAGTCAATGAAAAAAATTTTAAAAACCAATATACACAAGTTTTCTCCAAGAAGCTTTTGTAGTTTTCATGATATATTATCCTGATTTGTTTGGCATTAAGAGTAAAACTGTAGATAGGGGACTATTTCTTATTTCAACATGATATTGAAGAAACTCACAAAATAAAGTCAATTTTCATTGGTCATTTCTGAGTTTATCATCAATACATAAATCTAGTGCTCATGGTTAAGGCAAAAATTTCCTGTCACACATCTGATAGACACACAGTTAATTAAAATAAAAAACAAAACAAAAAAACCCACATGATACCACTCAACGGTTAAATAAAAAGAATGGGGAAAGGCTGGCAACTCAATCGTCTTTTGTGTCTGATACAGAAATTATGTTTCCCTCCCATCTCTTTCTATTTATTTCAGCTTTCATTGACTCACTGTGGTCAAACTATGCATCATGCCTCCCCAACCTCAGCCCTGGCCAAGACTCAGACTACAGTGACCACATCACTGTCAATCCAGTAACCATCGGTGGTTCCCAGTGTCTAAGGTGGCATATTGACTGTCCCCTGGGGGGCTGTCGAGTATCTGATTAAGTGCTGACCACTGGAGCTCTGGATTTACACTCTGAAGATACATGATATCATCGCTTCCTTTGAAGCAGGGACAGGCTAGATTGCACAATTTGGCCAACAAAATGAGAAAAGAAATAACCTAGGCAGAAATTTGAAATTTTAAGAGCTTATCCGTACCTTCCCTCTTTGCCATGGTACACATCAATATTTCATAGAATGGTTCCTATCTCCTGGATCCCACAGCTAATATGGCATGGAGAAGAATCCCCAAATGGCCCACGATGCAGGGATCCGATGGCACAGAACCCAAAGCAATCTGTGATGGATTAAATGCACAAACAAATCTGCTACTGTGAGTATCTCAGTTCATCACTTGTCATGACATCACTTACCCTGTATCTGTCCTTTCCTTACCCTCTGACTACTCACCTGCCTTCCCACTATTCCTGCTCCACAACATTCTTCAACTCACCCTTTAGATGCTTTGTTGGGCATCCTCTAAGATGCCTCCTAGTGGCCCATGGTTCTTGGTAGTCAATACACACACTTGAGTATAAGATAGACCAAATGACTTGTTTCCAACAAGTAGCATATAGCAAAAGTGATAGGATGTTTATCTCTTAGTCTAGGTTACAAACAGGTCATGGTTTCCACTTTGCCCATCATGGTGATTTGAATGAGAAATGTCTCTGTCTTAATTAGGGTTTCTATTGCTGTGAAGAGGCACCATGGCCAAGGTAACTCTTATAAAGGAAAACACTTAATTGGGGCTGGCTTACAGTTTCAGAGGTTTAGTCCATTATTGTCATGGCAGGAAGCATGGTGGTGTGCAGGCAGACAGGCATGGTACTGGAGAGGGAGTTGAGAGTTCTACACCTCGATCTGTAGGCAGTGGAAGGAGTCCGTGTATCACACTGGGTGTAGCTTGAGCATATAAGACTTCAAAGCCCATCCCCACAGCAACATACCTACAAAGCCACACCTACTCTCGTAAGGCCATACCTCCTAATAGTGCCCACTCCCTATGGGCCAAGCGTTCAAACACAGGAGTCAATGGGGGCCATCCCTATTTAAACCACCACAGTCTCCTAAAGGTTCAGGCATTTAAACACTTGGTCCCCAGTTGGTGGGCCCCGTTTGGGGAGGTTATGGAGAGGTTCAGCCTTACTGGAGGAAAAGCATCACTGGGGGTGGGGTTGGAAGACTTAAAGCCTCACCCCACTTCCAGTTTGCTCTTGGCTTTGTGTTGGAAATTGGATATGTGATCTCTTGGCTTCCTTCTCCTGCCAAGATGCCTACCAACTGCTGCCATTTGCTTCCCCACCGTGATGGACTCAGCCCTCTAGAACTGTGAGCCCAAACACACTCCTCCTTCCTTAAGACACTTTTTCGTTATGGCACTTTTACCACAGCAACAGAAAAGTAACTAATATACCCTTGCTCTTGCTCACTCTTGAAGAGGCCAGAAATTTTCACAGTTGCCCTAAGGAGAGGTCCAGAGGATGAGATGAAGCCTTCTCCCAGTGGTGAGCACAGAGCCAAGTCCTATCCAAAATTGTATCAGTGAACTTGGGAATCGACTTAACTCTTCAGTTTTTACCTCCACTGTTTATCTAGTCAGCTGTTAAACTTACCCACAGAGTACAGAAAGGGTTACAAGTAACAGTCCTCGCCCTTGACAAAAAGGAACTTTGAGGGGAAAAAAATTCCCATCCTCAGAACTCCACTAAGACCTACTGAGGCCCGTCTTGAGGATGGGACCCTAGAATGCTTAAAGAATGAAAAGTTCACAAGTGTTTCTGGTGACCAGCAAAAGTAAAAACCACTGCTTTAGTGAATCCTTTTCTTCCAAGCTCATACAGTGATGCAGAAATGAATTTTCTGGCCAAGATCTCATCTAGTAACTAACTTGCAGTTTTGATCTAATTCTTGGATATCTATAAGATCAGGATTATCCCCCTGACCCCCACTTCTACACTGTCTTCTCTGCTTAGGTTTCCCTGAACATCAGGAAATGGATGAGTAAAACACAGCCATGCCTTCAAGTTGTTTACACCAGATTAAAAGTACAGTCCATCAGAACATTCATCAGCTATAAGAATGTAGCTGATGTTCTTGTAAAGGGGGCGTGGCCTTTAGGCTTCTGGGAAGGTCCTAGCCATGGCCTGGCAAATATGGGCATTCTCTTCAGCACAAAACCACTGAACAGTAAAGAGTTACCTACTTCAGTGAGTAACTGGACAGGCATGCTGAAAGACCTCAGAAGACTTCAAGTAAAACCCAGCCATATTTGAAGTGCAGACCTGTGGTCACCAGCCAGGGCTAGCCACCCACCGCCTAGCACCAGCTAAGAGGTTTTCATCACCCCAACAGGCACACTGCCCCAGTTTATTTTACCCTCTTCATGCAGGGCCACAGTCACCTTGCCATGGCCCTAAGCAAACTGCTCTTTACAGATCCACGATGAGCATTCTCCAGACAGAGGAATGACAAATTAGTCCAAAACAAATCTTCAAAGGGGAAGGGGAAATAAAACAGATTTCTGAGTTTGTTTTTCATGGGCAGCTGGAAAAAAAAAATAATAAATCGACCAAATACCAACACCTCTCCAGAAGGTTTCTTGCCAAGTTTATGATGACTGGTGTTAAGAATGTGAGTTTCCGGTAGAGAATGTGACACAGCACTGAGTCAAAGACCAGCCCAACCCTGGCGAACCGTCTCACTCAGAACTGGGTAACACTTTCGCTGTCCAGGGGGGTTTAAAATAAGGGCAGTGGTGAAGTCCCAACCATGAGTCATCTTGTGGCCCACATGGCATGCTCACTTTCCAGCATGATCAATGGGCCAAACTCACAGTCCCCTCGGAACCACAAGCTGCTGGGGGCCTTTTGGAGAACAGAGTCCTGAACTTTGAACAAGTTGGACAATCTTTGTCAACAATGGAGGGGCAAAAACAAACTGTACCATATTCCCTATTCTCTTTCTTTCTTTTTTTTTTTTTTTTTTTTTTTTTTTTTGAGACAGGATTTCTCTGTGTAACAGCCCTAGCTGTCCTAGAACTCGCTTTCTAGATCAAGCTGGCTTCGAACTCACAGAGCTCCACCTGCCTCTGCCTCCGGAGTGCTGGGATTAAAGGCGTGCGCCACCCATATTCCCTCTTCTTATCCGCAGCTGTCCATGTGATCAGGAAAGTGACAGCTTAAGCTTGTGGCTATGCTAAGGCACTTCAGTCTACGAGGCTTTAGACGTCCCAGAGGCAAATGACTCGGGATAGCACTGAAAACCAAACAGGACAGCACTTGCTGCCGAGTCAGCAAGCCCCGAATTCCATATGGCAGTCAAATAAACAGATGTAAGGAAGCATCAGGTAGAGGCAACTGGTAAAAAAAAAAAAGAGCAAAAGGAATAGACGTGAGAGGCTTTCAAAACATCAACACGGCAAGCCGCTATGTGGAGTCATGTGAACTGAGACAGGGAATGATATAGGCATTGCAAGCATGTCACCACCGGGAATCCATAGCACGGACCAACTTGTGCATCCTGCAAACACCCCTCAGGCCGTTTCCACACAGCCCTCCAAGCAGCCAATTCAAACTGATCGGAATTTGAGATTAGATATACACCAACTGACACATCATAGACAATTCTAACCATACCTGAGGTCTTATGATTCAATTATCGGGTTAAAATGACTTGTGAAAATTAAGGACTGGAGTAGTATCCTTGGCCTATGCAAGTCCTGCCAATCTCCAAATTTGCTCCAGTATACTGGCTAGTCCTTAAAATGCTTTTCGGTCTTCAAGGCACAAATCCCAGTTTGGCTGGAGTCGAAGACAAGTGTGAACTTCTGTCTCTACCCACTCACGAATATAATTTACATCGCCTCTCACCCCCACTCCTTAAAGACTACCAATATTTAGCCATGTAAATACCTTTCTTTCCATGCTTAACACAAAGCCTGAATTTTAAATTCAGTGCAGCCAATCACATTCAGAAGTTCCCTCCCTTTCCTGTACCCCATCCCGCAAGATGAATTAACCATGGTCCTCACTGGCAAAAAAAAAAGTCCCTTGGGCTTACATTATGTTCAGTACTCTCCGAAAGCAACTGTTACTAAAATCCAAATGTAACTACCCTCAGTGCAACTATTCCCACAGAGAGGGAGTCAATCGTGTTTGCATGTTCTAGGACTCCAGTGAGTTTTGAAGGACAGAGAGAAAAGAGACTTGAAAGAAAATAGACTCATGTCCGCTCTCAGCCTTTCCACCTTACACCATTTCAGAATCCTAGATCATCATTCCAGCCTGCAGCAGGGTATAAACTAACTGATGTGATCCCTGTGTTTAGCACTTGAACAGAAAGGTAAAATATGTAGCTACGGGATGAAGTCCACAGTTTAAAAAGAGGGCCATGTGCACAGTTCCAAGTCATCCTGTGTGAAGGAAGCCGAGGGGAATTTCTGTCCTGGTGTGAGCTAACATCTAGAAGAACTTGGATCGCCCAGCCTCACGATGAAAAACACTGTGTCTCTTGAATATCCAAGCTAGATTGCCATCAGTAACTTGCATTTAATAACTGAGCACGCGCGCGTGCGCGCGCACACACACACACACACACACACACACACACACACACACACCTAGAAATGAATGCCTCCTTACATCAGACCCTTCTTGGGGTCCTCACCTTAGACCCAGACTTCCTAACCACATGGTCTCAACTCTAAAGGAGAAGAAGGCAAGACTGTCTAGTTGGGTTCTGGTTTGGTTTTTGTTTTGGTTGGTGTCTTCATTTGTTTCGCCTATTTTTGTTAGCCCTGAGAGGTTCTCTGCTTTGCATCTCGATTTTTCCTTTTTACCTACACGCTCAGCAGCACAGTCACAGCAAGCCTGATCCAACCGAGGCATCCCTCGAAGGTGCCTGAAATCAGACCCCAGGGCTCAGTAGAAGTTTCCATGTTCATCCTTTTGATTTATGTGTCTCATTACGGCAGAAGGCTGCAACAACTCTCTCCTTTCTTCTCAGTTAGTGGCTTCAAAATGTTGCATGCTTGACTTACCCAAGTACATTAAAACTAATTTAAATCATCATCTTAAGCACCAGTACGCTCAACAAACCAGAAAAAAAGACCCCCGGAATCCAAACTACATTGGTCACATTTTATACTCCGTGGGACACGAAGTAGCAAATCCATCAAGGTAATGGAACAGCAAAACCTTTTACAGACAGGGGCTAAATGCACTTCTTAACGGTTCTGCAGCCCGATGCTGCCTTTTAAAGGTAAAACTCACATCCTCCTTCTCCTTCTGCCAGCTGGAAGATGAATTTAACACTGATCGCTTTTAAGGATAACTCCAAATGGCAGCAAGTGTGGAGCTATAAAAACATAGTAAATGCCCACATTTGTGTAAAGCCCGGGGGAAATTAACAAGTTGGCACGGCCTCTCTCCCCATCCTCTCCTGGCATTTCCATGCATGCATGTCATGTTCAACCCTCTCTGGGTTTTAAAGGCAAGGCTTTCTTTCCTGCCGCCATCACACTGAGCTGTAAATGTTAACGTGGTGAGACTGAATTAGCAGCCCTTCATCAGAATTTCTGCAATCAAATCAAAATCAAAATCTTTAACAAAAAAAAAAAATTGAGAGAAGCTGCTTTTCTGTGTCAAAACATGTCATTTGAAGAAGTGTAGATATGCAATTACTACAAACTATCAACCTGGAATGCCAGCCGGGGGACTATATAATTTATTGTCTTCCTTAGTTTTGACTGCCTATCAACTATGATTCCATATCTGGAAAATATTTCAGAATATTCATTTGTATAAAAGGAAGCAAATGAAAGGAAGGGAGCGGTAGGTAGGGAGGGAGGGAAGGAGGAGGCAATAGGAAGGCTACACAAGGACTTTATTCACAGGAACTACTACATTTAGAAGAAGTAGATTCATCTTGCATGACCCTCACTCAGTAGATCAGTTTAACTCTGATGCTTTAGCTGTTCATTTTTCCCTTTTAGTTCCCAGGAACCTACCCACATGGTCCTTGGCAAGAATTCATCTCTTTGGAATAAGGTAATGATTTCATTCATTTATTAGTGATTGAATTCTGAGGCTACACATGAATCAGTTGTCTATTTTTTAACATATTTACATACACACACACATATATATATGTATACACACACACACACACACACACACACATATATATTAACTATTCACCGGCTAGTGGAGATTTAAGGAAGATTATAAAAACCTTTTCATTGAACATCCATCACTTTGAGAGAGTTACTCCAGGCCAAAGTAATTAGAAATCAAAATAACACATGGGTTCTTCCGAAGGGTAAAAACACTCCACTTACACAAAAGGTCAATGGTGCTTTGTGTTGACGTGTCTGTCAAATGCATGAGATGGACACTTAGACTGAACTCTGTATAAAGAATGGACTCTGCATAGTTATCACCTGTGAAGAGGCAACCAGAAAGCTGGGGGACATTGCAGAGGTTCATCTAGGGTAGGGTGCATGGAAAAGTTCCAAATTCTGCCAAAATGCTAAACCCACCTTTAACATTAAGATTGTGAAAGGACAAAATGTATTTTTGACTCAACAGTCAACCTGAAAGAGTTCCCAACATTACAGAGGTGGAATAATTGGAGCAATAAACTAAACAATGATGTCATAACCCAAAGAATAAAAGTGAAGCAGAAATCATACATAGAGGAGAGGGACATAGCCTCCTTACCAACCAATTCCAAAAGAATATGAAACAGAGGCCAATACCTAGTGATTTGTTTCTGGTAGACTATAGAGGGATGGGAGGATGCAGCCAAGTGGACAGTGGGCTTGCCTTGAATACATGAAGGCCTAGGTTTGGTCCTCAGCACCATATACACCAAGTACGTTGGTATAAATCTGTAATACAAGCACTCAAGGAGTAGTACACGTTCAAGCTTGTCCTCAGCTACGTAACAAGTTTGAATCGAACTCGGGCTACGAAACCTGTCAAAGGACAAGAGGAAGAATGCATAACAGTACAAAAATGGAGAGAAATAAGTGTTTTATAGACACTACCTCCGTTTCACCAAGTGGTGAGGATTGCTACCGTTAGTGACAAGTTATATTTTTTCAATGATTTTATTTTGCGTTTTATTTATGTACATGTGAGTGTGTGTGCGGGTGCCTACGGAGGCCAAACAAGTGCACTGGAGCCCCTGAAACTGGAGTTATAGGCAGTTGTGAGCCATCTAACTTGGCTCCTGGGAACTGAATTCAGGTCCTCTGGAAGAGCAGCAAATGCTCTTAACCATCGATTGAGCCATCTCTCCAGACTCAACAGTCAGACTGATATCAGACTCAACTGTCAAGATTAATGAGGTCACTCCACCTCTACCCTTGTTTCTATAAACCAGTCTGCAGATGAGAGAGCATCCAATAAAACCAGATGAAGAGACAGTCAACAAAACAACTTCAACAAGTCCAAGTCATGAAAAGTAAAGGGAGAGTATAAAACCATCACAGATTATGGGAAACCTGGCTCAAAGATAAATGGTATCCCAGACTGGATCCTGAAACATAAAAAGGACCTTAGTTGGCAGAGAGAAGGCACTACCATCAAATAAAATTCAACTTTTAAGAATAAAACCTGTAGTTTAGTTAGTACTGTGTCAGGGTTGACAAGTGTGCATGATTATATAAAATGTTTATATTAGGAGAAAGTAGGTAATAGATATGTTAAAATCCCCTGCATTATCTTTATAACTTTTCTCTGAGCTGAAAGTTACTTCAAAATTAAGTTTTCTGACAGAGTAATACTAATCAAAATGTTTTAAATATTTAGAATAAAACTTATTACATGATGACTCAAAACTTCATATTAACTTATTCAAGCCAAATAAGTGCCAGGAATCCAAGAAATTTTGGAGTACATTCAATAAAACCGACATTTAGAACTCTACAGATGTTGCAAGAGAAAAAAATGAATATAAATGATGCTAGTATAATTACAAACCCCTATTTTGTAATTTTTCATTATTTGGGGAACTATGAAATAGGAGATGTTTCCACTTTGCCTAAGAGCAGACTTTCCATGTAAGTGATGGCTGCAGGGGACACGGACTTTCATAACCTCAGACCCAAACAATAATGGAGGGGACAGAGAAAGAAAAGCAATAGGTCTTAGATCCACAATATGGTAGGACATGATGCCCTCCTACAAGTAAAGGGAAGGAAGGTACTTAGTGAGCATTATGTACAGATTTGGGGATTTCCCACGCTTTTGGATCACTGTTTTCTGTGAGTTTAAACATTCCTGTCTAGAGAGACAAGAATGGCTCATAAGACTCAGGAAATTAATAAAACTTACAAGGCCCAGGAAGCTTATGAAAGTTTCCAGACCCTCAAGGCCCCGCCCTCCCATAGAGCCTCCATCAAGCCATTCCGGGAGCTGTAGGACACAGCTTCAAATGATGCTCTCGTGGGTTTTTCAGTGATACAATTGCCTTCTGGGAACCCATACTCCCATGACAAAGTCATTGATTCATCAAGCTAGACTTGAATGCAATCATTTCTTGGGCCTGCCATGGGTACCCCTATCCAGGGCAAATAAACATTGATGTATGTCTCCTGGGGAAAAAAAATCAAACTACATCATGAAAAGAAAAGACTCGACATCTGTCACCCATCAGATGAGTGCCATTCAGCAGTGACATGTTTCTGGTTTCAAAATAAAAGCAACTGGGACCTTGACTCAGTATCAGAAGTTGCGGGAGGTGGCTGCCAATCAGACTCACATGCTCCACACTTCACTGTGGTAGAGTGTGCAAAGCCATTGACTTTGATTATCACAGTACAGTTTAACCTTCCTGACTAATACTGTTAAAGTTTTTTTGCTGGTATCCTACCAGATCAGGCCGCCCCTCGGGAACCATCAACAGACCTTAACTATCCTTCGTCTTTGCCTCAACCTAAAAAGACAGAGGGTAGACCCACTTCCTCCTTCCATTCACTCCAATATCCACTCTACTCTCAGGGTGAAAGCAGGAAAGAGAAGGGAGATTTCCACCCAGGAGAAGTGGATTTTCAGATTTAAAAACTGTGGAATCTGACTAAGATATCAGATTTTAACATAACGTAACTTAAGTTAAAAACCAACTTGTTAATTCTTCCTCAATAAAAACATGTCTCCTTAACATCACAGGCCCTTTTCCTATATCATGGCTTTTGTTGTGGTTTGAATGTAAAATTGTCTCTCACAGGCGCATTGGGGTTGAGCATTCGGTCCCCACCCGGGAGGACTGTTTTAAAAGGCTGAGTTTAGGAAACAAGGCCTAGCTGACAAGTACAGGGCCACTAGGGGCCAGGCCTTGGGATAGCTCACCTGGCTTCCCACCCTGTTCTCTGCTTTTAATCCACCAAGGTGGGACAAGCAATGTCACAAGCCTCCACCCCTTGGGAGGGAGCCTCTCTAACTGACATGCCTTCCCACCATGATGAACTGATATTCTGTGAAATCATGAGCCAAAATAAATCCTTCCTCGCTTGTTTCTGTCAAGTGAAATAAATACAACTCTGTATGGCATTTCTCTTTTAAAACAACGTGAGTGTATTGCTGATAAAGAAACATGGTTGTCAAATAATAATGCAAGTCCCTTTAAGATTTTTTTTTTATTTAAGTGTATACGTTTGTAAGTATATGTCACATGTGTGCAGGTACCCATGGAGGCTAGCAGAAAGCATTGAATTCTCTGCTTGGCATTACAGGCAACTTATTGTGATTTACTTGATATGGATGCTAGGAATCAAACTCGGGTCCTCTGGAAGAGCAGTATGTGTTCTGAACCACTGAGTCATCTCTCCAGCCCTCTAGTGGGGATGTTTTCAAAGAACCTATTTTGCTGCCTTCCACTAATAAGGGCTTTGTTTGTTTTTAGCTACTGCTTTCTGAGTCACTCAAAGACGAACAATGTTTATGCACACTTGAATAACCTCATTTCATCTAGCTAGAAACATTATCAAATTCCCTTGAAATTAAGAAAAGTGAGCATTAGTGGATACTTTCCAAGGACCAGCTCATCAGAAAATACTTCTTTACCTACAGTTTTCCAGATTCCAGGCACTGTTGGTCTTGGCAATTAGAGGCTATGAGAGGGCATGGTATTTCCTATAGCAATGGTCAAATGGTATAGCCCTCCCCTGGACACCCAGAAAATGACCCTGGTCCTAGTTAGAGTGTCATGACTCTGGACAGAAAAGCACAGGGAAGCCCTCACCAGCTTGCCCAATGAAGGCACAGGCCTGAGACCCAGCTGCACCTCTAAAAAACCAATGACTATGAAACTGGATGAAACCATGCAAGCCGATGCCCAGCATTGCACACACATCTGTTTAAAATTCAAGTCACTTGTGCAAACCACAGATCGGTATTCAAATAAAACTTTTAAAGAGATTGTATTCATTGAAAAAGGAAATGAAAATGTGTGCCTATGTCTCTGGGCCCCACACTTCCTGTGGGGAGGCCATACGGCCTTCTAGGGTTTAGGTGGTTGTTAGCCTAGCAGGCTGAGCAAAGTGTGGAAGCAGAAATAAAGCGGCTTTTGATCACGAGTCACCAGCACCCTGGGACCCTCTGCATACCACACAGGAAGCCAATACTGCAAGCCCATGGCCGCTTTGCGATACATCGCACAACATGGGGACCTAAGAGAAGTCCAGATGGCGACCCTGACCATCAAAAACGACAGAATGGTGCTCGGGAGGCAATACAAATATTTTATGGGGATATCTAGATCTAGACCTCTCAGCCTCAGGTGGGGCAGGACCACCACTATTTTGATGAAAGGGTCTGAGTGACTGCCTCCCAAATCTCTGCCAGTCCTCACTCATTAAGGAAAAGCTTTGCCTTTGAATGTGTATGTGTGTGTGTGTGTGTGTGGTGTGCTTGCATGAATGAGTACTCACACGTGTGTGGGCACACATGTATGTGTGAATGTGTGTAAGTGTATATGTGGAAGAGAGGGGTTGATATCAAGTGTCTCCCTTAGTTTGTCTACACCTTACGATTGAGACAGGGTCTTTCGTTAGAAACCAGGGTTCGCTGACCCACATAGACTAGCTGGCCAGCTTACTCCAGGAATCCCTGTCTCTGCCTCCCAAGTGCCCTGCACTTACGTGGGCACCACAGATCCGAACCCCAGCCCTCCACTTAGGCAGCAAACGCTTCACCCACTGAGCCGTTTCCCTCAGCTCTGGCTTTGTCATGATTTTATGTCACCTCTTTCCTTCCTGACTCACTGAGCTGCATCATCAGGCTGTGACCAATGACCATGCTCATTTCCTCACTGAGCAAATTTAATCATGAGGTTCAATGGTCTGTCCAAATTACAGGCAGGGGAGAGTAAAGCACAACACTGAACCACACGTGTGTCCTGATTCCAAAGCCAGGGCTTCCCTGAGACCAGCGCTCTTATCCCCAGCAGAGACACATTCAGATGATACAGGCTCACGGGACCTGATGGATGTGGCTAACACAGACGAGTTTCTCTGCCCTTCTGAGTGGATGTCAACAGGAAGAGAAGAATGTCTGAATGTCTCTCCACATGAAGAAAACTCAGATTCCAAACATCATTCACATCTGACCTGAATGCTGGCCACCAAAAAAAAAATGTGCTCAAGGCAGTTAGAACTATCACATGGCCTTCAAATACACACATAACTGGTTTTCTAAAGGGGAAAAGGGAAACTGCAAGTA